>NC_079484.1:945804-2164727 GCF_026230105.1 Diorhabda sublineata | reverse complement strand
AAGTCTCTAATAATCTGCTTACAAGTCATCTGTTAGTGCCCAGCACTTCATGAACGCTTGGACAACCTCATGACTTCAAAAGGTACAAGTCAAAGCGCCTGATCGGATTTTGGTAATGTAAAAGGGCCTATCAGATAACGGTCATTGGTCACCTACTATGAACTATTAAATCAAAGACTAAATACTTAATTATTATGCGACTAGACTATAAATAGTGAAGGTTTTTTTAGGTTGAACGAATTTTACATAAAAGAAAACCAGTTTGGGAAAAATATGAACTGAATATTGACAATAATGATCCTGAGGAATATTATGGCTGTTGATAGGTTACAATCTACAACGTTAATAAGATTTTATTTAAAATAAAAGGAAAAGTCTCTTCGACAAAATTTTTGTTGTGACTTAATATAAAAATAATATGAAAGTGTGTGACATACTGTAAATTCTTTTTTTTTATTATTAAAAATAATGAAAGTTTTTGATAAATCGATGTGAAGGGTATAAAAAAAGTACTAAATCAATTTTCGTATCCCAAATTTGGTCTAATTTCAAAATTTACCTTATTTTTTAAAAAAATGTTCTATTACACAAACTGTAGATTATCTAAATATGTAAATAAAATATCTTAAGGTATTTTCTATTCTCAATATTGTATATATAACTAATTATTATACATATATGTACCTCGAAGGTAACTTTTAATATACAGGGTATAACACAATGGTGTTGAATCAACATGTACATCGAAAACTATAGGTTCATAATTTCTTTTGAATTTTTGATTAATCTACTGTTGATTTTAATATAATTTCCTAGAGAATATGATATTTCTATTCGAATTTTCAGTTATTTCAACTTTTCTGAAAAGCAAAAAAGTACTAATTTAACGATTTTTGAAAAAAAATTGAATTTCTTTGTGGTTATTCGAAGTATCGGTGGACTTTTCTGGGGAAAACTATTCCTATAGAAGTTCACATTTAAGAATAATTATAAGGGAAGCTTTTGTTGTGGTACAAAACCTATCCGGATAACACAGAGGAAAAGTTTCGCAGACATTTTCCATTAATGATAAATTTTCCAAATAAGATCAAATTTTTTTATGAAAACTTCAGTCTTTACGTCTGATCTATTAATCCCAATCAACAAAATCTGCACGCCACATTATTTGCTAAGTCTAGCGTCTTAAAGTGTCCATTGAGGACCTGATAGGACTCCTGTTAGTATTCGTAAGATGTTCTGATACATTCAATAGATCCCAGGAGAGTCTTTGCCTGCCTCAGCCTCTGTGGGTTGTCCCAGTAATTGATTTTACCTCCATGCATCTTCTTTCCCAATTATTTTCCTGTAGCTGATACCACAGAAGGAGTCAAGATATTTCATTCCGTTGTGTATCCCGGAATCCATTGCAGAGTAAATTTATTCTTGTATCTCGTTTAATTATAACCAAACATTGAACATTTTCCAAAGATTCAGATAGTTTCAGAGACAGAGTTTGTATACAGTTCTGCTATTATTTGAACTAATAGACAAATATTACTAATAGATTCCGATATACATATCGACTCATTTTGATATACCCTGTACACTTTCATAACTATTGCAAACAAGGAATAGTGAAATTCCAAATAAATTAATGATAACTTTGGATTAGGGTGTCAATATAGTAAATGGATCTTCAAACTAACTAAGATACATTTTTTAGAATCAAAAATTGAAAAATAAAAAATTGGGTTGGAAAATTTCTCTATTTTCCTTATTACATTTGCAATAAAAAGTTTACGGTACATTTATTTAAGCAATACTATAAGGTCTAAGGTACAGATACGTTATACAATTAACTACATACTTAAATATATGTTAATTAAGTACAGGGTGAATTATATATGTTGACTATATCGGTATAATATTATTATGTTTCATTATTTAATCAATATTCTTTTTGTACTTGAAAAATTATGTCACCCTGTATTTAACTGAAACAAATCACTTCAATTAATTTTAAATTTATTAGAAATGAAACAATGACAGTTAGTTGATCATTTTCCTATCATCAGAGCAGCAAAAAATATACAAATCCTGTTTTGTATTAACATCAATATTATATTTTTCTGCAACCCTGTATGATATTGGAGGTCAATGTTTTAATACAAAAGAAGATTTAAGAAATAGAGTCAGACATGTTTTGATTTTATTTCGATATTTTTCTGTTCCCGAAATGACTTTAATTAGCTGTCATATCTTATGATTTCACTAATTCAACTAGAAAGATTAGACAAAACTAGTATGTATATAAAAATTAGTATTCATTTGAATATTTTTATATATAAATATATATTTGGTACTGCTGGTGGTATTCATACTGAAAATACTAACGATTACTTTATCTGGTCCTTCGAGCCGGATAAAAAACAACCTATAGAAAGCTCCACGAGATAAAACAATGTAATTGTGAGTGTTGTAGTGGTAGTAAACAGTTTTAAATTCTTATTTAAAAAAAAAAACATTCAAATTTTCCATTATTTCTAATTTTAGTGTGAGCAATTTATTTTTTATTAATAAAATCTGTAAATATTTGTATATTAATAGAGGAATATATTAACAACGTATACGTTACAGGGTACTATTGAAAAAAAAATGTAAATTAAAAATGTCTAATCTATTTAGTTAAATTCCAACGTTTTTATTATTTTTATTTATTACATATAATAAAAATATTATCAAATAGTATCAATTGATAAACTAATTCAAGTTTTTTTTGTAGAATAATAAACTACAAAGTTAAAAATTATCCAAAGGGGAGAAAAAATTATAGAAGATGTGGAAGCCAAATTCATAGTTTCCTTCAAGATTGATCGGAGTCCCACCTTTCCTTATTTAAGTGCTATTTCTTGTTCTAGAGCTTTTTTTCTGGGAATAAATCAGCCAATACTCACTAGGGAATGAATCTGAAGAATATTGTGGTTGCGGAAGCCAAATTCATCGATATAGTTTCCTTCAAGATTGATCGGAGTCCCACCTTTCCTTATTTAAGTGCTATTTCTTGTTCTAGAGCTTTTTTTCTGGGAATAAATCAGCCAATACTCACTAGGGAATGAATCTGAAGAATATTGTGGTTGCGGAAGCCAAATTCATCGATATAGTTTCCTTCAAGATTGATCAGAGTCCCACTTTTTCTTATTTAAGTGATATTTCTTGTTCTAGAGCTTTTTTTCTGGGAATAAATCAGCCAATACTCACTAGAGAATGAATCTGAAGAATATTGTGGTTGCGGAAGCCAAATTCATCGATATAGTTTCCTTCAAGATTGATCAGAGTCCCACTTTTTCTTATTTAAGTGATATTTCTTGTTCTAGAGCTTTTTTTCTGGGAATAAATCAGCCAATACTCACTAGGGAATGAATCTGAAGAATATTGTGGTTGCGGAAGCCAAATTCATCGATATAGTTTCCTTCAAGATTGATCAGAGTCCCACTTTTTCTTATTTAAGTGATATTTCTTGTTCTAGAGCTTTTTTTCTGGGAATAAATCAGCCAATACTCACTAGAGAATGAATCTGAAGAATATTGTGGTTGCGGAAGCCAAATTCATCGATATAGTTTCCTTCAAGATTGATCAGAGTCCCACTTTTTCTTATTTAAGTGATATTTCTTGTTCTAGAGCTTTTTTTCTGGGAATAAATCAGCCAATACTCACTAGGGAATGAATCTGAAGAATATTGTGGTTGCGGAAGCCAAATTCATCGATATAGTTTCCTTCAAGATTGATCGGAGTCCCACCTTTCCTTATTTAAGTGCTATTTCTTGTTCTAGAGCTTTTTTTCTGGGAATAAATCAGCCAATACTCACTAGGGAATGAATCTGAAGAATATTGTGGTTGCGGAAGCCAAATTCATCGATATAGTTTCCTTCAAGATTGATCAGAGTCCCACTTTTTCTTATTTAAGTGATATTTCTTGTTCTAGAGCTTTTTTTCTGGGAATAAATCAGCCAATACTCACTAGAGAATGAATCTGAAGAATATTGTGGTTGCGGAAGCCAAATTCATCGATATAGTTTCCTTCAAGATTGATCAGAGTCCCACTTTTTCTTATTTAAGTGATATTTCTTGTTCTAGAGCTTTTTTTCTGGGAATAAATCAGCCAATACTCACTAGGGAATGAATCTGAAGAATATTGTGGTTGCGGAAGCCAAATTCATCGATATAGTTTCCTTCAAGATTGATCAGAGTCCCACTTTTTCTTATTTAAGTGATATTTCTTGTTCTAGAGCTTTTTTTCTGGGAATAAATCAGCCAATACTCACTAGAGAATGAATCTGAAGAATATTGTGGTTGCGGAAGCCAAATTCATCGATATAGTTTCCTTCAAGATTGATCAGAGTCCCACTTTTTCTTATTTAAGTGATATTTCTTGTTCTAGAGCTTTTTTTCTGGGAATAAATCAGCCAATACTCACTAGGGAATGAATCTGAAGAATATTGTGGTTGCGGAAGCCAAATTCATCGATATAGTTTCCTTCAAGATTGATCGGAGTCCCACCTTTCCTTATTTAAGTGCTATTTCTTGTTCTAGAGCTTTTTTTCTGGGAATAAATCAGCCAATACTCACTAGGGAATGAATCTGAAGAATATTGTGGTTGCGGAAGCCAAATTCATCGATATAGTTTCCTTCAAGATTGATCAGAGTCCCACTTTTTCTTATTTAAGTGATATTTCTTGTTCTAGAGCTTTTTTTCTGGGAATAAATCAGCCAATACTCACTAGAGAATGAATCTGAAGAATATTGTGGTTGCGGAAGCCAAATTCATCGATATAGTTTCCTTCAAGATTGATCGGAGTCCCACCTTTCCTTATTTAAGTGATATTTCTTGTTCTAGAGCTTTTTTTCTGGGAATAAATCAGCCAATACTCACTAGGGAATGAATCTGAAGAATATTGTGGTTGCGGAAGCCAAATTCATCGATATAGTTTCCTTCAAGATTGATCAGAGTCCCACCTTTCCTTATTTAAGTGATATTTCTTGTTCTAGAGCTTTTTTTCTGGGAATAAATCAGCCAATACTCACTAGAGAATGAATCTGAAGAATATTGTGGTTGCGGAAGCCAAATTCATCGATATAGTTTCCTTCAAGATTGATCAGAGTCCCACTTTTCCTTATTTAAGTGATATTTCTTGTTCTAGAGCTTTTTTTCTGGGAATAAATCAGCCAATACTCACTAGGGAATGAATCTGAAGAGTATTGTGGTTGCGGAAGCCAAATTCATCGATATAGTTTCCTTCAAGATTGATCAGAGTCCCACCTTTCCTTATTTAAGTGATATTTCTTGTTCTAGAGCTTTTTTTCTGGGAATAAATCAGCCAATACTCACTAGGGAATGAATCTGAAGAATATTGTGGTTGCGGAAGCCAAATTCATCGATATAGTTTCCTTCGAAATTGATCAGAGTCCCACCTTTCCTTATTTAAGTGCTATTTCTTGTTCTAGAGCTTTTTTTCTGAAGTGAAGAGAAATAAGAGGGAAAAGAAGCAAAAGAATATTGAAATAATTAACATATCACCAATTAAAATAACTTAGTAAGACTGAAAAAGCAAGAGAAGCTAAGAAATTATAAACAGGAATTTGTCAATCCTACCGAAACAAGGTTCTAGTTAAAATTTGTTACTAAAATCCCCCCAAAAATTTAATTACATCTGTATTATGTCTTATATTCAACTTAATCATAGATTTTGTGTCACTTTAGCACTTGGAAACGCTTTATTCATTAAAAAAAAGTAAAAAAAACATGTTGGAGGCTCATTGATTCTTTCCTGATTCATCCACAGACATTTATTTATCAAAAACATTATATCCTGCACAGGGGTTGATTTAGGATAATAAGAGACATGATCTATACAGGTTAATTCTGTGAGATCTTTTCATCGATAATGTTAATGAGGTTTATCCAATTTTTTCATTCAATAAGGTGTTCCGGAACATCATAAGAAAGTGATAATTATCCTAAATCAACCCCTGTAGAGGATATAATTTTTTTTTATAAATAAATGAGGATGATTCAGGGAAAAAGTCAATGAAATTTCTTTTAAGGTATTTTAATAACAAGGATATTTGTTTCGAACCTGGATTTTCCTTGTTCGACTGATTCCTGTAGCTGCTAGTTTTAGCTCCATGTACTGTAAGCTTTAGATTGATTATGCTCCCTAAATAGTCCTAATGAATTCTTAGATTTTTTCTCCTACAGGCTTCTTGTCCATTTTCTGTGTATGCTTGTAATAGATAGGAATTTTTGAACTAAGCTAAGTACCCCTGTGGAAGTGTCCTATAAGGAAACTAGTGAGAAAATTCATAGTTTTAGAAATATCAAAGTTAGTGGAATAATTCGGTCCAAAAAGGTACTGCCAGAGTACTTGTCTTTAGGTTTCCACCTTCAAAAACCCATAAACCACAAAAAGTCTACTTAAAATTTTAGTACCTCACAATTATGTTTGCTATTGTTATTTTTAAATTTCTAAATAATATCAAAATATAGATAATTATGAACCAGACAAGTATCTAATTATAATACAACAGGTAAAAGTAAAAGAGGTACAAAAATGGAAAAGAACTACTACTACTACTATCACTATGGCCCTCAAAGAATATTGTCCTCACCCCTTTCCTCCAGTCAGTCCAACGCTCGGCGTCTCTACCCAATCACGCATAGCTCTTGAAGATCCTCTTCGACATGATAGTGAATTAAGAATTCATACTACGAATCAAATAGTTGGGGGTACCAAATGAGTTATTGAATGACAATTCCACCTCATAATGCAAATATTGTTGAGAAGCACAATACTATTTGATAATATTTTCATTAACGATCTCAGTTCTACTTTAACCACTACACCTAAATAAATGGTAGACACTGTATTAGGCCAAGTTTATAATATTCCATTGTATATATTTATACCTATAGTTTGCCTTTCGGGAACATATCGTACAATTAAAAGAAAAAGCCTTGTTTTTCTATTTTAAATATAATTTGGTTTTTGTATATTTGAAAAATTGTAATTATATAAATTTTAAAGGCTAGGTGGTGGTGCAATCCGGCTTTCTTGAATTTAAGTTAATAAAAATATTTATAATGAAAAAGGCGTTTCATTGTTTTCATCCATATATCATTACTTCCCAATTGATATATCAATATTTTTATTACCGAACGTGCTTAGGTACCGGTGAACTAAAACAAGCAACAACCTAGTAGAAACTCAAATACTAGTTAACAGAGTTAGTTTGATTTCACTTTGACCCAATAATCTTTATCTGGACTCGACTAAACACTTCCAACAGTATTCTTTCTCCAGTCTGGAACCCGTAACTTTGGAAGTTTCTTAAGAGGAATAACTGGTACTGTTGGGTAAATGTTTTCATCGTGAACTCTATTTATCCATTGTCTTGTTGGTTTTAATATCCTGTCGGGATCCCTTTGAGCGACGTGGCTTGATTTGCTTCTAACTGGTAATAATACTTCTAGTCTTTTTTTGTGTTGTTTCATTTTTAAAATGTGATAATCATCTTGTGTCTGGAATTGTTTAATAAGTTTATTAGCTTCAGCAGCTTTTCTCTTCTTTTCTTGTTCCTCTAAATATTTTCTTTTCAATTGATTTTCTTGCTCTAAAGATATTTTAATTGCTTTCCATTCTTTAACAGCTTTTTTCACTTCTTCGTTTTTCTTTTTTCTTAAATTGTCCAATTCTCTTTTCCTTTCTTCTTTTAATTCATCCATTAGTAAACTATTTCTCATCTTTGCTTCTCTTTCTGATTGCCATTTCTTCAATTTTTCTTTTAAATCTTCCTGTGGTTGTTTTAAGACTATTTTATTGTTTGGAATGTTGTTTTGTGTAATAACTAAACGTGTTTTTTTATTTTTTGAATCTTGCCATCTTTTTAAAGCCTCCTGTTTATTTTTCTTAAGAAGAAGGTATCGTTTATACCATTCGTCGTGGCTTTTTACGTCTTCTATACTTTTATCAGGGAATATTTCGTTTATTTTCTGACAAACAACCGCAGTGTCTTTAAATTTATTTCGGAATTTTATAAATAACTGGTGGTCATCTTTACTCCAACCGTTTTCATGTCCTCCACTTTTTCTAATAAAATCCATAAATTCTCTTACTTCAACACATTTTAAGTCGTTGCTACGTCGATTATAATCGACCTTAACATTTAGAAGATCTTTAATGTTATTTGGTTCAGACCATTCCAACATCTTTCCCGTGTAATAATCAACGTCTTGGATAATATCTATGTATTCAATATTCAATGTTTTCAGCTTTAATTTGCAGTTTATTTTTCCGTTACGTATGGAATCTTGAATAGATATCATTTCATTTTTAAATTGTTCCAAATCGGAAGAATTCAATGTACCATTACTTTTTAAAAATTCTTTTTTATTATACAGTTTATCCGTGATTTGTTTCATTTCTAATTGTAATAAATCCTTTTCTTCTTCTCTTTGTTTTTCTTGAGTTAAATATATTTCTACTATATCTTCATTTGAAAATTTGCGTAAATTATTTATCGTGTTTAATATGGATTTCTCTAAACTTTGTTGAAAACACATCAACTTATTTATTTCGTTTAAAGACATGATTATTTCTTAAAAATTGGGAGTACAATGTTATTATTTTGTCAATTTCCATGGTAACTAACATAACTTTATACTAATATAGGTTAGGTGGAGGTAAAGCGATTCGATTTGAAATCAGGCGGGAACTGAGTTTTTTCGTTTATTGTTGGCAACACTACTTCTCCTTTGAAGGTGTTGTGCACAGAAAATAATGTAAATTTATTTTTTTTAATTCTTAGATTAAAATTAACTATATTGGAACAACAGCTGCAAATGTTTATCCCCTTCCTCGCTTGTGTATTTTTCCATTAAATTTCATATTAGAATTAGTTTGCCTTCATTAAACAAGACCAGTAAAAAAGAAGATTATCGTACATTGACAATATAAATACTTTTTTATTATATTTTGAAATGTTTTAATAAAAATTAACAAGCCCTTTCGATTTACTATAATAATATTTTTGTTTCCATTTGCATTCCTAATTTAAGGTAAAGTGTTATTGTATGTTTTAAAAACGAGTGGTTGTTAATTGCCAAATTAAAAACTGAATAGCAACAAGAATTATGAATTCGATATTGAACTTGAAAGAAACTTTATCACAAATCTAAATCAAGAGTTTGTGAAAAAGTTTATTAGATTTGGATCAATGTTTAGAAATATGAGATAAGTTACATTAAAATGAACGACATTGAAACAATTAGCTCGAAAACAAAAACTGCGAATGTTTCATATTATAATTAGTTTGCCTTCATTAACAAGACCAGTACAAAGAAGATTATTATATTGACGTAAATTGACAATTCAAATACATTTTTATTATATTTTGAAATGTTTTAATAAAAATTAACAAGCGCTTTTTTAAAAATATTTAGAAAATTACTCCATTCGGTTTATGAATAATTTCTTGTTTCCATTTGCATTACTAATTTAAGAGAAAGTGTTATTATATGTTTTAAAAACAAGTGGTTGTTTACTGCCAACTCATAAACTGAATAGCAACATGAATTATGAATTCGATATTGAACTTAAAAGAAACGTTATTACGAATCTAAATGAAGAGTTTGGAAAAAGTTTATTAGATTTGGATAAGTGTTTAGAAATACGTGATAAGTTACTTGAAGAAAGAGAAGAGGTCGAAAAACAGGTTTGTATAAATAATAATAATGTAGTGTTTGAAATGTCGATATTTTAATTTTAGCTAGATATTTCAAACGCAGATTCATTAATCGGAGTAAGCCTAAAAGACGGGGAAACTTTTATACAAAATGCTACTGATGTTATTAATAGGTCAAAAGAAGTAATATCTCAAATAGAACTAGATTTAAATGAAATTCAAGGGGTTAGAAGTGATGTGACAACTTTTTTTCATAAACTAAATACATTGCAATCTACTTTACAGTATATGAAAGTTATTCTACATATTGATTCAATCAGGTATTCTTTAAAATAATTGTTGCCAAAATACTTTTATCAACATTGTTTTAGTCAGGAGTTACAGAAAGAAGTACATAAAGATGATGAAAAATGTGTCACACTATTTGCGAATTTAACAGAAGTTAGTAGGAATTTGGAAAATTTTTGTGGCAACAATTTGAGGAATTATTTGAAAGATACGATATATTTTTGGCATAATATATTGAAAGAAAAATTTTCAAAGTAAGTTTTGTTTAATATATTTAATAATATACCTCTTGCATTTTTTTAAAAGTACCTTCTCCCATTTTACCCCTTTCAATTCATAATTATTCATAATTATTGATGGATTAGTAGAAAAAATTTTGAAATGACCTGATTTGTTCTGTAATTTTGTAATTTAAGCTTTATTTACAGAGATTTTGATGAGATACTGAAGCTAATTAAGTGGCCTTTTGTCAGTGCAAACTTTAGTTTTGTTGTACCTTTACAAAGTCACATTCATAAATTACAAACAGTATCAGAATATTTACTTCAAATTGAAATACCAAGTGAAAGTAGTGAACCTGTAGTGACAACTGCTCTGTTGTCGTATTTTCCACCGTTATGTTTACCAATACATTTGTTGATACAGCCCTTAAAGAAAAGGTTTATTTACCATTTCTACGGAGCTAGACAAACCAATAGAGTAGATAAACCTGAATGGTAAGCATAATGTTTTTAATTTTAAAAAATAAATAAGAAATATAACAATTGCTGTTTAGTTTTTATATTTTCCCATTTATTCTGGTATTGAGTGCAGATTTCCTTTTATTTATGTCAAATAGACATTTCCCTTCCTAATGAGATTTTATATGATTTTATTATGTATATAAAAGCGAGTTTGTAATTTAAAGATCTAATTAAAAACATCAATTATTAACATAAACTTGATATTTCAAGATTTCCAAGATAGGTGAAGATGGAATGGGACCTGTTTTCATCCCCTACAAGTTTTTATCTTATCTTATATACTTTAATTTAGTTAGTTTGATAAAATTACCAAATAAAAATGTTTTATTAGGTATTTAACACAGATCCTTACATGGATTCGAGACCACAAAGATTTTGTAGAAAAAAATATCCAACCAGTTGTGGATCGACTTGGTTTATTACACATTGATGTTAGGGTAAGTTAACAAATTCATGGTACATTATTTTACTCTATGAAATAGATTAAACAAATACTTTTAATCCCATGAAATGGTTTTAGATAGAATTCATCAGGGGTCTAGTACAAATAGCAGTCGAGAAATTATATTCTGATTTACCTAATTTGCAGTTTGATGATTTTACATTTTCTCATTCAGTAGATGAGGCTTTGGGTTTCGATAAAGAATTGCGTGAAACTTACGATTACCCTGCAAATCAACCTAGTATTCTAGTGGTTTTAACCCAAGCCCAAGTAATTGATAAATGGCTGGCAATGGAGAAAAAATGTAAAAAATAACTGAACATATCATCACTGGATTACTTTTTAAATAAATTTTTTAGACGCAACTGAAAAAATGGATGCAATGCTTCCTCCGAACGCTCCAGATGCTTTTGATCCTTTAACCTCAGACGTAGAAGATTTGAAAATAACCACATGCGCAGATGCATTTATCACATTATTACAGACCATCACGGAAAGATATGAGGTACTATCTCAACCAGGACACAGATTACAATTTTTGGATTTACAATTAGAATTATTAGATGATTTTAGAGTTAGATTATTACAATTGGTCAACGCAGAAAAAGGTGATATAATAGAATCAAAAATACCTTCAATAGTTAACAGTATTTATTACATTGAAAACGTTTTAATCGATTGGGGAGCTATGTTAGTAAGTATAAGTGTTTAAACTAAGGGAGAGTAGGTAATAGTTACGTGTAAATAGTCAAGAGATGTTTGTGGATACAATGAAATATTACATCAAGCACTTCTTCAACTTTTTCATTGTTATTATTTATTTTTTTAGCATTATTTGAGTCTGTATTATTACAAAAATCAATTTGAAACTGTTAACCAACCAACGAGCCCGATATTATCAGATTTCGATGATACTCCAATCTGTGATACTGAAACTGATACAGTTTTTGCAGAAACGTTGTCTTTATACATCCATATGAGGAAAGATAATTTGAATAACCTTTCCGAAAGTGTTATAACGGAAGTAAAATTTGCTAGCAGAGATTATAGAAGAGAAAGGTATGTTTTATACTGTTAATAGTTTCAATAAAAATATTGTTGATACTAAATTTTACGTATTTCGTTAAATTTCAGTTGGTCGAGAATGAAAGTAGAAAAGGAATTCCGTAGTCTCTCTTTAACGCAAACGGCTTGTCCAATGTTTGAAATTTTATCGAAACGATTACACCAGCTTCAAAAAAGTTTGCAGAGTAAATTATTTACGTTCGTTTGGCGTTCAATAGCAGAACAATTGGATACATATTTGTTCGAATATTTGGTATTGGATAATCGATTCAGCGCAGGTGGGGCGCTTCAATTCAAATTCGATGTTACTAGAAATTTGATTCCTTTGTTTTTACAATTCAGTGAAAGGCCGCAGAATTATTTTACACAGTGAGTTTTCGATTTTGTTTTAATATTACCAAATACACCTAAATTTTTCTAGCCAAATTGTACCGTAACTATTCTTTGTAAGATACCTCCCACTAATTACCATTGATACCCAAATCTTGAAACAATCAAATTCAAATATTTATTTAAAAAAACGTTTTTACTACGAGGTCCCTAGTTTTCATATTTCCATCATGAGTGGTTCACTAGATACAAGGCGCTGAATAAAACTTCTATTTTTGGCTTAAAAAGTGAGATCACTCTCTTTATTTTCAAAAATTTCAAGTTTTATTAAATATAGAATTTGCAAAAAAAGTTCAGTAAAATCAGAAACATTTCTTCTACGAGCTCCCCAATTTTCATACATCTATCATCAATGATTTACTAGATACAGGGCGTTGTATAAAACTTCTATTTTTGGTTCAAAAAGAGGCACGATTCCCTTTATTTACAAAAATATCTCATGTTTTATTAAATATAGAATTTGCAAAAAAAGTTCAGTAGAATCAGTAACTTTTTTTCTACGAGCTCCCCAATTTTCATACCTCCATCATCAATGATTTGCTAGATACAGGGCGTTGTATAAAACTTCTATTTTTGGTTCAAAAAGTGACACGATTCTCTTGATTTACAAAAATATCTCATGTTTTATTAAATATAGAATTTGCAAAAAAAGTTCAGTAGAATCAGTAACTTTTTTTCTAAGAGCTATCAAATATTCATATCTCCATCATCAATGATTTGCTAGATACAGGGCGTTGTATAAAACTTCTATTTTTGCTTCAAAAAGTGACACGATTCTCTTGATTTACAAAAATATCTCATGTTTTATTAAATATAGAATTTGCAAAATAAGTTCAGTAGAATCAGTAACTTTTTTTCTAAGAGCTATCAAATATTCATATCTCCATCATCAATGATTTGCTAGATACAGGGCGTTGTATAAAACTTCTATTTTTGCTTCAAAAAGTGACACGATTCTCTTGATTTACAAAAATATCTCATGTTTTATTAAATATAGAATTTGCAAAAAAAGTTCAGTAGAATCAGAAACTTTTTTTCTAAGAGCTATCAAATATTCATATCTCCATCATCAATGATTTGCTAGATACAGGGCGTTGTATAAAACTTCTATTTTTGGTTCAAAAAGTGACACGATTTTCTTGATTTACAAAAATATCTCATGTTTTATTAAATATAGAATTTGCAAAAAAAGTTCAGTAGAATCAGAAACTTTTTTTCTAAGAGCTATCAAATATTCATATCTCCATCATCAATGATTTGCTAGATACAGGGCGTTGTATAAAACTTCTATTTTTGCTTCAAAAAGTGACACGATTCTCTTGATTTACAAAAATATCTCATGTTTTATTAAATATAGAATTTGCAAAAAAAGTTCAGTAGAATCAGAAACTTTTTTTCTAAGAGCTATCAAATATTCATATCTCCATCATCAATGATTTGCTAGATACAGGGCGTTGTATAAAACTTCTATTTTTGGTTCAAAAAGTGACACGATTTTCTTGATTTACAAAAATATCTCATGTTTTATTAAATATAGAATTTGCAAAAAAAGTTCAGTAGAATCAGAAACTTTTTTTCTAAGAGCTATCAAATATTCATATCTCCATCATCAATGATTTGCTAGATACAGGGCGTTGTATAAAACTTCTATTTTTGCTTCAAAAAGTGACACGATTCTCTTGATTTACAAAAATATCTCATGTTTTATTAAATATAGAATTTGCAAAAAAAGTTCAGTAGAATCAGAAACTTTTTTTCTAAGAGCTATCAAATATTCATATCTCCATCATCAATGATTTGCTAGATACAGGGCGTTGTATAAAACTTCTATTTTTGGTTCAAAAAGTGACACGATTTTCTTGATTTACAAAAATATCTCATGTTTTATTAAATATAGAATTTGCAAAAAAAGTTCAGTAGAATCAGAAACTTTTTTTCTAAGAGCTATCAAATATTCATATCTCCATCATCAATGATTTGCTAGATACAGGGCGTTGTATAAAACTTCTATTTTTGCTTCAAAAAGTGACACGATTCTCTTGATTTACAAAAATATCTCATGTTTTATTAAATATAGAATTTGCAAAAAAAGTTCAGTAGAATCAGAAACTTTTTTTCTAAGAGCTATCAAATATTCATATCTCCATCATCAATGATTTGCTAGATACAGGGCGTTGTATAAAACTTCTATTTTTGCTTCAAAAAGTGACACGATTCTCTTGATTTACAAAAATATCTCATGTTTTATTAAATATAGAATTTGCAAAAAAAGTTCAGTAGAATCAGAAACTTTTTTTCTAAGAGCTATCAAATATTCATATCTCCATCATCAATGATTTGCTAGATACAGGGCGTTGTATAAAACTTCTATTTTTGGTTCAAAAAGTGACACGATTTTCTTGATTTACAAAAATATCTCATGTTTTATTAAATATAGAATTTGCAAAAAAAGTTCAGTAGAATCAGAAACTTTTTTTCTAAGAGCTATCAAATATTCATATCTCCATCATCAATGATTTGCTAGATACAGGGCGTTGTATAAAACTTCTATTTTTGCTTCAAAAAGTGACACGATTCTCTTGATTTACAAAAATATCTCATGTTTTATTAAATATAGAATTTGCAAAAAAAGTTCAGTAGAATCAGAAACTTTTTTTCTAAGAGCTATCAAATATTCATATCTCCATCATCAATGATTTGCTAGATACAGGGCGTTGTATAAAACTTCTATTTTTGGTTCAAAAAGTGACACGATTTTCTTGATTTACAAAAATATCTCATGTTTTATTAAATATAGAATTTGCAAAAAAAGTTCAGTAGAATCAGAAACTTTTTTTCTAAGAGCTATCAAATATTCATATCTCCATCATCAATGATTTGCTAGATACAGGGCGTTGTATAAAACTTCTATTTTTGCTTCAAAAAGTGACACGATTCTCTTGATTTACAAAAATATCTCATGTTTTATTAAATATAGAATTTGCAAAAAAAGTTCAGTAGAATCAGAAACTTTTTTTCTAAGAGCTATCAAATATTCATATCTCCATCATCAATGATTTGCTAGATACAGGGCGTTGTATAAAACTTCTATTTTTGGTTCAAAAAGTGACACGATTTTCTTGATTTACAAAAATATCTCATGTTTTATTAAATATAGAATTTGCAAAAAAAGTTCAGTAGAATCAGAAACTTTTTTTCTAAGAGCTATCAAATATTCATATCTCCATCATCAATGATTTGCTAGATACAGGGCGTTGTATAAAACTTCTATTTTTGGTTCAAAAAGTGACACGATTTTCTTGATTTACAAAAATATCTCATGTTTTATTAAATATAGAATTTGCAAAAAAAAGTTCAGTAGAATCAGTAACTTTTTTTCTACGAGCTCCCAAATATTCATATCTCCATCATCAATGGTTTGCTAGATACAGGGCGTTGTATAAACCTTCTATTTTTGCTTCAAAAAGTGACATGATTCTCTTGATTTTTCAATATCTTCATTTTTACTGTATAAAGAATTTTATATAAAAATTCATTTCAAAAAGATATAAATTTTTTGTCTCTATTACCTACTGATTTGATATGTTTTAGAGTTATGGAGTCATGTAATTTACTAAATTTAAAAAAAGGTAGTGCCTTGTTACTTCGAGAAACTTTACTCGCTTTAGAAGGAGCTACAGGAGTTGAAGATACCAGAAATAAAATGTTAAAAGACGTTGGGGTTAATTATTTCGAACCTAATATAGCTATTAAAGTTTTGAACCAGAGAGATGATATTACAAACAGGCTTGATATCGATTAATAATAATATATTTGAAAATCAATTAAAAACTTAATAATATATTGTAAACACCAACTTCTAGGGGTTAATACGACCCTTAAGTATAATGTTAAATGCATAATTCAAAGTTTTAAGATTGTTTTTACTAAGTTTGTTCAAAATCTCTTAAAACAATCATTGTTTTGAAATTGAAATTAAATTTTGATTATTTTGTAATGAGATAATTGTTTTTATATTCATCATTTGCATTTTTAACCCATAATTTGGTATTTTTAACAAATTAATATCGATCTAGCTACTACATAAAGTAATTTTGATTATTTTTGTAAATATTAAACTGCAAAAAAAATTTTATTGAAATTATGTTAATTGTTTCTCTCTGTATTGTTTTTTTTTGTTAAAATATGAGATAGTTGTTGAATTTTATTGCTTGTTACTTGTTTATCTCAAATTATTTGTTTCAACAATAATATATAGTCAGAAACTAATGATGTATTTCATTTTTTTTTCAAATTACATAAAAAATTAGTTATTTTGATAAGATTACTGAAAAGAAAAAATCCCACTGAAAATTTTTTTATAGTAAAAATAACAACTTAGATCTGATTTGCACTACTTGAATTAACAGAACTTGTTCTAATAGTTTTGGTACATTTGAACTACTTGAATTACAGAACTTAGAGTTATTTGGCATTTTGATGTTTTGTCTGCCCCATAGAAGCGGTTCTAATAGTCCTCTTGTAAACTAGATGTTCTTTTTTGGAGGTTTATAACTTTTATTATACAGTTAGTGTACTAGTAGATTATTTGTTATGGTAAACTAGCCATGGTATAACAACGAGTAAAAGGAAATGAATAAATTTGTTTTTTGGTACATTTGAACTACTTGGATTACAGAACTTGGAGGAACTGAGAGTTATTTGGCATTTTAATGTTTCGTCTGCCCCATAGGAGCAGTTCTAATAGTCCTCTTGTAAACTAGATGTTCTTTTTTGGAGGTTTATAACTTTTATTATACAGTTAGTGTACTAGTAGATTATTTGTTATGGTAAACTAGCCATGGTATAACAACGAGTAAAAGGAAATGAATAAATTTGTTTTTTGGTACATTTGAACTACTTGAATTACAGAACTTGGAGGAACTGAGAGTTATTTGGCATTTTAATGTTTCGTCTGCCCCATAGGAGCAGTTCTAATAGTCCTCTTGTAAACTAGATGTTCTTTTTTGGAGGTTTATAACTTTTATTATACAGTTAGTGTACTAGTAGATTATTTGTTATGGTAAACTAGCCATGGTATAACAACGAGTAAAAGGAAATGAATAAATTTGTTTCATGGTACATTTGAACTACTTGGATTACAGAACTTGGTGGAACTGAGAGTTATTTGACATTTTAATGTTTCGTCTGCCCCATAGGAGCAGTTCTAATAGTCCTCTTGTAAACTAGATGTTCTTTTTTGGAGGTTTATAACTTTTATTATACAGTTAGTGTACTAGTAGATTATTTGTTATGGTAAACTAGCCATGGTATAACAACGAGTAAAAGGAAATGAATAAATTTGTTTTTTGGTACATTTGAACTACTTGAATTACAGAACTTGGAGGAACTGAGAGTTATTTGGCATTTTAATGTTTCGTCTGCCCCATAGGAGCAGTTCTAATAGTCCTCTTGTAAACTAGATGTTCTTTTTTGGAGGTTTATAACTTTTATTATACAGTTAGTGTACTAGTAGATTATTTGTTATGGTAAACTAGCCATGGTATAACAACGAGTAAAAGGAAATGAATAAATTTGTTTCATGGTACATTTGAACTACTTGGATTACAGAACTTGGTGGAACTGAGAGTTATTTGACATTTTAATGTTTCGTCTGCCCCATAGGAGCAGTTCTAATAGTCCTCTTGTAAACTAGATGTTCTTTTTTGGAGGTTTATAACTTTTATTATACAGTTAGTGTACTAGTAGATTATTTGTTATGGTAAACTAGCCATGGTATAACAACGAGTAAAAGGAAATGAATAAATTTGTTTTTTGGTACATTTGAACTACTTGAATTACAGAACTTGGAGGAACTGAGAGTTATTTGGCATTTTAATGTTTCGTCTGCCCCATAGGAGCAGTTCTAATAGTCCTCTTGTAAACTAGATGTTCTTTTTTGGAGGTTTATAACTTTTATTATACAGTTAGTGTACTAGTAGATTATTTGTTATGGTAAACTAGCCATGGTATAACAACGAGTAAAAGGAAATGAATAAATTTGTTTCATGGTACATTTGAACTACTTGGATTACAGAACTTGGTGGAACTGAGAGTTATTTGACATTTTAATGTTTCGTCTGCCCCATAGGAGCAGTTCTAATAGTCCTCTTGTAAACTAGATGTTCTTTTTTGGAGGTTTATAACTTTTATTATACAGTTAGTGTACTAGTAGATTATTTGTTATGGTAAACTAGCCATGGTATAACAACGAGTAAAAGGAAATGAATAAATTTGTTTTTTGGTACATTTGAACTACTTGAATTACAGAACTTGGAGGAACCGAGAGTTATTTGACATTTTAATGTTTCGTCTGCCCCATAGGAGCAGTTCTAATAGTCCTCTTGTAAACTAGATGTTCTTTTTTGGAGGTTTATAACTTTTATTATACAGTTAGTGTACTAGTAGATTATTTGTTATGGTAAACTAGCCATGGTATAACAACGAGTAAAAGGAAATGAATAAATTTGTTTTTTGGTACATTTGAACTACTTGAATTACAGAACTTGGAGGAACTGAGAGTTATTTGGCATTTTAATGTTTCGTCTGCCCCATAGGAGCAGTTCTAATAGTCCTCTTGTAAACTAGATGTTCTTTTTTGGAGGTTTATAACTTTTATTATACAGTTAGTGTACTAGTAGATTATTTGTTATGGTAAACTAGCCATGGTATAACAACGAGTAAAAGGAAATGAATAAATTTGTTTCATGGTACATTTGAACTACTTGGATTACAGAACTTGGTGGAACTGAGAGTTATTTGACATTTTAATGTTTCGTCTGCCCCATAGGAGCAGTTCTAATAGTCCTCTTGTAAACTAGATGTTCTTTTTTGGAGGTTTATAACTTTTATTATACAGTTAGTGTACTAGTAGATTATTTGTTATGGTAAACTAGCCATGGTATAACAACGAGTAAAAGGAAATGAATAAATTTGTTTTTTGGTACATTTGAACTACTTGAATTACAGAACTTGGAGGAACTGAGAGTTATTTGGCATTTTAATGTTTCGTCTGCCCCATAGGAGCAGTTCTAATAGTCCTCTTGTAAACTAGATGTTCTTTTTTGGAGGTTTATAACTTTTATTATACAGTTAGTGTACTAGTAGATTATTTGTTATGGTAAACTAGCCATGGTATAACAACGAGTAAAAGGAAATGAATAAATTTGTTTCATGGTACATTTGAACTACTTGGATTACAGAACTTGGTGGAACTGAGAGTTATTTGACATTTTAATGTTTCGTCTGCCCCATAGGAGCAGTTCTAATAGTCCTCTTGTAAACTAGATGTTCTTTTTTGGAGGTTTATAACTTTTATTATACAGTTAGTGTACTAGTAGATTATTTGTTATGGTAAACTAGCCATGGTATAACAACGAGTAAAAGGAAATGAATAAATTTGTTTTTTGGTACATTTGAACTACTTGAATTACAGAACTTGGAGGAACTGAGAGTTATTTGGCATTTTAATGTTTCGTCTGCCCCATAGGAGCAGTTCTAATAGTCCTCTTGTAAACTAGATGTTCTTTTTTGGAGGTTTATAACTTTTATTATACAGTTAGTGTACTAGTAGATTATTTGTTATGGTAAACTAGCCATGGTATAACAACGAGTAAAAGGAAATGAATAAATTTGTTTCATGGTACATTTGAACTACTTGGATTACAGAACTTGGTGGAACTGAGAGTTATTTGACATTTTAATGTTTCGTCTGCCCCATAGGAGCAGTTCTAATAGTCCTCTTGTAAACTAGATGTTCTTTTTTGGAGGTTTATAACTTTTATTATACAGTTAGTGTACTAGTAGATTATTTGTTATGGTAAACTAGCCATGGTATAACAACGAGTAAAAGGAAATGAATAAATTTGTTTTTTGGTACATTTGAACTACTTGAATTACAGAACTTGGAGGAACCGAGAGTTATTTGACATTTTAATGTTTCGTCTGCCCCATAGGAGCAGTTCTAATAGTCCTCTTGTAAACTAGATGTTCTTTTTTGGAGGTTTATAACTTTTATTATACAGTTAGTGTACTAGTAGATTATTTGTTATGGTAAACTAGCCATGGTATAACAACGAGTAAAAGGAAATGAATAAATTTGTTTTTTGGTACATTTGAACTACTTGAATTACAGAACTTGGAGGAACTGAGAGTTATTTGGCATTTTAATGTTTCGTCTGCCCCATAGGAGCAGTTCTAATAGTCCTCTTGTAAACTAGATGTTCTTTTTTGGAGGTTTATAACTTTTATTATACAGTTAGTGTACTAGTAGATTATTTGTTATGGTAAACTAGCCATGGTATAACAACGAGTAAAAGGAAATGAATAAATTTGTTTTTTGGTACATTTGAACTACTTGAATTACAGAACTTGGAGGAACCGAGAGTTATTTGACATTTTAATGTTTCGTCTGCCCCATAGGAGCAGTTCTAATAGTCCTCTTGTAAACTAGATGTTCTTTTTTGGAGGTTTATAACTTTTATTATACAGTTAGTGTACTAGTAGATTATTTGTTATGGTAAACTAGCCATGGTATAACAACGAGTAAAAGGAAATGAATAAATTTGTTTTTTGGTACATTTGAACTACTTGAATTACAGAACTTGGAGGAACTGAGAGTTATTTGGCATTTTAATGTTTCGTCTGCCCCATAGGAGCAGTTCTAATAGTCCTCTTGTAAACTAGATGTTCTTTTTTGGAGGTTTATAACTTTTATTATACAGTTAGTGTACTAGTAGATTATTTGTTATGGTAAACTAGCCATGGTATAACAACGAGTAAAAGGAAATGAATAAATTTGTTTCATGGTACATTTGAACTACTTGGATTACAGAACTTGGTGGAACTGAGAGTTATTTGACATTTTAATGTTTCGTCTGCCCCATAGGAGCAGTTCTAATAGTCCTCTTGTAAACTAGATGTTCTTTTTTGGAGGTTTATAACTTTTATTATACAGTTAGTGTACTAGTAGATTATTTGTTATGGTAAACTAGCCATGGTATAACAACGAGTAAAAGGAAATGAATAAATTTGTTTTTTGGTACATTTGAACTACTTGAATTACAGAACTTGGAGGAACTGAGAGTTATTTGGCATTTTAATGTTTCGTCTGCCCCATAGGAGCAGTTCTAATAGTCCTCTTGTAAACTAGATGTTCTTTTTTGGAGGTTTATAACTTTTATTATACAGTTAGTGTACTAGTAGATTATTTGTTATGGTAAACTAGCCATGGTATAACAACGAGTAAAAGGAAATGAATAAATTTGTTTCATGGTACATTTGAACTACTTGGATTACAGAACTTGGTGGAACTGAGAGTTATTTGACATTTTAATGTTTCGTCTGCCCCATAGGAGCAGTTCTAATAGTCCTCTTGTAAACTAGATGTTCTTTTTTGGAGGTTTATAACTTTTATTATACAGTTAGTGTACTAGTAGATTATTTGTTAAGGTAAACTAGCCATGGTATAACAACGAGTAAAAGGAAATGAATAAATTTGTTTTTTGGTACATTTGAACTACTTGAATTACAGAACTTGGAGGAACCGAGAGTTATTTGACATTTTAATGTTTCGTCTGCCCCATAGGAGCAGTTCTAATAGTCCTCTTGTAAACTAGATGTTCTTTTTTGGAGGTTTATAACTTTTATTATACAGTTAGTGTACTAGTAGATTATTTGTTATGGTAAACTAGCCATGGTATAACAACGAGTAAAAGGAAATGAATAAATTTGTTTTTTGGTACATTTGAACTACTTGAATTACAGAACTTGGAGGAACTGAGAGTTATTTGGCATTTTAATGTTTCGTCTGCCCCATAGGAGCAGTTCTAATAGTCCTCTTGTAAACTAGATGTTCTTTTTTGGAGGTTTATAACTTTTATTATACAGTTAGTGTACTAGTAGATTATTTGTTATGGTAAACTAGCCATGGTATAACAACGAGTAAAAGGAAATGAATAAATTTGTTTCATGGTACATTTGAACTACTTGGATTACAGAACTTGGTGGAACTGAGAGTTATTTGGCATTTTAATGTTTCGTCTGCCCCATAGGAGCAGTTCTAATAGTCCTCTTGTAAACTAGATGTTCTTTTTTGGAGGTTTATAACTTTTATTATACAGTTAGTGTACTAGTAGATTATTTGTTATGGTAAACTAGCCATGGTATAACAACGAGTAAAAGGAAATGAATAAATTTGTTTCATGGTACATTTGAACTACTTGGATTACAGAACTTGGTGGAACTGAGAGTTATTTGACATTTTAATGTTTCGTCTGCCCCATAGGAGCAGTTCTAATAGTCCTCTTGTAAACTAGATGTTCTTTTTTGGAGGTTTATAACTTTTATTATACAGTTGGTGGTCTAGTAGTTGATCAGATGTGGTGGCAACAGAAAAAATCACCAAAAATGGAATTTGGTCAATCATATTATTTCCTCCAGGAAATAGTAGAGCAAAAGAATCTAAAAATGACATTTCGTAACTCAAACTCGAAATGGAAAATCGACTAATTAAATTCCTTTTTGGAAATGACTACTCGTGATTGGTAAGCACTTCTAATTTTTGGATTCCATTTATTAGATGATGCTCAATTTGTAATATTTGTTTATATTGAGGTAGAAAAAAAACTATAAACTCTTTTTTTTAATATTTATTAGCTAACTACATTTAATAACATTCTGAATACGTTTATACATATATTTATAATAACGAATATTCTATTCCGAGATTTTGATAGACTTTGAGTTGAAAGATGTTGTGAATATGTTTATTTTCCATAAATATTAACTACTATTAATGTTAAATCTACATCAGGTACCTTAGAGCATAGCGGTTGTCATCAGTTCAGCAATTGCCTCAAAATAAAAACATAAAACGATTAATCCAATTTATCCTTTACGGAATGCCAAGAAGGCAATACACTTTGATATCTAAAACAAAGATAAAACAGTTTATTTTATGGTTTATAACAAAACTACGACGAATTTTGAGAAATAACATTTTTGGTTATACCGAATAAACCCAAGATATGTGAAAGTTTAACAAAAGATCAAAATGAGCGAATATAAATTAGCGAATAGTGTAGTAGTGGAGTGTGTGATGAAATTAGAAAAAAAATATACTGAGTGTTAAAATTTATCTTATCCAATATGATAAATGAATCAGTATAAACCATCTAGTGCTTTTAAAAGTATTTTTTTTCTACAAATTGTAATAAAAACATGCATGAAACGCCTAAATCTAAATAACTTTGATTGTTTTCTATTTATTTTTCTAGATCTTTTGAGAATTATTTTGAAATATACAAGGAGTATATGTAGTGCAGTTTAGTTAGTTTATAATAAATAGTCGTAGTCGTAATTCAAATAAATTAGTTAAGTGTAGTGTAGATAAAAGTACCAAATGGAATTCTACTCACCCAAAAAGTTTTTTCTTTGAAGAATGCGCGAATATCTGCCCAATCAAGTAAACGCCGAGTATGACTTGTATGACGTTAGCCAAAACATCGAACTTCAATTTCCGAACCAAATTTTCGTTTGGTAAGTATTCAACAACTGGTACAGAACGTCGATCTGTGGATTGTACAGATCGACTTTGATCTATGGATTGTCGCGTTGCCCTCTGATTCGACCCAACTGGCACAAACTGTCTCGAAGAGCCCGAGTCGTTTTCGGTGTTCCTAGAATTGATTCGAGCGTTCGATACTTGTCTAGCGGAGTCTCTTCTAGACGAAGCGGCTCTATAAACATCATTCCTAGACGAATGAGTTGAAATTGGTCCGTTAAGAACACCATCTCTTGCTACATAATCGTTTCTATAAATATTCCTAGTTCTTCTTGTACGTCTGGAATCATCTCGATTCACTGAAGGATTTCTATTTTCGTTCAAAGTGCCATATCGGTATTGTCTGGAATGTCTTTCGCCATCTCGTACCCTGGATTCTCGAATTACCATCGGAACATATTTAGTACCACCAGAACGTTGCGTTTCTTTTCGATTTAAATCGCATTGACGATTTTCCACATTTCGCCGATATCTGACAACTCGAGCACGAGTTAACTGGGTGCTTTCGACACCTACTCGGTGACGACGGCGTTCTTCTAAACTTCCTTCACGATAACTGACCCTAGAGGCAAGATTCCTGCTTTGTCTAGCGTCGTTTCTGCGTTCTCTAATGTCGCGAGAAAAACGTTCACGTTCTTGCCGAATATTCCTGTCGAATCCATTCGTTCTTCTATCATTTTGTATAAGAGATCTCGATCTATCTAGTTGAGAACGGTTATGATCTCTAACCCTGTTGTCAGATCTCTCTACAAGATGTCTATCTTGGATATTTGATACGCGTTCTCTGTCTTGATTTCTGAATTGTCTGAAATTGAGAATGAAGTGAAGAAAACTACTAAAACACATCAAATACCTCTGGTATTTGCAATATTTTGATAACTTTGTGAGAGGTGATACGCTTCAATCAAAAATTCGATAAAATTAATAACAGGAACCGAAGCGAGGCAAGTGAATCGAAGTTCTGAAAAACCTTTTGAAGAGAGACAATTAAAATCTAGTTACGTTTGATAAAAAGTTATAAAAAACGGAAAATAAAATAATACTGTAGCGTAGGGAATTATATTTTTCCAAATTTTTCAAATTTTTAGTTCGGTTTTTTTCATTCCGTTATCGTTTTATGTTTTCTCCCATCTCTATTCTTTTAACTTAAACCATCAACGTCACGATCAGCTGTTTAATGGCGTCCGAAGGTCAAAGAATTATAATGGAAGTAAATAGGAAAATTAATTTTAAAATTCCTGAATCTTTTAGACCTTGATGATTGAGGAATAGGAGATAAAGTTAATTCTCACTTAATATAAAGAATGTTGAAGTTCGAACATAAACCGAAGTTTGATATTTTGGACAAATGAATAACATAGACGACGTACAACACCCAGACTTTAACCCTTCTTTTAAATTATATCAACCTCATAATATTGCATTATAAATTTATCACAATAAACTATATAAAAACAAATTTTTAATGTACCTGTCAGTGCCAGTTCTAAAGCTTCGCCTATCGTACAAATTTTCGTAAATCACGTCTTTTTCATTAGCACGTCGACTATTATCTCTGCGAAGAGGCAATTCTTCACGAAATTCTCTATCTGCAGATACGCGACTTCTTCGAAAGCTTCTACGAGATTGATGATCTCTATTTAGATTCTCCAAAAATCCAAAACAAGTTGAAATAAAAAATATCAGTAGGATAATAACGGACTTGCTGGTAGATTTTTTAAACGGTAACATTTCGGTGAAGTAAACTAAAAAACTCTTTCTTGTTCAATGTGGCTTGTGTAGTCAAGTTGGTCTACGATGATCGGGGCTGTTATTTTGTGATACTCTGCGACGTTCTGAATGGACCTCTTGGAAGAACTTGGTATTTATATCTTTTGAGCAGTTCAATTTCATGGTTGGTTAGCTGTTAACTTGTTAAAAAGCTATTTGTACCAAACTATGTGTGTGGTTTAAATCAATTTGAGTATGTGATTTACTTCTCGTAATATAGTGGAAAATACACTGTCATATTTTAAAAGGGTTGTTGTACTATACTGAATGTTTCACGCAGACAAAAATGTTATTCTTAAGTAAATAAAATACTTATAACGCTTACAAACGCGAAAATTTCATCAATAAGTGATGGAGATCTACGAGGATGCAAATCAAAGTAACTTATCCATAACAACTTGACAATACTGAACGTCAGGACCGAACTCACTAAAATTTCGGATCTAATACGTTTATCAGAAAACTGATTAAAGTACTGCACTGTTTACACTTACCTGTGGAATGTTATATAAATGAAAAACACACGACACAATATTTAGAAACAAAACACACAATTTTAAATTCGTCTGAACATCAAAATAACATTATAAAACACTAATCACGATATTAAGTATGTTTTTACAATATGGCGAAAGTCTTGTTGGTTTGGTCACGTGATGTGTCGTCTCCATCTTGTACTTTGTGGGATCGGTTACTAATACCATAGAACTAATATTATAGATAGAGAGAGCGAAGTATGGGAACTCGTTAAAGTGGACTCTCTATTTCTTTCTAATCTATTCTGATTTGATTACCATGACGTCGAAGTTTCAAGTGATGAAAACAGAAGAAGAAAGACAGAAACTGGTAAACTTACGCAATTACTACATTCAATATTAATTCTATGACTAATACACAACAAAAGTCTGCTATATGCGACTGATCTTAGACAACATTTGTGGTGTGACAGAAGGCTTTTCATCAAGAGCTCCAAAGGAAGAAATGAATGCTGGAATGGCCTGTTACGAGGGTTTTATACTAAGAATGCATCGATCAGTCAGCTGTCAAATTGGAACTGTTATTCAGGGGTACCAATCCACTACATAAAAATTACCTAAAATCGTTGGAGAATTTTTATAAAGGCGCGTTTATTCCTGAACAAAAACGATTTCTTGAAAAAAAAAAAAGGATTTGCTAAATTTAAAAATTGGAAAGTAACTAGTGTATAAGAAGAATCGAACCAAGAGGTACCTATAGCAAGGTTAGGAAAGTTAAAAAGATTATAGCATCATAATTATGAAAACTACTAAATAGGTCATTTGGAGATGACGTCACAACTAGCCGCTATATTGTCCTGGGAGTCAAACATTAAAATTATGGTTATATTGGTGTTTTATTCTCGTGTTTTTTTTGTTTAGAGATATTCATTTCAATCAAAAAACGCTCGAAACAAGCAATTCTCTATACACAAATGAAGTAAAGTCTTTGTCCACCACGACAATATGGCCGACGTCTCAAATGACGTTACTCGAAATGATCTATACAGCAATATAATCCTTTTTGAAATACTTCAAACACCAAGGTGAATGGAAGTCATTTAACGAGAATTTTTGTTTTATTTTTTAAGTAATTCATCAACTAAAAAATTCATTTCGAGCTAAAAATTATCTTTAGTTGAAAATGTTTTTTCTACACCTCATTCCACTAAAGGGTAGATTATAAATTACCCTCTATTCGCCCACGTTCCATCTTTTACCAATTGAAAGCAATTTGTTCAAGTTTAGAAAATTTATCTTCACACATGTGTATCGCCCTCGACACACAAGTGGTTCAAGAATTTAATAATGGATGTCCCTTATCTGTTTTCTGCATACCTCAACTGCTATATACTTCACATCTGCGTCCCTACACTGTTAAAATTTTCAAATATTTTGCAATTAAAAAATATATCTAGTTCAAATAGATTGAAGTGTGAAGTGTAATAATTTTATTGTATTCAGTGTTGTACAATTACATTGAAATTTTTAAATGTTCAACATATTTTTTGTTCATTTTGGAATAAATACAATGATAAAATCGTTTATGAGACTGACACGCCAATATAATCATTCGAAAAACTACTTTTCTCAGAGTACATTTGACGTAATTTTCGCTCTTATTTGAAAACTCATTTGCGCATGCTGGACGGTTGTCAACTGTCAATAACGATAATTGACAAACGCAAAATTTTTTATTTTATTCCAGATTCATAAACTCATAATAAAGATCCATAAATACCGGATTAAAAACAAAAAGCAGTATAGACGTCAAAGAGAATAACAAAATTTTTAGGTTAACGACATTAACGTCAAGTTTATGAATGGGATGTGGAAATTTCTACAAACGTCAAACGGCGGCAGTAAACGAGAAGTCAAGTTTACGAATCGGCCTTTAACATCGGTAGTCATTAGTAAAGCTTGCTACGAAATTATTATATTATATTAATATAAAAAATTCACCAAATTTTGAGTATTAATCCAATTATTATCCATTAACATTTACAAATAGTACGTTTGTACACATTTACAAATTGAGGTTAGTGGCATTTTGAAATAGCCATCACACTAATTTGGAAATACTGGTTTATAAGCAAAAAGGTTATATTTTAAATGAAAAGTTACTAATTAAGTAAGTACGTTTGCTTATTATGATCAAACTACATTATGTAAAATATCAGAGTCAACACATACTACAAGTAAACAGTAATTCTGTTGATATATTGACAGGACTGTATTAAGGGTTCATTATTTCGTAGGATAATTCTATGCAACTTCCTATTAATGTTTATAGCTTTTTAATTGAAATTAGAATTTAACATTTAACATAAGTCGTGATATAAATTCTAATGAAGAAGAAATTTAAATTTGAAACAAATTTCATGATTTTGTATCGTTTAAAAGCACTTGATTTGTTTTAAGTTGTAACTCCATTTTGGGTCCAAACTAACCCTCGGAACACGGACTGTACTAAGGGATAATTTCGTAGTATGACTGTGCATCTTATTTTTATTGCCGTTATATGTTTCAACACAAAGCAGCTTGCGCTTGTACATGTTTAATCTAGTCGCGCTTATCATTCATTTACACGATGACTGGAGCCCTCATAAGCTTCAGCCTCCAGTGGCGGAACTCTAGGGTTGGTTTAGGAATCATTAATTCGTCAAAAGGTTCAAGCAGAAGCTCTTGATCGGTCTTCTAAAGGACCTGGGCCTATCAGAAGGCCAATGAATTTTCTATGAAAACTCTGTTGCTTCAAGATGTAGCTGGTATGTCAAACTGTGTTGAATGCTTGGTTAAAATCTAAGATTAACCGTTCCTAAGTACATTGTCGAAGTTTATTATTTGACAGAATTGGCATTAAGTTTATTGATGGATATGGAGAGATATTTGGATTTTTCGTTTGTTTTCTTGTCCAATCAAAAATGGGGCGAAATAAATAAAACAAAAAATGATTTTGTATATAACATATATTTTACTAAATATGTTGTTGCACTTACATCTTAATAATTAGAACCTAAGTTAGTATTTACATATAAGTGTCAGCTAATGCCAAATTATATAAATAAAATAAAAATGCAAAATGACGAAGGCATATAATTTGGCAAAACTAAAATTCATATATACACAAAAAAATGCGGATAATAAAATATGCATAATATATAAACTACAATAATATATAAAAGATAATAAATGGCATCTTGACGAACAGATCGATACGTAAGGAGAAAAATTAAACTTAAAACAGAACCACAGCTTGTCGCATTTTTGTCACTATATTATTAACGGTGGTGTTTCACTTACGGACTATGTTCTCCAAAGCTACATTTTTTTTTCTTCGTTGAATAGGTGTTTACTATTATTATGAAATAACCAAGAGAAACCTAGGATATCAAAATACCACACATTCAGTTTTCAGCCTCTAATTAGACGATTTCAACTGTTTAGTAATGAATTTACTGCCGCCCGTCCATAACTCACTTTTTTCATAATTATAATTTGGTATTTCGTTTGCTTTCTTGTTTAGTGCTTCCATCTTGTAACCTTTTAAATGATTAATACTAATAAAAAATCTGTGTATCGAATATGAAAATGCTACATCTACTTAATGGCACCCAATTGACTATGATATGACTTTCCGAAGGCTGAAAATTGTATGTCGCAGTACATAGTGTCATCAACAAATGAATATAATAATAAATCTTAATCTAATTAAATTAAAGGGAAAAAAATAACTAATGTAACTACTAACGTTATAAAAAATATATATCTAATAGTAGTTACATAATATATGTGAGCTAATGATTCGTAATTGGTTTCAATATAAAGTTGTTCGATAAAAAGTGTATAATCAAACATCAAAAGTGCAAAAAGGCCTTTATGAACTTACTATAGGTTGTCAATGACTCTAAAACTTGATAATTTTTATTAATTAGAACTGAAATAATGAAAGAAGGAAATTAAAAAGAAATATATAAATCGACATTTGGTTCAGAACTTAAACCGTAACGGAAAAGCAAAATGTGGAAATGAAAAATCCGGAAAGGAATAACATTATAAAAGAAAATTTGAGCTTGAAACCTTTTGAAAATATACCAGAATAGAAATTGTAATTTGGGGGTTTGTAAAATTTCGTATGCCTTTGATTATATATATCCTGTTTTTATACTTCTTGATGTTGATTATAATATGAATAACAATATTATTAATAAAAAATTATATACTTAGAAGGGTATTTAATCAAGTTCTATCTAACAATAGACGATTTTGATGTATAATCATATAACAGGTGCAAAATATCTATTTCAACAACTCTTCTAAGTCTTACAACGAAATCTTTTTATTTTTTTAAATTTATATCACAAAAAAAATCGGTTATACAAACTTTGAAGTTGAAAATTGCATAAAAGTGTGATTAGGCATATCAACTTTTTATGAAACTCTCCTTATAAATAATAAGAGGACTTTTGATATCGAGATAAATATAAAGAATATAAAATAAAGGAAAAAATGTCACAATACCAAAGATAAAAAGATAAAGATGTCACGCTTTTGAAGTTATAAAGTTTTATATAGAACGTCTTCGAATCCAATCACTTCACCTCAAACTGTCTATCAATTTTTTTTATTTATAAACAAAGAAGTATGATAAATATGTCTTCCACCATTATTTAAATAAATATTAGAATTAATTAGTAGCGGAGAACCTTTTCAACCACTTCTACAAACAATACCATATTTACCATGACAAGTTATGGATTCATTTCCACCATGGAACTTAAGGGCTTACAATGTTAAAAAAAAAAGAAAAATGTCAAGCTCAATCAGATGTACAAGCTACACCAGATAGTAATCAATCTTGCTGATTCGATATCAAATCTAACTGATAGAGGTTACCACAAATCACATTTTGGAATTCCCTTATGGACATTTGTCAAATTTTGACTTCAGTGTGTTGATTGAAAGATGTTGTTAAACCAGAAATAAACACACAGAAGCTTAGCTTGAAAAGTATTAGATTCTTCTCCTGGAAAATCAACCCCCATTGACTTATACAATGATTGCAAAAGTACCAATGATCAGGAGGTCCAAAGTGGAATTGAGAAAGGAACTAAACATCACAAAACTTCAAATACATCATCCGTATCTCAAAATAAAGAGTCCTTAGTCACATATCGTTGCAGATAATTCTTTTCAATCAACATAAAAAATCTCTATACACTCTAAATATTGAAATAAATTTTGGATTGGTTTTGTGAGTATTATGGTGGTTTTCCTCCAAGAAAATCCATCCCCATTGACTTAAACAATGATTGCGAAAGTACCAATGATCAGGAGGTGCAAAAAGAAACCGTTCCAAACCAGAAAACTCCAAAGTGGAATTGAGAAAGGAACTAAACATTACAAAACGTCATATGGAAGTGTTTACTCCATTTTTGATGAGTCTTTCTACATTTAGAGCGTATAGAGCTTTTTAAGTTGATTGAAAAGAATTATCTGCAACGATATGTGACTATGGAAGAAACCTGGATTCACTAATACACAACTGGACCCAGTAAAAACACGTAAAACCGTATTCGACTGGTAAGTTTCTTCATTTTGGGATATGGATAACATATTGGATCATGGCATACACAAAGGGTTGGATTGAAGAGTGTTATGATGATTCTTTTCCTGGAAAAGCAACCACCATTGATTGGTATGTGGAGTTAAAACGCGTTTACAATATTTTAGATGAGTTTTCGTAGTTATAGGTAGTTCAAATAACTTAAAACCGTAACTGGATGGAAGGTGAGTATGAATAAGACAAAACAATGAATGGTGGCAATTAGAAAAAAATTCCTTTCACCAAACAGATCATTTTGTATTGAAAGTTGATGGTTTAATTCGATGAACTGATTCTTCACCCACTATATTCAACAAGTACTGAAACGGAAGCTTATTTTGACCAGGAATTTTTGATCTGTGTGTTACTAATAGACTAATAGAATTAGAGCTAGAGCAGATATGCGAAGACAAGACATCACAGCTGTTCGAACCTGTTTTTTCAAAGTACGGTTGACGATTTGTTATACAAGAACATATTTATTGATATATGAGGTGAAATTCGGAAACGCCCTATATAATACTTGCTTCAAAGCAATTAGGATGTACACATAAAAATGTTCTTACCATTGTGATAGCGTAAATGTATATATATTCTAAAAATAAGCTCTTCAATAAATATATCAAAATCAAAACGTTCGGCTAACAAATTGCCAACGTTTAATCTCACACTAAGAAAATTTTTTTGTTACAATTAGTGCTTGAAACATCGAGATTTGTTTGGAAGAATCTCAATTTTAAAAACACGTCTCGTAAAAATAATCATTTCCTAATATCTCGCACCAGAAAATCAGTTTCTAATAAAAAAAATAATAAAATAGATTTTTTTTTTCAAAATTTTAGGTAACTTTTTCAGTTTAAAAAATAATGCCAATTTGACAGTGGGTAATTCGCCAAGCTATTTAATATTACAGATATGACAATCGGTTAAAACTCAATCTTAGCAATAATTCGAATGAACATGGCACGCAATTGAAATTTATGTGAAGCAAGCAACGTTTATTTAATTATAATTTCCAAATGTAAATAGAAATTGATACAATTCCCTTATCGAATAATTAATATAGGATCCGAAGCCTTTAGGAAGTTAAAGCTTTCGTATCATAATGAAATTTTTATTTTTTGGTTTAGGGAAGTTGAATTATCTTTGATGCACCGATTGGGGTTAAGGTAAATTCAAAACACACGAAAGAAATCGATCCAAGATATGCATCCACCAAACCGGACACCACAATCTACAGGAAAGTCTCAGATCCGGAAAGTTTACATACTTTGTAGTAACGGTATAAGGAAATACAGATTATTCGGCAGTGACCTGGAATGTAGCATGGCTGGTTGTTGGGGTGCGAAATTATCACCCGTAAAACCATTTGGTACCTCATTAGTTCACTTATTGATTGTGGCATACAAGATTGGAGACAAACCAAAAGAATCAAATTGCTACTTCGATATTTTTTTTTCTTCTGAGGGGCAACTGTAGTTTTAACCAACTGTCATTATACAAGTTTACGTTATCCCTTTTGAAAATGTATAAAATATAAGCTTGTTTTCGATTTTGACATTGATTTAAGAATGATAAGGCGTTACATAAGTTGCCGGGAAGAGTCCCTTGCGGTGTCCAATTTCTCCATGCCACCAATGTTGGTCGGTACGGTCGGTTACGGTGATCACATCTCCTCGTTTGAATTCTAGTTCTCCTACTTCTTGAGGCGTAAAATCGTAAAGGGCTTGAACCAAATACTGGGAAATAAAAATTGACACAAATTAATACAGAAGAAAAAAAAATATAAAACATATCGGGCTGCAACTCAAATACTCAATAACAAGACACCCTCTCCTTTGTATTTTCGGTTTAAGATTGTTGCCTCAATGGCGTTATTCATCACCTTTTTCACAGCCAGGCTCGTTTAAAATGTAATTTATGACAAAACTTAAAATTTATTAATCTAAACGTTGGTTATCAAATGTCAAATATAAGGTTGCGTTCAAAAATTCATTTTACATATAGTTGGTTGTCAAATTTTTTTTATTGAATTCCGAGCATTTTCATATTTATAACCTTTTAAACCTTCTGGACTCAACAAATAATTCAAGACCAAAATCCAAATCGGTCCAGAGTCGTTCTCGATATATAGAAAATTAAATGATACGTTTAATCATTAAAAATTAAAAGTTTTCTCTAGAAAAATGTCAGATTACATTTCAATGATACTTGTATTTATTGTTATATAAATGTGCTCTCGACAATAATCTTGCTTGTAAGAAGTTGATGTAGCGAATAATTAATTGCTATAATTAGTTTTTTTTCTATTTACAGATTTTTCGTAGTCTGTTTCAAGGTTATGACTCATAAAATGTTTGTTTTGTTTTCTGGAACAATTCTAAGTAATCAATTTTTCATGAAGGTTGAAATAATCGATTTAAACTGAAATATTTATTGAAAAAAAAGTATACTGTGTTCACCAACAATGGGGCATTTGCAACATTTTACTTTCGCTTTTAATTAAATAATTTTTTATATAGAAAGTTTCGATATCCCTGATATTTGACAATTTTTGAGTTGAGTATGAGAAATGAGAAAAAAAAAACTTTTGAGAAAGACGAATTTATTGACTTACCTCCTCAGCTACCATATCACGTAATTTAACATCTTGTGAACGGGATACTGAAGACGTTCGGTGGTATTCAACTAATTCATTCAGTGAATTAAACTTCACCACCCATAAGAAAAATTTTCCGGTAGCATCACGCAGAACCTTGAAATGTTGCACACCATCTGAACATCTATAAAAGATATTTACACAACATACTGACTCAATCAGTTGAGTGATTAAACTTACTTCACAGATAATGAGAAATCCCCCGGACTTGATTCACTAATTCTTATTAGAAAAGCCCCTTCGTGTTTATTTAATAATAATTTTTCAGCATCCGCTCTTGTGATTCTCCCATAATACCACCTGAAATCATATATAATATTTGCAAAATGAATATGATTGGAAATATATTTAATTTAACTCACTGATGGGGTTTCATTTCAATATAATTACTAGGAATTAAACCTTCTCTACCATCTAATTCAGCCCTATACCAGTTCATGTCATCCTCCATATTTAAAATCTGAAATTTCACAATGAAGATAGAAGTAATATTGACATATTTCCAAATTCCAAGTCATTTCTGGTACGTTTATATAACTAAAGTTGAGTCCTCTGTAGTTAAGTATGATGTGATCTTAATATAATTTTCATTTTTTATAAGTACTAGAAATCTGTACCAAATGAAACATTTTTATTTATAAATATCGAAAACTGAGCAAATTTTCTAATATTTAGTTCACTTTCAAGCTTTTGCACTGTTTCTAGAAATGAAAATTTTTGTTTTCAAACCTTAGTTAGCTTTTCTGATTGTAGTGCTTTTTTGGTGCCTTCAAACTTTAGTAAATTTGATTAAAATATCTTTTACTAAAGCTACATGGTTTGCTGAGATTTATGGTTAAGAGAGAAACAATCATTCACTGTCTTCAATTCTTATTTTTTCTCAAAGTTTGTTTGGAAATTGAATTCTAATGCCAAATTGTTAAGAAGAAAATTTAAAGAATGCATTATTGCATTAAAATAAATTAGAATAGGCTGTTAATTTTAGAATTATTCTTCAAAATGAAAATAAAAGACCAATTTTGCAAAAAAAATGGAAATTCTTTAAAAACAAAACAAATGAGTACTTCTCCAGATACTTCCCATGAATTTGTTCTGACACTCCATTCAGTCATACAGAGATATTAATTAAGAATGAAAATAAAAATGACATAAATTGTAATATTCTATGTTTGACAGTAATGTGTTGAAAAGCACAAGACAGCATACCTTAAATATCTGACAAAAGATCATTTTAACAATCAGAAAAAGATGAATGAATATTTTTTAAAATTTTTAGCCATAATCAATATAACTTTTAGGCCTCTAAAAACTTCTCTGTTGTTTGTTTATACTTTTTACAAACTATTTCAAGTTCCAAATTCTTCTATGCAGTTTTTAATACTTTTGTATAAGATTTACATAATTTCAGTGGAAAATAACAATTGATATTGAGAAATAAATAAAGTTTGCATCATTGGATATTTGTTTAAAATAGCAAACTTGCCCTTTTTAACCTAATTGTTTCTCAATTTATTCGTCTTTTTTCTTTTTATACATTCGATATACTGATTGTATCCATTATGAAATTAGTTTTAACTGACCTTGTATATGTATGTCTTAAGATATACATACTGTGTTGTGATCTCTTCATATTTTGGATGCGTCAACACATTCAATTACATGTATAAGTTTCGTAGGGATTTCAATTTATAAGAATTATATTGATTTAATGTGGACTTTACCCTGTATTCCCATCTTAATTTTTTATATATAAGTTATTTAATGTGTTCAACTTTAGATTTAACCTTTAATGCCTGTGAAATACAGTAAACACCATTGGATTTTATAATTTAATATTTATTTATTACTCTCACATTAGGAAACAACATAATTAGTATTCAAATCTCGTTTGAATGATTATAAATAATTGAGAAGTTACTTATGTTGATAAAATTACCGAGATAACAGATTATCCCAATAATAAAAATGAATAATGTATACATGTAAAAAAAATATCAAGTGGATGTAAAACTTAAAATGTATATAAATTCGATGATAAGCTCAAACTGTGTAACTTACTTTTAACACTTGGGCTTTTCTAAAGCTAAGCTCATCATCAGCTGTAGCGTTGAATTCGTGTTTAGCTATCGCCTCCATGGTATAAGATTATTTGAAAATTTCAGTCTTATCGCAATTATTATCACAACAAAGGAGACACAAATTACAAAAAAAAGTCAACACAAGAGATTAATAAGTTCACTTGTTTTATTGCTTTGTACCCTAAAATACACACACTTCATATTATCCGAAAAATATTTTTTAGACTGTCTGTTTATGGTATTTTCTGAAAACTAGATTATTACTCACTCCCCTTCTACGAAATTCTACACTCCACTTTGCGATTGAAGAAGAAGCAATGGCGGACTAGCTGTCACGTCCAAAATTATTTTTTCCCAGTTCTTATCACGTCTTTCGTGGTTTTTCGGTTTTCTATTTCCCGACCAACGACATGCTTGATTACAGTATTAAGGATTTATCACTAATAAAAATATGTAAATTGCAATAACGTAATTTCTTATTATTTATCAAATATCAAAATATTTTTTTATTGGTAATGGTAAATTACACAGACTAAATATTCAGAGCAAGCACTTTTAAGTTTAATGTGTTTCATTGGCTTTCTCTTTTTATCGCACAAAGTTGCTATTTATCTTCTTTTAAATATTAAAATTAAAACTTGATTGACAGAGTGTAGTCTATTGCACTCTGTGGTTTCATCACAAATCCCATTTGTTTTTATATTTTAATTATATTATATAGAAGAAAACAAAGTTTTAATTTTTTGAACACTCAATATAGAGAGCTTTCCTTAATATCCACCGATACGTCTCGGTCTGCTTGGCCTTTACTTGAAATCAATTAAATTACTTTTCAATTATTACTAATTTTCTTTACGTTTAAGTTGATGCATTAGCAATCCTCATTTCTAATTATACCAGTAATTTATTAATTATTTTGAAGGATATTAATATTCTACATGGCAGAAAGTTCGATCAGTGATAAGAAGTGCGTTAGAGTGTTGTTCCGAAAGTATTCGAACGATAAAAGCTGATTACTTTGACACATTGCCTATCTATTTATTCTATGGACATAACCAAGGAGAAAATCGTAAATGCCTTAAATGGTCAAAGTCCACTTTGATATGATAAGTGGTGCAAGATATTTTATCTACCACGTTTTACATCTAGAGTAAATGGTGAGTGATTTATTTTTGTTAATAGCGATTTTGAATTGATTCATTATAGTAGAATTTGGGCAAATACCTGTTCACATTACATTTTTTCAGGTTATGTCTATTTAAAAAGATGGCAATGTTGTCAATGCATATTTTACTTTTTATTATGAATTTATGTTTTATTAAAAATGAAAATAACAGAAATTTTAAAACAAACTATGATTTAACAGATTGTTTTTCATTCAACTCCTATTACGTAACTTCAATTTTACTTTTTATAATAAAGTAAAAGTAAGTTTCTAATTTCTCATGTAATTAGCACATTGCCAAGTGTAAACAAAACAACTATGCTGCTGCATGATAAATATTTAAATAGTATAACAGATAATACTTTTTATAATAAACGTAGATAATTTCAATTATTTAAAATTTAGGTGTTATTTTTTATACATACAACACAAAAAAATTCACCATTTACTTTTCCACGGCATAATATAAATCAATTAACGACGTTTCGTCTACTATCGTAATTTCTTCAGGAGATAATTGAGTAAAATTATCGAAATATTGATTGTTTTGGTTAATATTTTTTATTTAAAAAGCTGTTTATGATTAGGTGAAAATTACTTAATATTTTGTAACGATCTATTTAAATATATTATGAAACAATTTATCTTCCGCGCCTAGTGATATACCGTAAGTTCACAACTAAAAATTCTAATTTCTATTAAAAAAAAAACAACAACGTTGCAATGATTATACTGGTCATGGCCACGCTTTGCGCAAACTATTAAACAAACATTTGATTTTCGTTTAGTATTCGATATCAATTGAATTAGATTGTTAAAAATAGTCTACAGTTAGATAAACATTCGCATGATAGGGTTCGTTTTACTTTGATTCTGACTGTGGAAAATTACGGGATTGATGAAAATATATGAGATGAATTACTAGAAATAGGTAAAGTATACTGAATATTCTTACAAATATACAGGATCGTCAAAATTTGATACCAACAAAATATAATAGAGAGTCGTTAAGAGTGAGATTTTGATAGTACAATTATACAGGGTTTTCCAGTTTTTTAAATGTAACACCCTGTATTTTTAAGTCCACGTATCAACAAACGTGAAATTTTTAAAGTTGTAACCATTAATTTAATGACTAATTTTTGTTTTTATTTTAATTTATAGTTTGGTTAAACTGTATTATTTCTCTTGTACACTTTTTCAATTATAGATGGCGTTAAGGTGTGTACCAAACTAGTCATATTGAAATTGATAATTATTGATATTTATTTCACATGTATTTCTACCTAAATATTCTCAGTTAATTAATTATGAACTGAAATAAGGCATAAAAGTTGCTAAGTTAAACGTAAACATTTTATTTAAGATAAAAAGTCGCTCATTTGATTTTTTAATACAGCCAATAAGCGTCGATTATTACTACACGTACACTTATTTAGAATATGCAGAGATCTCTAGTGTATGTATATGAATAAAGGGTAGTCTATATATCAGTTATTATAGTTGTTTATTACAGTGAAATATATTTAGTTTAAAAATAAGGCAAAATTTAAAAGAAACAGTAAATAAAATGTGGTTAAATTTCCCGCGCTTCCATTCTGTGACAGAAACAATATGGCCGTTTGCTAATTTCCGCTCGGTTACTTGATATGCATTGAATTGTTACTAATAACTCTTATTTTTGTTCGATAACCGCTATAACGACTGACACCCTTAGAAAGATTAATTTGAAGAAGGTACCGTTGGTTTAGACTTACTCTACCATCTCAAAAAATATATATCTTGTTTCGCGCGAGAGCCTCTTTAAACTCTCACAGATTTTTCGTTATAAATTGGGCACCTCATAGTTTAATTCAAACAACGTTGCCAGATTTTGAAACTAATATGAAGATTCAAGGAAATATAGAATGAGGTTAAATTGATTATTAATTTCAAATATTTTCACATTTAATTTTGAATCATTTATTTTATGAATACATTTTGTATTATTTAAGTTTGACATAAAGCTTTTAATTGGATTTTTATATGTTACACAAATAACCTCCATAAAACGTGGAATATGGCAAAAAACGATAATTCATTAGAGTTAATTAGAGGCATTAAATAAGAATAAAAATAGTAATGGTCATAATTTTATTAATAAAAATACAGGTTAAAATGCTTTGCAAGGTATACAGGGGTTAACAGTACATTATTTTTATATTAGAATAAGTTTTTCTTCAGATTGTGACAAGAAGTCACGGAAATCACTGTAGTTATTAACAATTGGAGTAACTTCTTGTATTTCTATTATTTGTTCTCATTTATACCATTTGTTAACTCTTTCTTTGCAAAATTGATAGTTTTTCAGTTTGTTACTGTTTGAAGTGCTTAAAATTACATATTCAAACAATTTATTTTCTGCATTTTCATTCAAATTTGTTTATAATGCTTCGAAATAATAAAATTATATCGAAGACATAGTGGAAGACATAATACTTTATGTCCATGTTCAGCTGGTAGGTAAATATCTTTTCTAAAGTTTGTTTTAAACAAAATCAAAATAAATATAACTACATGTTTTATTTCTTTTATATATTGCCCTTTACCATTAACTTATGTGGTTGTCATGCTTCATTTATCGTAACATTCTGAAAAATTATATCTCATCAAGAAAAAAACTAACAGAGACTCTTTCTTTAACCCTACTTTTTTTTATAAAATTTTAGACATTGGATCATGTTTTTCCCATTTTAAACACCTTTAAATGATAAATAGATGAATTTCAAATCCAATAACGTATCCAAAGTTATATAAAACATATACTTACATTTATACAACAAGAAATCCTTTGACTATATTAATGTCTAGTTATTTTATACGCTTTATAGCTATAAAAGCACTTTATATATAATGCGGTATTTGTAACACTTATTTTGATCCGAATTCAACTTTCATTATTGTTAATGCTACTTAGTCGTTACACTCAAATGAGAAACTCCGAAAAGAAATACCGAACAGGATATACTTCGTATTTGAACTTACCTCTAATATTTTCTTCTAGGGTAATAATTATTTCGTTCCAATATAAAATAGTGTATTAATGAGCTTTTTACTTGAACTATTTAGTTGTTTTAACATCTTATTGGCTATGATATTCTTGAAAGAATAGTTTTTGGACAATAATTTAAATGCAATTGATCAGAAATTGTAAACAACGCCATATTAGCTACGTTTTTAAACTCGTATAAAACTGTCAACTGCTGTCACTCATAGATCTTCAATCGGAACAAGCGATCTATAATGCACTGAGATATTTCAAAGAACTAATTAGAACCGTTCTAGATGATACAAATCGAACAGGTGATTTTATGAATATCCACCGTTGGTACCAACGAATATTCTACTTGTTTTTTTTATATTGTATCAGTTGCAACATGTCTAATTCTCTATAAAAATTGTACTATTTCACATTATTATAACGAAGAAGGTTATTTTAATCTAGTTATTTATCATCAACTATGTAAAATTAGTAAATAATGTGGCTGGAAATTTTTTAAGGACACGTGTTCTAGTTGTCGATATAATCTTAATTATAAAATTTCGATTTTGACTTTTTGGCATATTAGAGTTCAACAAGATATTAAAAGAGATTTTGCAAATCCTACACTGTTGATATTTTCTATGATAATTTATCGACGATGTTCTTAGTTAAGGCATTAAAATGTTATTTATATTAAAGTAATATTCATTGTTTACTTGAGTACTTACTGATATGGATAATATTGAGTGTATATACTTTTTGTAATTGATAATAAATTACCTTTATTTAGTTGTGTCTTATGTAAAAGAAGATAATTTTGCTCGTTAATTATACAAAATTTTATTTTTTGTCGAATTCATTGAAGAAAATGATTTTTTCCCGTAAGTAGTAAATAAAACCAAAATTCAATATTTTTATGTACAGTAATTTCATTATTTTTTGTGTTTATTTAAATATACCTGGGGAGAAGGGAGAACGTCTGTCTTAATACCACTGAACGAAAACAGCTGATTAAATTCAATATGGCCGCTAGAGGATAAACAGAGTGAACTTTTTAAATGAAAATACAAACCGTCAAACATGTAACATCTAATTTAAGATACAGCAGGAAATTGTTGTAAAAAATATAATTAGTACAATAAAAAATAATTTACTTCAAGTACTCATTGTTTTTATTTTAGTTCAGTTGTGTAATTGCTAATGTAGGTACGACAGTGGTGTTCGAAACAATGGGTACGAAGCCAACAATTTTTGTGTACTATTTATATAATTACGACATTTTAAATGATACAGATTGTCTCAAAGAATGTAATTTGTAAATTGAAATATAACGATGGTTTTTTGGTTATAATATTTGGAAATTTAAACAGTACAAGTTTCAATGTAGAATTTTTTTTTTATAATGAACGCCACTCGTAATTTATTTTCAATAATATTGTTTATGTATCTACTAATCAAGTTATAATATTTTTTAATTATTTTAATAGATGTATTACTGTTAATATTATGATATTTCAATATATATATATTTCTTTTTAGGAGATTCAGTGAAAATGCCTCCTGTGCCGCCTCAAAAGGTCGACTTCCCTAAATTTGTCGATTCTTTATGGTGTGTCTACGTTGTTTCGGTTCTTGCAGCCTTCAACGCAGAATTTGGTAATTTTTTTTCATTGTATTCTTAACTATTCTCAATAAAATTGAAAATCCTATCATAGTTTGTATTTGTATGTAATTTTTTGAGGTTAGGTTACGTAGTTTTAGTGCCATCTGCAAATCATACTCCTCGAAGGAATTATTTTTATTCTGAAGGTCATCTTAGGGCTTTTTTATTAAATTCTTTTTATTTATGTAAAAAATTCAAAACTTTTTCTTCGTGTCAACAATAAAATAAAAAATTTGCCTGCCTGTACTATACAGGGTGTCCCAAGACGAGTTAAAACTGTCTGTATATGGCAAAATACTTATAGTAACTTTGTTATTTTAAATGGAACACCCCGTATATTGACACATTTTTGAAATGTACGTAAAATTTTAGTATACTTTTGTTTAAAAACTTTTTTCGAAAAATACATAATTTTTGAGTTATTAATTTTTTTGTAAAAATTGCAGACCCTTATAAATTATTTTTTTACGAAGTTGCCCTTAAAGATATGAAAATGGTTTCAATTCGGTTGCTTTTAGCAAGGTCAGACGTATTTGAATCTATGTTGAAAAATTTTTCATTTTATACAGGGCGTGTATAAAAAGTGTTCAAAGTTTAACTTCATAAATATCAAATTTCTTCATTTTTTTAAATAGAACCACCCGGTTTTTTCCATTTTAATGCAAAACTTTCTGTATATGGCAAATTACTTATAGTAAAATCATGAAAATTTCCACGTTTAGGGTTTTGGATACGATCTTATTAAGTAAAATATTCGGTTCTACCGGAAGTCTACTGTAGCTTTGCTATTTTATATAGAACACCCTGTATATTAATACATTTTTGAAATCATCGCAAAATTTTAGTATACTTTTGTCTAAAAACTTTTTTTGAAAAATGCATACTTTTTGGGTTATTAATTTTTTTGTAAAAAATTTGACAATTGCAGACCCTTATAAATTATTTTTTTACCAAGTTACCCTTAAAGATATGAAAATAATTTCAATTCGGTTGCTTTTAACAAGGTTAGACGTATTTGAATCTATTTTGAAAAATTTTTGATTTTATACAGGGTGTGTATAAAATGTGTTCAAAGTTTAACGTCATAAATATCAAATTTCTTCATTTTTTTAAATAGAACCACCCCGTTTTTTCTATTTTAATGCATTCAGGGGTAAAAAATAAGGTAAATTCATGTACATTTTCCTATACTTAAACCTCACTATTATCCAGATATTAAATGTTTTCTGTAAATTTTTGGAGATGCAAGTTTTATTTATTTACAGAAACCATTTAATATCTGGATAACGGTAAGGTTTAGGTATAGGAAAGTATATATGAATTTGCTTTATTTTTTATCCCTGAATGCATTAAAATAAACAAAAACCGGGTGGTTCTATTTAAAAAAATAAAGAAAATTCATATTTATGAAGTTAAAATTTGAACACTTTTTATACACACCCTGTATAAAATGAAAAATTTTTCAACATAGATTCAAATACGTCTGACCTTGCTGAAAGTAACCGAATAGAAATTATTTTCATATTTTTAAGGGTATCCTCGTAAAAAAATAATTTATAAGGGCCTGCAATTTTCACAAAAAAATTAATAACTCAAAAATTATGTATTTTTCGAAAAATGTTTTTAGACAAAAGTATACTAAAATTTTACGTACATTTCAAAAATGTGTCAATATACAGGGTGTTCCATTTAAAATAAAGTTACTATAAATATTTTGTTATATACAGATAGTCGTGGGACACCCTGTATACTATATAAATAAGTCTTGGTTCTCAATATATGGAAATGTTTTCATTTTATTATCAAATTATTCATTCTAGTTACTTATCCGTTGGATTTGATCAAGACTCGACTCCAGATTCAAGGGGAACAATCCAAAAATGGGAAACTCGGTCAGGTAAATTTTTCAAACTTATATTTCCAAGTATTCTAATAGAAAAACATTCACCGTCATTAGAGATTTAAATGTAAGTCTGTTTAAATGATGAACGTTTTACAGGCACCTTATAGAGGCATGTTGAAAACCGCAATCGGTATCAGTAAGGAAGAGGGTCTCTCAAGACTATGGCAAGGAGTCCACGCAGCTTGTATAAGACACGTGGTTTATTCAGGTACAAGGATAATAACTTACAAACAACTGAAAGAAAACATCTTCCGACAAACTCCTGATCAGAAAATTTTTCCCATATGGCAAACAGCGTTATGTAAGTACATTTCGCCATATCTCGATTGATCCTAACAATAAAATGCTTCTAAATGTTTAAAAAAATATATTTTCAATAACTATTCATGTTGTTACTGACAAGAAAACTCATCTGGGGAAATACACAACCTTCGTGTTTTCATTTTTCAGGTATCGGAATAAGTTATGTACCTTTTTGCATCCACTATCCACTATGGCATCCTTATTATTTTAATTTTCTATTGATTTGTCTTATTTCCTACAGTATATCCGTACCAATTCCTACCTTTTCTCGTTTATTGACGATTCTTGCTCGATTACACCCTTAATGTCTTTGTTCTGTCCCACTTTCTCTTCCCTGTTACTCTTTCCTCCTTATCTACCCAGTTTTCTGTTACATTTGTTATAGTTATCATCATAAACGTCACATTGTGGGATCGTGGCAAATCAAACGCCGAAATATTTCAATATATATGCCGAACTTTCGAATAATATGTATACATCATCAGTTGGGACAATTTTTGTAGTAGGAAGGTTTGTTGGAGTTGTTAGCAGCCGGAGGGGCGGATAGGGGCTGTATATCGGTGAGCCAGAGGGTGAGAAATGTTATTGGGGTTGAATTTACATCATCGGGGACTGAAATTAGTCCTTTTCCTTGGTGTTTCCTTTGCAATTTGTTCTTTAACTATCTTATTTCTCTTGTGGCCAGTGTAACTGTGAAGACCTCGACAAAAGCTGATTTCAAATCAACGAATATCATCGTTAAATTTCTTAGTACATATATATTCTCATTGGTTTGTTTTTTCCTGTTGAAAAACTGTTTTTTTTTTCCAATATAAAACTGATTGATGGTGTTATTATTTTCTCATACCCCTCGTAGATAAAAACTACAAATAAGACTTATGATGAATAAAATTGAAAGGAAATGTACGATAATAGAAAGAGAACGCGAAAAGTGGACTAATAATTGTGTTTTTGAGCCTCAAGTTTCGATATGTATGTTTTGAATTTTTTTTCGCCCCTTGTATCTTTGGATATAAACGAATTGGGAGAAATTTTTAAAAGAGAGAGTATCAAGTTTGTTGTGTATAATGAAAAATGCTTCGAAAAAAATAATAAAATATCCCCCTACCGAATGTTTTTATTAATATAACCTCTTATGTCACAATAAACCATAACCTCAACTTTTCTGCTATCTTCTCAGTCAGATTTCTTATAATATCCCTTTAAATTCAGTCTCCATATTAATACGAGAAAATTGTCTTGCAGCGATACAAATAATAAATCGGGTTTGGTGTAGAAGGGCCCTTAGGACCCGTTCTGTTTGCGTGAACGTGTTTTAACTCAAAATAGCTGATCGTAGTAAGAATTTTAAAAGTTTAGCACCAAACCGACGATGTGTTTTGAAGGTGGAGTGAGCGCAGGCGCTTTCGCCCAGTACCTAGCCAGTCCCACGGATCTGCTAAAGGTCCAGCTTCAGATGGAAGGGAAACGGAAACTTTTAGGTTTACCACCCAGAGTAAACGGTATGTGGGACGCCTTCCTCAAGGTATGGTCGACGGGAGGAATCAAAGGATTGTGGAAAGGTAAATAACCCCAAGTTGTATCTATAGACTTGACGTTTGTTATTGTAGGGTCGGTTCCGAACGTACAAAGGGCGGCTTTGGTTAATTTAGGCGATTTAACTACCTACGATACAGCCAAAAGACAAATTATGAAACACACCGATCTACCTGATAATTACATATTGCACATTCTGTCGAGTACTTGCGCTGGATTTGTAGCTGCTTCGATGGGTACTCCGGCTGATGTTATTAAAACCAGGGTAATGAATCAACCTATGGATGATAAGGGAAGGTAACGCTATTTATTTTGATCATACTGTAGCATTCAAATTAAAATCCTATTAGACTAAAAATTTCATCCTTCCAGATCCTGAATAATGCCTCTTGGTGTTGTTTTAATGCAACCTGTACGCTTTCTAACTCTCCGTTTTCTAATTACACTTTATTAAAAGTCCTGAGTGTTGTTCGAAACTTTTTAAATTGAATAATTTTTATTTATTACCCCATTTTGATTTTTAAATAGTAGAAATTTAATTACAGAACCTATAGAACGTTCAAAAAATAAATAACACGAAGATAGGGGTGGTTTATATCTGCCAAACTGTTATTATTGAAGATTTCTTACTAAAAATGTGTACTTTATACTATATATACTTCCTGTTACTAGGATTGTTGCTCTAGCTAGCATAAAATGTGGTTGAACATCCATTAGGACCTAAATGAACCAGTGAAAATTCAAAAATTCATGTATTCCGATAATCAAAATAGCAAATAAACTTCCTACTTTCTGATTATTTCATAAAAATCATTTTTGATACTTCTGAAGCAATTGAAATTGTTTTTGAGTTTTCTAGAAGCATCGAAAACCCTTTCCGAAACATGAAAACATTTGGAAATGCTGTTAGATTCTTTCGGAGTTCACAAAAACATCCAAAAGAATGTAAAATCGAGCTTAGTCCTGCAAAATGTTAGTCCTTTTAGATGTTTTGTTACTTCCTGTGTATAATATGACATAATCACAATCTTTAAGTAAAAAAAAATCAATCTGATGGGATTTTATAAGCAGAAATGTCAGAATAAAAAATAGAAACCCAAAAATAACCATTTTAAAATAAAAAAAAGTGTTATTATGAGGCATTCTTCTTCTTATGGTGCCTTTTCAGGTTCCCCTGAGTTTTGTAATAACAATGGGGAGCTAACGAAACAATTGTTCGATGCTTCGTATGCCTATCCATTCCTGGATGTTCCCCAATTCGAAAATCGATTCCAATCCATGCATTTCTATCCTAATTTATGATTATTGTGTGGAATATATCATTTCTGTTTCCTCTGAAACAATTTAAATTATTTTTTATTCTTGTAGAAGTACCTAAAACCCTTTCCGAAACATGAAAACATTTGGAAATGCTGTTAGATTCTTTCGGAGTTCACAAAAACATCCAAAAGAATGTAGAATTGAGCTTAGTCCTGCAAAATGTTAGTCCTTTTAGATGTTTTGTTACTTCCTGTGTATAATATGAAATAATCACAATCTTCAAGTAAAAAAAATCAATCTGATGGGATTTTATAAGCAGAAATGTCAGAATAAAAAATAGAAACCCAAAAATAACCATTTTAAAATAAAAAAAAGTGTTATTATGAGGCATTCTTCTTCTTATGGTGCCTTTTCAGGTTCCCCTGAGTTTTGTAATAACAATGGGGAGCTAACGAAACAATTGTTCGATGCTTCGTATGCCTATCCATTCCTGGATGTTCCCCAATTCGAAAATCGATTCCAATCCATGCATTTCTATCCTAATTTATGATTATTGTGTGGAATATATCATTTCTGTTTCCTCTGAAACAATTTAAATTATTTTTTATTCTTGTAGAAGTACCTAAAACCCTTTCCGAAACATGAAAACATTTGGAAATGCTGTTAGATTCTTTCGGAGTTCACAAAAACATCCAAAAGAATGTAGAATTGAGCTTAGTCCTGCAAAATGTTAGTCCTTTTAGATGTTTTGTTACTTCCTGTGTATAATATGAAATAATCACAATCTTCAAGTAAAAAAAATCAATCTGATGGGATTTTATAAGCAGAAATGTCAGAATAAAAAATAGAAACCCAAAAATAACCATTTTAAAATAAAAAAAGTGTTATTATGAGGCATTCTTCTTCTTATGGTGCCTTTTCAGGTTCCCCTGAGTTTTGTAATAACAATGGGGAGCTAACGAAACAATTGTTCGATGCTTCGTATGCCTATCCATTCCTGGATGTTCCCCAATTCGAAAATCGATTCCAATCCATGCATTTCTATCCTAATTTATGATTATTGTGTGGAATATATCATTTCTGTTTCCTCTGAAACAATTTAAATTATTTTTTATTCTTGTAGAAGTACCTAAAACCCTTTCCGAAACATGAAAACATTTGGAAATGCTGTTAGATTCTTTCGGAGTTCACAAAAACATCCAAAAGAATGTAGAATTGAGCTTAGTCCTGCAAAATGTTAGTCCTTTTAGATGTTTTGTTACTTCCTGTGTATAATATGAAATAATCACAATCTTCAAGTAAAAAAAATCAATCTGATGGGATTTTATAAGCAGAAATGTCAGAATAAAAAATAGAAACCCAAAAATAACCATTTTAAAATAAAAAAAAGTGTTATTATGAGGCATTCTTCTTCTTATGGTGCCTTTTCAGGTTCCCCTGAGTTTTGTAATAACAATGGGGAGCTAACGAAACAATTGTTCGATGCTTCGTATGCCTATCCATTCCTGGATGTTCCCCAATTCGAAAATCGATTCCAATCCATGCATTTCTATCCTAATTTATGATTATTGTGTGGAATATATCATTTCTGTTTCCTCTGAAACAATTTAAATTATTTTTTATTCTTGTAGAAGTACCTAAAACCCTTTCCGAAACATGAAAACATTTGGAAATGCTGTTAGATTCTTTCGGAGTTCACAAAAACATCCAAAAGAATGTAGAATTGAGCTTAGTCCTGCAAAATGTTAGTCCTTTTAGATGTTTTGTTACTTCCTGTGTATAATATGAAATAATCACAATCTTCAAGTAAAAAAAATCAATCTGATGGGATTTTATAAGCAGAAATGTCAGAATAAAAAATAGAAACCCAAAAATAACCATTTTAAAATAAAAAAAGTGTTATTATGAGGCATTCTTCTTCTTATGGTGCCTTTTCAGGTTCCCCTGAGTTTTGTAATAACAATGGGGAGCTAACGAAACAATTGTTCGATGCTTCGTATGCCTATCCATTCCTGGATGTTCCCCAATTCGAAAATCGATTCCAATCCATGCATTTCTATCCTAATTTATGATTATTGTGTGGAATATATCATTTCTGTTTCCTCTGAAACAATTTAAATTATTTTTTATTCTTGTAGAAGTACCTAAAACCCTTTCCGAAACATGAAAACATTTGGAAATGCTGTTAGATTCTTTCGGAGTTCACAAAAACATCCAAAAGAATGTAGAATTGAGCTTAGTCCTGCAAAATGTTAGTCCTTTTAGATGTTTTGTTACTTCCTGTGTATAATATGAAATAATCACAATCTTCAAGTAAAAAAAATCAATCTGATGGGATTTTATAAGCAGAAATGTCAGAATAAAAAATAGAAACCCAAAAATAACCATTTTAAAATAAAAAAAAGTGTTATTATGAGGCATTCTTCTTCTTATGGTGCCTTTTCAGGTTCCCCTGAGTTTTGTAATAACAATGGGGAGCTAACGAAACAATTGTTCGATGCTTCGTATGCCTATCCATTCCTGGATGTTCCCCAATTCGAAAATCGATTCCAATCCATGCATTTCTATCCTAATTTATGATTATTGTGTGGAATATATCATTTCTGTTTCCTCTGAAACAATTTAAATTATTTTTTATTCTTGTAGAAGTACCTAAAACCCTTTCCGAAACATGAAAACATTTGGAAATGCTGTTAGATTCTTTCGGAGTTCACAAAAACATCCAAAAGAATGTAGAATTGAGCTTAGTCCTGCAAAATGTTAGTCCTTTTAGATGTTTTGTTACTTCCTGTGTATAATATGAAATAATCACAATCTTCAAGTAAAAAAAATCAATCTGATGGGATTTTATAAGCAGAAATGTCAGAATAAAAAATAGAAACCCAAAAATAACCATTTTAAAATAAAAAAAAGTGTTATTATGAGGCATTCTTCTTCTTATGGTGCCTTTTCAGGTTCCCCTGAGTTTTGTAATAACAATGGGGAGCTAACGAAACAATTGTTCGATGCTTCGTATGCCTATCCATTCCTGGATGTTCCCCAATTCGAAAATCGATTCCAATCCATGCATTTCTATCCTAATTTATGATTATTGTGTGGAATATATCATTTCTGTTTCCTCTGAAACAATTTAAATTATTTTTTATTCTTGTAGAAGTACCTAAAACCCTTTCCGAAACATGAAAACATTTGGAAATGCTGTTAGATTCTTTCGGAGTTCACAAAAACATCCAAAAGAATGTAGAATTGAGCTTAGTCCTGCAAAATGTTAGTCCTTTTAGATGTTTTGTTACTTCCTGTGTATAATATGAAATAATCACAATCTTCAAGTAAAAAAAATCAATCTAATGGGATTTTATAAGCAGAAATGTCAGAATAAAAAATAGAAACCCAAAAATAACCATTTTAAAATAAAAAAAAGTGTTATTATGAGGCATTCTTCTTCTTATGGTGCCTTTTCAGGTTCCCCTGAGTTTTGTAATAACAATGGGGAGCTAACGAAACAATTGTTTTCGATGCTTCGTATGCCTCCCCATTCCTGGATGTTCCCCAATTCGAAAATCGATTCCAATCCATGCATTTCTATCCTAATTTATGATTATTGTGTGGAATATATCATTTCTGTTTCCTCTGAAACAATTTAAATTATTTTTTATTCTTGTAGAAGTACCTAAAACCCTTTCCGAAACATGAAAATATTTGGAAATGCTGTTAGATTCTTTCGAAGTTCACAAAAACAACCAAAACAATATAGAATCGAGCTTAGTCCTGCAAAATGTTAGTCCTTTTAGATGTTTTGTTACTTCCTGTGTATAATATGAAATAATCACAATCTTTAAGTAAAAAAAAATCAATCTGATGGGATTTTATAAGCAGAAATGTCAGAATAAAAAATAGAAACCCAAAAATAACCATTTTAAAATAAAAAAAAGTGTTATTATGAGGCATTCTTCTTCTTATGGTGCCTTTTCAGGTTCCCCTGAGTTTTGTAATAACAATGGGGAGCTAACGAAACAATTGTTTTCGATGCTTAGTATGCCTCCCCATTCCTGGATGTTCCCCAATTCGAAAATCGATTCCAATCCATGCATTTCTATCCTAATTTATGATTATTGTGTGGAATATATCATTTCTGTTTCCTCTGAAACAATTTAAATTATTTTTTATTCTTGTAGAAGTACCTAAAACCCTTTCCGAAACATGAAAACATTTGGAAATGCTGTTAGATTCTTTCGGAGTTCACAAAAACAACCAAAACAATATAGAATCGAGCTTAGTCCTGCAAAATGTTAGTCCTTTTAGATGTTTTGTTACTTCCTGTGTATAATATGACATAATCACAATCTTTAAGTAAAAAAAAAATCAATCTGATGGGATTTTATAAACAGAAATGTCAGAATAAAAAGTAGAAACCCAAATAACCATTTTAAAATTAAAAATTCTTATCGTGTCCTGTCTAGTCCCCTTGACTTTGGTAACAATGCTATATATGGCTGTCCATTCCCGGATGTTCCTTAACCAGGAGATACAAGAAATCATGATCCACTTAAACACTATACACTACACTAACTTGAGATAATTCACTGATCACTATCACTTAACTAATTTATTTAAATTCTTCGATTACTTTTTATTTCACTACGATTATTTATTATAAACTGAACTTAAATCTCAATAAATTGATATATTAAGTAAATTGTAGGTTATATTTGTTATAAACGAATAATGTTTTAATTTTCAGAGGTGTTTTGTATACTTCCTCGATAGATTGTTTAACGAAAACGGTAAAACAAGAAGGGATGGGTGCGTTGTACAAAGGTTTCATCCCCATTTGGATGCGAATGGCACCGTGGTCCTTAACTTTTTGGTTAACATACGAAGAAGCGGTCAAACTAATGGGAGCAAAAAGTTGGTGAAACATGATGGAACCATCAAAAAGTCTGAGTTAAATTGCAGGTTTCGAGAGGTACACCAACAACTTTTTTAGATTATATTTCGAAATGATCCTGAAAATGTTATCGATATAGTGAATCCTTGTCGAATCTCCCATTTTTGAACTAATTGTTTTACAAAATTTTCTTGGTTGGTGTGCCGTGTATCAAATGGAATCTAGAATTCAAATTTTAGTAAAAATCGACTGAATTATTTTGATATTTCACCTGTAGATAATTTTACCCGTTAGCTTTTTAAGGCTCAAAAGTTTCTTGTAGGTATTTTTAACTTTATTGACAGTAAAATATAATTATTACAAGAGTTGATTGCAATATACCCAATAGAAGGCAGTTTTTTTTTTATTCGGAGTACCATACACCTTCACCAATAAATCCATTCACTATAATTAGCCCTTTAGGTTTACTTAACCCATTAATGCCCTAAACTTTTATCCGAAAATGTTTTTTAATCCAATAATGGTCACTTAGGAGTAATTTCTACCAATTTAGAAGTTCCATAAATTTCCACCGAGCTAAAAATCAGTAAACGTATCAATTCCTTTTTTTCCTACGAGTCACATTTCTGTTATTCCTTTCCAGGTTCGTTTCGACTTATTTTTTCTGCCCTTTTACTGTTCCACCACTACATTGTCTCCCCTTTAGGGTCCTAAATCTTCCGAAAGCATTTTTCTACATCACAGAAAGGCTCTAGGGTCAATAAGGATCAAGATCCTGGACTATTCTTTCTCAGAACTCTATTCTTGTTTATCTCATCAAGTCAGATTTGATTCAATGATATAGGAGATGAATTCATAGTCAATTCAATTCACATATCAACTTCGTGTTTTAAATTATGAATTAATTGTGCAGATAAAACAGATTTTTAAATACCCAGTGGTAGTTTTATATTATTATAAAATTAACAGTGTTGTAACATCAATTCTTGTCTCCATTTTGTAAATTGCTGACTATTTTTTTTATGAATTTGTATCTTTTTACTTCAATTTATTATTCGTTGGTTATTTATTAATTTAAAACCACAATTCTTACACCGATGCTTTCTACTGACTTATTTTAGTTAGTTTAGCTTCCGTAACTAATACTGAGTGTACCAGAAAGGCTAAAAAAATTTAATTCGGTTTGGATTTTAGAAACAGCTTCTACCCTATTTTTAAGAATAATTTGTAAATAATCAACTGCTACAGTAGGTGGTAAAAACATTTAAAAATACACGTGTATATTTTTGGAAAGTCATTTTTAACAATTTAATTTACTTTTGCATGCGAATCATAATTTAATTTCGTTTATTGAAACAAAATTTCAGTTTTTTTTTATTATTATCATTTTCTTTTTAATATTACAAAATTCAATCACAATTAAACCAAAGTTATTTTAAAATCAATGTTCATGTATATTTAGGTATCCCGCACTGATCTGAATTAGAATTGATGTTAATAGTGCCACAATTTATACAGAGAGTTATATTTTTGCAACTATATTTGTAAATAGATCAAACCCTATACAAGGATTTTTTGTATTATTACTGTTGCTTACCCACATTATCTATATTTTATTTTGTTTTAATTATTGGAAATACCCTGTATATACAAATAGAATTTTTAGAATATATACCGTTTACCAAGAACATTGTAGTCTTCAATTAGATTTTTATTGTTTAGTTTTATTTATATTTTTTTGTTGTATATCATGTTAGAATAAAAACTGAAAAAATCCTAAAGTATTTTATTTCCATCATAATTTCATGCAATCCAGAGTCTCACCTATTTAGAAATAGGTTGAAGTAATTTCGACTACAATGCCTTTAATAATTCGCTTTACAAAACTCAGATGCTTCGATCCAGAGGGAAATTACGTAGGGATACAACTACTAGATGGTTCCATTAGTCTTTCGCCCATACAACCAGTTATGATCATTGATTCGAACGTTACACACCTCCATCAGAGTTGTGCTACTGGATCAAGAAGATTCATTACTAAATGAAGTGGTGCCATGCCAAATTCTACTACTTTTTAATTTTGATAAAAATGCTTCCCTACTGCAGTTCGCAGTGGAGTGGATGGGGAACTTCTCGATAAGAACTGCTTTCAAGTTAATGAACTTGTAAGTTTATTGTATCAGTTTGTGCCTCATTAGTTTATATTGACAATCAGCTCTATCATTTTGTCAATTCTAACCCACAAAACATCACCATCCAGAATCCTATTTTTTTATTTTTGGCTTAAGTATGATTGAGCTTTGTTGAAACTAAAAACAATTTTTTTTAAATCTATAAATGCCCAAACGTTAAGTTTGGTTATTTCCCAAAGACTCTCGCGCATGATAAACTCCTTGGTTTGTATTTCAAGTCGGGTCCTGAAAGTATTCAAATCAATAAAGATGTTTCAAAATCTCTTCTTCATCCCGACTTCATTAAATCCTAGTAACGGCGCCAGTATATTTTTATTTTATAATTGTTGAAAAGAATACTAACATATAAATAAAAATTTAGAAACTAACTTCATTAAATCCTAGTAACCGCGCCAGTTTTTCTATAATTGATTGTTAAAAAGAATATCAACATATATTATTATAATTCCAGTTCGAAATTGCAACTAACACTAATTCTGCGAACTATTGTTGTTCCACAGGATCGTCCAATAGGATACAGAAACGTATTTTAATTCACAATTCCATTTATATAAGGTTTTTAAGTACAATTTGAAAAGATATATTCACTCTCAATATACCTTAATTTTCTACTCAAAAATGTGCACCCTGATGTTTGATCATTTAAATTAGTATAAATACTATAATTATTACTTACATGGAAAGATTAGAACGTAATTGTACGATTAAAACTGTATTGGATACTTCTGACTAAAATACATCGGATAAAAATAAACAAATACGTCTTCTCATATTACTTTTCTTATCACCTTTTTATAGAATGCAGAACAGTAAAAATAAAAATCATGTCCAAAAAACTAAAATGCCAAAATAACACATAAATTATTATATTTTCCAAGTAATGCGACGATCGGTGGTTTCGTTGTAATATTTTGACGCATAATAAATAAGACAAGTGACGTTGCTTGTCTACTATGTTATCTATGGCGGATGTCTATAAGAATTTGTCAATGTTCTAACAAACTACCACTATAAAAATAAAAATTAACATTAATTAACAATAATTATACATCCATAAGTTCAACTTTTGTTTTTATTTTTTCTGTGTATATGAAAAATATGTTAAATGAATATGGCACCCATAAGCTTTGATCACAACAGCGCCATTCTGAAAGGTTTTTAAACTGTTATATATTGAGCTAAACTTTTGTCCCATATGAGATACTTCTCCTTACCTCTACCCTTCATATAATTTATATAAATAGAATTAAATAATTTTATAGACCTTCAACTTATCATACATTTTATACTTCTTATTTTAATAAGAAAGACTTTATTCGCGCCAACAATGTTGCCATATTTTTTTCCGAAGCTATATTATTAAATAAAATACTTAATAAAGTTAATGTCGTTAAAGTTGTTTAACCGAACTTGTGATGTAATGTATCGTTTTATAGACTTGAACTGATAATGTAATTTATCATATCATTTTATAGTATGCAAATTGATGTCAAAAGTAGTCTTTATCGTCGTTGAAGAAATATTTGAGATTTTCTAATAATATGTGGCAACATCGCTCGGTGGTCATACTTCAAAGAATAGAGAAAAAGATGATAAATAAAAATTGCAAATTTTATAATAAGAAATAATAAATTATAACTATAATAAGGTTTTTTATTTCCAATTTTCAAATAGCTAGAATTCAATTACTTACAAATATTCCAGTCAAATATTTTGAAAGGAAGTATAGGTTAGTTACACTGTTGGGAGATTTAACTAATTAAATTAATTTGTTGATGTACATAATTATAACTATCTTTATAGCAATACTAATTATTCCTAGATTAATCTTTAAATTCCCCAAACATATCATTTGTGATTTAGTCAAAATAGGTTATTCTGCACATTTTCTAGAATCAATGGATAGTTTTAGAAAAGCCCATATGTATAAATGATAATAATATAATTTTGTGTTAAATATCATAAATCGGAAACTTATCGTGTGTATTTTTAATGACAGTGTGTTGATAATAAAAAATTAAATCATATTTATACATTCGACACTGTATTATAAAACGCCATTGTACATTAAACAAATTTTGGCATAAAGTTTATTAACTAAGGGATTAAAGAGTAATGTTTGTCAGAATTATTTCAATGTTTACTTAAAAATGAAAAGATATATGTAAAATGAAAGTATACGTTATTTCTGCGGTGCTCATTTAATAGAGAAGAGACGATTTATGTGAAAAGTAAGTAATTAGAATTTATTGGAATTTTTGGAAAAATAATCACAATAAACATTAGGTTTGTAGCAATAATTTCTTAAATTTTTGTTCAGTGCACTTATTGAAACTCTCATATAGTTAGAATGTGATTAATTTTCCTATTTTGATCCCATTATTAATGATATTATTTTAGTGGGTAAAAATACAAAAACAAAATCGTCTTTAATGGAAAAAATCAAACGGCAGTTGTACAGTCGACTATTTATTCTTCGATGGTTACCTAAATATAGTAGAGATGACATTTTAGCTGACCTAATAGCTGGTTTAACTGTTGGATTAACAATGATGCCTCAATCTATAGCTTACGCGGGTTTAGCAGGCCTTCCCGCGCAATATGGACTGTACACTGCGTTTATCGGGTCGTTCACTTATATTTTTGTAGGAACTATTAAAGAAGTAAGTGTATATAAGATAGATAGTCCATGGAAGAACACTATAAAAAATTTTACCTTACTATGAACTTAGCTTCACACACGGCCGATATATTTAATCAGCCATTTTACTCTTAAATTCGATGGTTGATATTAAACACTTGTCCTTCCGTACACTACACACTTAAATTCTTCATTGATATTTTGTGTTTTCAAAACAAAAACCATAATCACTAAGTCTCTTAAAAGAGTAGAGATAATTCAAAATCAACTCGAGCATTAGATGCTTCTAAGAAGGACCGTTATGTGCAGACATAGACAAAAAATATTGATATCATTCAGATAAAGCGGTGTTGCCATGACACGTTTCAGTTGACTGTAGTTAATTTAACGTTATATTAAAATCTCGACGGAGCCAATACCACAACTATATATTTATCAATTTATTATCAAAAATTCGTGTACATTAATATTAAGTAACAATCACCTTATTAATAACGATGCAATAAAAATAATTAGAGTAGTTAGCTCGATTCCCGATAGTATTAATCTGAAATAAATTATTAAAATTAGTAAGAAATTATGTAAATAATTTACGAAGTTAATCAAAATATTCCTTAAAGTACACAAAATAAATGAAAATTGAATTAAAAATCCATATTAATCTTAAAAAATAATCATATTTTGAGATGTTATGTGTATTCGGCAACGCTGCTAATTTTAAGAATTTATAACTATCAACTATAGTGCGTTAGTATTCCATCGTTGTCGATAAAATTAAACGGCCATTTTATATTTTTTTGAATTATTCGTTTATTAAATATTATTTGTGTTGAATTTTGTGAAAAATGTGAATAATTGTGATTCGTGAATGTGTAGTGTGTGTGTATGTGTGCGTGCCCAAAATTAATCCAGATTCATCTTTTTATTTGTAAGTATTTTTAGGTTAAATAATTTATCAACAGTATAGTAAACACCTGTAAAAATCACTAAGTGATTGTACCTATTCCTTTTATTAATTATTTTTACATCAATAATTTATTATTAAATAACTTATATTGATGGAGTTATTCAATTCTATCTTTTTTGATAATATTCGACATTACTGCTTAAATTTTGTTTCTATTGGGATTACACTCGGTTTATAACGTTGCCAGGCGTCCAAAAAACTATATCTTGATTTTTTACTTACTATAACAATTTCAAAACAATAACAATTATTTGATGTGCTGTAGTATTTTTTTGGAAAACACAAAATATATTTAATAATTTAATATTAATGTAGAATAGCGAACAGAAGGACATCTGAATTGTTTTTAAATGATTAGGGTATCTCTATTTTAGGTTTCCATTGGACCAACTAGTTTAATGTCTCTATTAACTTTTGGATATACTGTTGGGAAACCGATAGAATTTGTTATATTGTTAACATTTATAGCAGGATGCGTAGAACTCCTTATGGGAATGTTAAGATTAGGTAATGCAAATTTCATTCTTCGCCTAGCAACTGTTGCATCAGGGCGCCAAATTCAAATACGCGAATTGCTATACTTCCCTCTATTTTTTATTCGAGAGTTTTTCAAGGTTCTGGATAAAGATGAGCTCGTTGATGTATTTTCCTACCTCTTATACGACGTTCAGGTTACTTTGAAAGATTATTTTTAGGATTCATAGTGGATTTTATATCTCCTTGTCTAACATCCGGATTTACATCTGCGGCTACTATAATTATTGGTTCTGCTCAATTAAAAAATCTACTTGGCATTAATCTTCAAGGTCATAATGCTCCTGATATTATGAAAGAATTATTTCAGAAATATAATCAGTTAAGGGTGTATGATACTGTGATGGGATTTATATGTATCATTGTCCTTTTAGTTATTAAGGTAAGTGTATTCGATCACCGGATATGACGTCACTCTTAGAGAAACTTCCATTTTCCATATTAAATTATTGTTATGATACGAGGGGAAGAGGGAACTTTTGACACAATCTAGTTTTATATAATTTTATTCTTTTATCAATAATAACCTTATCGTGTGACGTGGTTTTTTTACAAACAATATTTACACTGTTTTTGCATTCTTAAATTAAAATTGCGTTCCTTTTATTAATATAATTAAACTGATAACATTATTTTTGTTACTCTTGTCGTAATAGGGATAAATGTTTGAATTATTTGAAATTAATGAAATGTAAAACGACTAGTACCCACGACAACTGTTATTTGTTTAAAAAAATTAGTTATTTATTATACGAGGGAAATGGTAATTACATAAAAAGTGACAAAAAAATATGATTTTTCAGTTACAATTTCATTAATGGTTCTAAATGACGTCATTTGATCACAATACGTATTTTCATATGTTTTTACCTCGAAATACAGGGTTTTCCAAAAGTATATATTTAAAGTATTGGTATCTATATTAAAATTGATGAAATCTAAAACAACTAGTACGACAACTGTTATTTGCTTAGTAAAAATAATTATTTATTATACGAGGGAAATGGTAATTACATAAAAAGTGACAAAAAATACGATATTTAAGTTACAATTTTATTAATGGTTCTAAATGACGTCATTTCGTTCCAATACGTAATTTCGTATGTTTTTACCTCGAATACAGGGTTTTTCAAAAGTATATGTTTAAAGTATTGGTATCTATATTAAAATTGATGAAATCTAAAACAACTAGTACGACAACTGTTATTTGCTTAGTAAAAATAATTATTTATTATACGAGGGAAATGGTAATTACATAAAAAGTGACAAAAAAATACGATATTTAAGTTACAATTTTATTAATGGTTCTAAATGACGTCATTTCGTTCCAATACGTAATTTCGTATGTTTTTACCTCGAATACAGGGTTTTTCAAAAGTATATGTTTAAAGTATTGGTATCTATATTAAAATTGATGAAATCTAAAACAACTAGTACGAGAATTGTTATTTGCTTAGTAAAAATAATTATTTATTATACGAGGGAAATGGTAATTACATAAAAAGTGACAAAAAAATACGATATTTAAGTTACAATTTTATTAATGGTTCTAAATGACGTCATTTCGTTCCAATACGTAATTTCGTATGTTTTTACCTCGAATACAGGGTTTTTCAAAAGTATATGTTTAAAGTATTGGTATCTATATTAAAATTGATGAAATCTAAAACAACTAGTACGAGAATTGTTATTTGCTTAGTAAAAATAATTATTTATTATACGAGGGAAATGGTAATTACATAAAAAGTGACAAAAAAATACGATATTTAAGTTACAATTTTATTAATGGTTCTAAATGACGTCATTTCGTTCCAATACGTAATTTCGTATGTTTTTACCTCGAATACAGGGTTTTTCAAAAGTATATGTTTAAAGTATTGGTATCTATATTAAAATTGATGAAATCTAAAACAACTAGTACGACAACTGTTATTTGCTTAGTAAAAATAATTATTTATTATACGAGGGAAATGGTAATTACATAAAAAGTGACAAAAAAATACGATATTTAAGTTACAATTTTATTAATGGTTCTAAATGACGTCATTTCGTTCCAATACGTAATTTCGTATGTTTTTACCTCGAATACAGGGTTTTCCAAAAGTATATGTTTAAAGTATTGGTATCTATATTAAAATTGATGAAATCTAAAACAACTAGTACGACAACTGTTATTTGCTTAGTAAAAATAATTATTTATTATACGAGGGAAATGGTAATTACATAAAAAGTGAGAAAAAAATACGATATTTAAGTTACAATTTTATTAATGGTTCTAAATGACGTCATTTCGTTCCAATACGTAATTTCGTATGTTTTTACCTCGAATACAGGGTTTTTCAAAAGTATATGTTTAAAGTATTGGTATCTATATTAAAATTGATGAAATCTAAAACAACTAGTACGAGAATTGTTATTTGCTTAGTAAAAATAATTATTTATTATACGAGGGAAATGGTAATTACATAAAAAGTGACAAAAAAATACGATATTTAAGTTACAATTTTATTAATGGTTCTAAATGGTTACAATACGTATTTTCACATTAGAATGCAGGGTTTTTCGATAATATGATACAATTATAGTTTACGAATACCTAGTACCATGTCACTAATCATAATTTGACAAAACTTATAGTGGCTATAACCTCAAAAAAACTTGTAATCTTTCAGGGATAAAGTATTTTAAATATTTCTTAATAATATATCGTATTTTTGTGACGTTTTATGGAAATATGATCGTAATATTTTAATAAAATAATACCTAGCTCTCAGATTACCAAGAACTGAACGGTTCGAGATAAATAGAATTGTTCTGACTAAACTAACGCTATCTAGGAGTGTAAATTTCAACTTCTAACTTGACATGAACACGTGAAAAAGTGAAAAACAAATGAAAAGTCATTTAACTGTACTTAATTCATACCATTATATAGATACGAGTGATTAATTAATTTTTTCCCTTCAAATATGACTAAATGTTGTAAAATATACGAGAACGGTTGTTTTTTTCTTGTTGGCACGTTATTTAAATGAAATTTTTGGTTTCGGGGCATTATTCTGTCCCCAAATTTTGTCTACTGTGACATATTGATAATTAAATTGGATTACGTTCGAGTTTTTGATCAGCATTAAGCAATCGAGATACCTACCTAGCAAAAAATTAACCAGTTGGGCAATTTCCCGCAGAATTCTTTTTAATAAGAAAAATTCGTAATCATTTGGATGCTCTAGTGTCCAATAGCAAACATAAAACATAAAAAACTGTTTTAAGAACCTCATTTACCAGCTGAGTGCTGCTTTGGTAGAGTCATCTACCGCTTTAAACTGAAAACAAAAATTTATTATAAATTCAAGCGGCGAATTTTTTTGTTGAATATGCCAATGTTTCAGAATATGAACAAATTCATCAAAACCGAGAACCCCACCGCTAAAAAAATAATATGGCTGTTGGGTATATCGAAAAACGCACTTGTGGTACTAGGAGCTACAATAGTGGCCGCGTCCTTTAGCGTTGACGGCCAAACGCCATTCAAAATAACGGGAAATGTACCTAAAGGGGTTCCGGAAGTGCAATTTCCTTTTATGAGCGCCAAAATTGGTAACGAAACTGTCGGATTCGTAGGAATGATGAAATCTATAGGAAGCGGGGTGTTTGTAGTACCTTTTGTAGGTATATTGAGTAATGTAGCGATAGCTAAATCATATAGTAAGTATATATTTTTCATTATTACGAAATAAGGAAATCGACGAGGTGTGTATGCTATTTTTTCTACGAATCCTGTTGATTGGCACTTCGGCATTCAGTTTCGCACACAAAAAGGGGCGCAACACCCTCCACGTGTACGGAAAATGATTTTCACAATATCCCAGAATCCCAGAATTAACAGTTAATTACGTCAAAGTCGTTTAATTAACACCTAGGGGCGTTTTTGTCCAAAATACTGTATTTTAGTTATCGAATGAATCGTTTTATTATTTTTTTCGGAAAATTGAATAAACAGGCCCGCGCCGTACTTAATGGCAAAGACGTGTGGCGTACCGAGGCTCCGAAAAGCCTCCTAACTCATTTTCCAATCGAGGATACGTTTCTGATTTGATTTTTATTCATATTTGAGCTTGAAATTTGACTAACCAACTAACCAACGAGCTGATAAGCGTTTTTGTCCACTCGACACACACATTTGTGCATGTTTTCGCGTTTACTATACAATGACGTCATGCGTCCGTTATTTTGAGTTTGCGCAACGTTGTCCAAAGTGCTAGGCGCGGACCTGTATATAAATGTCATGATTTCTTATGGGAAAACAATATGGCCGCCACCAATGGCAATTAAAAGTTCTCTCAGACATTAATAAACGTTGTATTTTTCGTTTTTACTCACCCTGTGTATAAGACATGAAATAAATGGCGTAAATGCGTTTTCAACGCGCGTTTCATGTTTACTATGCAGTGACGTCATGCGGTAGTTGGTTGAGATAACGTGAAAATGTGTTTTCAACGCATGTTTCATGTTTACTATACAATGACGTCATGCGTCCGTTATTTTGAGTTTGCGCAACGTTGTCCAAAGTGCTAGGCGCGGACCTGTATATAAATGTCATGATTTCTTATGGGAAAACAATATGGCCGCCACCAATGGCAATTAAAAGTTCTCTCGGACATTAATGAACGTTGTATTTTTCGTTTTTACTCACCCTGTGTATAAGACATGAAATAAATGGCGTAAATGCGTTTTCAACGCGCGTTTCATGTTTACTATGCAGTGACGTCATGCGGTAGTTGGTTGAGATAACGTGAAAATGTGTTTTCAACGCATGTTTCATGTTTACTATACAATGACGTCATGCGTCCGTTATTTTGAGTTTGCGCAACGTTGTCCAAAGTGCTAGGCGCGGACCTGTATATAAATGTCATGATTTCTTATGGGAAAACAATATGGCCGCCACCAATGGCAATTAAAAGTTCTCTCGGACATTAATGAACGTTGTATTTTTCGTTTTTACTCACCCTGTGTATAAGACATGAAATAAATGGCATAAATGCGTTTTCAACGCGCGTTTCATGTTTACTATGCAGTGACGTCATGCGGTAGTTGGTTGAGATAGCTACTAGGCATTTTGGAGACAAAAAACTATCTAAAACGGCCAAAACGCCGTCGTATTTGGAGGTTATGTTTATGACGTAACCTCGATGATCGAATGTATGGCCGGAAGAGAGACTAGTTAAATGTTTTAGGTAAGAATTCGATAGTGGACGCCTCGCAAGAAATGATGTCGTTAGGTCTGGCTAATATATTCGGTTCTTTCGTCAAAGCCATGCCGAGCTCCGGAGCTTTTACCAGATCCGCGGTGGCAAGTAGCTCCGATGTACGAACACCACTTCAAGGTCTTTATTCAGGTAAAATCAATGTCGAATATTTCAATTTTTATATTTGTCCAATTGCGGTTCAGATTTGAGATCTCGGGATACAGTTATGAGCTAATGAGACGTTGCCAAATTGGTATTTTTCGTAATTGAAAGCGTTACTTTACATTTCCTTGATATTTGTACAATTATAAGTCCGGCAACGTTGTCTATATGTGACCTTGTACTCGCTTTTTATCGTATGGGATCAATAAGTTGAATGAATCGAGTTTCCAGTCTTTCTAACCTAAAATTACATACAAAAAAAAACACTTGACAACATTGCTTAAATTTGACATGCGCTGTATGATATGTAAAAACCACAGTTAAACAATTAGATTTGTTTAGTTCTGTGTACTTCTAACCTAAAAGTAATAGAATTCTATGTTGTATGGGGAACAGTTTTTTTTTTGAAAATCGAGTAGTACGAACTCGAAATTACTTTCTAAATTCATAAATATCTTGCTATGAAGACATATTAAGTCTGGCAACGATGTTGACACGTATTAGACGTTTCCAGATACGTTCTGTCGTTTTTTAAGTAATCCTAACCTAAAATTAGGTACAAATGAACATTATTTTGATAATATAGTATCGTAAATAGTTTTTTTTCCGAAAACCACTTTTTTAAATTTAGAAAAACTTTTCGTTGTAAAGATAAACATAATTTCTTTTTGATTTTCGTACCTGTCATATTTTCCCTAATCTACACGCGATTTATAAAGTCTGGCAACCATGTTATCCCATAGTTTGAATAATTTGACGTTTCCAGATACGTTCTGTCGTTTTTTAAGTAATCCTAACCTAAAATTAGGTACAAATGAACATTATTTTGATAATATAGTATCGTAAATAGTTTTTTTTCCGAAAACCACTTTTTTAAATTTAGAAAAAACTTTTCGTTGTAAAGATAAACATAATTTCTTTTCGATTTTCGTATCTGTCACATTTTCTCTAATCTACACGCGATTTATAAAGTCTGGCAACCATGTTAACCCATAGTTTGAATAATTTGACGTTTCCAGATACGTTCTGTCGTTTTTTAAGTAATCATAACCTAAAATTAGGTACAAATGAACATTATTTTGATAATATAGTATCGTAAATAGTTTTTTTTCCGAAAACCACTTTTTTAAATTTAGAAAAAACTTTTCGTTGTAAAGATAAACATAATTTCTTTTTGATTTTCGTATCTGTCACATTTTCCCTAATCTACACGCGATTTATAAAGTCTGGCAACCATGTTATCCCATAGTTTGAATAATTTGACGTTTCCAGATACGTTCTGTCGTTTTTTAAGTAATCCTAACCTAAAATTAGGTACAAATGAACATTATTTTGATAATATAGTATCGTAAATAGTTTTTTTTCCGAAAACCACTTTTTTAAATTTAGAAAAAACTTTTCGTTGTAAAGATAAACATAATTTCTTTTCGATTTTCGTATCTGTCACATTTTCTCTAATCTACACGCGATTTATAAAGTCTGGCAACCATGTTAACCCATAGTTTGAATAATTTGACGTTTCCAGATACGTTCTGTCGTTTTTTAAGTAATCATAACCTAAAATTAGGTACAAATGAACATTATTTTGATAATATAGTATCGTAAATAGTTTTTTTTCCGAAAACCACTTTTTTAAATTTAGAAAAAACTTTTCGTTGTAAAGATAAACATAATTTCTTTTTGATTTTCGTATCTGTCACATTTTCCCTAATCTACACGCGATTTATAAAGTCTGGCAACCATGTTATCCCATAGTTTGAATAATTTGACGTTTCCAGATACGTTCTGTCGTTTTTTAAGTAATCCTAACCTAAAATTAGGTACAAATGAACATTATTTTGATAATATAGTATCGTAAATAGTTTTTTTTCCGAAAACCACTTTTTTAAATTTAGAAAAAACTTTTCGTTGTAAAGATAAACATAATTTCTTTTTGATTTTCGTACCTGTCATATTTTCCCTAATCTACACGCGATTTATAAAGTCTGGCAACCATGTTATCCCATAGTTTGAATAATTTGACGTTTCCAGATACATTCTGTCGTTTTTTAAGTAATCCTAACCTAAAATTAGGTACAAATGAACATTATTTTGATAATATAGTATCGTAAATAGTTTTTTTTCCGAAAACCACTTTTTTAAATTTAGAAAAAACTTTTCGTTGTAAAGATAAACATAATTTCTTTTTGATTTTCGTACCTGTCATATTTTCCCTAATCTACACGCGATTTATAAAGTCTGGCAACCATGTTATCCCATAGTTTGAATAATTTGACGTTTCCAGATACGTTCTGTCGTTTTTTAAGTAATCCTAACCTAAAATTAGGTACAAATGAACATTATTTTGATAATATAGTATCGTAAATAGTTTTTTTTCCGAAAGTCACTTTTTTAAATTTAGAAAAAACTTTTCGTTGTAAAGATAAACATAATTTCTTTTTGATTTTCGTACCTGTCATATTTTCCTTAATCTACACGCGATTTATAAAGTCTGGCAACCATGTTATCCCATAGTTTGAATAATTTGACGTTTCCAGATACATTCTGTCGTTTTTTAAGTAATCATAACCTAAAATTAGGTACAAATGAACATTATTTTGATAATATAGTATCGTAAATAGTTTTTTTTCCGAAAACCACTTTTTTAAATTTAGAAAAAACTTTTCGTTGTAAAGATAAACATAATTTCTTTTTGATTTTCGTATCTGTCACATTTTCCCTAATCTACACGCGATTTATAAAGTCTGGCAACCATGTTATCCCATAGTTTGAATAATTTGACGTTTCCAGATACGTTCTGTCGTTTTTTAAGTAATCCTAACCTAAAATTAGGTACAAATGAACATTATTTTGATAATATAGTATCGTAAATAGTTTTTTTTCCGAAAACCACTTTTTTAAATTTAGAAAAAACTTTTCGTTGTAAAGATAAACATAATTTCTTTTTGATTTTCGTATCTGTCACATTTTCTCTAATCTACACGCGATTTATAAAGTCTGGCAACCATGTTATCCCATAGTATGAATAATTAGACGTTTCCAGATACATTCTGTCATAATCCTAACCTAAAATTAGATACTCTATGTTATAAAATTATTTTTCTTTTTTGAAAAATCACTTTTTTAAAATAAATCTTTTCTCGTTTTGAGATATCGATAAAAATCTGATTTATTACTTGCGTTTACTTGAATCTGAATACTATTTATCAAGTCTGGCAACGTTTCAAAGCGGCCTCGTACGTATTGTTTACACGCGGACTTCTTTTATATTACGAACTATTCAACAGAAGCTATCCAGCTCAATGTAGTTTCCTAACCTCACAAATTCAGTTTAACTATGAAATAATTTAATGTAATGAAAAATTTTGTTGAAAAATCATGCGATTCGTTTATTTTCAGGTACCGTTATCGTACTTGCATTAAGTTTCTTGGCCCCATATTTCTTTTTCATCCCAAAGGCCGCATTAGCGGCCGTTTTAATAGTTGCCGTTAGTTCTTTGTTCGACTATCAAATATTTCCGGTTTTATGGAAAAGCTGCAGTAAGTATGAATTATTTCTGGCCTACGTGACGGACTTCTTCGTGGTGTGTCAGATTGTGAATTATTCTTTCAGAAGTGGACTTCTTCATCACGTTGGGGACGTTAATTTCAGGAGCATTGTTCGGGGTTGAAATTGCTATTATCGTAGGCGCCATTTTCAACGTTACGACACTTCTTAAAGTGTGGGCTAGGCCCAAACTAACAGTCGAGGTTAAAAAAGTAGGTAGCAACTTTGAAAAAATCATTTTAATACTTCGCAGACATTTCGGATGCGTCTGAAATAAAAACAAAACACGAAAATCCAGATCGAAAGGTTATTTCGAAAGTTTGGCAACGTTGTTTTGATATGACATCCTATGTCAGCCATATTGGTGACGTTTTACATTCCCTCAATTTTTTTACTATTTTGAACGTTTGGCAACGTTGTTCACAGTCGCATCGTATTTGTTTTATGACGTGTGAAACCCATAATTTGACTTATTTGATATTTTTCATGATTCTAACCTTAAAGTCGACACAAATGTCACATCGTTGATTTTTTCTATAAAATTCGAATTGTATCAAAACTCAAAGTGACTTTCTCATCATTTTTATGAATTTAAAAACCTTTTTTCGTTATCAAAACATCAATTATATCGTTTCGGGACTTAGAATCAGCCATATTGGGATTTTATTTTAAGTTTCCTCAATCTTTTGACCATTTTGAACGTTTGGCAACACTCTTCACAGTCACGACGTATTTATTTTATGACGTGTGAAACCCATAGTTTGAATTATATGATATTTTGATGATTCTAACCTAAAAGTGGACATAAATGTCATATTTTTGTGTTTTCTGTACATAACTTCAGAAGTATTTCATCGAAATATATAACGTACTCTAAAATTTTTTTATTTTCTGAATATAACCTCAAAAATCATACATCAAAATATGAAATGGACGACGTGTGTTTAAAATTTTCTTGTTTTCTGTACATAACCTCGAAAATCATCCAACAAAATATGAAATGAACGGCGTGTGTCTAAAATTTCTGTGTTTTGTGTACATAACCTCAAAAGTCTTTAATCGAAATATGATTTGGACAACGTCTGTCTAAAATTTCTGTGTTTTGTGTACATAACCTCAAAAGTCTTTAATCGAAATATGATTTGGACAACGTCTGTTTAAAATTCTGTGTTTTCTATACATAACCTCAAAAATCATCCATCAAAATATGAAATAGACGACGTGTGTTTAAAATTTTCTTGTTTTCTGTACATAACCTCGAAAATCATCCAACAAAATATGAAATGAACGACGAGTGTCTAAAATTTCTGTGTTTTGTGTACATAACCTCAAAAGTCTTTAATCGAAATATGATTTGGACAACGTCTGTCTAAAATTCTGTGTTTTCTATACATAACCTCAAAAATCATCCATCAAAATATGAAATAGACGACGTGTGTTTAAAATTTTCTTGTTTTCTGTACATAACCTCGAAAATCATCCAACAAAATATGAAATGAACGACGAGTGTCTAAAATTTCTGTGTTTTGTGTACATAACCTCAAAAGTCTTTAATCGAAATATGATTTGGACAACGTCTGTCTAAAATTTCTGTGTTTTGTGTACATAACCTCAAAAGTCTTTAATCGAAATATGATTTGGACAACGTCTGTCTAAAATTCTGTGTTTTCTATACATAACCTCAAAAATCATCCATCAAAATATGAAATAGACGACGTGTGTTTAAAATTTTCTTGTTTTCTGTACATAACCTCGAAAATCATCCAACAAAATATGAAATGAACGGCGTGTGTCTAAAATTTCTGTGTTTTGTGTACATAATCTCAAAAGTCTTTAATCGAAATATGATTTGGACAACGTCTGTTTAAAATTCTGTGTTTTCTATACATAACCTCAAAAATCATCCATCAAAATATGAAATAGACGACGTGTGTTTAAAATTTTCTTGTTTTCTGTACATAACCTCGAAAATCATCCAACAAAATATGAAATGAACGACGAGTGTCTAAAATTTCTGTGTTTTGTGTACATAACCTCAAAAGTCTTTAATCGAAATATGATTTGGACAACGTCTGTCTAAAATTCTGTGTTTTCTATACATAACCTCAAAAATCATCCATCAAAATATGAAATAGACGACGTGTGTTTAAAATTTTCTTGTTTTCTGTACATAACCTCGAAAATCATCCAACAAAATATGAAATGAACGACGAGTGTCTAAAATTTCTGTGTTTTGTGTACATAACCTCAAAAGTCTTTAATCGAAATATGATTTGGACAACGTCTGTCTAAAATTTCTGTGTTTTGTGTACATAACCTCAAAAGTCTTTAATCGAAATATGATTTGGACAACGTCTGTCTAAAATTCTGTGTTTTCTATACATAACCTCAAAAATCATCCATCAAAATATGAAATAGACGACGTGTGTTTAAAATTTTCTTGTTTTCTGTACATAACCTCGAAAATCATCCAACAAAATATGAAATGAACGGCGTGTGTCTAAAATTTCTGTGTTTTGTGTACATAACCTCAAAAGTCTTTAATCGAAATATGATTTGGACAACGTCTGTCTAAAATTCTGTGTTTTCTATACATAACCTCAAAAATCATCCATCAAAATATGAAATAGACGACGTGTGTTTAAAATTTTCTTGTTTTCTGTACATAACCTCGAAAATCATCCAACAAAATATTAAATGAATGACGAGTGTCTAAAATTTCTGTGTTTTGTGTACATAACCTCAAAAGTCTTTAATCGAAATATGATTTGGACAACGTCTGTCTAAAATTCTGTGTTTTCTATACATAACCTCAAAAATCATCCATCAAAATATGAAATGAACGACGTGTGTTTAAAATTTTCTTGTTTTCTGTACATAACCTCGAAAATCATCCAACAAAATATGAAATGAACGGCGTGTGTCTAAAATTTCTGTGTTTTGTGTACATAACCTCAAAAGTCTTTAATCGAAATATGATTTGGACAACGTCTGTCTAAAATTTCTGTGTTTTGTGCACATAACCTCAAAAGTCTTTAATCGAAATATGATTTGGACAACGTCTGTCTAAAATTTCTGTGTTTTGTGTACATAACCTCAAAAGTCTTTAATCGAAATATGATTTAGACAACGTCTGTCTAAAATTTCTGTGTTTTCTATACATAACCTCAAAAATCATCCATCAAAATATGAAATGAACGGCGCGTGTCTAAAATTTCTGTGATTTGTGTACATAACCTCAAAAGTCTTTAATCGAAATATGATTTGGACAACGTTTGTCTAAAATTCTGTGTTTTCTATACATAACCTCAAAAATCATCCATCAAAATATGAAATAGACGACGTGTGTTTAAAATTTTCTTGTTTTCTGTACATAACCTCGAAAATCATCCATCAAAATATGAAATGGACGGCGTGTGTCTAAAATTTCTGTGTTTTGTGTACATAACCTCAAAAGTCTTTAATCGAAATATGATTTAGACAACGTCTGTCTAAAATTTCTGTGTTTTCTATACATAACCTCAAAAATCATCCATCAAAATATGAAATGAACGGCGTGTGTCTAAAATTTCTGTGTTTTGTGTACATAACCTCAAAAGTCTTTAATCGAAATATGATTTGGACAACGTCTGTCTAAAATTCTGTGTTTTCTATACATAACCTCAAAAATCATCCATCAAAATATGAAATAGACGACGTGTGTTTAAAATTTTCTTGTTTTCTGTACATAACCTCGAAAATCATCCTACAAAATATGAAATGAACGGCGTGTGTCTAAAATTTCTGTGTTTTGTGTACATAACCTCAAAAGTCTTTAATCAAAATATGATTTGAACAACGTCTGTCTAAAATTCTGTGTTTTCTATACGTAACCTCAAAAATCTTCCATCAAAATATGAAATAGACGACGTGTGTTTAAAATTTTCTTGTTTTCTGTACATAACCTCGAAAATCATCCAACAAAATATGAAATGAACGGCGTGTGTCTAAAATTTCTGTGTTTTGTGTACATAACCTCAAAAGTCTTTAATCAAAATATGATTTGAACAACGTCTGTCTAAAATTCTGTGTTTTCTATACATAACCTCAAAAATCATCCATCAAAATATGAAATAGACGACGTGTGTTTAAAATTTTCTTGTTTTCTGTACATAACCTCGAAAATCATCCAACAAAATATGAAATGAACGGCGTGTGTCTAAAATTTCTGTGTTTTGTGTACATAACCTCAAAAGTCTTTAATCAAAATATGATTTGAACAACGTCTGTCTAAAATTTCTGTGTTTTGTGTACATAACCTCAAAAGTCTTTAATCGAAATATGATTTAGACAACGTCTGTCTAAAATTTCTGTGTTTTGTGTACATAACCTCAAAAGACTTTAATCGAAATATGATTTGGACAACGTCTGTCTAAAATTTCTGTGTTTTGTGTACATAACCTCAAAAGTCTTTAATCGAAATATGATTTAGACAACGTCTGTCTAAAATTTCTGTGTTTTCTATACATAACCTCAAAAATCATCCATCAAAATATGAAATGAACGGCGTGTGTCTAAAATTTCTGTGTTTTGTGTACATAACCTCAAAAGTCTTTAATCGAAATATGATTTGGACAACGTCTGTCTAAAATTCTGTGTTTTCTATACATAACCTCAAAAATCATCCATCAAAATATGAAATAGACGACGTGTGTTTAAAATTTTCTTGTTTTCTGTACATAACCTCGAAAATCATCCAACAAAATATGAAATGAACGGCGTGTGTCTAAAATTTCTGTGTTTTGTGTACATAACCTCAAAAGTCTTTAATCAAAATATGATTTGAACAACGTCTGTCTAAAATTCTGTGTTTTCTATACATAACCTCAAAAATCATCCATCAAAATATGAAATAGACGACGTGTGTTTAAAATTTTCTTGTTTTCTGTACATAACCTCGAAAATCATCCAACAAAATATGAAATGAACGGCGTGTGTCTAAAATTTCTGTGTTTTGTGTACATAACCTCAAAAGTCTTTAATCAAAATATGATTTGAACAACGTCTGTCTAAAATTCTGTGTTTTCTATACATAACCTCAAAAATCATCCATCAAAATATGAAATAGACGACGTGTGTTTAAAATTTTCTTGTTTTCTGTACATAACCTCGAAAATCATCCAACAAAATATGAAATGATCGGCGTGTGTCTAAAATTTCTGTGTTTTGTGTACATAACCTCAAAAGTCTTTAATCAAAATATGATTTGAACAACGTCTGTCTAAAATTCTGTGTTTTCTATACATAACCTCAAAAATCATCCATCAAAATATGAAATAGACGACGTGTGTTTAAAATTTTCTTGTTTTCTGTACATAACCTCGAAAATCATCCATCAAAATATGAAATGGACGAGGAGTGCCTAAAATTTCTGTGTTTTGTGTACATAACCTCAAAAGTCTTTAATCGAAATATGATTTGGACAACGTCTGTCTAAAATTCTGTGTTTTCTATACATAACCTCAAAAATCATCCATCAAAATATGAAATAGACGACGTGTGTTTAAAATTTTCTTGTTTTCTGTACATAACCTCGAAAATCATCCAACAAAATATGAAATGAACGGCGTGTGTCTAAAATTTCTGTGTTTTGTGTACATAACCTCAAAAGTCTTTAATCAAAATATGATTTGAACAACGTCTGTCTAAAATTCTGTGTTTTCTATACATAACCTCAAAAATCATCCATCAAAATATGAAATAGACGACGTGTGTTTAAAATTTTCTTGTTTTCTGTACATAACCTCGAAAATCATCCATCAAAATATGAAATGGACGACGAGTGTCTAAAATTTCTGTGTTTTGTGTACATAACCTCAAAAGTCTTTAATCGAAATATGATTTGGACAACGTCTGTCTAAAATTCTGTGTTTTCTATACATAACCTCAAAAATCATCCATCAAAATATGAAATGAACGGCGTGTGTCTAAAATTTCTGTGTTTTGTGTACATAACCTCAAAAGTCTTTAATCAAAATATGATTTGAACAACGTCTGTCTAAAATTCTGTGTTTTCTATACATAACCTCAAAAATCATCCATCAAAATATGAAATAGACGACGTGTGTTTAAAATTTTCTTGTTTTCTGTACATAACCTCGAAAATCATCCATCAAAATATGAAATGGACGACGAGTGTCTAAAATTTCTGTGTTTTGTGTACATAACCTCAAAAGTCTTTAATCGAAATATGATTTGGACAACGTCTGTCTAAAATTCTGTGTTTTCTATACATAACCTCAAAAATCATCCATCAAAATATGAAATAGACGACGTGTGTTTAAAATTTTCTTGTTTTCTGTACATAACCTCGAAAATCATCCAACAAAATATGAAATGAACGGCGTGTGTCTAAAATTTCTGTGTTTTGTGTATATAACCTCAAAAGTCTTTAATCAAAATATGATTTGAACAACGTCTGTCTAAAATTCTGTGTTTTCTATACATAACCTCAAAAATCATCCATCAAAATATGAAATAGACGACGTGTGTTTAAAATTTTCTTGTTTTCTGTACATAACCTCGAAAATCATCCAACAAAATATGAAATGAACGGCGTGTGTCTAAAATTTCTGTGTTTTGTGTACATAACCTCAAAAGTCTTTAATCGAAATATGATTTGGACAACGTCTGTCTAAAATTCTGTGTTTTCTATACATAACCTCAAAAATCATCCATCAAAATATGAAATAGACGACGTGTGTTTAAAATTTTCTTGTTTTCTGTACATAACCTCGAAAATCATCCAACAAAATATGAAATGAACGGCGTGTGTCTAAAATTTCTGTGTTTTGTGTACATAACCTCAAAAGTCTTTAATCGAAATATGATTTGGACAACGTCTGTCTAAAATTCTGTGTTTTCTATACATAACCTCAAAAATCATCCATCAAAATATGAAATAGACGACGTGTGTTTAAAATTTTCTTGTTTTCTGTACATAACCTCGAAAATCATCCAACAAAATATGAAATGAACGACGAGTGTCTAAAATTTCTGTGTTTTGTGTACATAACCTCAAAAGTCTTTAATCAAAATATGATTTGGACAACGTCTGTCTAAAATTTCTGTGTTTTGTGTACATAACCTCAAAAGTCTTTAATCGAAATATGATTTGGACAACGTCTGTCTAAAATTTCTGTGTTTTGTGTACATAACCTCAAAAGTCTTTAATCGAAATATGATTTAGACAACGTCTGTCTAAAATTTCTGTGTTTTGTGTACATAACCTCAAAAGTCTTTAATCGAAATATGATTTGGACAACGTCTGTCTAAAATTTCTGTGTTTTGTGTACATAACCTCAAAAGTCTTTAATCGAAATATGATTTGGACAACGTCTGTCTAAAATTTCTGTGTTTTGTGTACATAACCTCAAAAGTCTTTAATCGAAATATGATTTAGACAACGTCTGTCTAAAATTTCTGTGTTTTGTGTACATAACCTCAAAAGTCTTTAATCGAAATATGATTTGGACAACGTCTGTCTAAAATTTCTGTGTTTTGTGTACATAACCTCAAAAGTCTTTAATCGAAATATGATTTGGACAACGTCTGTCTAAAATTTCTGTGTTTTGTGTACATAACCTCAAAAGTCTTTAATCGAAATATGATTTAGACAACGTCTGTCTAAAATTTCTGTGTTTTGTGTACATAACCTCAAAAGTCTTTAATCGAAATATGATTTGGACCACGTCTGTCTAAAATTCTGTGTTTTCTATACATAACCTCAAAAATCATCCATCAAAATATGAAATAGACGACGTGTGTTTAAAATTTTCTTGTTTTCTGTACATAACCTCGAAAATCATCCAACAAAATATGAAATGAACGACGAGTGTCTAAAATTTCTGTGTTTTGTGTACATAACCTCAAAAGTCTTTAATCGAAATATGATTTGGACAACGTCTGTCTAAAATTTCTGTGTTTTGTGTACATAACCTCAAAAGTCTTTAATCGAAATATGATTTGGACAACGTCTGTCTAAAATTCTGTGTTTTCTATACATAACCTCAAAAATCATCCATCAAAATATGAAATAGACGACGTGTGTTTAAAATTTTCTTGTTTTCTGTACATAACCTCGAAAATCATCCAACAAAATATGAAATGAACGGCGTGTGTCTAAAATTTCTGTGTTTTGTGTACATAACCTCAAAAGTCTTTAATCGAAATATGATTTGGACAACGTCTGTCTAAAATTTCTGTGTTTTGTGTACATAACCTCAAAAGTCTTTAATCGAAATATGATTTGGACAACGTCTGTCTAAAATTTCTGTGTTTTGTGTACATAACCTCAAAAGTCTTTAATCGAAATATGATTTGGACAACGTCTGTCTAAAATTTCTGTGTTTTGTGTACATAACCTCAAAAGTCTTTAATCGAAATATGATTTAGACAACGTCTGTCTAAAATTTCTGTGTTTTGTGTACATAACCTCAAAAGTCTTTAATCGAAATATGATTTGGACAACGTCTGTCTAAAATTCTGTGTTTTCTATACATAATCTCAAAAATCATCCATCAAAATATGAAATAGACGACGTGTGTTTAAAATTTTCTTGTTTTCTGTACATAACCTCGAAAATCATCCAACAAAATATGAAATGAACGGCGTGTGTCTAAAATTTCTGTGTTTTGTGTACATAACCTCAAAAGTCTTTAATCGAAATATGATTTGGACAACGTCTGTCTAAAATTCTGTGTTTTCTATACATAACCTCAAAAATCATCCATCAAAATATGAAATAGACGACGTGTGTTTAAAATTTTCTTGTTTTCTGTACATAACCTCAAAAATCATCCATCAAAATATGAAATAGACGACGTGTGTTTAAAATTTTCTTGTTTTCTGTACATAACCTCAAAAATCATCCATCAAAATATGAAATGAACGGCGTGTGTCTAAAATTTCTGTGTTTTGTGTACATAACCTCAAAAGTCTTTAATCAAAATATGATTTGAACAACGTCTGTCTAAAATTCTGTGTTTTCTATACATAACCTCAAAAATCATCCATCAAAATATGAAATAGACGACGTGTGTTTAAAATTTTCTTGTTTTCTGTACATAACCTCGAAAATCATCCATCAAAATATGAAATGGACGACGAGTGTCTAAAATTTCTGTGTTTTGTGTACATAACCTCAAAAGTCTTTAATCGAAATATGATTTGGACAACGTCTGTCTAAAATTCTGTGTTTTCTATACATAACCTCAAAAATCATCCATCAAAATATGAAATAGACGACGTGTGTTTAAAATTTTCTTGTTTTCTGTACATAACCTCGAAAATCATCCAACAAAATATGAAATGAACGGCGTGTGTCTAAAATTTCTGTGTTTTGTGTACATAACCTCAAAAGTCTTTAATCAAAATATGATTTGAACAACGTCTGTCTAAAATTCTGTGTTTTCTATACATAACCTCAAAAATCATCCATCAAAATATGAAATAGACGACGTGTGTTTAAAATTTTCTTGTTTTCTGTACATAACCTCGAAAATCATCCAACAAAATATGAAATGAACGGCGTGTGTCTAAAATTTCTGTGTTTTGTGTACATAACCTCAAAAGTCTTTAATCGAAATATGATTTGGACAACGTCTGTCTAAAATTCTGTGTTTTCTATACATAACCTCAAAAATCATCCATCAAAATATGAAATAGACGACGTGTGTTTAAAATTTTCTTGTTTTCTGTACATAACCTCGAAAATCATCCAACAAAATATGAAATGAACGGCGTGTGTCTAAAATTTCTGTGTTTTGTGTACATAACCTCAAAAGTCTTTAATCGAAATATGATTTGGACAACGTCTGTCTAAAATTCTGTGTTTTCTATACATAACCTCAAAAATCATCCATCAAAATATGAAATAGACGACGTGTGTTTAAAATTTTCTTGTTTTCTGTACATAACCTCGAAAATCATCCAACAAAATATGAAATGAACGACGAGTGTCTAAAATTTCTGTGTTTTGTGTACATAACCTCAAAAGTCTTTAATCAAAATATGATTTGGACAACGTCTGTCTAAAATTTCTGTGTTTTGTGTACATAACCTCAAAAGTCTTTAATCGAAATATGATTTGGACAACGTCTGTCTAAAATTTCTGTGTTTTGTGTACATAACCTCAAAAGTCTTTAATCGAAATATGATTTAGACAACGTCTGTCTAAAATTTCTGTGTTTTGTGTACATAACCTCAAAAGTCTTTAATCGAAATATGATTTGGACAACGTCTGTCTAAAATTTCTGTGTTTTGTGTACATAACCTCAAAAGTCTTTAATCGAAATATGATTTGGACAACGTCTGTCTAAAATTTCTGTGTTTTGTGTACATAACCTCAAAAGTCTTTAATCGAAATATGATTTAGACAACGTCTGTCTAAAATTTCTGTGTTTTGTGTACATAACCTCAAAAGTCTTTAATCGAAATATGATTTGGACAACGTCTGTCTAAAATTTCTGTGTTTTGTGTACATAACCTCAAAAGTCTTTAATCGAAATATGATTTGGACAACGTCTGTCTAAAATTTCTGTGTTTTGTGTACATAACCTCAAAAGTCTTTAATCGAAATATGATTTAGACAACGTCTGTCTAAAATTTCTGTGTTTTGTGTACATAACCTCAAAAGTCTTTAATCGAAATATGATTTGGACAACGTCTGTCTAAAATTCTGTGTTTTCTATACATAACCTCAAAAATCATCCATCAAAATATGAAATAGACGACGTGTGTTTAAAATTTTCTTGTTTTCTGTACATAACCTCGAAAATCATCCAACAAAATATGAAATGAACGACGAGTGTCTAAAATTTCTGTGTTTTGTGTACATAACCTCAAAAGTCTTTAATCGAAATATGATTTGGACAACGTCTGTCTAAAATTTCTGTGTTTTGTGTACATAACCTCAAAAGTCTTTAATCGAAATATGATTTGGACAACGTCTGTCTAAAATTCTGTGTTTTCTATACATAACCTCAAAAATCATCCATCAAAATATGAAATAGACGACGTGTGTTTAAAATTTTCTTGTTTTCTGTACATAACCTCGAAAATCATCCAACAAAATATGAAATGAACGGCGTGTGTCTAAAATTTCTGTGTTTTGTGTACATAACCTCAAAAGTCTTTAATCGAAATATGATTTGGACAACGTCTGTCTAAAATTTCTGTGTTTTGTGTACATAACCTCAAAAGTCTTTAATCGAAATATGATTTGGACAACGTCTGTCTAAAATTTCTGTGTTTTGTGTACATAACCTCAAAAGTCTTTAATCGAAATATGATTTGGACAACGTCTGTCTAAAATTTCTGTGTTTTGTGTACATAACCTCAAAAGTCTTTAATCGAAATATGATTTAGACAACGTCTGTCTAAAATTTCTGTGTTTTGTGTACATAACCTCAAAAGTCTTTAATCGAAATATGATTTGGACAACGTCTGTCTAAAATTCTGTGTTTTCTATACATAATCTCAAAAATCATCCATCAAAATATGAAATAGACGACGTGTGTTTAAAATTTTCTTGTTTTCTGTACATAACCTCGAAAATCATCCAACAAAATATGAAATGAACGGCGTGTGTCTAAAATTTCTGTGTTTTGTGTACATAACCTCAAAAGTCTTTAATCGAAATATGATTTGGACAACGTCTGTCTAAAATTTCTGTGTTTTCTATACATAACCTCAAAAATCATCCATCAAAATATGAAATAGACGACGTGTGTTTAAAATTTTCTTGTTTTCTGTACATAACCTCAAAAATCATCCATCAAAATATGAAATAGACGACGTGTGTTTAAAATTTTCTTGTTTTCTGTACATAACCTCAAAAATCATCCATCAAAATATGAAATAGACGACGTGTGTTTAAAATTTTCTTGTTTTCTGTACATAACCTCGAAAATCATCCAACAAAATATGAAATGAACGGCGTGTGTCTAAAATTTCTGTGTTTTGTGTACATAACCTCAAAAGTCTTTAATCGAAATATGATTTGGACAACGTTTGTCTAAAATTCTGTGTTTTCTATACATAACCTCAAAAATCATCCATCAAAATATGAAATAGACGACGTGTGTTTAAAATTTTCTTGTTTTCTGTACATAACCTCGAAAATCATCCATCAAAATATGAAATGGACGACGAGTGTCTAAAATTTCTGTGTTTTGTGTACATAACCTCAAAAGTCTTTAATCGAAATATGATTTGGACAACGTCTGTCTAAAATTTCTGTGTTTTGTGTACATAACCTCAAAAGTCTTTAATCGAAATATGATTTGGACAACGTCTGTCTAAAATTTCTGTGTTTTGCGTACATAACCTCAAAAGTCTTTAATCGAAATATGATTTGGACAACGTCTGTTTAAAATTCTGTGTTTTCTATACATAACCTCAAAAATCATCCATCAAAATATGAAATAGACGACGTGTGTTTAAAATTTTCTTGTTTTCTGTACATAACCTCGAAAATCATCCAACAAAATATGAAATGAACGACGAGTGTCTAAAATTTCTGTGTTTTGTGTACATAACCTCAAAAGTCTTTAATCGAAATATGATTTGGACAACGTCTGTCTAAAATTTCTGTGTTTTGTGTACATAACCTCAAAAGTCTTTAATCGAAATATGATTTAGACAACGTCTGTCTAAAATTTCTGTGTTTTGTGTACATAACCTCAAAAGTCTTTAATCGAAATATGATTTGGACAACGTCTGTCTAAAATTCTGTGTTTTCTATACATAATCTCAAAAATCATCCATCAAAATATGAAATAGACGACGTGTGTTTAAAATTTTCTTGTTTTCTGTACATAACCTCGAAAATCATCCAACAAAATATGAAATGAACGGCGTGTGTCTAAAATTTCTGTGTTTTGTGTACATAACCTCAAAAGTCTTTAATCGAAATATGATTTGGACAACGTCTGTCTAAAATTCTGTGTTTTCTATACATAACCTCAAAAATCATCCATCAAAATATGAAATAGACGACGTGTGTTTAAAATTTTCTTGTTTTCTGTACATAACCTCAAAAATCATCCATCAAAATATGAAATAGACGACGTGTGTTTAAAATTTTCTTGTTTTCTGTACATAACCTCAAAAATCATCCATCAAAATATGAAATGAACGGCGTGTGTCTAAAATTTCTGTGTTTTGTGTACATAACCTCAAAAGTCTTTAATCGAAATATGATTTGGACAACGTCTGTCTAAAATTTCTGTGTTTTGTGTACATAACCTCAAAAGTCTTTAATCGAAATATGATTTGGACAACGTCTGTCTAAAATTTCTGTGTTTTGTGTACATAACCTCAAAAGTCTTTAATCGAAATATGATTTAGACAACGTCTGTCTAAAATTTCTGTGTTTTGTGTACATAACCTCAAAAGTCTTTAATCGAAATATGATTTGGACAACGTCTGTCTAAAATTTCTGTGTTTTGTGTACATAACCTCAAAAGTCTTTAATCGAAATATGATTTGGACAACGTCTGTCTAAAATTTCTGTGTTTTGTGTACATAACCTCAAAAGTCTTTAATCGAAATATGATTTAGACAACGTCTGTCTAAAATTTCTGTGTTTTGTGTACATAACCTCAAAAGTCTTTAATCGAAATATGATTTGGACAACGTCTGTCTAAAATTCTGTGTTTTCTATACATAACCTCAAAAATCATCCATCAAAATATGAAATAGACGACGTGTGTTTAAAATTTTCTTGTTTTCTGTACATAACCTCGAAAATCATCCAACAAAATATGAAATGAACGACGAGTGTCTAAAATTTCTGTGTTTTGTGTACATAACCTCAAAAGTCTTTAATCGAAATATGATTTGGACAACGTCTGTCTAAAATTTCTGTGTTTTGTGTACATAACCTCAAAAGTCTTTAATCGAAATATGATTTGGACAACGTCTGTCTAAAATTCTGTGTTTTCTATACATAACCTCAAAAATCATCCATCAAAATATGAAATAGACGACGTGTGTTTAAAATTTTCTTGTTTTCTGTACATAACCTCGAAAATCATCCAACAAAATATGAAATGAACGGCGTGTGTCTAAAATTTCTGTGTTTTGTGTACATAACCTCAAAAGTCTTTAATCGAAATATGATTTGGACAACGTCTGTCTAAAATTTCTGTGTTTTGTGTACATAACCTCAAAAGTCTTTAATCGAAATATGATTTGGACAACGTCTGTCTAAAATTTCTGTGTTTTGTGTACATAACCTCAAAAGTCTTTAATCGAAATATGATTTGGACAACGTCTGTCTAAAATTTCTGTGTTTTGTGTACATAACCTCAAAAGTCTTTAATCGAAATATGATTTAGACAACGTCTGTCTAAAATTTCTGTGTTTTGTGTACATAACCTCAAAAGTCTTTAATCGAAATATGATTTGGACAACGTCTGTCTAAAATTCTGTGTTTTCTATACATAATCTCAAAAATCATCCATCAAAATATGAAATAGACGACGTGTGTTTAAAATTTTCTTGTTTTCTGTACATAACCTCGAAAATCATCCAACAAAATATGAAATGAACGGCGTGTGTCTAAAATTTCTGTGTTTTGTGTACATAACCTCAAAAGTCTTTAATCGAAATATGATTTGGACAACGTCTGTCTAAAATTTCTGTGTTTTCTATACATAACCTCAAAAATCATCCATCAAAATATGAAATAGACGACGTGTGTTTAAAATTTTCTTGTTTTCTGTACATAACCTCAAAAATCATCCATCAAAATATGAAATAGACGACGTGTGTTTAAAATTTTCTTGTTTTCTGTACATAACCTCAAAAATCATCCATCAAAATATGAAATAGACGACGTGTGTTTAAAATTTTCTTGTTTTCTGTACATAACCTCGAAAATCATCCAACAAAATATGAAATGAACGGCGTGTGTCTAAAATTTCTGTGTTTTGTGTACATAACCTCAAAAGTCTTTAATCGAAATATGATTTGGACAACGTTTGTCTAAAATTCTGTGTTTTCTATACATAACCTCAAAAATCATCCATCAAAATATGAAATAGACGACGTGTGTTTAAAATTTTCTTGTTTTCTGTACATAACCTCGAAAATCATCCATCAAAATATGAAATGGACGACGAGTGTCTAAAATTTCTGTGTTTTGTGTACATAACCTCAAAAGTCTTTAATCGAAATATGATTTGGACAACGTCTGTCTAAAATTTCTGTGTTTTGTGTACATAACCTCAAAAGTCTTTAATCGAAATATGATTTGGACAACGTCTGTCTAAAATTTCTGTGTTTTGCGTACATAACCTCAAAAGTCTTTAATCGAAATATGATTTGGACAACGTCTGTTTAAAATTCTGTGTTTTCTATACATAACCTCAAAAATCATCCATCAAAATATGAAATAGACGACGTGTGTTTAAAATTTTCTTGTTTTCTGTACATAACCTCGAAAATCATCCAACAAAATATGAAATGAACGACGAGTGTCTAAAATTTCTGTGTTTTGTGTACATAACCTCAAAAGTCTTTAATCGAAATATGATTTGGACAACGTCTGTCTAAAATTTCTGTGTTTTGTGTACATAACCTCAAAAGTCTTTAATCGAAATATGATTTAGACAACGTCTGTCTAAAATTTCTGTGTTTTGTGTACATAACCTCAAAAGTCTTTAATCGAAATATGATTTGGACAACGTCTGTCTAAAATTCTGTGTTTTCTATACATAATCTCAAAAATCATCCATCAAAATATGAAATAGACGACGTGTGTTTAAAATTTTCTTGTTTTCTGTACATAACCTCGAAAATCATCCAACAAAATATGAAATGAACGGCGTGTGTCTAAAATTTCTGTGTTTTGTGTACATAACCTCAAAAGTCTTTAATCGAAATATGATTTGGACAACGTCTGTCTAAAATTCTGTGTTTTCTATACATAACCTCAAAAATCATCCATCAAAATATGAAATAGACGACGTGTGTTTAAAATTTTCTTGTTTTCTGTACATAACCTCAAAAATCATCCATCAAAATATGAAATAGACGACGTGTGTTTAAAATTTTCTTGTTTTCTGTACATAACCTCAAAAATCATCCATCAAAATATGAAATGAACGGCGTGTGTCTAAAATTTCTGTGTTTTGTGTACATAACCTCAAAAGTCTTTAATCGAAATATGATTTGGACAACGTCTGTCTAAAATTCTGTGTTTTCTATACATAACCTCAAAAATCATCCATCAAAATATGAAATAGACGACGTGTGTTTAAAATTTTCTTGTTTTCTGTACATAACCTCGAAAATCATCCAACAAAATATGAAATGAACGACGAGTGTCTAAAATTTCTGTGTTTTGTGTACATAACCTCAAAAGTCTTTAATCAAAATATGATTTGGACAACGTCTGTCTAAAATTTCTGTGTTTTGTGTACATAACCTCAAAAGTCTTTAATCGAAATATGATTTGGACAACGTCTGTCTAAAATTTCTGTGTTTTGTGTACATAACCTCAAAAGTCTTTAATCGAAATATGATTTAGACAACGTCTGTCTAAAATTTCTGTGTTTTGTGTACATAACCTCAAAAGTCTTTAATCGAAATATGATTTGGACAACGTCTGTCTAAAATTTCTGTGTTTTGTGTACATAACCTCAAAAGTCTTTAATCGAAATATGATTTGGACAACGTCTGTCTAAAATTTCTGTGTTTTGTGTACATAACCTCAAAAGTCTTTAATCGAAATATGATTTAGACAACGTCTGTCTAAAATTTCTGTGTTTTGTGTACATAACCTCAAAAGTCTTTAATCGAAATATGATTTGGACAACGTCTGTCTAAAATTTCTGTGTTTTGTGTACATAACCTCAAAAGTCTTTAATCGAAATATGATTTGGACAACGTCTGTCTAAAATTTCTGTGTTTTGTGTACATAACCTCAAAAGTCTTTAATCGAAATATGATTTAGACAACGTCTGTCTAAAATTTCTGTGTTTTGTGTACATAACCTCAAAAGTCTTTAATCGAAATATGATTTGGACCACGTCTGTCTAAAATTCTGTGTTTTCTATACATAACCTCAAAAATCATCCATCAAAATATGAAATAGACGACGTGTGTTTAAAATTTTCTTGTTTTCTGTACATAACCTCGAAAATCATCCAACAAAATATGAAATGAACGACGAGTGTCTAAAATTTCTGTGTTTTGTGTACATAACCTCAAAAGTCTTTAATCGAAATATGATTTGGACAACGTCTGTCTAAAATTTCTGTGTTTTGTGTACATAACCTCAAAAGTCTTTAATCGAAATATGATTTGGACAACGTCTGTCTAAAATTCTGTGTTTTCTATACATAACCTCAAAAATCATCCATCAAAATATGAAATAGACGACGTGTGTTTAAAATTTTCTTGTTTTCTGTACATAACCTCGAAAATCATCCAACAAAATATGAAATGAACGGCGTGTGTCTAAAATTTCTGTGTTTTGTGTACATAACCTCAAAAGTCTTTAATCGAAATATGATTTGGACAACGTCTGTCTAAAATTTCTGTGTTTTGTGTACATAACCTCAAAAGTCTTTAATCGAAATATGATTTGGACAACGTCTGTCTAAAATTTCTGTGTTTTGTGTACATAACCTCAAAAGTCTTTAATCGAAATATGATTTGGACAACGTCTGTCTAAAATTTCTGTGTTTTGTGTACATAACCTCAAAAGTCTTTAATCGAAATATGATTTAGACAACGTCTGTCTAAAATTTCTGTGTTTTGTGTACATAACCTCAAAAGTCTTTAATCGAAATATGATTTGGACAACGTCTGTCTAAAATTCTGTGTTTTCTATACATAATCTCAAAAATCATCCATCAAAATATGAAATAGACGACGTGTGTTTAAAATTTTCTTGTTTTCTGTACATAACCTCGAAAATCATCCAACAAAATATGAAATGAACGGCGTGTGTCTAAAATTTCTGTGTTTTGTGTACATAACCTCAAAAGTCTTTAATCGAAATATGATTTGGACAACGTCTGTCTAAAATTCTGTGTTTTCTATACATAACCTCAAAAATCATCCATCAAAATATGAAATAGACGACGTGTGTTTAAAATTTTCTTGTTTTCTGTACATAACCTCAAAAATCATCCATCAAAATATGAAATAGACGACGTGTGTTTAAAATTTTCTTGTTTTCTGTACATAACCTCAAAAATCATCCATCAAAATATGAAATGAACGGCGTGTGTCTAAAATTTCTGTGTTTTGTGTACATAACCTCAAAAGTCTTTAATCAAAATATGATTTGAACAACGTCTGTCTAAAATTCTGTGTTTTCTATACATAACCTCAAAAATCATCCATCAAAATATGAAATAGACGACGTGTGTTTAAAATTTTCTTGTTTTCTGTACATAACCTCGAAAATCATCCATCAAAATATGAAATGGACGACGAGTGTCTAAAATTTCTGTGTTTTGTGTACATAACCTCAAAAGTCTTTAATCGAAATATGATTTGGACAACGTCTGTCTAAAATTCTGTGTTTTCTATACATAACCTCAAAAATCATCCATCAAAATATGAAATAGACGACGTGTGTTTAAAATTTTCTTGTTTTCTGTACATAACCTCGAAAATCATCCAACAAAATATGAAATGAACGGCGTGTGTCTAAAATTTCTGTGTTTTGTGTACATAACCTCAAAAGTCTTTAATCAAAATATGATTTGAACAACGTCTGTCTAAAATTCTGTGTTTTCTATACATAACCTCAAAAATCATCCATCAAAATATGAAATAGACGACGTGTGTTTAAAATTTTCTTGTTTTCTGTACATAACCTCGAAAATCATCCAACAAAATATGAAATGAACGGCGTGTGTCTAAAATTTCTGTGTTTTGTGTACATAACCTCAAAAGTCTTTAATCGAAATATGATTTGGACAACGTCTGTCTAAAATTCTGTGTTTTCTATACATAACCTCAAAAATCATCCATCAAAATATGAAATAGACGACGTGTGTTTAAAATTTTCTTGTTTTCTGTACATAACCTCGAAAATCATCCAACAAAATATGAAATGAACGGCGTGTGTCTAAAATTTCTGTGTTTTGTGTACATAACCTCAAAAGTCTTTAATCGAAATATGATTTGGACAACGTCTGTCTAAAATTCTGTGTTTTCTATACATAACCTCAAAAATCATCCATCAAAATATGAAATAGACGACGTGTGTTTAAAATTTTCTTGTTTTCTGTACATAACCTCGAAAATCATCCAACAAAATATGAAATGAACGACGAGTGTCTAAAATTTCTGTGTTTTGTGTACATAACCTCAAAAGTCTTTAATCAAAATATGATTTGGACAACGTCTGTCTAAAATTTCTGTGTTTTGTGTACATAACCTCAAAAGTCTTTAATCGAAATATGATTTGGACAACGTCTGTCTAAAATTTCTGTGTTTTGTGTACATAACCTCAAAAGTCTTTAATCGAAATATGATTTAGACAACGTCTGTCTAAAATTTCTGTGTTTTGTGTACATAACCTCAAAAGTCTTTAATCGAAATATGATTTGGACAACGTCTGTCTAAAATTTCTGTGTTTTGTGTACATAACCTCAAAAGTCTTTAATCGAAATATGATTTGGACAACGTCTGTCTAAAATTTCTGTGTTTTGTGTACATAACCTCAAAAGTCTTTAATCGAAATATGATTTAGACAACGTCTGTCTAAAATTTCTGTGTTTTGTGTACATAACCTCAAAAGTCTTTAATCGAAATATGATTTGGACAACGTCTGTCTAAAATTTCTGTGTTTTGTGTACATAACCTCAAAAGTCTTTAATCGAAATATGATTTGGACAACGTCTGTCTAAAATTTCTGTGTTTTGTGTACATAACCTCAAAAGTCTTTAATCGAAATATGATTTAGACAACGTCTGTCTAAAATTTCTGTGTTTTGTGTACATAACCTCAAAAGTCTTTAATCGAAATATGATTTGGACAACGTCTGTCTAAAATTCTGTGTTTTCTATACATAACCTCAAAAATCATCCATCAAAATATGAAATAGACGACGTGTGTTTAAAATTTTCTTGTTTTCTGTACATAACCTCGAAAATCATCCAACAAAATATGAAATGAACGACGAGTGTCTAAAATTTCTGTGTTTTGTGTACATAACCTCAAAAGTCTTTAATCGAAATATGATTTGGACAACGTCTGTCTAAAATTTCTGTGTTTTGTGTACATAACCTCAAAAGTCTTTAATCGAAATATGATTTGGACAACGTCTGTCTAAAATTCTGTGTTTTCTATACATAACCTCAAAAATCATCCATCAAAATATGAAATAGACGACGTGTGTTTAAAATTTTCTTGTTTTCTGTACATAACCTCGAAAATCATCCAACAAAATATGAAATGAACGGCGTGTGTCTAAAATTTCTGTGTTTTGTGTACATAACCTCAAAAGTCTTTAATCGAAATATGATTTGGACAACGTCTGTCTAAAATTTCTGTGTTTTGTGTACATAACCTCAAAAGTCTTTAATCGAAATATGATTTGGACAACGTCTGTCTAAAATTTCTGTGTTTTGTGTACATAACCTCAAAAGTCTTTAATCGAAATATGATTTGGACAACGTCTGTCTAAAATTTCTGTGTTTTGTGTACATAACCTCAAAAGTCTTTAATCGAAATATGATTTAGACAACGTCTGTCTAAAATTTCTGTGTTTTGTGTACATAACCTCAAAAGTCTTTAATCGAAATATGATTTGGACAACGTCTGTCTAAAATTCTGTGTTTTCTATACATAATCTCAAAAATCATCCATCAAAATATGAAATAGACGACGTGTGTTTAAAATTTTCTTGTTTTCTGTACATAACCTCGAAAATCATCCAACAAAATATGAAATGAACGGCGTGTGTCTAAAATTTCTGTGTTTTGTGTACATAACCTCAAAAGTCTTTAATCGAAATATGATTTGGACAACGTCTGTCTAAAATTTCTGTGTTTTCTATACATAACCTCAAAAATCATCCATCAAAATATGAAATAGACGACGTGTGTTTAAAATTTTCTTGTTTTCTGTACATAACCTCAAAAATCATCCATCAAAATATGAAATAGACGACGTGTGTTTAAAATTTTCTTGTTTTCTGTACATAACCTCAAAAATCATCCATCAAAATATGAAATAGACGACGTGTGTTTAAAATTTTCTTGTTTTCTGTACATAACCTCGAAAATCATCCAACAAAATATGAAATGAACGGCGTGTGTCTAAAATTTCTGTGTTTTGTGTACATAACCTCAAAAGTCTTTAATCGAAATATGATTTGGACAACGTTTGTCTAAAATTCTGTGTTTTCTATACATAACCTCAAAAATCATCCATCAAAATATGAAATAGACGACGTGTGTTTAAAATTTTCTTGTTTTCTGTACATAACCTCGAAAATCATCCATCAAAATATGAAATGGACGACGAGTGTCTAAAATTTCTGTGTTTTGTGTACATAACCTCAAAAGTCTTTAATCGAAATATGATTTGGACAACGTCTGTCTAAAATTTCTGTGTTTTGTGTACATAACCTCAAAAGTCTTTAATCGAAATATGATTTGGACAACGTCTGTCTAAAATTTCTGTGTTTTGCGTACATAACCTCAAAAGTCTTTAATCGAAATATGATTTGGACAACGTCTGTTTAAAATTCTGTGTTTTCTATACATAACCTCAAAAATCATCCATCAAAATATGAAATAGACGACGTGTGTTTAAAATTTTCTTGTTTTCTGTACATAACCTCGAAAATCATCCAACAAAATATGAAATGAACGACGAGTGTCTAAAATTTCTGTGTTTTGTGTACATAACCTCAAAAGTCTTTAATCGAAATATGATTTGGACAACGTCTGTCTAAAATTTCTGTGTTTTGTGTACATAACCTCGAAAATGTACAGGAATGTATCATGGATGACGCATCCAAAACATCCGAGACGTATTCTCTTCGGATAAAAATTTAGTTTTGAAACTTTTTGTTGCGATTTTAGAAGGATGATTGTAGTCAGATGTACCTACTAATAAAACCGGAATTGGGTTTAACTTATCCTGGTGCCGATTACGTTTCCGAATGTATCAAAAAAACCAGCAAAGAATATCCGACATTACCTATGGTTCTCGATTGTCAAAACATTCTTAAACTCGATTATGCAGCTGCTAAAGTAAGTGTCGCATCAACAAATTTCAAATTTACCTTCTTTTGTGACAATATAGGAAAAAAAACGCATTCAAACTACTTGTAGATCGAATCAGATCATCAATTTCGAAATAACTTATATATCAACTAGCCCTCGTATAATAATTTCAACAATTAAATATTTTGATATAAAACATGATGTTATAGACCTTGGAGAATATTTTGGAATGTTACAACGAAACCGAAACTTCTCTCTTAATAACAAATATGAAGGAAGAAGTTTTCAAAATATTCGAAACAGTGGCCGATCCGGCATTAACCCCATTGTGTAGTAAAACAAACCATGTTCCCGAAGCTATAGTACTCAATATCGACGTTCAGCAAGACAAAGAAGAAAATCCTTTGTTAGAGGGTACGCGAGAGAGAAAACATTCGAAATCATCATCAGTTGGCACTATCAAATCACTTCATACAGAAAGGAGATTGTCGAGAGGATCATTTAAAGGTGATAGAAGAACGTCAAATGTTTCTCATAGAAGTGATACGAGAAGATCGTCTATTATGAGTAAAAATAACGAAAGAAAATTATCAATATACGATTTGGAATAGAATAAATTATATTTATTCAAATATGATATTATAAATTAAATAAAAATTATTTTTTAAAATAAAATTTTTCAAAGTTTATTATATATTTCGTACTAAAATTAGCAAAATAGCGACGTGGCTTAATTCGATAAGTTCAAAAATTATAAATAATAATCGATTATTATCTTTCACTCGTAACTTGACGTAATCTAATATTTAAGAAACCACTCGAGATACGTTCTCATGATTACGTTTCGTTACTAGTAAAATAATCGATTATTTTCGATGATTTGTAGCTGGTGGCAACCGAGACAACTGTCAGCCACAAAAAGAAGAAAATGGACGTCACTTGTCGTTTGTCAATAGATGGAGGGAAGTATAGCTTGTTGTGATTGTTATATGTTTTTGTTAACATAAAATTAAGTTGTTTTTGATAGAAAAAGAGTGCAGAGATTCTTTAAACTTACAATTCAGAAATGGGATCAGTATGAGATCGCCGTTTGAACTTAAAAGTGTCGATGGATGTGCCCTAACCAAATATAAATAGATAGACACATCAAATACCAGACAACGAGAGCTAGATAAAGTGATACAAAAACACGCTTCAAGAGCTGGTTATACTATAATTCAATACAGTTCTTATTGTTTTTATTATTTTTTTGCAGTGCAGTTGATACTTTTGAAGAATAGTAGACCCATTGTAGATTTTTCAAGTGCATGTCTACGTTATTATGTATTTCCTATTGGAAACCATGATAAAAAATGTTTACCATTTGTTTTGTGATTACTAGAAGTTTTTCACTAAAATAGTGGGATACAACACAAAAAAATTAGGTAGAGGCAAAAGAGTTATAAAAGATTTTTAGTTTGAAAATCTCTTTTTTGTTAATGAAAAAATTACTTGGAAGTCGTTCAAAAAAGTTGTCTGAACAGTTTTTGTTAAATAACAAAGGTGAAAATTATAAGCCTTGTTGTGAGTGACTTATTAAAATTTTTGAACAGATAGAAGTGATTTTTCCCCAAAAATTCATTTCCTGTACTTACATTTAAATTTACAAACTTAAGAATTATAAATAATGAACAGGGCGAGCATTTTCAGCAAGATTTAAATATTTTTGAAGAATGTCTAGGATAAAAAAACGTTATGAGATTACTGTTGGTTACAAAGTTTTTATTAGTAGAGGTCTTTGGGGAAAGGAAAGGTTTTTATAGTGGGATATATCAGAATAAAGAAATAATATATTTTCTGTTCACGTCTATTTGATAAAATACAATTTTTATTTGACAATCATATTGCTAATATAGAGCTAGCACAATTTTTGAGCAAACTGTGTATAAATACAAATATTGCAAAAGACTAGAATACACTTTGTAACAATTTATCCAATTTTCCTATAATTACAATACAAAAATTATATAAAGTAGGTAAGAAATAAGTATACCATACATAGGACAGAAATAGTATATGAAATATATAAAAACCTACGAGGATCTACTTCCTGTTTACTTTGGTTTCAGCAAGATAAAATTATGTGGAAAATACTTTTTCCAATAGAAATAGTTTTGGTACTTGGGACTTTCCAGTTCACTAGTTTTTCTTTTGTACATTCTGATGAAAATACAGTCTCTAAAGACAAATGGTGGTTTAGTTTTGGACAAGACAGCCTATAAAAACAAATCTAAAGACAAATAGCGATGTGTTTTTAAAAAAGACAGCCTCTAAAGGCAAATAGTGGTTTATTTATGAAAAAGACAGCGTCTAAACACAAATGGCGATGTGTTTTTGAAAAATATAGTCTAGAGATAAATGGCGGTTTGTTTTTTTGTAAAAAAAAAACAACAAATGCCGTTTGTAGTATCTGAATTTGTTTAATTCGATAAAATTTATGGTTTCGGAGAGATCTTTGTAGATGCCAAGGGAACCGTTTGCCATAAAGAGACATTCCGAAGAAAATTATCATAAATTGAAAACACTTACACTGTTACCTTGCTGTCGTATGTTTGGGATAAAAAAACTATAATTACCAGTCACTTATTCAAAGTATTTCACAAATTTTATATATAATATGTAAATAAGTGATCGAGAATTAAAGAATACATTTTAATTATAACGCAAATCCTAAATCTAGACTATCTCAGATTTTGGACGGAAGAGTTGAGAGCTCATTTTATTTCTACAGAATATTAATCGAATCGTATTTTTAAATATCAAAACACTCTTTATCTAACCTATATTTTTATTATTTTGATATGTTTATCTCTTACGGCGATTCCAAAGTTAGTTATTTTGCAAATACTTAGAGTTATAATTGATACTTTCAAAACACAAAACTTTCGTTTATAATAAGAGTTTCTTTCGGAAAATTCTTTCGGTTCAAAATACAAAACAATTTATTTCCTTATCTAAATGGACAATTTTCATACTCACCCCCGTACACTTCCTATTGACGACGTAGATTCTTCTTTTGAATGTTAAAATGAGTTACATTATTTACATACGACAATTCAGTTGAAACGAAAGAATTTTACTGAATCACAAACTTACAAAGCCGATAATCAACATTAATATATATATATATATATACAAATTTTAAAAATTCACACGTGTTTGACAAAGGCACAAACAACACACTGTGTTACAAGATTTCTTCAAGTTTTAAACCAGTAAAACGTTGTAAATAAATACGTTGTATTGAGATTTAAATGACGTAGTAGATTTCATTTAAAAAACCACGATGTATATTTATGTGCTGGTTAAAAATTCCTTCCCCCTCGTATATTATTCACACCAAGTTCACTTTTAGAATGGAAATTTTTTGTTTTTGACGTTGGTACCAAAAAGTCGTGAAATTGTGCTCGGCTGTCGCTAACTACCAACTGACATTTCTTCGTAGTTATTTCCGCGGCGTAAAATAGTTAGCAGAAAAGGCGTAACTTTTAATGCTATTATACCACATAAATGTCGAATACATACACTATATTGCCGCCTTAGTAAAAACTAAATCCATTTTTGGTTTCAAATGTCTTATGAATACCATTCGGAAGAAAATCATCTGAGAAAAACAGTTACTTCAAATCTAGACTGACAGCGTATGAAAATGCTGTTAAGTCCTACGTGAACGCCATTTTGTAGTTGCTGTCACTTAGTGCTCTCAATAATTAGTGGTTTTGGTGTTTATTTCGAGTTGTTTAAATAATTCGTGATAATTATTAAAAAAGTAAGTATTTTTAATATCTAGGTTGCAATATATCTTCTAAAACAGTAGGAAATCAGTTGACTTCCTTAATTTGCAGGTTTTTATTTAAAATTTGGATCAACTACTTTTTTTCCTAAGTAACAATTAAAATTTTTTTCTGTAAAAACCCTTGAAGTGAGTGCAAATTTACATTCATATTTATTAAAAATATCGGTTAGGTCTTTTGACAACGAAATACTGCAGTTATATTTCCATTTTATCAACTGTGTGAACAAAGCACACTTGTTGATGTTGCGATGTTGCCACGAGTATCAAAATTATTTTTCGTCAAGAGTTGTGATACACAAACTTCATGTTGATGACAGATATTACACAAATTATAAAATGAAAAGTAACTTTTCACTATCATAGAATCTCTTATGTAAATAAAACTATTAATGGTAGCGAGAAATAGTGACAGTTAACCACAAAAATTCGACTTTTTGGTACTAATTTCGACTAAAAAAAGTCGTATCATCTGAAAGAAGCTTGAGGAAATCACCGATTGTAAGATTCTGTGACGTAATAGATGATCAGAAAACTTCATGACAAGTGACATCTAGTTTGACAGGTTTTGACATATTCAGCCATATTTGTGAACAGTTAATTTTCTATTTTCAATTCTTATGGATCTAATTTGTTTTTAATAACTGCTTCTCTTGAATTATCATAACTCTAACTAACGTATAATAATTTAACATATAATTATAATAAAAATAACTTGAACAAGTTCTAATACGACTGACAGTAACTTAAAATCGGCAACGTTGCGTTACCTTTCAGCTGATTTATATTTCGTGACCAACGTTTTGAAATTCGGTTCGTTTCCCGAACATTCGATTCAGACGAAATGAGAGTTACTCATGTGTCAGTAACCTATCAGATTCGTACAACGTTGCCACATGTCTTATGATATTTTTAATTTAAAAATAATAGAAAATTATTGCTACAACTTTTGTTTTAAATATTCTCGGCCATAGAAAATCTTACAACCGGTCATTTTTACAATAAAAATTCTAAAATTTGCTACTTTCAAGTTTTTTCGTTGAATTGAATTTGCTTTTTGAGATTTTAATAAGTATTTGTGGAAATTTTCATTATTTCGATCAAGTACAACAATAGTCTATATAAGTAGTAGTTTTTTGAGCCAAAATTTGAGCTTAAAATGTTTGAGCAAAGACAAATAATAATTAATAACTCGCATCAATATTATACAGAGTGTATCAGTATATATTGACAGTATATAATAATTTTTAGTAGTTTGCTTATTATAAATACATTTGAGCTTTAATTTTTTTCGATACAAAATTAAAAATTTTTGGTAGTATCATTGAAAATTTTGATTTTATGCTCTGCCTAAAAATATTCATAGAAAAAAATTTTATAAAATAATGATATTATAGCGAATCTAAAAGGGAATCTAATAATTCTAATTGACATTCATCCCAACCGTTTGTAGCTAACAATAGTCCAGTCAATTCGTCTTCAGCTAACATTTGATTGACGGGTTCAGTCACGACAGATTGATTTGGCATCGAACTGGGTACAAAATCTCTTGTTGTGTTGTCTTCTTTCGTTGCTTCTTCTTCGGATTCCGAAGCTAGGAAACCGGCGTCTTTTTGTGATTTCTTATCGAACTTATTCTCTTTTTTCTTAATTTCATCGAAATTCTCGATATCGGTATCGCCACATATTGATATGTTGGAGAGAATATTGTGTTTTCTTTCACCTGTATTTTGATTTGAACGATACCTGCAGAAATTTATCAATAAAACATTGGAACATATTTTTAATGATGTATATCCTAACCGAAATCTTGAGAATATAAATAACAATTACCTTTTAGTTTTTCTTGAAGGTTTCTGTGCTTTTTGATCGGGATGTCGATTTCTCGGTGCCCTCACCGTTAGACTTGATCTTCTTTTCGATCTCCTAGACTCTTCTAATCTTTCTAAATCCAATTTCCAAAAGCCTCCTTTACCTGGTTGATCTTTAGATCGAGGATGTTTCACGAAACATTTATTTAAAGATAAATTGTGTCGTATTGAATTCTAAAAAAAAATTTATAATGAGAACAACAAAATTTTTAGTGATCTGGCAACATCGTTGGTTATTTTCTCCCTCTCGATGTCATTTATTCTATCGACGAAGATAATTCTTCTGTATTGAGTAAGATGGCAGCACCTATTTATTCTAGTAATGTCTTTAGACGATTAGAGCGGGGCGCTTTTTCAATGTTTTACATTTTTATCGGATGCTTACGCTGATTTTTGTATAAAACAAAAGTTATGTTGAAAATTGTCGTGCAAAGGAAAAGAAAACTTTTATATTTTTACATTAAAATGGACGGTAATCTTATTCTGAAAGTGACACGTACTTTAAATACCAACGGTCATAATTTAACAACGAATTATCCTGACAAGGTTGCCAAGCTTATTTATTAAGAACAAAATTTTGTGATTTTTAACCGTATCTTGAGTGAAAGAGTTTGAAATTTTGAAAATTGAAGCTAATCATTATTTTAAATATTTTTTTTACAATAAAAAATTTTATCTAGTATAAAAAAATCGTGTTTTGATAAACCATACAGGGTGTTCCGTATAAATAATGACGTCAATTCTTATATTTTCGGTCTAGAAAATTGAAAAATCGTCCGATTTCGATGAATTTTTTTTGAAATATTCGTTTTTACGGCGGTTTTACGAAATAAATTATGGGAATAAAAAAAAATGAAAAGTTATATTGGTTTCAGGGCTTTAAATGTTCATGAAAATGCACTCATTCACGTATAATTGTTGATAACTTTTTTCCAAATAATCAAATGAAGTTTTTATATATTTTTTCATAATCTCCAATAAAAAACGAACAAATTGTAAAATAAATTATACAAAAATGTTGATTTTTCATGTTTTTACAATTAAAAATAATAATTACTCGTTTGTACCTTTTTTATTAAGTAATTATTAAAATTTTATGAACAAAAACATTCTTAAAGTCAATTATTGTAACCGAGTGTACAATATTAAAAGCTAATTTTGAAAAATTGAAAATTTTCATCATTAAAAAAATGGTTTTTCACTAACGTTGACTGTTAAAAAGAATTGGGAGTGGGGTGAGAGGCGGGGAACGAAGTAGACCAAATGTGAACATTTTTTCTGAATTTTTAGCAACCCCTCCCCCTCCCCGGTTGATTTTTTCGATTTTCTAGAGCGTTTTTGACGTCATTTAAAGCTTTAAGTGATATAAAAAATGAATAAACCGCCATTTTTGAATTTTTTTTTCCAAAATGTTCGTTTTTTTGGTGTAGATTAACAAAAAGAATATATGAACTGCTTTGTAAAAAAGTTATGAACGGTTATATACGAAGAAGTACTTTTATGATCATATTTAAAGTCATGAGATGTTTCTCGTATTTTTTTTTTCTCATAGATCCGCCGTAAAAACGAAGAATTTAAAAAAAAATCATCGAAATCGGACGATTTTTCGATTTTATAGAGTAAAAAAAGTTCTAATTTCGTAACTTTGAACTCAGAAACGAGGTGTCGTATGAGAAAATTTTTTTTATATCGCGTCATCAACTCGCCCCCGAATTTTTCGCATCAATTCCTAAAATAACTCGTACAACCCAACAAATCGGCAACGCCGCGCTCCCACCCAGTCGATTCGTATTTCGTGACCGTGGCTATTTAGATATAGTGACGTAATCTTACCTGCCAACTGGGATGCGCTTTCCTATAATACAAAAAATTCTCTCTAATCCAATGGTAAATGGCCGATAAAGTCATTTTGTTCCCGTTTTTTCCCATCGCCATACATATCAAAGTAGCGTACGAAAACGGCGGCTTCTTCTCTCCGTTCTTCTTATAATAATTAATATTAATCGTTAGATCTTCTTGCGTATTATTCGATTTCCTTTTCGGTTTGGGAGTGGGAGATACGGGGGGCGTCGGAATATTCGGCATCGACATTATATTAGTGATGTTATGTAACCAGTTTAAACTGGTCAAATCCGTTTCGGTTTGTTCGTCGTTTTCGCTTTGAGGACTCAACATCGGAATATTTACGATATTTTGCGCGGCGTTATCGTCATTTCGATTTTCTCTCGGCTCATCCACTTGTTGTACTATTTCGAAAATTTCCGCGTTCGTTTTAACCGAATCCTCGTATATCGCATACGGGATTATTTCTTCGTAAACTCCATCTTTGAGATCGATGAACGTCGATTTGATTTCGCTATTATCTAATAAATTATTATTAACTATAAATTCGTTTCGGAATTGGATTTCGACTATTTGGTTTTCGGGTAAATTCATAACGTTCGTCGACTCGATTTCCACGCAGTTTTCCACCTCAGTCGGTATATAACCGATGTCGGGGACCGTATTAACGATCGTGTTCAAATTATCATTATCCTCGTTGTTCGAATCGTACGATAAAGCCTTGTTTATATTCCGGAGATTCTCCGTCGCGATTACAGTTTCTCGATCGGGTTCGATCGCTTGAAAACTGAACTGAATATCATCACAATTTTCTATACTTTCCATGTTTTTACAAACTTCCAAAGTCATTTTGAGCAGATCTGAGCAATACGTGATCGATTAAAAAGGACGGATTCGTATCACATGATTCTCGTAGCCTCAAGCCGTTTCGTTAATCTGAAAATTACAAAAAATTACAGCTTTAATACACGTTATTCGGTTCCTGCAGTCACTAGAAGTCAAAAAATTTTCGCCCGCCGCGTAATCTACTGCGAAATGCTAAACCCGCAAGCACCGGCTCATAGTTTAGTCCTATGAGGCGCGAAACGTGTTGTGGTTAGGTTTAAAACGACTAAAACCTACTGCGAAATGCTAAACCCGCAAGCACCGGCTCATAGTTTAGTCCTATGAGGCGCGAAACGTGTTGTGGTTAGGTTTAAAACGACTAAAACCTACTGCGAAATGTTAAACCCGCAAGCACCGGCTCATAGTTTAGTCCTATGAGGCGCGAAACGTGTTGTGGTTAGGTTTAAAACGACTAAAACCTACTGCGAAATGCTAAACCCGCAAGCACCGGCTCATAGTTTAGTCCTATGAGGCGCGAAACGTGTTGTGGTTAGGTTTAAAACGACTAAAACCTACTGCGAAATGTTAAACCCGCAAGCACCGGCTCATAGTTTAGTCCTATGAGGCGCGAAACGTGTTGTGGTTAGGTTTAAAACGACTAAAACCTACTGCGAAATGTTAAACCCGCAAGCACCGGCTCATAGTTTAGTCCTATGAGGCGCGAAACGTGTTGTGGTTAGGTTTAAAACGACTAAAACCTACTGCGAAATGCTAAACCCGCAAGCACCGGCTCATAGTTTAGTCCTATGAGGCGCGAAACGTGTTGTGGTTAGGTTTAAAACGACTAAAACCTACTGCGAAATGTTAAACCCGCAAGCACCGGCTCATAGTTTAGTCCTATGAGGCGCGAAACGTGTTGTGGTTAGGTTGAAAACGACTAAAACCTACTGCGAAATGCTAAACCCGCAAGCACCGGCTCATAGTTTAGTCCTATGAGGCGCGAAACGTGTTGTGGTTAGGTTTAAAACGACTAAAACCTACTGCGAAATGTTAAACCCGCAAGCACCGGCTCATAGTTTAGTCCTATGAGGCGCGAAACGTGTTGTGGTTAGGTTGAAAACGACTAAAACCTACTGCGAAATGCTAAACCCGCAAGCACCGGCTCATAGTTTAGTCCTATGAGGCGCGAAACGTGTTGTGGTTAGGTTGAAAACGACTAAAACCTACTGCGAAATGTTAAACCCGCAAGCACCGGCTCATAGTTTAGTCCTATGAGGCGCGAAACGTGTTGTGGTTAGGTTGAAAACGACTAAAACCTACTGCGAAATGCTAAACCCGCAAGCACCGGCTCATAGTTTAGTCCTATGAGGCGCGAAACGTGTTGTGGTTAGGTTGAAAACGACTAAAACCTACTGCGAAATGTTAAACCCGCAAGCACCGGCTCATAGTTTAGTCCTATGAGGCGCGAAACGTGTTGTGGTTAGGTTGAAAACGACTAAAACCTACTGCGAAATGTTAAACCCGCAAGCACCGGCTCATAGTTTAGTCCTATGAGGCGCGAAACGTGTTGTGGTTAGGTTGAAAACGACTAAAACCTACTGCGAAATGTTAAACCCGCAAGCACCGGCTCATAGTTTAGTCCTATGAGGCGCGAAACGTGTTGTGGTTAGGTTGAAAACGACTAAAACCTACTGCGAAATGCTAAACCCGCAAGCACCGGCTCATAGTTTAGTCCTATGAGGCGCGAAACGTGTTGTGGTTAGGTTGAAAACGACTAAAACCTACTGCGAAATGTTAAACCCGCAAGCACCGGCTCATAGTTTAGTCCTATGAGGCGCGAAACGTGTTGTGGTTAGGTTGAAAACGACTAAAACCTACTGCGAAATGCTAAACCCGCAAGCACCGGCTCATAGTTTAGTCCTATGAGGCGCGAAACGTGTTGTGGTTAGGTTGAAAACGACTAAAACCTACTGCGAAATGTTAAACCCGCAAGCACCGGCTCATAGTTTAGTCCTATGAGGCGCGAAACGTGTTGTGGTTAGGTTGAAAACGACTAAAACCTACTGCGAAATGCTAAACCCGCAAGCACCGGCTCATAGTTTAGTCCTATGAGGCGCGAAACGTGTTGTGGTTAGGTTGAAAACGACTAAAACCTACTGCGAAATGTTAAACCCGCAAGCACCGGCTCATAGTTTAGTCCTATGAGGCGCGAAACGTGTTGTGGTTAGGTTGAAAACGACTAAAACCTACTGCGAAATGCTAAACCCGCAAGCACCGGCTCATAGTTTAGTCCTATGAGGCGCGAAACGTGTTGTGGTTAGGTTGAAAACGACTAAAACCTACTGCGAAATGTTAAACCCGCAAGCACCGGCTCATAGTTTAGTCCTATGAGGCGCGAAACGTGTTGTGGTTAGGTTGAAAACGACTAAAACCTACTGCGAAATGTTAAACCCGCAAGCACCGGCTCATAGTTTAGTCCTATGAGGCGCGAAACGTGTTGTGGTTAGGTTGAAAACGACTAAAACCTACTGCGAAATGTTAAACCCGCAAGCACCGGCTCATAGTTTAGTCCTATGAGGCGCGAAACGTGTTGTGGTTAGGTTGAAAACGACTAAAACCTACTGCGAAATGCTAAACCCGCAAGCACCGGCTCATAGTTTAGTCCTATGAGGCGCGAAACGTGTTGTGGTTAGGTTGAAAACGACTAAAACCTACTGCGAAATGCTAAACCCGCAAGCACCGGCTCATAGTTTAGTCCTATGAGGCGCGAAACGTGTTGTGGTTAGGTTGAAAACGACTAAAACCTACTGCGAAATGTTAAACCCGCAAGCACCGGCTCATAGTTTAGTCCTATGAGGCGCGAAACGTGTTGTGGTTAGGTTGAAAACGACTAAAACCTACTGCGAAATGTTAAACCCGCAAGCACCGGCTCATAGTTTAGTCCTATGAGGCGCGAAACGTGTTGTGGTTAGGTTGAAAACGACTAAAACCTACTGCGAAATGCTAAACCCGCAAGCACCGGCTCATAGTTTAGTCCTATGAGGCGCGAAACGTGTTGTGGTTAGGTTGAAAACGACTAAAACCTACTGCGAAATGCTAAACCCGCAAGCACCGGCTCATAGTTTAGTCCTATGAGGCGCGAAACGTGTTGTGGTTAGGTTGAAAACGACTAAAACCTACTGCGAAATGTTAAACCCGCAAGCACCGGCTCATAGTTTAGTCCTATGAGGCGCGAAACGTGTTGTGGTTAGGTTGAAAACGACTAAAACCTACTGCGAAATGTTAAACCCGCAAGCACCGGCTCATAGTTTAGTCCTATGAGGCGCGAAACGTGTTGTGGTTAGGTTGAAAACGACTAAAACGAAGAAAAAACAGAAATTTTGAAGATGGAAAACGTCGCGGGCTACCACAACGTTTCATATCGATCTGTAAACGTCTCACGGGCTCAGATTAACTAATCTGACTTTTCCGGAAGGTTGGCAATGCAGAAACCTTTTTAAAAACGTCAAAAACAAATTAAAAAAAGGTCACAGTGGGTTGAAGTACGTGAAAATTGGACGCACGAAGAGGTCAAAGGATCTCAGATTGTTTTGGAGGAAGGACGATTGGAGATCTGGTGAAAATTGGAGGTTATTTTTCATATCCGCCCCCCATCTCTTGTTAAGGGATGAAAATGTTTGCGCGGTTACCTCTCGATACTTAAATAGCCCCCGGTGTCTTTGCAACCCACGTTTTGTCTTGTAAACCAGAAGGTACTACGATTATTTGTCGAAATTGGACAAAGAATACAAAAAATAGTCTATAACATCGACAAAATCAAAAATTTAAATACCGCAGACTGTGTTTTTTATCTTATTAAGATATAAATAACAAAATCGATCGTATTGCTTCGATTTGTTGTACAAACTATAGAGTTTGGCAAACACTTTCGACCGGCAGTGTATAACGTTAATCAAACCCGAGTTATATGCTACAATTTTTCAAAATTTTCAAAATTATACTCGAATTACTACGTAAATTTATCGAAATGGTTATTAATAAATAGTTCTCTTGGCCAGAGGATTTAATAAAAAAAAAAAAAAAACACGCTCACACCCTGTACATAACGCCAAAAAATAAGCACCTGCATGCATCATACCTTTCTTGGCGATGTTACTAGGCAACAAATCAACATCCATTGTTTAAAACAATGCAATCTAATCCATAACCACAAAAATTGTAAATTCCCTGGGGATTTAAGGGAAAAACCGCACTGCTAACTTCCCGGCACAAAGGACCTCAGATTTCGATCTGCAAAAGTGGTAGTTGGCTTTGCTGAGCGAGAAAATCGGGTCGATTTCGACCATCGTGACGTCATAAAATGACCAGAGCTGTCTGCGATCAATAGTTTTCCAAGGGTCGTATCATCCCTCAATAGCGTAGTTGGTTTCGTTTTTACCAAGGGGATTAACTAGCTGTTGGTGGTATATTAATTATTCGTAACCTTTTCATGAGTTTAATGTGAAAGGGAGGCAGAAATTTCGGGTCTACGTGAAGCTCGTACTTAATTTTAGAAGATCCCGATTGAAATTCGGACTTTTCCGCTCAAATTTTTGTCCCATTTTCATCAATCGATCACCGCACGACTGTCCCAGTAACGAATATTTCGAAAACCCCCCTAAAATAGCGAAAACTTTTAAATCATATTGGTTCGTGAAATAATACTGTAGACTGCGCCATTTACAACCTTACAATCGCGAATTTCTCAGACTATTATCCTTATTCCTTTACTAAATTTCAAGTATTGGGAAAGAGAATATACCAAAATGTGAAAGTAGGTTACTGTTTTTCGATTACCATGCCCAGAAGTTCGTCCCACGATAATTCAATCGGATTGAGGTCGGGTGACTGCGACGGCCAAATTTCAATACATTCTTTCTTTGCAATTATTTCATACACTCTTTGTACAGCTTGGGACCAGAACGTCCCACCAAATCCGTTCAAGTTTCACCAGGTCTCCTCCACAACAATCTCAAACCATCACTGAGCCTCCGATTTGCTTTACAGCGACTCATCACTCTATAAAACTCTCTCCCAATCTTCATGCTCTCCATTTTTAGGTTCTTTAGCGTACTACTTTTATTTTGACATGTTGCTTCACTGTCACCCTTCCAGATCGGATAAAACTCTAAATTCATTGATCTGAGCTGCTATCTCTAGGCCTGCGAGTCGTAGATTTCGTTTATCTTCACAAAAACATATCTTGGTACAAAAATTATAAATCACTGCGTCTTCCAGTGCTAACCTAGGACTAAACTACAATCATAAACACCGAAGAAATTATTCACCGGTTCGACGTTCGCTTGACAATATAAAAGAGAGAGTTGTTGAAGTGTATTATTTCGAAATTTAATGAATGGAACCCCTTCAATTTATTATTTACACTGATACATCGGCGCCAGCGATATTCGAAACGATCTTCGAAGTTTTTGGTAGGAACTTAGCTCCTCAATCGATTCGAAGTCGCAAGTCGATAGAAAATCGTTCAGGGAGTTAAAAACTACGTCCTATTCAACGCGCAGTTGTCGGGTTCTTTTCTGATAAAGCACCCAATGGTTCACCATATCTGGAACGATTTCCAATTTCCAATTTCTAACTCTATCCAGTACTACGCGATATAATACTTGGACTGTCTGTCCAAGTGGACAGAACTCTTTATATATCATCACCCAGAGACTGTTGAACAAGCAGATGGGTATCGAGTGAGCTTTCTGGGGTCTTTGGATCACTTGGTAAAAGCCACCAGCAATGGTTTCCGATGTCTGGACGACCCAATTTCCAACTCTAACCAGTACTACGCGATATAATACTTGGACTGTCTGTCCAGGTGGAAAGAATTCTTTATATATCACCCAGAGGCTGTTGAACAAGCAGATGGGTATCGAGTGAGCTTTCTGGGGTCTTTGGATCATTTGGTAAAGCCACCAGCAATGGTTTATGATGTCTGGACGACCCAATTTCCAACTCTAACCAGTACTACGCGATATAATACTTGGACTGTCTGTCCAGGTGGAAAGAATTCTTTATATATCACCCAGAGGCTGTTGAACAAGCAGATGGGTATCGAGTGAGCTTTCTAGGGTCTTTGGATCATTTGGTAAAGCCACCAGCAATGGTTTATGATGTCTGGACGACCCAATTTCCAACTCTATCCAGTACTACGCGATATAGTACTTGGACTGTCTGCCCAGGTGGAAAGAACTCTTCATATATCACCCAGAGGCTGTTGAAGATGCAGATGGGTATCGAGTGAGCTTTCTGGGGTCTTTGGATCACTTGGTAAAAGCCACCAGCAATGGTTTCCGATGTCTGGACGACCCAATTTCCAACTCTAACCAGTACTACGCGATATAATACTTGGACTGTCTGCCCAGGTGGAAAGAACTCTTCATATATCACCCAGAGGCTGTTGAACAAGCAGATGGGTATCGAGTGAGTTTTCTGTGATCTTTGGATCATTTGGTAAAAGCCACCAGCATTGGTTCACGATGTCTGGATGACCCAATTTCCAACTCTATCCAGTATTACGCGATATAATACTTGGACTGTCTTTCCAGATGGAAAGAACTTTTTATATATCACCCAGAGGCTGTTGAACAAGCAGATGGGTATCGAGTGAGCTTTCTGGGGTCTTTGGATCATTTGGTAATAGCCACCAGCAATGGTTTCCGATGTCTGGACGACCCAATTTCCAACTCGAACCAGTACTACGCGATATAGTACTTGGACTGTCTTTCCATGTGGAAAGAACTCTTGATATATCATCCAGAGGCTGTTGAACAAGCAGATGGGTATCGAGTGAGCTTTCTGGGGTCTTTGGATCATTTGGTAATAGCCACCAGCAATGGTTTCCGATGTCTGGACGACCCAATTTCCAACTCGAACCAGTACTACGCGATATAGTACTTGGACTGTCTGCCCAGGTGGAAAGAACTCTTCATATATCACCCAGAGGCTGTTGAAGATGCAGATGGGTATCGAGTGAGCTTTCTGGGGTCATTGGATCACTTGGTAAAAGCCATTATTGACTCTGGAGTTTCTATTTTGGAAACGTTACACATTTATAGTTGATTAAATCATTTGAGGCTTTAGCACCTTGAAATAGTGGTAGATTTAACGTATCACGAACTACATCTGGGGCTGTTCGCCATTTTGCACCTTCACCATATACTTCTTGGACGAACTTTAGTGGGGACGTTGTTAAAATGGTTGATTAGTCGACTAATTTGCTGATAATTAACAATTAAATCGGTCTTATCCGTAATTATTATAAACAACGAGTTGTGATCTATAGTCGATTATCGATTTTAGTATACAAATAACTATCAGCGAATGAATATTGCCTAAAACGAGGAAAAAATGGGTAAATCCACCCTTTAGCAGTTCCGATACGCGGTTTATTACGAACCCCTGTTTTAATGACGCACAATTGGACATACACACGTTATCACAATTGTCAATCGCCCCTCGATGTATGTCGTCAAACAGGAAATTAGGCTAGAAATAGGGTGGATTTATTTATATTACTCTCAAAATTTTGTTTGCCGGACAAGTGCATATTCTATACTAACATTTGGGGATTTTTTTTTTTATATAAAAAAAGATGGTTCAATATTGTATACTGAGTGTTTCTTATTAACAGTTGCCACTCGGTTGACAATCGATAACTTTTAAAGGGACAATCCGTACAATCTTAAGATGTATGTTCACATTCCAAGGGAATATTTCGCCATAAAGAGACATTCCGAAGAAAATTATCATAAATTGTCATTATTTATTAAAAAAAAACTTATCAGAATACAATCAATCATTCCAACTATAAGGAAAAACGTTATGAAGATGATTTTTTACATCATTTGGAGAAATACATACATGGACCAGAAATCATTTTTTCTTGAATTGTACCGTGAGGATTTTCATTTGGCCAGTGGTTTATCTTGGTACCAACGAGCGTAGAGTCTTGCTGGATAATCCTCTACTTCAATGGCACACACTTTCTGAATTACAAAGGGGTGAAGAAATTGCTTCTGGAGAATACTTTGAAGCTAAAAACTACGTCCTACTCAACCGCGCAGTTTTAGGGCTCTTGATAAAACACCCATTGGTTCACCATGTCTTGGACGACCCTATTTCCAACTCTATCCAGTTTTACACGATATAATACTTGGACTGTCTTTCCAGGTGGAAAGAACTCTTTATATATCACCCAGAGGCTGTTGAACAAGCAGATGGGTGTCGAGTGACTTTCTGGGGTCTTTGGATCATTTGCTAAAGCCACCAGCAATGGTTTACGATGTCTGGACGACCCAATTTCCAACTCTATCCAGTTTTACACGATATAAAACTTGGACTGTCTTTCCAGGTAGAAAGAACTCTTTATATATCACCCAGAGGCTGTTGAACAAGCAGATGGGTATCGAGTGAGCTTTCTGTGATCTTTGGATCATTTGGTAAAAGCCACCAGCATTGGTTCACGATGTCTGGACGACCCAATTTCCAACTCTATCCAGTATTACGCGATTTAATACTTGGACTGTCTTCCAAGTGGAAAGAACACTTCATATACCACTCAGAGGCTGTTAAACAAGCAGATGGGTATCGAGTGAGCTTTCTGGGGTCTTTGGATCATTTGGTAAAGCCACCAGCATTGGTTCACGATGTCTGGACGACCCAATTTCCAACTCTATCCAGTTTTACACGATATAAAACTTGGACTGTCTTTCCAGGTAGAAAGAACTCTTTATATATCACCCAGAGGCTGTTGAACAAGCAGATGGGTATCGAGTGAGCTTTCTGTGATCTTTGGATCATTTGGTAAAAGCCACCAGCATTGGTTCACGATGTCTGGACGACCCAATTTCCAACTCTATCCAGTTTTACACGATATAAAACTTGGACTGTCTTTCCAGGTAGAAAGAACTCTTTATATATCACCCAGAGGCTGTTGAACAAGCAGATGGGTATCGAGTGAGCTTTCTGTGATCTTTGGATCATTTGGTAAAAGCCACCAGCATTGGTTCACGATGTCTGGACGACCCAATTTCCAACTCTAACCAGTACTACGCGATATAATACTTGGACTGTCTTCCAAGTGGAAAGAACACTTCATATACCACTCAGAGGCTGTTAAACAAGCAGATGGGTATCGAGTGAGCTTTCTGGGGTCTTTGGATCATTTGGTAAAAGCCACTATTCACTCTGAAGTTTCTATTTCGAAAATGTTACAAACGTTTTATCAACTCGATGTTTATCTAGAAACCAACGAACCTAGACCAATCCTGCTGGATAATCCTCAACTTCCATACACTTTCTGGATGCGAAAGGGATGAAAAAACTTCTGAAGAATCCCTTGAATAGTTGCAATGACATTTTGCGTACGTTAGTTGTGGGATCAGTTTTGATTACTTGTTTAGGAAACTATAAATTTAGAAATATCGATCAATCTTTTAGTCTAGAAAACAAAGTCTCTTTTCTTTTTATGGCAGTTCCACGGACTTTCCTTCTTTTTTCTCCAGTTTTCATGTAGTAGTTTGTTGCGGGCTAATTCTGAATCTACATTAACTATCGAGATCCTACCAATCGTTACAAATTTAATATTTGCTCCAACCGAATCATCCTCTAGCAGTATCCTCCATGATGTCTTCAACGTTGACGTGGTGGTGCTTCAATCGGATTGGGACTAATTTGGTGGTCCTCCTACAAAACCCGATTGTCATCCTTTCGTCTTTCTAATCCTAGATTAACTGACGTGGTCCTTAAGTCCTTGGTATTGGAAAACTGTCGGCTTTACTACAATCGAATTCAATTAGTTTTTTTTTTACTTTTTTCCATTAAAAAGACGGAGCTTGTATCAATTACTTATCCAAATGTGGCTTTAATAAACGGTTCGACATGTTTTATTATTCCCAATAGAATTCCTGGAAGTGTAAATTAATTTCCCACGTGATAGGCGACCATTAAAAAAGGAATTGCTGGAAACCATCGGCGTACGCTTTTTTTTTTTCGCCTACACCGTAAACCAGTCGTTGAATTTCAAAATAATACAGTTTTATCACATTTCCCTTTGGCGTTTATGATGGTAGTTTAGTCCTAGTTAGCCCTGTAAGTTTTAGAAGGTTGAAATTTGTGCGTCAATCCCAAGTTTTCATAGTTTGGGCCTAATTCGTGCATCGGGAGCTTCCAAAAACAAATGGTCGCTTGTTTTTTTTTGGAAAATATAATCTGGCGGTTTGGTTTTGAGACAGACAAAATATTTTTTTGTCAAAAATCGATTTTATTCATCAATGTAATCTCCTTCAAAAGCAAAACAATCATTCCAACGCTTCTCTAACTTCTCTATGCCGTATTTGTCTTCTGTATCAAAATATGCTTCGATTTCAGCATTATTTTGAGATAAGTAGTCACTGGTGGGTCAGATCTGGACTATACGGTGGACGAGGAAACAATTCGAAGTGTAATTCGTTCAATTTAACCATCGTTGGTATCGATTTGTGCAATGGTGCAATGTCTTGGTGAAACAGTTGACGTATGAGGTAGTTTTTGAACGATATTCCATGGGAATCCCAAAATACCGAAGTCATAACCTTCCCAGCTGACTGGACGCTCCACCGGCCACAGTCCACTCAAATGATGATCGTTTTGGTTCCGGAGCGAAGTGATGGATCCATTTTTCATCCATTGTCACAAATCGTGGAAAAAAATCTGATTTATTAGGTGTAAACATGATCAAACGCTGCTCCGAATCATCTACACGTCAATTGGACGACCAAAACGTTCGCCATCATTTGAAATAACAAAAGTAGCTTCACTTAAATCGCTGTCACTTTTTCGTGACAGATCGAAATGTCACGAAATTTGACACATTGTCGTTTGAAAGTTGATACTTCATAAACGTCATATGAAGCAGCGCCATCTGTGTGTGAGTCACGCGATTTATTAACTGATTTAAAACTTCAACAAATAGTTCTTGATAATTTTCAACTGGGGTGTAAAATTTTTTAAATCGCGAAAATAGAATTGAAATATATAAAAATCATAAAAACTAATACGATATGATGAAAATGTGGAACGCGAAATGATTTATTATGTTGGTATGTGAATAACAGTTAGATAGAAAATGATCTAATTCAATGATATCTAAAACATTGTCATGTGATACGTTTAATGTTGTGAATACCCTCATAAAATGCTCTACTTGTATCCCACGATCAATTTCAAGCAATCAATTGTCCCTACGAGATGTGTATCATTATTGGGTAATTTGGAGAAAAAAAAAAGTCCGAAGCCCCATTTTCTCCCCTTTTCCAACTACCGCCAGTCGACAGTTTCGCACCTGTTCCTATTCCCACCTGACTAAGCCAGACTTGAGTTACTTTCTCTATGACTATATTATAGAATGAAATAACTGTTTCTGTGGTTAACGGTGATATATCGGCGAATAACTCGAAAACTAATTGACGGATTTTCACACGATTTAAACCAATCGAAAGATTGAATCAAAAGGAAGATTTTGATATATGATATGTTGAGATTAGGTGGAATATTTCGAGATACAACACGGATACAAAATCAAAGATATATCGACGAATAATTCGGAAACTAATTGACGGATTTTCACACGATTTAAACCAATCGAAAGATTGAATTAAAAGGAAGATTTTGATATATGATATGTTGAGATTAGGTGGAATATTTCGAGATTCAACACGGATACAAAATCAAAGATATATCGACGAATAATTCGGAAACTAATTGACGGATTTTCACACGATTTAAACCAATCGAAAGATTGAATCAAAAGGAAGATTTTGATATCTGATATGTTGAGATTAGGTGGAATATTTCGAGATTCAACAGGATACAAAATCAAAGATATATCGACGAATAATTCGGAAACTAATTGACGGATTTTCACACGATTTAAACCAATCGAAAAATTGATTCAAAAGGAAGATTTTGATATTCATATGTTGAGGTTAGGTGGAATATTTCGAGATTCAACACGGATACAAAATCAAAGATATATCGACGAATAATTCGGAAACTAATTGACGGATTTTCACACGATTTAAACCAATCGAAAGATTGAATCAAAAGGAAGATTTTGATATATCATATGTTGAGGTTAGGTGGAATATTTCGAGATTCAACACGGATACAAAATCAAAGATATATCGACGAATAATTCGGAAACTAATTGACGGATTTTCACACGATTTAAACCAATCGAAAAATTGATTCAAAAGGAAGATTTTGATATTCATATGTTGAGGTTAGGTGGAATATTTCGAGATTCAACACGGATACAAAATCAAAGATATATCGGCGAATAATTCGGAAACTAATTGACGGATTTTCACACGATTTAAACCAATCGAAAGATTGAATCAAAAGGAAGATTTTGATATATCATATGTTGAGGTTAGGTGGAATATTTCGGGATTCAACACGGATACAAAATCAAAGATATATCGACGAATAATTCGGAAACTAATTGACGGATTTTCACACGATTTAAACCAATCGAAAGATTGAATCAAAAGGAAGATTTTGATATATGATATGTTGAGGTTAGGTGGAATATTTCGGGATTCAACACGGATACAAAATCAAAGATATATCGACGAATAATTCGGAAACTAATTGACGGATTTTCACACGATTTAAACCAATCGAAAGATTGAATTAAAAGGAAGATTTTGATATATGATATGTTGAGATTAGGTGGAATATTTCGAGATTCAACACGGATACAAAATCAAAGATATATCGACGAATAATTCGGAAACTAATTGACGGATTTTCACACGATTTAAACCAATCGAAAGATTGAATCAAAAGGAAGATTTTGATATCTGATATGTTGAGGTTAGGTGGAATATTTCGAGATTCAACACGAATACAAAATCAAAGATATATCGGCGAATAATTCGGAAACTAATTGACGGATTTTCACACGATTTAAACCAATCGAAAGATTGAATCAAAAGGAAGATTTTGCTTTTTGATACGCCAACGTTTAGTGAAATATATCGAAATTGTTGTAGCCAAAACTGGAAACAAACTAGAACACACATAGATGGAGCTTCTGCCTTTATTACCAACATTTAAATATCCGTTTAATGCAACTAGTGATCGGTCTTCTAATTTGACACCATATTCATTGAGTCCATAACAATAAATTGAACGATACATCATGACAATGATGATGTGGAAAAATTATTACACGTTTGGTGACACGATTTCAAAAATACAGAGCAAAAATAAGAAACGTTAGAAACGTATAACTAACAATGGTAAAAAAGCATCGCTAAAAAGTGCATATAAATACGAGGTGGTCTCAAATTTTTCATTTTAAAAATAGTAATAACAAGGAGATGTTCAAATTGAAATAAATAATTACAAAATGACCTTCATATCGAAAATTACACGACAGTTTACTGTATAATGTTTAGATTTCACTTAATAAAATTATTTTCTGATACGATTCTCCATTTATTAATATCCCTAAATACGATACCTAATTTGAGGTTACGTAAACTATAAAAATTCACGATTTTCACAATTAAATGTTCAATTTCGTATTTGTAGGCGAAAATACGGACGAAAATATATTTCTATATAAAAAAAAATCATTCTTACCGACTATTTATCGTTTCTTCCACATCTTCTCACTTAATACGAAAAAATAATCAAAACATACGTCAAGATAATGAACTGTATTACACAAATAACGAAAAATTATCACTAAATTATACGCGGCGATACCCTGAAGCGCGCCTGAAGTATACTGAAACACCTGAAAGGGATCAAAGCACGCCAGACCACCACCGTCATGTTCAACAAACTGCGACAACCGGTGTCAGTAACGAATTTAATCATTTTAAACGAAGAAAATTGATGAACACTTTCAAAATTCAAAAAATAGGTTGCCGGCTATTGTAAAAACATCGATTATTTCGAATCGAAACAGCAAATTATTGTCCTTAAAACGTAAATAGAAATAAAAGTCAATAAATAAGAAAACTACCCATTTTTCAAAACCAAAAAATCATTATTTTACCTTTTAACTCGGCAATCAGCTTTGCGAACAACAAATAATCAGATGGGGACAGATCAGGGCTATATATCGGGTGTTTAATATCTGTGAAGCCATATTGGAACAAATCGTTCCGATAGCGTGGAAAAGGTACCAGAAATTCTTAAAAACGGGCTCTGTTGCCGACGCGCTGCGTTCTGAACCACCGGTACGCGTAACAACTAACGAAAATGTGGAAAATGTGAATGAATATAACAAACGACTGGTTTGGTCTGTTCAAAAACAGTTTTTTCAAAGATGGGCGTCTTGAATTGTTCCTCAAAAATTCTATTCGCGATAAAAAGCGATTTGTTATAATTCAGTGGAAACTTTTATGGATACATTGTTGAGTGTATCGAATTTTCCAAGTACTTATTCTGTTTTTCCATTGTAATTCTTTGAAAGCTAACGCTGAGTCATCTATACGCGCCGATAGTGAACTTACACACATGCAAGGCTATTTCAAACACTTTAAATATTTTATAGAAAGAATCGATGAAATTATAGTCTATTTTTTTTTGAGTTGAATTGCACTTAATGCCTCCTCGGTTAACTAAAATTTGGAAAGCTGCCGTTATTGTCGAATTGGGAGATGGCCGGTCTATCAGAAGACTGGAAATATTCGTAATTTGTGCTTTTTTTACTAATTATTTCCCCCAATACCAAGAACCGATAAAAAAATCGAAATTATCTTCTGTAAAATCGTTCCTAATTAAAAAAAAACATCTTTTATGTCACAGATATTCCTAATTTAAAAGAATTCTCACTATTGATTGAGCAATCTCGCGAAATGTCAAAAAAATGTCAAAATCAGCTGACGTTTATTTAAAAATGGCCGGAGTGTGGTAAACAAATGCGTTTGCTGTAAGTTTCTATGTGGTTTTTGAAGTTATACTAAATATAATGAAAACGGATTAAATTCACCTACAACTTCAAGTTTGCCCTTGCTGGAACGCAAAAACGACAATTTATTTCGAATTTTTATAAATTGCTTGAAAGCTTACTTACATACTGACGAAAAATACTGTTTTCGAGGTATTAATTTCACTGAAACTGATCGAAAAAGTATCTATGTAGTCCACGAAACACAATAAAACAAAAAAAACAATACAAAAGTACAGAACTACCGGAAAAATCGAAAAAATCTAACGCGGTATACGAATAAGTCGATTGTTTACCCCACGGCTGTCATTTTGACGCTGTTTTCTTAGATTACCTAGTTGTTTATTCTCACGTTAAGTTTTCGATCCAAATCTACCCGATACTGTTCGGAGCAATTCGTTATTTCTATAGTTCTGTGTATGCTTGTGCTGGGATAGTATTTTCCCCTAATAACAACAAAAAACATTGTAAAACAAAAATTACCTGCTATACGAGCGTTTTTAATAAGAAATAAAATCGCTTATACTGAAAATCTTCCCAATTTTAGCGAATTTTTACTATCAATTTCACATAAAACAGTTTCATGTCAAATTTTCGATCTAAATCTACCCAAAACAGTTCGGAGCAATTCGTTATTTCTATAGTTCTGTGTATGCTTGTGTTGGGATAGTATTTTCCCCTAATAACAACAAAAAACATTGTAAAACAAAAATTACCTGCTATACGAGCGTTTTTAATAAGAAATAAAATCGCTTATGCTGAAAATCTTCCCAATTTTAGCGAATTTTCACTATCAATTTAACATAAAACTGTGTCATGTCAAATTTTCGATCTAAATCTACCCAAAACTGTTCGGAGCAATTCGTTATTTCTATAGTTCTGTGTATGCTTGTGCTGGGATAGTATTTTCCCCTAATAACAACAAAAAACATTGTAAAACAAAAATTACCTGCTATACGAGCGTTTTTAATAAGAAATAAAATCGCTTATGCTGGAAATCTTCCCAATTTTAGCGAATTTTTACTATCAATTTCACATAAAACTTTGTCATGTCAAATTTTCGATCCAAATCTACCCGATACTGTTCGAAGTATCTAGTTATATAGTTCTGTGATTCGAGCACTCCATTGTAATCTATTTACAACAAGCTAACTATTATGAAACTGTCAAATTCCTTTTTCAATATAAAAATCATAATAATGACTTAAATATGAGAAAGATATTTTTCTGTGTAGAAATAATGGCAGACCCGCTGGTAACTCCGCAAATATTTCAAATTTATAAGAAATAAAAGTTGCTGTGGTGAAAAATTAAAGCCTCCAAATCACGTTTACTACGACGGTTTAAAAGCGATGTTGCCAATATGTATATTTTGTTATTTATATTTGCTTCGAAGATGAATGGAACGAATCATTTAATTCAGTCACGTGTTACGACTCTAGCACGTGTACGAGAGTTTTCACAAACACTCGTACCAATTTGAATTTCCTCAACTCGCTCCCCCTCAAACAACACCCGGCGTGGTACTACCTGAAGAGATTCACGGTTCAACGCTTCACCGAGTTCTTATTATGAGGGTAGTTATACGTAGACGCAGACCCCGTGGTAAATAATCACCAGGTGACTGTCTACACACAGGTGGTCATTTCATAATATACAGAGTGACCGATAAAAAAAAGCGATTAATGGACAACGCTTGCTCTGTTAAGTTTAGCGGCTGCTGGAAGTCGACACCGTATAAGGTCATTGAGCTTTGAGCCTCAGTGAATTGATAAATTGATTGATAAATTTTGTACATAATAGAATCACACTGTATATTTACAAATTATGACCGTATAAAATTAGATAAAATTCACCTGGTATAAACACCCGGCTCATTTTCCACCTGGTCTACCAGAGAGAAGTGAATATACTCGACATTATTTTATTTTTTATGGTTTTCTTCGACAAGGATACGAAGGACATGTGGGCCTTGTACTGTTAGTGAATAAATGTTACCGATTACAGAGGCCTTTGTCCGATTAAAATATCTATGATTTAATGTACCGGTTGTCGTGTAGAATTCCGTAGTTTTTTGTTATCCAATAACTAATTCACATTTTTTATTTTAATTTAGTATCGATGAAAAGTTATAATTACGAAATAATCGATATTTTCAGTTAATTATTAAAAAGATTATAAGACTGAAAATCTGGCAACAGCGCGATTATATTTGTAATGTCTAACCTCTTATGACATCAAAATATGTCGGTTATTTCAAATTTTATCCGAACTGTCAATTTTATTCAAAGTTCAATCGTAATATAATTTTGTTTAAAATCAAATTTCATATTTCCTCATATAAATTAATCATAAAGCTGTATTATATGTAAAACTAACCACGTAACAGCGAAATATTGAGGTATTTTAATCTCGTGGCAGTGAATTTCCAACTGATGTTTTGAAAGTTAATCTACAATTTAAGAAAAAACGAGGTAATGATTTTTTTCATTCAAATTGTTATTTTATTCTAAATAATACTGTGATAATGATGATTTCAGTTAAATGATAATTCCCATTAAATTAGGGTTAAGTGAATTCATCTTTAATGGAGTGTATATAACCTTAAATTTCTACATTTTCAACATATTTTCTTACTTCTTTTTATTATAAATAATTAAATTAGTAAAAAATATATGCAAAAGTTATTTGTTTTTTCATTTAAAGCTTCTAAAATGATAAAATATTTTTTTTTCCATGAAACAATTTATTAGATTATTTTCGTAAATAGAACAACCGTTAATTTCAAAAGTATTGAGGGCAGTGGAAGATTTTATGTCTTTTTGTGTAAATGTTTATTGAAATAATTTGTTTTGGTGTCAAAAGTAACGTCTATATTAATTGTATTTTATAAATTGAGATTGAACTGGATCGAATTTGAACCTCAATATGTAGATATAGTTTTGGAAATAGATATCGAAATGTCTTTTAAAACTTTCAAAAACTAGTTTTATTTTGAAAAATACACTTCCCACAAACGAACTTGGACTAGATTTTATTACAAAAATCGTTATAACAAAGATCTTATTATAAAAAGTAAACATGTGTTGAGTACATTTTGTGGATTATGCATGTTGGTCGGCTATCATCTTCTGGTTACATTTCTAGTTGCTAAAGTAAACTAACCATTGAAAAAGTAAAGATAACTAACTATTATAAGATTTCAAGCTTATAACTAATACTTTTCATTTTAATTTTGAGTAATTTCAATATGAATTCTATATTTCCATACCGGAAAACTGTTTTTAATAACTTTATCACATTCACAAAGTATTACAATTTAATGAAATAATTAATCCAAGGATTGAATTAACTGAATTCATGGATTGTATTAACTGTTTACGAAGGTTTTCAAATTGAATACATTTTTAGTTGAAAAAAAAGATGGGGATGTATTTGTATTTCATTTTGGTATAGATTTGTTTTAATGAGGTTGGTAATAAAGAAAATAATCGATTCAATTGTATATATTTATTAATAATAGAATATTTAACAAACATTATAAATTATACACTAGTTTCACAACATATTTTTAAAAAAAATTGTTACAATAATTGAATTTTGAAAAATAAATTGAGCATGAGAAAAAATATGGAAAAACAGTTTTTGTAATAATGAATATTACATATTGGGATTCTAATTGATATTCTAATGAATACCAGATGATTAACAATTTTTTTCAGCTTATATAATTTGTTTTTGTGGACAATTTATAGCTTTGAAGAAACATCCTGTCTTCTATATATCAAATCTAATAAAACCCAATATTCCATGGGATTTATATGTTCGACAAAGAAATTATTTCAACATAAAATATAACGTTTCAAAAATAGTGGAATTAATATGAAAATTAATGAAATTTGGGGACATTTTAAGAAGAGGATGATTTACAATAATCACTCTGTATGGAAGTATTGATAACAACACAATCCTTGTTCCCACGTCCTTGAAACACTATATATCCCTTCTAAGTGTCTCCTGTTTACCTTAGATGAACGACACACGCTCCAGAGCCAGTACTAGTGATGGAATCATCTTAAACCAATAATTCCTAGGTTATTTTATTATAAACTCAAATTTTTTTGCAATTTTAGTAACAGTCCAAACTATTTACATCTTCGGAATCATATTCTTTCAAAATATCATCCAACAACGATTTAAAATCGTCCATTTTTTCCACCCAAGTTGTTTTATTATCAAGCCTACTATCCAGATCTGTGTAAACCAAATTTAAAAACAATTCCGGTTGTAGAACTTCTCGTTGTTTAGTTTCGATATTTTCAAAAACAGGTTTATCCGTACTATTAAAAACAGTTTCTAATAAATTCAAATCTCTGGTATCTAAAATATCTTCCAATATAGAATCAGAAATCTGTTGATTTCTAAGTGAGTTTTCACTGTTATTGGTATTGAAAGAATCGCGTGGTTCATCAGGAGTTTTGGTAATTAAATCCGTAGGTGACTTGGAAGGTGTATAGAGCCTTAGAGTTTCTACGGTAACTTCATGTTTTCTGAGCAATTTAACGAAGTCTTTGACATTTTCATTAGCGGATTTAGCCACTTCGATATCACATTCATCCTGCAGCGCTTCATAAAACACAAATAAACATCCGGCTTTCGATAATTCCCATAAAGCTCTAACTAGACTTTTTTTTATTTCCACGCTATCCAAAGTTACTATTTTTCTTAAATCTTTAGAAAAAGTCACGTTTGGAAAAGAACCGTCTATCAATCCTTGTTCACTTAAACTATCATCGATGATTTTTTTCCAAAAAGGCATGGCTTTTACTCTAACTTCCCAATGGAGATCTGCAACCACTGCGTGACTCATGGCATCTAGGACGTCGTTTTTAACGTTTACTGGGATTTCCTGGTGTTGGTATATACAGTAAACAAGGGCAGCTGCTTCACAACGAACAATACCTTCCGTTTCATGCTTCAATACTCTCAAAACGGTTGACTGTAAGAAAAATTACAAATTTTGAGGTTATTCGCATTATTTACATCAATTATTGAGAATATACAATCTGATTGTGATTTTGAGCAAATTTCAAGTGAAATAAGGAAAAAAGTTTATCCTATACAATAATTCGATTAATTTTGGAGAAGACTGCAAAATATAAACCATTAACTGTTGTCCACATAAGGGATTGAAACCTTAAAATAACAGTTGCCATGCTCAAATGGTTTGGTGGGTCTGTTGAAGCAGTTTTAGTAACAAAAATAACAAATTTTAAGATTTTTCACAAAGGTAGGAGACTTTTTACACCGAAATGGCTTAGAATCGTAAAATTTGACTGAGATTTGGGTAAAATTTTGAGAAAAATAAGAAAAAAACTACTTTTCTTTTGAAATAATCAAATATTGATCCTTTTAATGAATTAAAATCAAATTATAGGTATTTTGAATTACTTTTAGTGAAAACTACAACAATGGTGATTTTAATGCCACAGAATTAGCCTGTAAAGGTCTAGAGTAGATGATTTATGACACATAAAAAGCAATTATGATTTAAATACTAATTCTAAGTCCAATAGTATCAACTTACTACCAATTTAATAAACAAAAAAGAAGGAATGGATCTAAAATTACCAAAAAAATGTCAAATAATATTTAATTTTAATGAATTCATAAAATTATTCTACCCGGAAACTAATTATTTGGAAAATTCTAAAAATTACTTACATAAATATCAAATGATTGTGTCAAAGCCTCCCAAAATTCAGGAATTTCAACGGTTTTCTGTATACACCTCAAAGCAGTAGCTCTAACGAATGAATTACCATCATCGGTTCCCATTTTTATCATCAAACAAGGTAAATCGTTTTCCAGTAATAATTTTTTGTAAGCACTACTTTCTAAAAATACAAAAAAAAGTAAGTTAGTACATGAAAAATGACAAATCCAAAAAAAACCACCCCACCTGTGTTATTTGCTGTTACAAATAGTGACTGTAGAACTTCGATAGCACTATCACGGACCTCCCATGCTCCGTCATGTAATTTAATTCGAAGTAAAGCAGGAAGTCTGCCTATAATAGAACCTTGCTTATCATCGATATAAAGAGACATCTGAAAAGTCATATATTTCGAAATTCCTGTTTCGGCAAGTTTTAAAGCAGCAACCACTATCTGAAAAATCAAAATAATCAAATTCAAACCTTCCTTATGTTTTTTTTTTTTTTTGATGAACTATTGAAAAAGAAGCAAAAACAGATCCCGAACGATACCCTGAAGTTATTTATCTTAAAAAAGATCTCTAAATATACCAATAGTTATAATAACTGAGTTATCTTACCTTGGTTGGCCATATTAATCCATCCAGCAAGTTGTACACTATATTTAAAACGCATAGTGATTCAATGGAGTCCCTGAATGTCAGTTTAAACTCCTCGATAATGATTCCAATCACTTTAAGATGCAATTCCAAGTATTCCGGTACGTTAACAAACTGCAACTGCAATTCTGGTTTTTCTTTAAGAGTGGTGTTCAAATCGTGCATCAAATAAATCATCATTTGAAATATAAGTACAGCGTTTTCTTTGGAATAAAACTGTTTGGAATGCATAAAATATTTCAAAGATAATATTCCATTACTAATAGAATAATTGTCCAGTAAATAGTTCTGCCATTTATATTTGATCCTTACTGTTTTCGGGTATAATCTATCAACAAGTTTCGATATGAATAAGTATCTGAAACTATCTTCGCAATCGCTTGTATAAACATTGAATCCAATTGTTTTAACGAATATTGTGTACATAGGCATCAGTTGTATAGCTAATAATTGATCTTCGAACGAAATTGATATCCTGATAGGATGCGGTAGGCTCTTTTTGATTTCGCTCCATGTATGTAAAGTGGAAAACAATAACTGTGACATACCGGATACGGATACATTATTAGCAGCCTCGTATAAAATATCTAGAATCTCCGAAGAGGTATCCTTCTCGATTTTTATATTTTGTTCACATAATTTCAATTTTAAATTGAACAAACCGAGGAAAATAACTATTCGATACAAGGCACTTCTCAACTCCAGATTATCTGTAGTACTAATAAGTTGTTTTGATTTTTTTTCCAGTTCGGTATTATCTATACAGATTGAAATAATCCTGTTCGAATTTACTGAAGAATCTGATTTAAATAGTATCACTAAAATTTCAGTTACGAATCGTAGAATTGATGATAAATGTTTGTTTTGAATTTCAGAAACGGTATTCGATATCTCTTCCAATGGGGTAAGAATGTATCTAAATATGTTTATACAAAAAGGCTGATTAATTACGAAGGATCTCTGTAATAATTTGTTGATAAATATATATCCTTCTTTATAAGCATAAATCGTACCATCGTTCAATATTATATCGACAACCAACTTCCAATGATTAGTTGATAACACCCATTGTACTCCAGATGGATGGTCTAAAAAATCTGCAAGCAATTTTATTAAAGCTGTTATTACATTTGATTTACATACGTTTCCAGTTATTTTTATTAAACGTTCAAAAATTCCTTTTTCATTCAAGTTATTAAACGATTGTTCTTTTTTACAAACACATCTTGTAACATTTAGAACAAACGTTAGAAGTGTTGAGTTTTGAGAATCTTTATTCCTCTCAAATTCTATAAAACTATCTCCAATCCACTGTTCTAAAATTCCTTCGGTAACTAGTTTTTGATTAAGGGTTGATTTGCTATCTGTAAATAAATTAAAACAAGTATTTTGATTATTATTTCAAGCTACGATGAGAAAAACAGGACTAAGAGTCCGTCTTTATGCATAGGTACAGGTCTAAGGTCCCAGGCTCTGGAGGGCCCTTAAAGACCAAATATCATTTAAACAAATTTTATTTAATCAATGTATCAATAAAAAATTGTTTCGATACAAAAATTTCTTTTTTACATGAAACTTAATCAAGCACAAATTAATTTTTTTCTTTCAAAAGATTATGCAATCTTGTATACTCAGAACCATTTTTTTTAGAAAAGGGCCCCCAGGTCTTGAAAGACAACCCTGTATGACTAAAGTGTAGTAAAATTATAAATAATTATCTAAATATGATGTAATTTAAGTTCTACAAAAGCACATTTCTAATTATAAAGAAGTAGAATGAAGAATTATATAAAATTACAATATAATAAATAAATAAGTAAACAAACCTTTTCGATTAATTAAGTGTGTGAATAGTAAATTGAGATAATCATTATTCTGGAGTTTAAAATTTGGTTCTAGCAATTTTTTCAACACTTGTTCAAGTTTGAGATTAACGGAATCACTTTCAGCAACTTCTGTTCCTAAAACAAAACCTAATCAAAGATTTGAATTTATTTCTGTTCTTCCTCTATTTATTTTATGAACAATAAAACATAACCTACCATATATCTAGTTTTTGTTGTTAATACTGCTTTGGAAATGAGATTTTTGCATTCTGTATTTAAAAAAATTAACAAAAATTTGATAAGCAGAAAATTAGGAGTATACATAGAAAATAACAACGAGAATAATAAAGCAGTTTTAGAAAGAGAATACATATAAACAATATATTTACGATTAACACATTAGCTAATGAATAAACTCACTGAAATATGAACTACAAATGTGGAGAATTTTCTTGAAATGTGCATGTCAAATTTGTACTTACCCTTAGTACTAATTTGTTCTGTATTGCACTGCATGGTAAGACTTCTCAACTTTTCATTTCTAAACTAATTTAAGTCTCGTTATGAAATTTTTTCAAACTAAAAGTTGTAGACTGGTTTTTAAATCTAAACTATCATGAGAAATCTGTTTTTTTGATAAATAGCAATCGTCTTTCGATTGACGTGATCTATAATAACTTGCCATACAAACCAATACATTTACCTGAAGATTAAAGGAATTATTTTGAAAAAAAAAATGATGGTATAAGGAATATTATTCAATAAAATATTTATGGAAATGGTTGCTACAATTTCTTAAGTGCTTCTGATAAATAATACTCACAAATTTATAGTATATTAATAATAAAACCAAAGGGATTACAGCTAATCGGATATAACCTTAAAAACAACCAAACTTCAGTTATATCATAGGTTATGTTACCTGACCTTACCTTGTGTTTATTATTGACATCTTGTTCGACGTTGTAAACTTTGTCTATTGTATTGTTGGACTTTGAGCCATTTAGGACGTATAGTTAATTACGTGATATCGTTAAATGATGAGGATATTATAATTATACAAAGTGATGTAGAATACAACGTATGTAATATATCAAAGACGTTCATTTTGATTTGTTAAATGTATTAAACAACATTTTGATCTGCAAGTCCATTGCATTCTGCATTTTAATTTCACAGGATTGCTAAAGTTGTTATGCTAAAAGGCATAACTTTCACTGAATTCAACACCTTCCTAAATACGTCGACTTTCCAAACAATCGGACAACATAGCAACTTGCTGACAGTAATATGCAACCATAACAGTTATTTGTCAGTGTTGCCAGAAGTAGAAGATTTTCTCTAATACGGAGGATTTTGAACTAATTTTTTTCCAATACTACGAATTTTCATATGATACCATCTAACCTAACCTAATTTAATAAATTTTCTAATAATTTCACCAACAAAATCCATTTTTATTAAAATTCATATAGTTCAAAAACTAATCAAAATACAGCCAAGGAAGATGTAAGTAAAAAATAATTTAAGACTAAATCAATTATATATTTATATTCAATCATAATATAAAACAGTTGATGGAAATTCATTAACGCAAAGGTTTGTTTTCTACGTCAGCGTATAAAAAAGAAAATATTCCACAAGCTGAAAAAGATAATAAAAATTTATTATATAGGGTGATAAAAAAATTTTTGTTCTATTTATGATCTTGGTACATTCTAATTAGAACAATTGATATTCCCATGGTATAAAAATAAAAATTATCAAATTGTCGTACCTGCTGAAAATATTCCAATAAATAAAAATGGAGGTAAACATCCTAATTGCATCAAATAAGGAAAAAAGAGATTTCCTACTACCGTTCCTGTACGTTGTGCCGTCAAATGTATTGATAGAGCAATTGTTCTAGAATTTAATAAGTAATAACATCTATAGATTTTTTTTCGTTATACAGTATGCACATAAAGTCTAATACGAGCTTAAATTCATGTTTGTTGTATACAGTAACAATGTCAATAAATTTCAAAAGAAAGAAGATTTTTGGTGTTACGTCACTAAGGATAACCAGTAACACAGACACAGCGCTGATAGATGCACTTGCATACAGGCCTTGGAAGCAAAAAAGAAGAAACAAAAATATAGATTTAACCTCACGTTATGTCGATATCTTAGTCATTGAAAATTAAAAGTTTACGTTAAGTAGTTTGAATTTATTTTAATCTTTGGATTAATTGCAACATATTTGAATTCTTGATTATACGAGGTAAGTATAAAAAAATATTTTTTTTAATTACTGTGTATAAATCATATTTGAAATATATGTATTTGTGAAAGTTTACCTTAAAGAAGTGGGAAATAATTCTAGAGTGATTGTAACCAGCAAATTTTCAGGAACACTGCCGATTGCTGTCCCTACAGCAGTTAGTGCAGTGACTACTTGAGAACTTCTAGCAAAATATACGCAAAACAACGACGATGAGCATATAAAAATTAAAATAACTGAAAATAAATAATAATTTAAAAAATGGGGGTACATGCTGCTAGATTTAGCTAATCAAAATATACTAATAACATTATACCGGGTGTTTCAAGTAAACCTTTTCTTACTAGAATCCCCAATTAAAGAATTTCTGGTTATTGAGGAAGTTTCGCTGTGTCCAATCCAAGAATGATTGGATTGAACACGATGTTATTTAATAAACCAAGTCAAATGTTTATTATATTACATAAGGCTTTTATTATTCGATTGATAGCATCTGCCTTAAATATTATATTTTCTATCGAATTAGTTGATTGATAATTTAAAGTTTATAATAATTATTTTCTCGAACAATACTTACTGTTCAATTTTTTTAATCCTACAACTCTCACTAACGTCCCGGCACAAAGAAAAACTACAACTCTAGCTGATGCTACTATAAAAGTATTGAGATAAACTGAAAAATTATTCAGATCCTACAACATAAAAGATCAAATAAAGTTAAATATCAAAAGAGTTGCGGGAAAAGTGAACATAAGAGTACCAAGTAATAACAATGACTTAAAATAGTGAATTCAAGAAGAAAAATCCAAATGATTCAATTATTACAAATGTAGGATAAGCAAGAAGATAAAATAAAGCAAATAGGAATAACTGGAGAGAAAATAACAACAAATAACCCAAAAAAAAACAGTTGAACAAGAATTTGTTCGAGAATCAATCACGGCTAACAAAATCAAATCGAATTATCAATCAACATGATTAGTTAATTTTAAATTTAGTTTCATTAAAGCAATCCATTCAACCCATATTATTAATCTGGAAAATGAAGTGAATAACGTAATTCTTCTTTAACTTGGCCCCTAGTCATCCCCTATATGACTGCACAGCCATGGAATATTGTAATTTGCAAATGTGTTTAAGCATATTATGGAATGTTTTTGAACTGTTGCAAGGTTATTCTTCTTTCCCTTGGCACTTGGGCTTCACCTGTTCGACTAAACAGCCATGGAATATTCTGGAAGTGTTTCAACAAAGCAGAAAAGCAGAACGTACCAATAAAATAGGAAGTTGACTTGTTCTCCACATATTTTCCTCAAAGGAAATTGATATATGAATTTAAGAGTAGATTACTGTAGAAACAGTTTAAAATTGTCAAGAGAAAATGAAATTGGAAGCGTTTCATTTAACACCGTTTGCTGAAACTATTTTAATAGTGAAATATTTACCACCGAACAACTTTGCGTAGATGTAACATTTGTTTCTTTTAATTCTTCCAACATAACGCACATACTACTGCTGGTTCCATTATGACTATTCTGGTAATCACTTATAGCCTGGAAAATACTAGGAAGCCAGAATTTGTAAGTATTTAAACTGAAAAGAAAACGTGTTAAATAACAGATTTATTCTATAAAACCTTGAAAATTTTTTTTATTCTATTATATATTTACGTAACACCCTGTATATGAAAACGTATCCTTCGTTAGCGATAATTAGAATTGATAACATATTTCCTCGAGTTTATCTGTTGAAACAACTAATAAAGATTTAAAAACAGTTGAATTTCTTTGTTTTAGTAAGGAAGAACTTGGAATAAGAAAATGCGGCTTATAAAACAACATGGCAACATGATAAACAAAGCGAATTATAGAACGGTAGTACGTCATAAGGAGTGGGGATGTCCGCTAACTTGAATGTCAATGGAAGTGACTCTATCTGTTAACTGTCATTTGTTTATGGTCATATCCGCCATCTTGGATGTTATATGTCATGTGTGCTGTGAGTTGTTTGTGTTGTTTTTCATTTTTGAAAGTAGTGGAATTAGTGTAGTTCACCATGTTTTTAGAAAATAGAAATCGAGATCAATACGTAAACGTGCAAAAGTAAGTATAACATCCATTGTATTCTAAGTACTTGAACAAACTAGTGAATTGAGGTTAATGAATGAATGTAGTGTATCATTATATTTTATTACTTGTTACACAAAAAAATTCTCAGTTTTCACAATCAATATGATCTATTTTTTATAATAAATACATATATATATATATATATATATATATATATATATATATATATATATATATATATATATATATATATAAAATAATAAGTAAGAACTGAAATAAAAAAATGTAAATAACGATATCAAGACGTTCAACACGAGATATGTTAGCAACGTAAACAGGATAAAAATATATAGTAGATGACACGTTTTCTCAGTGTACACCTTGAAATTCATATTAGTAAACACACGTGTTCAAATTTTTTTTACGTTAGTAGCAACTCCATTACTATGAGGAACATTTTAGCACGAATTTAAAATGTTTTTTCTGCTAAATGTTGTACACACCACAAATTAACGATTAAAATAACAATTTTTACCTAATAACAAGTGAAAATGCATTAAAAGAAGCTAGCATCATATTTGAAATATGGGGCCTTTTTAGTATCGTTTTCATTTCAGACCATCCGTTACTTAACGCTGTTGCCAATTCTATCCGACTTGTCGACATATTCATGTTCGCTTCTTTAACCAAAGTTTTAACCTATGAAAATTTGATATGTATTAATTATACAGGGTGTAATAATTAAACAATGAAAAATTACAAATAGATTTCTTCTTTCCTGATAACGTTAATTCAGTCGAATCCTCTGACATTTCTCCTTTTTCCCCGTTAACAAAGTCCAATAAAATGAAGCCAGGGAAAGTACCTAAGTTTTTCCACTTACCGGAAAATCTTCCTTGGTTTTTCTACTATTTACAGCGTATACATTTTGCATAACGGCTAGTGCTTCTCTATTTTTACCCATAGTCATCAGAAATTTCGGACTTTCTGGTAGAAACATATATAATAATCCGGAAATTATTGGAAAGGAAGCGCATACTAACATAAATACGTTCCAGGACTTTAAAACTGAAATCAATGTAATTAGTTTCGTTGAATGCGCATGAGCGTAAAGCACAAACATAAATTGACGCTTGTGAGCATGCTCCACTCGAGAATATGCGCATAAGACTCGATGGTTTGTTTTTGATCAGTGAAGGTTTATAAGAGTTGAAAGATTTCAACCGTTTTTTTTTTGTTAATATGTTGCTAGTAGATTTTTTATTCATAGTTTCATGATCAAAACTAATAATTATTAAATTTCACTCTGTATTATCAATAAAATTCTACAATTTATCAAATGACTCTTCTAAACTTGCGTGAACCACCCTGTATTTAACAATGTACGCTTCAACAGTGCACAATCACAAAAATAAATCAAACTTGTTACCGAAATATCCGAAAACGGAAATATTTATCTGTCTAGGTAAAATTCCCCATGCCATTATAGGCAAACATAAATTGATGACGCTAAAAAATGTTCCTCGTATCATGTGAACGGTTCCCCTGTATTTAGAAGAATGAAATTCTGTAATGTGAGATGTCGTAGCGGAATAAGGCCCATTCAAACTAAAAATTAAATCGGTTGCCAAGCCATGTCTACTTTCGTCACTTAAGAATAGAGATGGACGATTCTGTTATTATGAAACTATCACAAGTAAATAATTAATTGATTATAAATCTACTCACATTAAACCGGACATAAATTTGGATACAATTAATACTTCCTTACTAGCAGATAGGGCTGCTACTAGTGAAAATAATCCGGTAAATAAATAACCGTAGACTATGATCTTTTTCCTACCCAAAGCATCACATAAATATCCCCAAAACAATCCACTTGTAATCATGCCTAAAATATATTTTTTCGTATTTATATGTATATGTAAACAACAACAAAAGTTGGGCATAGAGGGATTACATCACCATAGAAAAAATGACATATTGTAGTGAAATTGTACTATTCGACCCAATAGAACGAACATCGGTTTATTTTCCATCTCTCTTTACTAGCCAATGAAATAAAAATGTGAATTTCCTTGGACGTCATTTCGATCCAATCAGAGTAGATTAGAGAGAAATAGAGAATGATATATAGATGCTCTTTTTCTCTCTGCCAGCCGGTCATCTATACATCGCTCTCTCTATTTTTATTATTTTATCTATGGTATTAATACACTATAGGTTACATTTGAACAACGTTGCTAGATATAAAAACACAGTTTGTTTGAATTTAAAACATTATTATAACCTTTCTTTTAAAATTTAATTCATTTTTATCATTAAACTAAAAGAAAATTGTTACAAACCTATAAATATGGCACCATTCAAAATGCCTTTATCTTCTAATGAAAGATTTAAATCGCATTCGGCCATAGGAACTATATAGTTAACTCCTACGGTTTCTGTCATTATAACTGTACATGGAAAAAGAATAACTAATAATAGAATATAATTGTATTTTCCAAATCCGGTAGCAGTAATAGCTTCCTCGAATGTTCTGGGTACATCTAAAAGATTCAATTATTAATGAATCACACTGTATATTTGTGAACAAGATATAAATAAACGCGTAACTTATGAGGATTGTCAAACTTCTAATACTCTGTGAGGTTATAAAAAACAAACGAGTACAGACATCAATTGAACAGCTGTTTCGACAATCCAAACAAAGTTTCTCAATATAAATTCGACCAAAATCATTTTATTTTCATACAATCGAATTGGTTTATTGGTATATTGATTCAGATGTTCATTTTAATTTCGATTTCTCATGTTTATTAACGTCCATATTTAAAATCCCCGCGTAACATATATCTAATCGATTATACAGAGTTCATTGACTCCTTAAGTTGTTATAAATGAGAAAATCTGAACTACAACATTAAAAAAAACTTTAAAAACACTATTCAACTTTATATTATCGCTTCTTTGTTGTCAAAATAATAATTCGTATATAAAGGTTATTTATCTATGGTTTTTATCAATACAATATGGCGTCAATTAACGACGTTATTATGATCAAAGTGCTGGTTTGTATTTCAGTATGCATAACCGTGTAACAAATCTTATTCCCAGTATGTTTATAAAGTGTTTACGTAATTTAAAATTTCATTTGAAGTAATTCAAATAGTAAATACAGGGATTGTTAAATTTTATTAAGTGACGACCTGTTTTAAATATATAAAGTGAGCAAAATAACTTTGTGTCGTTCTTCTAATTTACCCAATCTCAAAATGAGGCTTAGAAGCGACGTTAATATAGATATAACTATATTTTTTACCTTGATTTGAATTGTATAGTCTGTCATCTTCCCCCTCAATGAGTTTTATAGTTCTCAGTGAAATTTTATTTTTACTTTCATCCATTGTCACTAAATACTTACAAATTAAAAGTAAATTACTACTTAAACATGGTTCATTACAGATAATTACACCACTTTCGAATGTCAATGATTGTAGGAAAAGATAAAAACGATTACATATTTAGTCGATATTTTGAATTTTAATTATTTATTGCAGATTATTGATTGAAGTGATTTTATAATAATTACTGATAAAATTATTATTATTGTAAGGAGTTAATCGTTACAAAATTGTCACATTAATATTGTACATATATGCATACAGTAGGTTATAAAAGAATACAATTTTTTTTAATTGGCAGTATATTCCCAACTTTTTGTAATTGTTTTGTTTGTCATAACTCGATTAACATTATATATTATTTTTTCTTGATATAAAATCCCCCTTTTTTACAAAGTAAGTCAATTGTCGAAGAAGTTTTCTATCAAGATCTTTCTAATACCATATATATGGACTTCCATTTTGGTCAACAACGACAAGCGGCAAAACAATGCACTGTCTAAACGATCTATCACGATTATGCACGATTCTATGTTGACTGTTTTTAATGAATTCGAAAGAATCGAAAATGGTTTTCGATTCTTTTACATGGAATTAAAAAGAACTGTAGAAGAATTAGAAATGATCATCATTATCAGTAATATTTTTATTTTCTTATTATTTTTGAAAAACTTTTTAATTGAAAATCGATATTAATATTAATAAATGCTTTGCCACTTCTCTTTTCCTGTAAATAACTGTATGAGGCCTAACTTTTTGAAATTGGTACATTTATCTATGGTAGAGAAACATTAGTACCTGTGACCACAGAACATACCAAACTTAAGTTATGTTCTGTGCCTTTGACAATCTATGAAGCTTTTGGGAAAATGTCAACCAGTCATTATTAATCGAATAAAAATATACAATGTAAACAGATTTTTGAGAAATTGCTCAAATAGACTAAAATTATAACGAATTTCCCATACTATTTACATAGTATATGATGTAAGTTTTTACCACTACATACGAACACTATTTGCTCTTAGGTAATTTTGTTGCTATTATTATTAATTTGAAATCAGAGACATAAAAGGAGTTTCTAGCATGTTTTTAGGGTCGGTTTCTAAAATTGCCTCATTTGTAAGACCTTCCAGTTATTGACCAACATTATATATGTTAGAAATATTTCCTATATGTTCAAATCTGTTAATTTGGAGGATGGAAGATTCATAAATTCTGTTATTTTTCAAAGGGAATGTTCGTGTCCAACTTGTACTTGTTTCTTTTTATACTTTTGGTTTTTATTCAATTTAGGATGAATGTGATCAAACTCTACAAATTTTGATAGAGATACATTTAATTGGCGATAGTTTTTGCAAATAACGAGTTTCAAATAGAAATAGCTTATGCTGAAAATATATTTGTTAAATACATGTAAATAAAAAGCATGTATTTCAAGAAGTCTTTATTGAGTTTAAAAAAACATTAAAAAAAAGTAATATCCCTTATTATAATCAATAAAACAAGAAAGGTGTAAACAACATAATACGAAACTTAATATAGCAAAATTGTTGAAAAAAAAACACCATTTTTTAGAAAACTTAAGATGATTCTTCCCTATTGATGAAGTTAATTGATATAAAATTTTTTATATCAGTAAAAGTTGGTCGTGCATCAGGGTCCATATTTAGAATGTGATTATTAATATAATGCAATAATTTATCCGGACAACATGGAGTGAATGGTAGACTAGAAACAAAAACTTCTTAAGCATTCAGTAAAAACATTTTTAGTCGTATCATATGTTTTTCATAAAAAGTAAAAGAAAATGAGGAAAGTTTACATAATGAATATGTTAGTAATAAAATCCACTTACTGGTATGTATACATAAACACATCCAAAATACGATAGAGATAATACTTCTTAAATTTCATACAATGGTCTTTTAAATACATCATTTCCCATATTAATACTCCGACCGCCCAAACATCCGATTTTATAGAAAACACATTAAAATGTACCGATTCTGGTGCATTACTGTACATGTCAAGATGTCTTCCCTAAAAATTTAATATCTCTTAATCCTACATTGTATTTGATATAAGTAGACAAAGAAATTCAATTTTGTTTTACTGAATACACGCGTCTGACGCGCGTTTCGATAACTAAATTATCATCTTCAGAGATTGAAGATAAACACTCTGAAGATGATAACTTGGTTATTGAAATGCGCTTCACAGTATGACTGTTAGTGTTGGTATAGTGGTGGTAAACAGTTGAAATTCTTATTTAAAAAAAATCATTAAAATTTTCCATTACTTCTAATTTTCATGTGAACAATGTTTGCATTAACAAATTAACAGTGTTATTGGTGTAGTGGTAGTGTAAACAGAGTGTTCAATCGTGAGTGTTGGTGTAAACAGTGTATTCAGTATGAATATCGTCAACGTTTCCAGAAATTCCAACTAAATCTATTTGTTTTGTGACTAGATGGCCCTTATATATACTATATTCCCCCTGCAGGGGAAGTTTGAGGTTTGTGTTTTTTTTTTCTTTGAATGTGAGCCCAAACTGAACGACTTTCCTGACGTATTGGAACAATTATAATACAAAATCAAAAATGGAGGGCATTCAAACGAGCTGGATCTTGCAGCCATCACCCACCGGATTTAATAGGACTTATTTTGGGGTGTCCAAATAATTTTATGGTATAAATTGGATTTTGAAATATTTTTTAAAGACTTATAACTATATAATATAATCATTTTTTATTGTATTATTATAACTTACCACCTCCCTATAAGAACCATTGGGTTCGTTTATTTTACAAGATATGCCTAAATCTCCAATCTTACATTCAAGTTGGGCATTAACGAAAATGTTCCTTGTAGCTAAATCCCTGTGAATGTACAGTTTTTCAGAAAGATATTCCATCCCTTTTAAAATATCTATCATCATATTATAAAGTTGTGATTGGGTGACTGAGTTATTCTAAAAAATAAAAAAAAAAAATTCAATTCAATTAATCCCTAAAAAGTTTTGTATCTTACTGCTAAAAAATTCTTCAAATCTCCGTTATCAAAATGTTCCATAACAATAGTTATTGGCCGTTCCACAAATGCCAAAATTCCAACGATATTATTGTGATGTAATGTCGCCATGACAATCGCTTCTTTTTTTAAAAGATCTTTGTTTATTGGCGATTTCGGCGTCTTAATGACCACATCCAAAACTATTTCATTTTTCTGGTGAAGTTTTCCCTTAAATATATATCCAAATCCACCACTAGCTAAAATTAACAAATGTAGTTTTACATCCAAGACATACGCCGTGAAGCCGGTCCTGTCCGGTTATAATGGAATTCTAAAATTTTGCGAATTCGCGGCGAGTTCGATATGCTTATTATAAATAGTGTATTAGTGAATAATTAATTATTGTATAAATTAGTTAAGTGTAGTGTAAATGTTTAAATAAATTGAATAAGTAGAAGGCAGTGCTTATACATTCACCCCACTGATAGAAAAAGTATAAATAAATAAGAAAAACTTTCCAGTTGTAAAAAATATTTTCCACCATAATTTGATTTTGTATGCAATTATATCTCAATAACTATGAAAAAAATAAACAAGTGATTGATTCAAAGTATAAATTGTCATCGAGTATCTAATGATTCTTACCTATATGTGAAAGATATTTTACATTTTCTTTGCTGGTAACAATATTTAAAAATTCGTTTGGTAGTAGGAAATCTAAAATAAAAAAATTATTCAAACATGCAACAAATGAAAAGTGTCAGTTTCCTTGAATAAAAATTCCTTTATGGGGTTAGATCCATGCAGAATGAACTAACGAATGAAAACATTTAGTATTTCGAGGTTATGTTTTCTAATTTACTTTGTGTCATGTATTTCTTGCATTTTTTCATTCTTTTGAGTATATATCTGAACTTTGTAATTTTTTCCAAACTTTCTGAGCAAAGGTAAGACCTAGATCTTGTAATAGGTTGTATAAACATAGTAAAACAATTTGGGGTGGCTAAAAATAAATCATATCACCCTCTTCTTTCAAACACAAATGTATATAAGAATTTTCATCATAATTCTCTTAAAATTCCTTAATAACAAGATGTAAACAAAAGAATGACAACTCTACAGTTTATAACAAAACTTTTTAATTGGACTTTTTTATGGGAAAAGAATTTGCTTCCCGCGCATCAGTCAGGATTCCGTAGGGGCCATAACACAGCAACCGCAATGTTAAATAACCAAATAAGAGCAAATTACTCAAAGACTTTTAGTGTACTGGATCATGATCTTTGTGCAAAGATGCAATATTTATAATTAGCTAGCGAAATAGTATTTGATGCGCCACAGGGTTCAATCATTGACTCACTTTCAGTTCTCATCTATATTTTTGATATATGTGACAGTGTTAGACATAAAGAATTCGTTAGCTATGCCTCAGCATAAATATGCGCTTGTCCAAAGGAGTTTCATGTATGTAGCTACTATAAATATCTCTCAGAGGACATTAAATTGATGGTATAAACTCTTTTTGAGCACAAAACAATTTTGTTTAGTCATTTGAGACTAAAAAACTCTTTTGAATTATCAAGCAGCAGGAAAATAAGCAGATATTTGAAACAAAAATGATTAAAAACCTTATCAACTAAAGATAATAATTGTAGAGTATTTTGTTTTTCAGATATCAATTATAAAAATGGGATTTTGCAGACAAATATAAATAAATACAGGTGACAATTTGGTATGCGCTAAAAATTATTTTATTGCTGTATAAATATCAAATTTTTCACCCCTTTTTTTATTTTGACCCGACTGTATAATCTCATTAATCAAATGAATATTGAATAAAATTATCTTACCTTTAAATTGTTCTTCAAGGTAAGAGATTTTAGCTGAACAATCCTCATCAAATATATTTAGAACGTCTAATATCAATCCCGATATGTTCCTAAATGAATCATTAAATTAAATGATAAGAACAAACTTACTTTTATCTTATGGGAATTTTTGATCAACAGAGAACAGATATGGAAAAATTTACTGCTTACCTTTCCTCAAATTTCGCATCAAGAATTTTTTGAAGAATTGAAATGATCATGTTTTCTCCAGAATCACACTTAATAATGGAAATCAATTTTTCCAAAATATCCCAACAATCTTCTTTACTTGCGTCATTATTGTTACTTAGCAACATTGCAGTGTTATTTGAAGGTGAAGTGTTAATTTTTTTAGACGTATCAGCTGCTGATTGTTCAAGCGCACACATATCATCTTGAGTATCTAATGATACTTGTGATTTTGATGAAGAATCCTCCAAAGACATATTTGATTCAATTTGGTTAGTCGGTATTGAGCTTTTAGTTTTTTTCTGAAAAACCAAGAAAATCAGTAATAATTTACAAATTTCATTGTGGCAGTCTCATATTTTCAGTTCAGTTAATACGAAACATTCTTGTCTAAAAATAAATGGAAACCGAGAATTCCCACCCAATTTTCAAAACAAACTAACTTGTAATTAGGGCATATATAATGCGGGGTCCAAATGTAAGGTATTTTTATTCTTAAATTGACAATTTACAGAATGAAAATATTAGTTTCCTCCAGCACCCACTATGAATTATAAGCACCCCGAAAATTTTAAATAAGAAAGGGAGTCGTGTGGCACCTCGTTGGAAATGAATTTAATTTATCTATGCAAATTATTCAGAATACAAAAGTAAAAAAGGGACAGATGTAGATGAAGCTTCAGTAAATGTTGAGATAATACAAATTCCAACCTACTACAGGTAGTGGATCAAAACCCAACATATTTGCTTTACAGTTTTTTCGAAGAAAGTGTAGAAGACAAAAATTACTGATTAGTATTTTATATTTTGTTAATGCGTCTCTATTGTGTTTCGTAATATTGTGAGCTTTCTTAGTTTGGTCTGTTTTTCCATCCATTTCAACGTTATGATTCCCAAACAGTGAATTTTACATCTATCTATGTGTATACAGAATATATAGTTTACTTGTTGAAATTCATAGTTGAAAAATTTGCTGAAAACGTAGGTTATGAATTTGTATATCTGTTAATATATACTTATCAGTAATTTAAATACAAAACCGAATATATATTATGTCTTCCAATTATGCTTACTCATGTTGTATATCTATGTGTAATATTAACTACAAATTATCAAAATAAAATATCTCACCAAAAATCTTCGATTTCTTCTACGACCCATTCTTCTTACTGTAAACCGAATGAAATAACCAAAAACAAAGAATAAGTACTACTTAAATATATGAAAGCGTAGTTCCCATAAAATTTAACAGTTAGCATTTCAATTCTTCTTTTTCATTGGTAGGAAAAAAAATGATATGATTGGTTAGTATTTTATATAGCAGTAATAAGAAAAAACAATCATAATTGGATAAAATAAAAATATTAAACTTCAATTATTATTTTTTGAAGCTATATTTTCGTAGGTTTCCACAAAAGTTGGGAAAAATTCAGGCCTTCTCCGATATACATCCATATAAGTAATATATCTTGAAAAGTTCATTTGTTACTAAAAAAGAAGAACAGCTGTGTAAAGGTCAAAATGTAATGTTGGTTGCCTAACGTGTTATGATCTGCTTAGGTTATCTGCTCTAATTTTATAATGGGAAAATAATTATATTTCTATTTAAAAATGGAAATTCAAAATGATGACACCGGATTAAGAACTGAAGAGGCAATTAATAAACTATATGAAGAAATTTCCAATGTACTTTCTCAATATAAAATCTCACAAAAATGCAGGTGAATTGATATCCTTGAAATATTCGAGAACTTTTGCAATATACAAGTATATTTTGTAGAAAATCTAAATCCTGGTTAAAAGACGCTTTGCATTACAAAAGTCAACGTACAACTGTAAATGTAGTGTCTATAATATTTGGACTGTGGACAGCTGCATCCCTTGTTATTGGATATCTATTAGAAGGAGATAATTTGGGAGGATATGAAGCTATACCTGTATTAATATTATTATTAATAAACGTTTTTTTGGAAATATATGACAATAAATTGAGACACCAAGAAATACCACATAAAATTCAAGCAGTATTAGATAACTTAATAAAGGAAAAGAAACAAATCAAATGGACGCAGGCAAATTATCCTGATTTATACACTCCTTTTTCACCTTGTATCACTTTACAATGGACTTATCGAGATGGAGAAATCGTCAACTTACCCTGGGCGTTATTAGTTAAAGGAGATATAGTACTTATTAGACCAGGTATTTATTAGTAAAAATCGAGGTAAATTAATACTACATTGAGGTGAAATGAATTTTAAGGTCAAATAAGTCCAGGTTACTGTGAAGCTCTAGAAAAACAATCTGAGTTTCCTCTGCTACATGCTAAAGAAGTATATGCGCCAACCCTACAAAATGCAAATGAAGTTTTCAGCACTCCCAAATATAGAAAACCTCTCGAACCTAAAAAGTATCGCCTTCTGGAAACTCCCTATTTAAACAACTTGAAAATATTCCTTGAACAAGCTTTGGATAGGCCGGTATCTCAACTAAACCAACAAAGGCATTTAGTTACTATAAAGATTGTAGAACAAATGATTTTACCTTTTACTTTTGTTTTAGTGATTGTTATCAATTTATTTAGATATTTCTATTTCCACAAGTACTTTGGACGATATTTAGTATCAAATACCTTATTCATTGTACCGTGTAATGTTATTTTACCATTACTTCCCATGATATTTCCATTGTTTTGGAATTTGGCAAATTATATTGGAAGTGCGAGGTAAGATTTCTAAACAGTAATTTTTTGTTGCATTTCATTAGATTAACCAAGAAACTTTCCTTTAAAATCCAACATTCATTTATACAACCAATATACAATGTGTTCACTTATATTTAAAAACCACAATAACTTCCAGTGAAGATGCCTTGATATTGATAAATATTAGATTCTTAAATTTTATTGATAATTTGAGCATGATTCCGTTGTTATATTAATATATAAAAAGTTTATACACATCTGTGTATTGTGACTTTTGTAGAATCAAAACCATTTTTGACGCCTGTACCCAATGTGATTCGAAGATTAGGCATTTAGAAGAAGATGCAGATAGTTCACCTATAGATGACGAAAGTCTTAATATTAGTCGAAAAGAAATACTATTAAATTTTTTGAAAATACTCAGAGGGAAACCGGAAATTCTTACAAGATCCACTAATATTCTTCACGTTCTCGGTTCTGTCACTGTAAGTTTAACATAAAAAAACCTTTATCTGAATTATGTATGTAGTAATGTACAGTATGTCCAAAAGTTTGATTACTTCCTCATGTATACTTCTTTCTGATTAACAAAACAGATACAACCCTTTAAAAGGGTGATTTAACCTTTCTTCTTTTGATGTATCATCTCCCATATGAATATAGGGTGGTTTTAGAAACCTTGTGAAGGTTTTTTTTTAATTCTTATTAATTAGGTACCATTCGATAGCTCTACGACCTTTATTGATCTCGAAATCTCTTTCCAAAACTACTCAATATACATTTTGGACGGGGTATGTATGTATGTATGTGATTCAGGGTATCATATACAGTGCGATCAAAAGAATAGATTGTGTCCTATTTCTATTGTTGTGGCACTATGCCCCTGGGGTAGTACTCTTAATTCGAGAAAATGTGGATAAAGGTTTTGGTTTGTCTCTTGTGACTCCTTCTATAGTTTTAGTGAGGTTTTCTCCTTACACAATTTCCAGTAATAATTGGGATATTTAGAATCACTTCTATTGCAGGCTTTGGGCTTATTCTCATGGCCCCCGTTGTACATATACAAGCCAGTCTTTGTGGCTTCGAGAAATTGATTTCTGTGGTATCCAGATAGTGTTTATAAAGAATTATTCTCTTTTTTAAATATAGGTATTTAATAAATATTTCTCTATTTTAGGCGTTAGGATGTATTGACAAAAAGGGAGTTCTTTCATGGCCAAATCCCACTGCCGAAAAAATATTTTTTTTACATAATCAAAATCACGATTCACGCGCTTCCAGGTACGTACTTTATTCGTTAAAATGAATTAAAAATTTTTGTATATCAATCAAAAAAGCTAATATGTTATTGGTAATATTTTTGGATATAAGTGGAATTTAGTCGAGTAAAATTAGAGCTGTTTTCCTGTAAACAGATTGGTCCTTGTTTTTCACCTTTTTATAGATCCTGATGTGTTCCTACCTTTCTAGCATCTTATCTTCACTCTATTAGAGGTTCCCAGTTTTTTTAGTTTTTATTTTCTTTAGTCTGATTCTATTTGTTGTCATCAAATAATTTTTTTTCTATCTGTATATGTATCTGTACCATTAACTCCTTTATACTTTATAAAATCTTCCTAAATTCCTTTTTTTAGTACATCATCAATTTCCTGTTTTATAGTTGGTCTTATTTTATCAATTTATTTTTTCTCGAATCATTGTTCTGATAATTTTAATACTCAGGTATTTTTCAGTAGTAACTTCTATATTTTTTTGTATGTTTATTTCAGCTTAGATAACGTGAACGATTTATCCAGTGATATAGATTCTGTTTTCCCAAATTTTCAACCAGAAAGTCCCAGTGCAGTGACCGAAGTGCTAGATCTAACTCACCATCACAACGATCCTTTCAAATTACATTTCGATGATAAAGAATGGAATAAATTTATGTCTAATCTGAAACCGCTGGGATTAGCAATATTACTGAATACTTGCAATATCAATACCAAGGTAACTAATCAAAATTATTATTATAAATTAATGTACAAATCCACTAATTCTAATTTTCTATCCACCAATCATTGTTAGTTGAAGATTTTTCAAAAATTCTGTTCCAGAAACAAGAATTTGTTACTGAATACACATTTCGAAACTTCCGAAACCCAGAGTGAAGTGAAATTAATATTTAGTTAGAAAATCCACAGATTCTGATACAATTCCAATTTTTTTTAGGAAAATTATAATTCATTCTGTTCACACATTACATGTGAGGCCATGTACAACGAAAATCTAGTACCGGTGACTAATAGAAGATGTCTTTGCGAATTAGCCAAGGAAATTGGATTCATAGATGAAGCACAAAAGATTTTCAATCTAGAAGAACAACTTTCGATATTTAGACATTTGGTATGTGAATAAAACCAATTAAAATAAAAAAATTATTAACCTGTTGTATTAAAAAACTTATTTCTTCTTTTCTATTGGCCTTTTGCCTAAGGACATACAGCCAAAAAAACTTATATAAATATCTGTTTATTTTTCATTTTATTATTGAAAGAAGAAGTAGTTAAGCCAGTTTATATCATTATTGTTTCTTTTCTATAATATCTTTATTTTTTTTGTGAAATTCTGGTTAATTGGTCCTTTTAATACTTCAAATAATTTATATTTAGTAACAATAGTTTCAAGTATGTCCTGTTGTAATCCTTGGCAGTAATAGTAATCTTATAAGTCAATAAATGACTGAGCTAGGTAAAAACCTCTCGAAGTTGATATATTTCATAAAATCGATGAGTTAGAGAATGTAATTAAGATTTGGAGTACCACAATAGCTTTGAAAAGGTCACAAGGAACTTATTGTACAAAATTTTAACCAAAAAACTTGTTAAATCATCACTAACTCATCTGGAATTACTAAATCTTTAATGAAACTAAACTTTATGTTTATCTTATCTTACAAGCTGGCGCTTAAGCCACAATTTCCCTCCAACTTTCCCCATCCTCTTACATTCACTGTTTTTAAGTCTTCGTTAACTTGATACTAACGTTCCTTATGCTCGAGCCTCCTCAACAATTCACCTCCAAATTGGTCAGCTCTTTGCCAACGTTCCCCATCCTCCCAGTCTTGATGTGATACGGGATCTGTATGTTTATAAATATATAAAATATTTGAAATCTTCTTGCCTTTTGTTAGATATCGGACTAAAAATTAAATTGTTTCAGCAAACCGAAATGATGAGGAGAGATAACAAATACGCGAGATCTCTGCAGTTATCAACGAAGTTAAAATTCCCATTTCCTCATATGTTTGCAGTAATCGTTCAAGAATTATCAACGGGTAACATGCAGTTGCTTTCCGAAGGAACTGCTGATATCGTTTTAGATTCTTGCGTCGACTATTGGGACGGTCATGATCTGGTACCATTATCAAATACTGATAGAAAAAGAATACAAGATTTTTATCAAAGGAGCAGTCTTACTGCGTATTGTACTGCGTTTGCTTATAGGTATGGCGTTTTTTATTCGTATACAATAATTACGAAGATGATTCCCATTCCAATTTCATTTTATTTACATATTACCATTGGAAATTGAATTGAAATAACAATATTTTCCATAGAAAAAAACAGATTGTAGCTTAACATTTCTTGAGGAATTAATTGTGTATATCAAATTTATTAATCGATAATTTATTTTCAGACCTTTGATCAAAACTATCCACTCGAAATTGAGTGAAGTTTATTTAGAACTACCCAGCGACTCGAGACATTTATATTTAAGTCAAAGAAGTCCGACTCCAGTGCATTGGGATGTAAAAAGTGTTTTAGAACCGAAGATAAAATCAACACAGTATTATAGTGCAGGTAAATTTATTTAAGGCTGATTTACGAGGTCAAAATATTGTATAAAATGAATACTAAGTGATATTTGACATTAGGGCACGTGCATTGTGCTTACCAGTAACTAAAACTGATTATTTTCATTTGTGTGTAACCACCAACCCTCCCGAAACTTTTTATTGGTTGTTATGCTGGAAGTTACTAGATTTCTTTCTATAGTTCCAATAAATATAACTCTAAATCGATAAAGTTGCCTTGTTTTATGTCAAATCATGGCTACCACTGACTAAAATTAACTTTTTTTAACTCTGTGTTGCCACTAATCTTCTGGGAACCTTTCGTTGGTTGTTGAAGCAAAAGTAACTAGATTTCTTTCTATAGTTCCAATAAATATGACTCTAAATCGATAAAGTTGCCTTGTTTTATGTCAAATCATGGCTACGACTAACTAAAATTAACTTTTTTTAACTCTGTGTTGCCACTAATCTTCTGGGAACTTTTCGTTGGTTGTTGAAGCAAAATTAACTAGATTTCTTTCTATAGTTCCAATAAATATAACTCTAAATCGATAAAGTTGCCTTGTTTTATGTCAAATCATGGCTACCACTAACTAAAATTAACTTTTTTTAACTCTGTGTTGCCACTAATCTTCTGGGAACTTTTCGTTGGTTGTTGAAGCAAAAGTAACTAGATTTCTTTCTATAGTTCCAATAAGATATAACTCTAAATCGATAAAGTTGCCTTGTTTTATGTCAAATCATGGCTACCACTGACTAAAATTAACTTTTTTTAACTCTGTGTTGCCACTAATCTTCTGGGAACCTTTCGTTGGTTGTTGAAGCAAAATTAACTAGATTTCTTTCTATAGTTCCAATAAGATATAACTCTAAATCGATAAAGTTGCCTTGTTTTATGTCAAATCATGGCTACCACTGACTAAAATTAACTTTTTTTAACTCTGTGTTGCCACTAATCTTCTGGGAACCTTTCGTTGGTTGTTGAAGCAAAATTAACTAGATTTCTTTCTATAGTTCTAATAAGATATAACTCTAAATCGATAAAGTTGCCTTGTTTTATGTCAAATCATGGCTACCACTGACTAAAATTAACTTTTTTTAACTCTGTGTTGCCACTAATCTTCTGGGAACCTTTCGTTGGTTGTTGAAGCAAAATTAACTAGATTTCTTTCTATAGTTCCAATAAGATATAACTCTAAATCGATAAAGTTGCCTTGTTTTATGTCAAATCATGGCTACCACTGACTAAAATTAACTTTTTTTAACTCTGTGTTGCCACTAATCTTCTGGGAACCTTTCGTTGGTTGTTGAAGCAAAATTAACTAGATTTCTTTCTATAGTTCTAATAAGATATAACTCTAAATCGATAAAGTTGCCTTGTTTTATGTCAAATCATGGCTACCACTGACTAAAATTAACTTTTTTTAACTCTGTGTTGCCACTAATCTTCTGGGAACCTTTCGTTGGTTGTTGAAGCAAAAGTAACTAGATTTCTTTCTATAGTTCCAATAAATATGACTCTAAATCGATAAAGTTGCCTTGTTTTATGTCAAATCATGGCTACGACTAACTAAAATTAACTTTTTTTAACTCTGTGTTGCCACTAATCTTCTGGGAACCTTTCGTTGGTTGTTGAAGCAAAAGTAACTAGATTTCTTTCTATAGTTCCAATAAATATGACTCTAAATCGATAAAGTTGCCTTGTTTTATGTCAAATCATGGCTACGACTAACTAAAATTAACTTTTTTTAACTCTGTGTTGCCACTAATCTTCTGGGAACCTTTCGTTGGTTGTTGAAGCAAAATTAACTAGATTTCTTTTTATAGTTCCAATAAAAAAATGATTCCAAACCGTTAAAGTTGCTTCATGATAACCTTATAATAAAATAAAATTATATTTTCGTTAAGATATATTTTCCATTACAGATTCCCTGTTATATAATGAGTGTCATGCTGATACAGTCACCGATGCAGAAAGTTGTTTCCAAATACAGTGTAATCAAATTTTTATAGGCATGGTTACCATGCAATATCAAGTTTTAATTGATATGGTATGTACTGATTATAATTCCATGAATTTTGTGTTTTTCTTCCATTATATACGGAACTATGGAGGTCAATATGGTGAATCCAAATTGCTTTTATTATGATTTTGTATAACAGTAGCTTATTTTTTATTAATATACTTATTTTATTGCAGGTACATTTGATCGAACAGCTCGAACGAGCTTGCATAAGATTCGTTCATTTCAGCAAAGAAAATGAACTGCGTTCGAGGGTTTTTAGTGAAAAAATGGGACTAGAGAGTGGTTGGAATTGCCACATATCTTTATTAAGCGAAAGAAATAGGTGATTTCAAAGATTCACTTATTTACTTCTTTGTTATTAATTTGTTTCAGTTTTTTCTGTTTTCCGTACACAAAATATATCTTATAACACCTACAAATTAGGTATAAAATGCATTCTTCTAGCTCCAAACATGAATTTTAAATGTTGAATATTGAATATTAATTAATTACTAAATTGCAAATTCAACTTCTGTCAATTTATTCTGTCTCATATCGTCTATTGCTTTCATAGCCAATCTGATACCATAGAATATACTTGGAAGGTCTTTAGAACTATTCCAGAGTATTCAATGGCTTCGTAGTCATACAGACGAAGACTAAATTTCAGGGGAAAGAAGAATAATCTCATTATAGTGTTATAATTAAATGTATCCTCCTGTTGGATAGAACTAATACATTTGTCAATAACTGATAAAACTGAAATCATTAACATAATCTTCGCATGCACTTTCTTACCCAATTCTAAAAGAAATTTTGATTATACATCTCTCTTGTAAGCCTTTCGTACATTCTTGCAAAAATTAGAAGAAATAGAAACGGAAATTTATGGTGATATTCATAGTGAACCAAGTCTGGTCCTTCGAGCCTTGTCTTCAGGGACTAACTGAAGATGGTACACCTTGTAATTTGATTTTATTTGTTACTATTTCTTCTAATACCCCAAAAATGTTTTACTGTATGTTTTTATATGTTTATTGTGTGCAATTTTATCTGGGTTCCAACAGAGGAGAAAACGGCGGACAAGCAGAGGCTAGTTTTAGTCCTCCACAGCAAAGGCATAGATGTATGATACAAAGTGTCAAAAGGAATCAGAATTCACCTCGTATCGATGACAAACCGTTCTTGATTAATAGGTATTCTCTTCATCCCAACTTAGATTGCACACTTTTGAAAAATAGCATGTAGAATTTAAATTCAGTTTGAAAATATTGATGAAACCGAATCCAACCACCAATTTAACTTATTTGTTGTGGAAAAAAATCGCTGCGATTATTTGATACAAACTAATTGCAATTTATAATTTGCTAATTTTTAATTTATTGATATATGCATGTTATTACTAGTAGTATTACAATCTTTTTTTCAATTCCTTACATTGAACATTAAATTTTTTGTATCTCCAATTACTTTTGTGTGATTATTGCATGCATGAGCTCCCGCTGATTCAATTATTCACCCATGGAACTTCCAAACTTTCCAAAGACAGTTTTTATTTCCAAGAAAAGCAGTTTCAACTGACATATGACAGTATATTTTTGAAAAAGACAGTTTCCAAAGACATGACGGTATATAGACAGTTTCTAAAGGTATATGACGATTTTTTTTTTATTAAAAGGTTTCCAAAGACATATAACAGTTTTGTTTTCAAGAAAAACACTCTCAAATGACATATGACACTATATTTCTGGACAAGACAGTTTCTATAGACAAATGTTTTTCCAGAACAAACAATTTTCAAAGACATGGCGGTATACAGACAATTTCTATACACATATGACGGTATTTAGACAGTTTCCAACATATAAAAGTTGTATTTTCAAGAAAAACAGTTTCAAATGACATATGACAGTATATTTTTGAAAAGACAGTTTCTATAGACGGTACTTAGACAACTTCTAAGGACACATGACTGTTTGTTTTTGCAAAAAAAAGTTTCCCAAGATATATGACGGTATATTGACAGTCTCCAAAGATACATGACGGTTTTCCATCACATAAGACGGTACATTTTTGTAAAAAACAGTTTTTGAAAACATATGACAGTATATTTTTGAAAAAGACAGTTTCTGTAGACAAATGACGGTATCTAAACAATTTTCTAGGATATATGACGGTATATAGACAGTTTTCAAAGATACAAGATTGTTATACAAGACATATGACGGTAAATTTTTGTGAAAGACAGTTTATAAAGATACGTGACAGTTTTATTTTCAAGAAAAACAGTTTCAAATGACATATTTTTGAAAAAGACGGTTTATATTGACATATGACGGTATCTAGATCATTTCTAAAGACCTATAACGTTTTCTTTTTTTCAAAAAAAAATAGTTTCCAAAGACATGACGGTATATAGACACTTTTCCATCACATAAGACGGTACCTTTTTGTAAAAAACAGTTTTTGAAAACAAATGACAACATATTTTTGAAAAAGACAGTTTCTGTAGACATATAACGTATAAAAACATTGTCCGAAGACATATTCTACCATTAAAAAGGATCTTTGTGGAATCTGATACACTTATTTCCCTATTTGTTATAGTTAATCCTAGTTTAGTACCTGATAGTGATTTTCCAGAACATAATTTAGTTATTTCATTATAATAACTTCTAATAATTTACAATGTAACGTTACCTTACAATCAAGATCAATACATTAATCGGTAGATGATATGATACACCTTGTAAATATGCGAATATTGTAGATAAATCATTTTTTACTATATTTCTTTTATTATTAAAGTTGATTCGAATATTTTATGTGTAGTAGTAACCTAGAATCGTCGAGGACGATGAGTTTCTCCGCACCGAGCGCCATAAATCTGGAACATTCCACCGTCAAATTTGAAAAAGAAGTGGAAAAGTTCAACATAGAAAGAAAACGTTCAGAACAACAAGAAGAAACTGAAGAAACCAGCCAGGAAAGTTTGCTTTTACAAGCCGATAACACCGCTCACGAGTGGCAATCTTTGAGTAATCTTACGGAAAGTACGGAACATAGTGCCCCCATTAATTTTGATATGAGTAATAGAGTGAGTAATGACATATTAATCGAGCGATTATTATTTCTGAGAATTGATATTATTTTGGTTTTAGGCGAAATTACCTAGAGGAATCGACAAAATAAGGCCGCACATTGAATTAATTGATAACGTACCTTTATTGGTATCTTTGTTCACTGATTGTACGCCAGACGTCACAAGGGAAATGTTACAAATTATGCAAGATTACAATGAGGTTGTCTGCATTATGGGATCGGCGGAAAATTGTGATAATGCCGGTGTGTTTATGCAAGCTGACGCAAGGTAAATATATGGGAAGATCATACCATACCATCATGGTCCTAAACTCAAGTTTGAGGACAGAAAATAATCCAAAAGAGCTAAGTTTGGCGATTAGGGTGAATAAGGTATCAATTTAGCTTTAGTTTTGGACATATTTGGGGTGGATGATGAAAGTGGCATTTCTTCTTAGCCAACGGCGAGTAATTTTGTTTGATATCTTTGCTCAAACATTCTCATAATACTCTCTATTGATATTTTCTCATTTTTCTTGTTAATTGATGAAAATTATTCCACACCATAACCTTGCCTGTTAGTAAAACGATCTTGGTCTCCTTTGGAGCCCAATTTCTCTTAACAATCAACTTTTTCATTGTTCTTTAGTCTCAAGTGTAAAATAATGGACTCGTGGCTATAAAACGGTGGGAAAAGTCTGCTTGGTCAACCAGTGTGATGACCATCTTGGTAATTCTGTTACTGAATTTTCAAAAGTTGTTTTGTATCAAGTATCGATGACCAATTTTTTCCATTTTCACAATTTACCACTATGGAATGCAACCAAACAAGTACTAAACGAGGTGGCCTCTTCAAACTTGACATTTGCTTTATTATATCTCTAGGTCAGGCTCAGTACTTATGTGACCACCCATACACATTAAAATATTTACTTGTACTGAAATCCATTTTTCTAATGACTTTATATTTGAAAAAGACAGTTTATGAAGGCTTTGTTTTAGTATTTCAGTGATGCCACTGTACCCTCAGGTGTGCCAAAAAATAAAAGCTTACAAAACTCCGGAAAATTGCATCGGCCCAATCGACTTATCTGGTCAATTAAATTCAATACCATGTTCTTTGGCAATCCAGCGAGATGCTCCTCTTCCAGTTTATAGACTAGTAATGGAATCTAGAAATTTCGTTACTTCGATTTGGAACTCTGGTATACAAATCTATAATTAATTAAAATTCAATTATATTTTTTTTTTTCGAAATTTTAGGTCAATTTTGGTTGTGCTGTTGCATAGCTTTGAGTTTACTACAAGTATTATCAACAGTATTGATGCTACCAGGTCTTCTAACCACCGGACAAGTTCTGTGGTTTTCGTGTTTAGTAGTACCTCTGTTGAGCGTGTCCTTAATGGCCAGACCCATTGATCCTGACGTGATGAAGAAGCCTCAAGGGAAAAACCAAAATCTCACCAACTGGAATGTAAGTTTTATCCTCAAAATTGAAAATATTTTTTGGTACCATTACGTTAAAATTTTTAGGTGGCTGTATTCATCTTATGGTGTTATGGTAGCAAATATTTGGTTAGTTTTATTGTGGTATTAACATCTTATATTGGTATTTTGACGAATCACTGCGAACAGATTTGCGCGGTACTTTCGAATTGTACATGTGCCTTTTTTTATAATCCTGTTATATTGACAGAATCCGCATCTATGGGTGGATGGGATGAAAACGAATGGACCCTACTGGTAGCTAGACTCATAATTAGTTTTATTATTTTGTTACATTTCGGTGAGTAAATTTTTTTAATCGCAAAACAATTTCTCATATTGCCAACAATTTAATTTTTATATAATTCCATTTTTGATTATAGTTGCTATTTCCATTGGATTTATCCATCGTGATCATTTGGTTTTTCAAAAATCGCCGCATTCAAATATTTATTGGTTGATTGCCATCTTCATTTTGTGAGTGGTTTTTCAAAATTATTATTTAAAGTGCTTTTAAGTTAAGTTTGCAGCTACCGAACATATTTGAAATAACCAAAAAGAAATTTTAATTACTGCGTTATACAATCGGTTATTTAAAAAGAAAATTTCGAAATTTCGGCTCTTATTTTCTATTTCCACAATAACTGGAAAAAAATTACAACTCGGCAACAATTTAAAACATCTGTTATTTATGTTTTTGCAAACATACCTTAAACGCTATCAACTTTAAATGGTATTCAGCTTTCTAATAATTTTTTGGATAAGTATCATTATTTACTTTTTTTTTATTGAAAATTTTGTCACAAAAAAGTCGATTTTTTCATACTGTCACTTTTTAGGATAACATCACAATCCATCTACACAATTTTGACCTTCGTTAATATCACAGAAACCCAGGATGTCAACACGGAGTTTTCAATCCCTTTATGGGTCATTATATTTGCTGGCGTCTCACCATTGGTTGTATTTGTCGTTAACGAGCTCGTTAAAAGGCAAGAAATTATGTAAGTATTTAAAAAATTTTAATGTAACTAGCTACTGCCTCAAAATTTACATCCAAAGAGACATAGCATGTGACAAATCGATAGATAGAGCAACCATTAAAGCACTGAGCTTCTGAATCACTCGTTCAATGTAGTATCGAAGTAGAGCTATAGAAAGAAAAAGGAAATGAGACCAATTAACTTGCCAGGAAAGGAGCTTCAACGCTTGTTATTGTCTCAGAGTTTTACTATAGTGTAGGAAAATGCTGCTGAGTTTCAAAAGAAGACAGCAATCTGGAAGTAACTCCAAAAATTCCTAAATAACCTTGATATTGATAGGGCCAAAAAGTAGTGTCCAGTTCAAGAAAATGGTGTTTGATGATCGAGTGACATTTGAACTACTCTTTGAATTGCATTGAAACTTATGTTATAGATAAATATATTTTTTTAAATATGTGACATTTGAACTACTTTTTGAATTTTTTGATGTTTATTACGATATATAAATTTTTTATTTTTGTTTTTAGGGTGAAAGAACGGTTTTTGAAAAGAGCACGGTTAGATTTTGGAACAAAATTGGGAATGAACTCCCCATTTTAGATTAATATATACAGATATGATTAACAATTAATATTTGGGAAAAGCAAATTGAAAAAAAAAAAAAGTTTTTCAATTAATTTTGTAAATATTTTTAAATTAAGTGTCTTGTGTTTATTAACAATTGTTGTAAGTCATAATAAAAACAAATTTTATTGTGTTCACTACCCGAGTGGCTTGAAAACGAACCGATTTTGAAATCGGTACTTGTAGTCACACATGTATGCCATATTGTAAGACTGGATTGTTTAAAACAAATAAATGTATATATGTCTTGTTGGTTTTTTATTTTTATAAGTATCACACTTTTCTTATAACTGAAATTAAAAACTATTTCACTAAAAATTACATACAAAGTGAGTACAACTTCAAATAAAATAAATTATTAGAAAATCTATTTTAGAAAGTGATGCTACGATTAAGACAATACAATTTCAACGTTTTTAAAACAACAAAATATAATTTTACTTTGTCATGATGCAATTTTCAATAAATTTCAATTTATATATTAACTATATAATTATATAAAATGTCCATTTCAACCACAATCAAAAATTTAATTAGATTTAATCTTCAATACCTAGTTCGATGTTTATGCAACAAATTGTACCAGCAACAACTATGGCATTTTAGGTATTTATATGTGTAATATTCGGACTTATATTCATCACAAACAATTTCTGCTACCAAAAAAGCGGTAAAAACAAAAATAGAGGGATTTAACTAAATTTAGACAAAACTAAAACTCAAAACACCGATAGCAGAAAAGTTTGACGACAAGCACTCAAAACAAAATGGCGAGAAATTTGAAAAAAAAGACTAAATACTAAAATTTCTTTTTTCAATGTGTTCATAGCGTCACTATCTAAACCGTAAAATCAAAATTTTATGAAATATAATAGAAGAAAATAAAATAAATGTTGTGATGTCACAAATTAACGTAATACCACAATAAAAATGATCCTGTTTAAAATAATACCCAATAAAGAAAAACAGTACAAATTAAAAACTCATTTCAGGTACATACATTTATCTATACATCATCAATGAACAAAGTTCGTGAAAATGTAACAATTTAACTCCATGAAAATCAGAAAATCCCGATTCGTACAATTATAAAACATGTTAATAACATTCAGTGATGTACAGAGAGTTATACGAAACAAGTAACCTGTTAAAACACAGATCACCCATTTCATTAACAAATTTTTAAAAGTAACTAGAACTTATTGAAAATTCATCACCCTAGGAAAATCAGTACCAATGAAAAATAAAAATAATTCATTAAAATATGCAGACCGAGTAACATTTGAACTACTTTTTCAGTTGGTTACTCAATGACTTCTACAAATGTCATTTCTAAACAGATAATCGATAAGTAGTTTTGAATTTTCAATTTATTCTAATCCAATCAAATTATTGAAATAAATATTACATGTATAAGTTTTAAATACGTTAAACAACATATTTTTAAAAGTAAACTCTCAGATTCACTAAAATGTATTGAAAATTCATCGCCTAGAAAAAATCAATAGCAATGGAATATATTAATTATTTTATAGAATATGCGGATCGAGTGACATTTGAACTACTTTTCAAATCAATCGACGATTTTGTATATGAATTGCGATCAAAGTTACCAATGTTATAAAATATGACATTTGAACTACTTTTTTAGTTTTTTTTTACAATACCTTATACAACTGTCTAATTGACTAGAATGAATTGAAAATTCATTACCCTGGGATAATCAATAATGACAATATATATAAAACAATTTAATCGAGTGACATTTGAACTACTGTTTAAATTAATTAAGACACTATCAACGGATAAATAAAGTGAATTAATAGCTCTAAATGTTATGTCAAGACACAGAAATGGGTAATTTTGAATTTTCAATCCATTCTAATAGATACAATTGAAATCATCATTATTTTTATCAGTTTTCAATACATTTTTAGATTTATAACCTAGAAAAAATTTGATTTGTTTTAGTTTTAGACATTCTTATAACTTTAAATGGGTGCTATTTAAAACATACAAAAACACTGTGGCAGTCAGGGGTATATCCTAAATGATAATGGACATGGATATTTAACAATTTTATGCAAATACAATTTCTAATTTGTTCACATTTGTACTAACACGAAGACTACAATTGCTCAATTACATCTCGTTATATAATATGTACTACAATTTGTATGATTACAATATAGATGATTGGTTTTTCGCTAGTTATTTTTATATAAACGAAATTTAAAAAAAAAAAAGAAATAGAATAAATTCCTTTATTTCTAAATTATACTTTGCTAGATATTCTTCAAAATATGACTCACATAAAAATAACGGTACACAATCATTTTAATTGACTCAGTCTGGACAAATTCAAGTGAAAAATTTTTCGATTACATCATAAGTAAGCTCGAAATACACTTCGCTGGTATATAGGATGTTCAAGGATTGGATTAGGCATTCTCCAATAGCCTTGAAGGCGCTAAAAGTTATTGAGTGCACGTCCAAGCTTACGTGAGTGTCTCTAACTATAAAACACTAGCTAACAGAAACACGGTAGCCCTAATATCACTTCGATGCAATAAAAAAGTAGACAATGGCTACATATTGTGGACCAGAGCTCTACTGTGATTTTATGAGATATCGCATCAACAAGGAACTGAATGTAAAGCTAAAGAATCAGATATAGAGAAAATATTCTATCAGCTAAGTCTGATATGTCCAGGAACGACAATAAATTGGTGGTTGGTCTACTGACTCCATCGAATACCTTGATAGGCATGGCAGAGAACAACTACTGCAGATTATGCCTTCATCTACTCTGAGAATGTTTTGCCCAATTCAGTAAAAGACTTGGTACAACAAAGGAATAGTTCTTTAAAGCCAAAACTACTCTTCAAACAATGTTATGTACCCCATAACATTCTTTTTCTACTATATTTTGCCGTAACACAATGAAAATATGTTTTTATCAGCCAAAATAATGAAATGATTTTTACGTTTATGTGTGTTGTATCTTTTACTCGAATTTGTACTTTATAAAAATTTGCAGATTTAATTACTTTGATATTAATTGTTATTAATAACATCTTACAAAAATAAATATATTATTTACTTCGCAATTACTTTCAATAGTAACCAATTTGAATAAGGAAATAGTTTCAGTAAGATATTGACCTTTAAATAAAATTAACTCTATTAACAATTATGTAACTGATTAGGGAAAAAATAAAAATAACTCGAATGGTACTTGGACTTTCTTATAAGAAAAATTAATTTTAAAATAGTAAAAAAGTGTCTTATAAAGACCTCATTAGAGAAAAAATTATGAGGAAAATAACAAAAAACAATTTATTACATTTTTCATTTTTATGGTACAAAAAGTTTAACCAAAAAGTCATATTAATAAAACAAATATTTATTGAACAAAAAACGTTTTGTTTATTTTTTGAATAAAAAACAAAACATTCCAATTTCAATTTTAAATAATATTTCCTAAGATCCAAGCTACATTTTAAAAACCAGAAAATTGTAATTAGAGAAGTCCAATACCATGGAAAAAAGATTTTATCTTAAGGAAACTATTCCTATTTATTGTATACCTTTCATAAAAACAAAACTATTAAAACTTGATAACCTAAAATTTCGAAATAAAAACCATCTAAATCAAATTACATTTAGAACAATTAAAAAGTTATCAGTCGGCTTGGCGAAATTAAAATTGATCTCTCTTTCATTTTAAAAATGCAAAAATTAAAATTGCTGAACTAAGAAATAGTACACGAATCTCAGGGGTTATCTGATATATCGAGTATTTCAGAAACATAAGGGGATATATCAGTATTAATGTCTTTGTGTTTCACTAAAAATTCGTGCTCTAATAATTGACTATAATTAGGCCTATCCGTATATTTTTTTTGTAAACATTTAGTTGTGAAATCTTCGAATTCTGTAGAAAATTGCCCAGAAGGTAACCTAGGAGGATCATCAGCAACTACTTGTTTAAGTTGTTCAAAAGGTGTACCCCATTTCGGGTAAGGGAAGTCTCCTGTAGCTAGTTCTATTAGAGATATGCCCAAACTCCATACATCCGACCTGATATCGTATTGTGAAGGATTACCTTGTGGATCGATTCTTTCAGGCTGAAATCGATACATTAAATTTACAAATTTTATCAGATGAGGCTCTTTAATGCTCATGTAAAATGGTTTCTGGTTTAATCATCTCTTTAGGAGTCATGATCATTGAGGATCATCCACGATTCTACATCAATATTTTAATTAAACATACTTTCAGTTTTTTAAATGTAATTCTTTTTTTATATTTGAAGAAAGAAAAAAACTAGAAAAAAGCACAACTTTTGATTCAACATTCGACAGCTGCCTTTTTAAAGATCGTACTATAAGATTATTGGTTTAATTGAAAATTGAACTTACCGCCATATATGGTTTACAACCGGCATCAATAGTTTTTGCCACGGAATCCACTAAATATCCACTGATACCAAAATCACACATTTTAATCTCACCTTTTCTGTTTATTAAGATATTGGAAGGCTTAACATCTCTATGGATTACTCTTAATTGAGAATATAGATAATGTAAGGCACTAACTACTGCAAGAGCAACATTTCCTGTAATTCAAATAATTATATTGACAATAATGTAGATTCAAATTAAATATAATCCAAGTCAGATTATTATTTCTACATGCATTTGTTATAGTTCTAAACCGAACACTCTGTTTACTACAAATAGTGTGTCCAGTACGAATATCAATATAGAAATTCCAATTCAGTTTGTAAATGGAAAGTTAAAAGCAAAAAAAAGGCAAATAACTATGTTATTAAAGAAAACCTTGGACGGATCAAGTATTACAAGATGAAAGTAAAAAGCCACAAGATTTGATAAAAGACTGGAAGGAAAACAACTATTCCGAGTAGCGACAGATAGAGACCAATTCAACCAATTTATCATGGAGACATGCACGGAACCAAGTGCAAGTTATACAAGCTGTCACTTAGTCCCTCATTTGATTGATCATTGTAAATTTTGTGGAGAAGAGAAAGAAACTTCTGATTATCTAGTCACAGAAGATTTCATCATTACGAGCCAACACAAAATACTCTGTATGGAAAATGTGTAGGAGCAAGCTCAAATACAAGAGCTCTAAATGACCTGGAAATATAGCGCGAGCTGTGAATAGTCTTGGATGAGGGGGCACAATACACCTCAAAGATGAATAAACAATAGATATTATTGTAGAAAAATATGAATTGGTATAATGAGGTGTAGTAAAACATCAATTGCACTATATTATTAGTGACAAAGAATCCAATATGTACAGAAATATCCATGATATATCCGCCATTTTACCTAAAGAGTGGAAATCAAAGCAAAATTGTGAAGAAAAGAATTAAAAAAAGCACATGAGAATTAAGATATTTCGATGCTACATTTTCTTTAGGACTTTGACAAATATAACTAGTATTTTTTTAATGGAAGATTTTATATGATCAACCTCCACCGAAACAATAAAATCCTGTAAGAGCAGCATCCTTGTTAATGAGTTTCAATAATCTATACATCAAATTATGGATTGCGTATAAATTACCTAAAACATCTTCTGGTATTTTTCTCCCATTCTTATAAACTTTTGCATAAAACTTATCCAAGCTCGTATCCATTACTTCCATGCATATCCAGACATCTCCTTCCCTGAAAAGGGCACCATAAAACTGTACAGTATAAGGGCAATCACTACTTCTCATTGATATGTCGAGATCCATAAGCAATCTCTTTTGTTCTTGAGTGTTAACAGTTGCTGTGATTCTCTTTACAGCCATAATAGTCCCACTTGGAATGTGTTTCATTTTTTCAACAACACCATAAGCACCCCTACCAAGGTCTCCAATTTTTTCTAGGTCATCTGCCTCTACATCAAACGTTCTATCACCTATAGTAATCGTTGTTCTGGTATCTAAATTTGCTGGTGGAACTCTAAACATAATAGAAGTGTTCAAATCAATTTCTTTTTACTTATTTGACCTTTTTATACGTTTTTCTTGACGACTCGTCTTGATTTTAGGTCACTTTTGATTGAAAATTAGTTTTAAAAGACAAGTAAAATTGACGTTTCGACTTATTTCAGTCTTCATCAATTCTACTTGTTATTGTAAACAAATTTTCTATCAAAAGAGATGTAAAATCAAGAAATATGTTTTAATACAAATTTGAAACTGACAAATAAACAATTGTTAAAACATCCATATTTCAGATAAAAACAAAAAACTATAGCTTTAATTGATTGTATGTAAAAGACTTGCAAGTTTTACTTGCAATTTTTATTTTTGAATGTCTTTTCCTTGACCTTCAAAATAAATTTAAAAACTTTAAAATTTCAAAACGCCATATACGGGCACGTTAAATGTATCGAAACAAGTATTATGTATAAAAATTTATTCTTTTTAAAGTTCACGATTTCATTATAATTATTTAACGAAAAACTTACACTTTAGGAACATCATCCGAAACTTGAAGTCTAAGACCAGGTTTCTTCTTTCTTGCAGACATAATTACCGTCGGTACTGGAAATATTACAAATATTTTAATCCCACGTGAGTGAATTCCAGTTCAATAATTCAAATAAATTTAAAAGATTCTTTTTTATTTTTAATTAGCACAATTAAGATGTTATTAACTTACGATTGAGCTGTTAATCAGCAGTAAATGTTATTTTTTTCTCACTTCGAAATGATTTAATTGTATTTAATCAATAAATTTCTGATAACAAACGCAACCATATACGAAAAGATTTTTAATAAAAAAAAAGAAAACTTTTTTTGACACTACACTGTCGCTTGACAAAAACTCATTTCAAATCAGTGTCTCACCTTCAATAGCTGAATTTCCCTAAACATAAACGATTTTTAAGACTGATTAGTATGAACTTCAACCACTGTTAACGATTTAATTTTGATAGTTAATCCGAGCTTTTGATTGGTTGAAAATTTTAAAAAATTGAAAATATACGCCGTTTGTAAACACGTGGAATAAATGTCCACTTACTTTATCAATTGTCATTAATATTGGTGGCAGTGTTGCCGATAAACAAGAACTTTCACCATAACAAATGAAATTAAGTTGTATTTGGCACGTATTCGTATCGTATTCAAGAAATTATTATGAATATACTATAATTATATGACTGGTATTATAAGCTCTCAAAAGTAAGGAAAGGCACACTACAGAGTAAAATTTATTACATGTTCCTAGTTATAGTGTCAGAGGTAAAAAGTGAGTAAAACATAAGTTATTTTCCTACTAGATTTGGCAATGGTGCAGTGGAACATAGTATCTCTGTCATTCGACAAGGACATTCTCATTTCACATCATAATTTTTCTGTCTTTGTGGTTAAAAGTTTTATTTCACACGATTGGCCTTTACTATAAAAGCCTGTTTTCAGAAAGTTGCAAAATGTCTGGAACCGAAGCAGTAAATTCAAGTGAAACTGAGAATCTCTGTGTCGTTTGCTTTAAAACCGTTGAAATTTACTCCATAGGCCCTTGCGATCATGCCGTCTGTTTTGAGTGTTCCACCAGGATGAGGGTTCTTTGTAAGCAGAATGAGTGTCCAATTTGTAGGCAATTGATGCAAAAGGTAACTTAAATAAATTCACACCATAAATCTTTATTTACTGTATAAGTTCTAGTTATCAAAATATGGTAGCTATTTTTAGAGAGCAGAGTACTTAATGTTTTACACTTATGTAATATTTATAGAAAACACCTGCCTTACGCTCACATTTTCAGAGTTTTATGTTTTTGTATATTCTATTTGGTCTGGTTATTATACCATTTCAACAATTTTTGAGGAGTAGATAAAGATATTAATTATAATTGTGTTAAAGGCATTAGAATGAACATATTTACATATTTATCAGTTTAATATAATAAATTTAATTATTTGATGGGGAGTTTGAACATTATACATTTTCTATAATAATTTTGAAATATTATTTAATTAAAACAGAGTTAGATGATTGTTTTTAATACAGTTGTAAATTTTTGAAAATCAATGGAATCTAAACACTAATTTTTGTTAGAAAAAATTGCTGGGTCAGCAGTTATATTTTATTAGTGATGGAATGAAGATTTGACTACAAAACAAATTGTCTTCAATAGATATTCCATAATTATATTAAGTGCATTTTTCTGTACAATCATGTTTATGTGGGTTCACTGTGATAAACAACTTTTTTTGCATGAATCATCAATTTACTCCAGATTTATCAATATTTTTTTTACTTCTGACTATGCCAATTTTTATTATATCAACATTTTAAATTGCAGCTGAATTTTTTTTGCAAAATATTTCTGTGATTCCCAGTGAGTTTATCTTTCATGGGTATTAAAAACTGACGCATAGGCACATTTTAACACATTGACTGCCAACTAGGTATTTTTTTTTGTATAATTCAACAAAAAAATAAAATGCTACATTTTCTATACTTTCTAGTAACAACATTGTGTTTAAATTAGTATTTTTAATAATTCCATGTGATTAAATAAAATTGTGAAAATTGCCTTGCAGTCAACATTTTAAATATGTTTTTAGAATATATAATTGTTATGTAATAAGAGTATTATTGTTTCATAATTGGCTCGAATACATTACCAATCATTTACTTAATTTGTTGAATTGAGAAAAAAATATTCAAGTTGTATAATCCCATGATACGGATCTCTAAGAAAGAGGAGAGTCAAACTTTTGGAGTGTACAATTTACTCCAAAATATGCTTGAAATCGGGGGTTTAAATAATAAAATGCCAAATTAGCTTTGAATATAAAAAAAACACAGTAACAAATAAAAATTGAAAAAATTCTAGAGTAGAGTGGAAGCAATGCTGTTTTTACAAAGAAGGCCGGTACTGCGGCTCAGGATTTGATCTGTTCTGGACATAAAATATCATGATCACCGCAATTTTGCTTGTTGGGTGTTGAGGTTAGGAGCAATATGTCACGTTGCTGAATTAGCTATGGCATCTTTACGAAAACTTGGAGCCCTCTTTAATACCAAAAAGCTGTATACTCTGCGACAGCTTCTAATCCTCTACAAGTCCCAGAATCGTCCATCTTTGGAATATTGCTAGCACATTTGGAGCTCGGTTCCCAAGCATATACAGCTCAATACAGAAGAGAGGAATTTGACTTATAGGCGATCCAGAGTTGACCAGAAACTTGGACAACTTAGATCATAGAAGAAAGGACACACAATTTTCTACTATTATAGAATAGTTTTATTTTAATATTGCAGGTATTATTTACAAAAACAATCGAAGCATTCTCAGTGTTGTTACCAAAGTTTGAGCGATCGAACCTACAAGATCGTAGAGCTGGCATCATCTTTTGTACTTCGGATATTCAAAAGGCTTATTATAAACTGCTAGAGCACCGTTGTTCGATATGTGAAGACAATGAAAGGAAATGGCCTTTCAAAACGTTTCAACAGCTCAAAGACCACATGCGGAGGGAGCACGAATTATTTTACTGTGACATATGTACTGAAAATCTCAAGATATTCAGTTTTGAAAAACGTTGTTATAACAGACAAGAGTTAGGGTTACATAGGAGGAAAGGTGATCCTGATAATACATCACACAGGTACCTGAAAAAAAAAATGTTTTATCAAAGGACTTGTTTAACTTTATTATCTAATCGTTCAGGGGACATCCGTTATGCGAGTTTTGTGATGAAAGATTTATGGACAACGAAGAATTATTTAGACACCTCAGACGAAATCATCTTTTCTGTCATTTCTGTGATGCAGATGGCAAACATCAGTTTTATAATAATTTGGATGATTTAGTGAAGCATTTTCGCGATGAACATTATTTGTGTGAGGAAGGAGAATGCAAGGGGATGCCGTTGACTTCAGTTTTTCGAACTGACATTGATTGTAAAGGTGAGAAAACACATATGCATAAGTTAATAAAGGATTATGTTTAAAAAATCATAATTTCAGCACACAAAGCTACTTTACATAGTAGATTTATGAGCAAGTCGGGTGCTAAGCAAGCCAGAACTTTGGAATTAGAATTTACATTGGCACCTAGAGCAAGACAAGGTAATGATACTAGAAACCGTAGATACAACGAACGGAGAGATAGGTAAGACATAAAATCAAAATTTATATTCAATAATTAATCTTTTAGTTGTCAGATTGTTGGAGATATTTTCTTCCTTGGTACTTTTTATATCTCCCTTTCCCTAAGTAGTGTTATTTTTTTATTTGATATATTGCTTATTTGATCTTTGTCTTTATATAATTTTATCACGATTTGTTTTTAGGGTAGAAGAAGAAACATCTAGTAGTTCTTACCACATGGAACCAGGTGGACCTGGTGGAGGTGTGGAGGAAAGCAGAGGACGTATTTTTTTCAATCCTCTTACTCCTCAAGATTTTCCCGCATTGGGGGGCGCATCTAGTAATATAACTGTACACACTAGACCTGCATCTGTAAATTTCACATCTAAGTTGAATTCTAATTTCAGTAGTGACGATTTTCCATCACTAGGGGGTAAGTGTATCAACTCATTGAACTGAGATTGGTCTCTAATTATTTAATTTTGAGGAAAATACTTTTATAGGTAGTAGCGGTTCCAGTAATACAAAACCTTCATCAGCTGTTACGATTACCACTAATTCTTCTGCGAGAAGCAGTAAAGCACCAGAAGTGACTATTACTAGAGTGTCTGGTGGTCAAAAACGATTAGAAAAAACGTTGGAGAATTTCCCGGCTCTAGGAGGACCTAGTTCAAGTGGTAGTGGTACGGCTAGAGTAAGTGTTAGGTGAGTATTTTATGATAAAAGTATTTAGTTTTTATTTTGCTATGTAGTATTGCAAAAAAAAATTACTAGACATGATTTTTACTCCATTTTATCATAATGTAATGGTAATTTGTCTATGTATCTGGTTTGCTTCAATTTATATTGTAATTATATCAAATTATGAATGAAAATTTGTTATTTAGAGAAAAATCTACAGTTTCAGTAAGACAATTCGCCTTCTTGTGAAGTATTTTCCAATACTAGATTTGTTTTATATAAATAAGATAATAAATTATGTTTTTTTTTTATTTCTAGTAATTCTGAAGATTCAAATACGTTGTCAATTCAAGTAAATCATAGGCCTAATAGCAACATAACAACTCACATAACCGCTAGCGTCTCATCGAGTAGTCAATCAAGACCTTCAGAGGCATTTCCGGCTTTGGTAGCCATCACCGCTGTTCAACCTAAATGGGTACCGGCAAAAAAGAAGAAAGAACCGAGGGCTGATAAAGTAGCACCGGCGCCCCAATTGCCCCCTACTTCTTTAGAACAATTTCCTACTCTAGCTAAGAAAAAGAGCTCGGTATCCGTGCCCGTATCTAACAATTGGGTTAACCTCAACGATATAAATAGTTCAAATTATAAGAATAATTCTAATTATAGTAATAACGCGAAGACTAACGGTAGTAACGATAGTTCGAGACATGGTAGTGATAGTAGCAATAAGAAAAATGACATCGGTAAACCGACCAATTCGAAACAAAAAAACAACGTCGAAACTAAATTAAACGATCTTAAATTGAACGATAACGGCGATTCGAAAAATAAAAGCAAAAAGAAGAAAGGTAAGTTAACTGAAACTGATAACTCTGCGACAAACCATGAACCTAATAACAACAACCAACCAAACGAATCCATTACTATGAACGGTCAAGTTAAGAAACGATCAGAACTGAAAATTGGTAAATTGAATAGTCCAACGGAACCTGTGATCACCGATGATTTTCCTCGTTTAGGCGAAACGAAACCACCTCCTGGTTTCTCCTTAAAACCTCCCCCGGGCTTAAATCCGGCTTCGTTCCCCGTTCTGGGTGCTAGCGATTTCACTTTCACCTCAAGCAGTGGTCAAAGTTACTCAATAATGCCTGTGAACAATTATCACCAGCCTACAAATTTCCAATCCAGGAATCAAGATTTGATCAAGCGGTTTATGGTTTTATTGGACAACGATGCCATCAAGGAATTCAAAACGTATTCGGATTTGTTTCGAAACGGTGCTTATCCAACTAACAAGTACTACGAGCATTGCAGAGAAATTCTCGGTGATAAGTTCGATGAAGTATTTCTCGAATTGTTAGTTCTTTTACCGGATTTAGAGAAACAACAGGAACTGTATAGGGTGTATGACGGTAAAAATAAGAAAAATTTAGTGGTGTGCGAAAACTGCAAACAAATTATCTTTAAGAAGGAATTGAGCGAACATTATAACAACCATATATTAGAAAATCAGTTCCCTACGTTGGGGAAGTCGCAGCAGGGCAACAGCGCTTGGCGGAAATAAAATTTCTTGATGGGAAATTTGAGTAATAAAAATAATTTGAACCGAAAAGTAGATTGAATGGTATTTACTCTGTTTTGTTTTTATTATTTTGTACATACATTCCGGAAAAGTGGAAGGAAATTTCAAACAATAATGAAAGATTTAGGAAATTGTTGTTTTTAGATGAAGAATAATGAAAAATGTTTGATTTGATTTCAACTAGTTGCCATTTAAGTATCGATAAAAGTGGAATAATATCAAAATTATTATTTTTTTGAATTATTCTAAACCATTTGCTTCATCCTTCTGTTTTTACGGAATGTTTGGTTTGTTTGAAATGTTCTGCAGCAATAAAACAGTTTGTGTATTTTGGAATTTTGTTTCGGTTACATTTGGTGGAAAGAAATATTAAAAATGTTCAATCCAGCCACAAAAATTACAAAAAAAACTTGTTTTTTTAAGATTCTTATCCTTCTGAAGCTGAATTCTGAAAATTTGAAAAATTTCATACCCAAAAATTTGTATCTCAACATCATAATCCTTCTTAATATCTTTTTTTTTTAATCTGAAACTAGAAAACCCTGAATTTGTTAGTTATTTGGTCTAAAATCAACTTTTCTTTTAACTGAAAATGAAAAACATTTCCCAGATTTTCATTTGTACAGTTTTTGTATTGAAAGCATCAATTTTCATATCGGCCAGATATTTGAGAAACTCTTGACAGTTTTCTGCTTTACAACCCTTAAACATCAACCTTTTCTCAAATGGTTTCCACTTAAAAGTGTCCAGAAGCTTCGATCCAACTCAAAATACCATTTAAATTCAGTATTTTTCTAAATTTAACTGTAAGTGATACCGTTTGGTTTATATTTTCAATTTAGCTTCAAAAATTCATAAAAAACTTGCATCTCAACATCATAATCCTTCTTAATTTCTTTTTTTTTATTCTGGAACTAGAAAACCCTGAATTTGTTAGTTATTTGGTCTAAAATCAACTTTTCTTTTAACTGAAAATGAAAAACATTTCCCAGATTTTCATTTGTACAGTTTTTGTATTGAAAGCATCAATTTTCATATCGGCCAGATATTTGAGAAACTCTTGACAGTTTTCTGCTTTACAACCCTTAAACATCAACCTTTTCTCAAATGGTTTCCACTTAAAAGTGTCCAGAAGCTTCGATCCAACTCAAAATACCATTTAAATTCAGTATTTTTCTAAATTTAACTGTAAGTGATACCGTTTGGTTTATATTTTCAATTTAGCTTCAAAAATTCATAAAAAACTTGCATCTCAACATCATAATCCTTCTTAATTTCTTTTTTTTTATTCTGGAACTAGAAAACCCTGAATTTGTTAGTTATTTGGTCTAAAATCAACTTTTCTTTTAACTGGAAATGGAAAACATTTCCCAGATTTTCATTTGTACAGTTTTTGTATTGAAAGCATCAATTTTCATATCGGCCAGATATTTGAGAAACTCTTGACAGTTTTCTGCTTTACAACCCTTAAACATCAACCTTTTCTCAAATGGCTTCCACTTAAAAGTGTCCAGAAGCTTCGATCCAACTCAAAATACCATTTAAATTCAGTATTTTTCTAAATTTAACTGTAAGTGATACCGTTTGGTTTATATTTTCAATTTAGCTTCAAAAATTCATAAAAAACTTTCATCTCAACATCATAATCCTTCTTAATTTCTTTTTTTTTATTCTGGAACTAGAAAACCCTGAATTTGTTAGTTATTTGGTCTAAAATCAACTTTTCTTTTAACTGGAAATGAAAAACATTTCCCACATTTTCATTTGTCCAGTTTTTGTTTTGAAAACATCTGCTTTATAATCCTTAAAGATGAATCCTTTTTGTCCAATTAAAGGCTCTAAAAGTTTGAGTTTTAGTTCATAATACCCTTTTCATTTTGTATTTTTCAGACATTAACTAGTGATTGATAAAATCTGAAACATACCATACTTATTGGTTTTCATTTTCTATTTTCAATCTAGCTACAAAAAATTACACCAAACTTCTGCTAAAACTTGATATATTGCTGTATGAAAATTCGTTTTTTTGGATCTTCATGAAGTAACAAAAATTTCTATCGTGACAATGACTACTTGGCAAAAATTGCACAAAACCCTTCTGCCTAAACTTAACATTCTACTTTATGGAAATTCAATTTTTGCATCTTCATGGAGTAACAGCAATTTTCCCTGACAATTATTACTAAGCAGTTAACGTTATTTCAGACTCTAAGTCGACACAGAATTTTTTCAACTGACTTTCATGTATTATTTAATCGGAAGGTTTAATGTTCCTTTCCTGACATTTTCTACTTTTGAATTATTATAATGTGAATATTATGAGTTTTCTTTTCACATTTTATTGTTTATTATTTAATAGGACAAGCTCTTATTAACCCCATAGATAATTTTTTTTCAAAATCATCAAGTAAACTAAAACGTTGCACGTTTGCAATACATGTTAAGTTTGTTTTATTTTAATTTATTAATATGTATATGTATGTATATACATTAATACTTATTAACAGAGTTTTTCTTTATTTTTATATTTGCTGTTTTCTATTTTTTACGAAATTATTTGTATTAAAAAAAATTTAAAGGCGCTTTCGCTCCTAATATAATTTTGAAAAAAATAACTTACGTTTATTCGCCTTAACCCCACACGCCGTGTGTTTGTCACAGTATTAAAAATACTTTCAAAAACTGAAATATCTTCAGACTGAAAAACTAAATAATAAATCTTGATATAATAAACTTCTTATAGCATCTTCTATTATTAATTATTTGTATTCGTTCGCACTATTTACAGTTTATACTGTTTGTTCTCCCTGTTGAAACGCTCTTTCTCTATGTATTTCTTCCTTTTGTGTTGATTTTCCACGTATTTTCACTATTAATACAAACATTTCTAATCCCCTATTACGTTTACAACCAACTTTAACAAATTCTTCTAAAATGAAAGTGGATATTGTCGAAACATATTTAACTGGACCAAAATTAGCTCAAACAGCTGATCAGTGAGATACTCATTAATGTTACGTTTTTCTATATGATATTTTGTGTTAATCTTACCAAGTTGAGTCCTATTCGGAAAAAATACGTCGATTTAAACAGTTTCAATGATTTCTAACACAATTGTAATGATTTTCGTCTACTATTTGTTGGTAAAAAGGTATATAAAACTATTTATGTACAATTTCGATAAACACATGCTAACTTTTGGTAATATGTTTGTTGATATAGCTTTTAAGTATTTGTTAAAACTGTAAATATGATTGTAACTTTTATATCCATTGTATTTTTAAATAAAATAATTCCACTGTTAATTTTATTATTATATTGTTATTATACTCTGACGACCATAGAATCGAATTTACGAAACTACCTGGTTGGCACATGATACCACAGAACTTAACCCCGAGAAGAAATTCAAACTTAGTTGTTATTCAGTGGAAACAACATGGCGGATTTTCGATGTCAGTGCCCTCGATGGTACGAGGCAGAATTATAGCGTTGATTATCTAATATATGTAATATTCCTTCATGGACAGTTGGTATGGGAAAAAACGTTACGGTACCGACAATATTCATTTTCTCTCGTTCGGGACACTTTATCTATACTGCGCATGTTTCAAAATATGAGCAGAACTAACTGAAGCGCTCGGATGAGAGAGAGAGAACGATACACTAGTTGTTTCACTTATAGGAACTGTCCATATAGAAGTATTATATATATGGAATATCTCTTATATGTAATTGTAATAGAAAACACGTAACTATATATACGTATGTAACCAAATTGACACAAAAGAACGCACCCGTCATAACGAACATAAAAGAACGCAATTAATGAATAACATTTATTTACGAAATAATATTTTCCACTAAGGCAAAGAAAATTTGTAGACATAATTACAATATCTTACAATTATAATGGAATGTATATATGGATTCCTACATAAAATATTTGAAGCTATTATACCTATTTTACTCTTTATGTACCGCCTATGTATTGAAACTAAAAGCGTTCTCTAATGCGCATAATCTATAGGTTTGACGTTTATTCAGGACACTACTCTTATTTCTGTCTTGCAGTTCGGTATTAGTTATAAAAGTAGAACATACCCAACCGTTGATGTTTTAATTAACATATACATGCACTAGTATTATTTGGGCAATTGTAGTTTCCGTTAGTTCCGGACGATTCCGTACTAACCATAACAAACAAACTTCTTGTTTTTCTCAGATTTTCGGGTTGCTCTTGTTCTTTGACTCTTCAGTTTTATGAGAATTGTTGTGTGGTGAGGTGTACGGTAACTTGTTATTCTCTTAAAACAAACAATATCCACCTGAATGTAATAAAAACTTGCAATATCTGTTTTTTACGTTAATAATTGTTATTCAAGTCATTAAACTGTGTTAAAGTGCTATTTATGTCACAGGATTTTTTAAAAAGTGTTATGTTTCTTTTATATCAAAGGGTAAGTATTTTGATTATTCATCTTTTATATTTCTTGTGAAGCGAAATGAAACTACATTATTAATCTAGATCTTTTAAAGATTAATTTTAAAGTGACCCCATACGTTGAATATTTGTGTGGGAGACATATTAAGAAATTTTGGATTCTATTTTAAAGCATCTATATGTAGGTGGATTTTATTGTATTTACGGAAACATTTTCTCAATCAAGTGGTTAATTATTTCATTTTATAAATGATTAAAATCGATAGTTTAACGGGATTTTATTCTGGTCTAATTATAGCTAGATATAATCTAGTCAAGTCATTTGGTTTATAGGACCTACTTTAACTGCATTATCTGTTGTACAATATTTAAGTGTTTTTTTAATGTTTTGAAACCCTTACACCTGTGGCTTATAGAAATTATCGTTATAGCTTTGGAAGGGAAAATATATAGGGGGTTTCTTGTAGGTAATTTGCACAGCAAATGGTTGTGTTGTTCATTGTTATTTTACATACCATAAAACGCTTACTATGTTTTATTAGGTCATTCCTTGTTCAATTGTAGCAATAATTTCTCCCCTCTGTATATCGTTAGTCGACGATAGGATATTATCAATTCATTTAAATTGGAAGTAATCATATTTCACTATTGAAATATATGATTTTTATTGGAATCATCAAATTTCAATCAATATAAAAACTTATTATGTAGTAGTTATCAGAATTCAATTAAAAAAATTTTTTTTATAGTTATTAATAATGTTATTTCATTATAACCTTGAATTAAACACGAATTGAATTGTATATAGACGACACAGTAAAACATTTGACACCAAAACGAAGTATTTTCCCATAAAAAAAACATCAATATGTCTACTGCGAAAACTTGAACCTTTGTAAACATTAAGCAATAAATTAGGTGTGATAATAATCGAAAATTTTTACTAAACAGCCTTGGTTCGACCTAGGGTTTCGTAACGTTGTAACATTGTCCCTATAAAACACAGGAAATCACCGATTCAAATCAAATTGTTGTCATTCCGAGTTACAAAAGAATGATCTGCCTTTGTTGAAATTCTAATGAATGAGATTTTCATTAACGAAATTAGATGGTTTTGACCTTTTTTATGACGTTTCGCAACTATGTATTTAAACAAAGTTTCGTTCCGATTTACACTGTTGAAAAAATTGTCAGGAAAAACTTTTAGTACATGAGGTTTTTCTGTGGCCGGCAGCACCCAAATTCTTAGGAAAAAAAATGATGAATGGGAATGGAAACAATGAATTTTCAATGACAGGCAACCGGGTGATTTATAAGAATCTGAAAAATCATTAATTAACTGTTATCAGATACAAAAATCGACTCAAGTCGCCCCTACTTACCATAAAAAGGATGGTTACCGATCAAAACGTATTGTTAGGCTGTGAGAGCAAGAACATTACAATAGTTTATATAATTTTGGACCTAAATCATTAGCTTTAATATTTTTTTGCTCACGAGTGTACACAATCTCCCCACGACACTTTCGAACGAAATCTAAGATCTAATTTCTTGCGTAAGCTTTTCTATAAAATTCACATTAGATAAATTACCTGAATCGATTTATTTATTAAATTTTATTATTTTCAATAACAAATTTACAGTTTTTGTTTCTATCTTGAAATAAATCCGTTTATCATTGTTGAAACTATAACCAAATTGGTGAAAAGGCAATATAAACATGGCAACATCGCAACCGTCGGGTGTTCAAAATGGCGCGATTAAAAAAAAGGAGGGAATCGAACAGTCGATCAAGATTAATTGTATATAATATTGAAAATACGCTGAATAATTTCATTTTTACTTTGATTATACAGTGAGACGATGAAAGTTCACTAACGCCGTCAAAACAGTCATAAAAAATGTATCATTCTTTCAAGCAGTAGGTACATTCGACCGTTGAACTACCTTAGGTGGTTATTGACACTCCCGTCACGTGCCTTTTGTGGGAACGGTCCTAGTAATTTGAGAGAATAGTAAACAGGGTAGTCGAATACGTTGAAATAACATGCAATCAAAAACTGATAACCATTAATATGATTAATTAATTATAATCACTGGCGACAGCTATAACTATACAGTGAATAATCAAAATGCTTGAAAACAACGACGCAATTTCGAACGTTTATAAGATGGCGCTTAATGACGTTTTGTTGTACGTCAAAAAACTGTTTATTAACCTCAGATGTTCTAAGGGAAGTCTGAAAATAGATTGTCATTGTATGGATTTCAACGAAACGATAATTTACTACTGTTTCGTTGAGACATCGCGTATATTGTAAAATATCTAGCGTTCGGAATCAACCTACTTTCCTGTAACAAACTACAGTTTGAAGTGCACTCAAAAACTAACTGTACTTCATTAATCATTCAACCAGCACCAGACAAATGTTTGTTCGATCTCAATATATTTGTTACTTTCTCGAGGGTTATTATTAATTTATGAGAAACTAACATTATAAATGAATATTTCTTAGAATTACGATATCGAAATTGTACAAAAGAGCAAGATGAGTCATCAGTTTCATGGACGATAATAAAAACCAACACGTAGACGTGGTGCGGTGCAGGTTCGCAATATTTCCTGTTCGGAATTTATGTTAATGATATTATACAGGTTGTCTACATAGTTTTTTACGTAGACGATTGAAATAATTGTTAATAACTCGAAAAATAATATGTTTTATTGCTTTTAAATAAGCAACAGATGGAATCCAAGGATAGAAGCCTTTAAAAATGACGAAAATAAAAGAAGAATAAAACCCATTGGAAAAGAAGAAGAATGTAATAAAAATAAAAATAATTTACGGGCGTTCTGAGGTCGGAAAGGGAAGGGGGATTGAGTTTTTAAGGGTAAAAAACGGTTTATCTCGAATTCGGGCAAAACTATGAGTCCTATGGAAAAAAGTTAAATTGCAAAGTTGTAGATAATAAAAAGATCTACAACTTTTGTATTCACAAATTTTTCACATAACCTCAAAATTTAAGCGAAAAATTCAAAAAACCAAGATTTTCGTTTGTAATTTTTATCTTTTACAAAAAACATTTTTTTTTTTCTATGATAGTATCGACGTTCCTTATTCAATTTTTCTGTGTTACAACGTTGCCATGCCACAACTGTAGATATTATAAATTATTATAGCGATATTTGTCGTAAAAAAATAATCCAACTTTCACCCTGTATATTTCTTACAAATATGGAACTTGAGGAATCTAATATGAACAGTCACTTATACACACGTTTTCTCAATTGATTCATGTCAAAAATAAATCGATATCTCGAATGGCTCTCGAAATATTGAATTTTTTATACGAGCATGTCAAATTTTTTCTGAAATTTTTTGACAATTATATTAAAAATACATATTGATACAAACCATGGAATATTATGTAATTTTTTCCAAAAAATCCAAAAATCATGTTTGTTTCCGGATCAAATGTATAGTTTTCCAAGAAATCGAATTTTCTTCACTTTCTGCGTTTAATAATTTTTCCCTCGAGAAACTGATAACTTTTTCGAACCCCTCGTATAAAAAAATATTAAAAATACGCATTTATCGTGAAGGTATGCGAAAAATCAAAGAATTTCGAAAAATTTTGACAGATGACGTGAAAAAATGGCGGAAACTAACTACTTGACGTATTATAACCTAACAATTTTTGAATGATCTTTAGATTTATTATATATTTTCATGTATTTATATTCAAACGTTCCAAGATGCATTCTTTGAATTTTTTTTTCAATGTTTCATCACATATGTACGTCTGCAGCTGTTCTATATCTACATTAACACTAATTATAATCAATTATGAGCCATAACTATATTGAGTGACAACGACCGTTAAAAATTTGTGTCTTTTCCTTTATTCCACTCGATGTTATTCAATTGCTAGGTCTCATTATACGAGGTGGTGACGATTTGCATGATTCACCCATTGGTACAAAATTTTCACGCGAAATTTACGTAATATCTACCCTATACGCCTGATTTGGACACACGTGATTTCTGGTTAACCTTTGACTCGAATACGAAGTCTATTTTGTCAATTTTTTGAGAGATTAGTTGTGAAAACTTCGGTTATAAAAGTTCATGTCAAAATATATAGCGTGCCCCTCGTATAACTCATTACGAGAAATTCGTAAATCGACTAAAACGGAATATGGTGTTATTATCTTGATGTAGATTACAGTGTACATTAAATTATCATTTAGAAATAATACTTATACAGTTAATGATGAATTTCAAGAACTGTATTTTAAATCGTGTCTGCGGTTTGACTATTATCAATATGGCGAAATGAGTTCATGACCTTTCGAAAAGGAAGTGCGTTGTGAGGGGGTTGAGTATAAATGTCATGTCGCTTCTGGAACATTCTGTAAACTAAAATTTTCAAGTTTCTGGAAGTTTCACCATTTTGAGAACCGTTTTAATATACAGGGACGACAATTTTGTTCATAATAATTTCAAATTAAACTTTTATACATATTTATAGTGTTTTTACTAATATTTTTATGTTTGTGAACCGTTTTTGTTGATAATATAGAATCGAGAGTTGATGAATGTTAGGTAGACAGCGCTACAAGTATTAAATCCATATGATTTTAACGTCACGAGGTTAGTTCTAGAAATCTGATCTAGAGATGGCGCTCTAATTTATTTACGAAACTGTAGTGACTCCACCATAGTGGTACAACGATCTTACCACTGCACAACTGTCATTAAAATGTCACTTTGAATGACAGCTTTGTTTACCATAAAGTTTAATTAAAACAAATTAATAGTAACTTCGTTTTTCTGTGGTACAACGATCTTACCACTGCACAACTGTCATTAAAATGTCACTTTGAATGACAGCTTTGTTCATCATAAAGTTTAATCAAAACAAATTAATAGTAACTTCGTTTTTCTGTGGTACAACGATCTTACCACTGCACAACTGTCATTAAAATGTCACTTTGAATGACAGCTTTGTTTACCATAAAGTTTAATCAAAACAAATTAATAGTAACTTCGTTTTTCTGTGGTACAACGATCTTACCACTGCACAACTGTCATTAAAATGTCACTTTGAATGACAGCTTTGTTCATCATAAAGTTTAATCAAAACAAATTAATAGTAACTTCGTTTTTCTGTGGTACAACGATCTTACCACTGCACAACTGTCATTAAAATGTCACTTTGAATGACAGCTTTGTTCATCATAAAGTTTAATCAAAACAAATTAATAGTAACTTCGTTTTTCTGTGGTACAACGATCTTACCACTGCACAACTGTCATTAAAATGTCACTTTGAATGACAGCTTTGTTTACCATAAAGTTTAATCAAAACAAATTAATAGTAACTTCGTTTTTCTGTGGTACAACGATCTTACCACTGCACAACTGTCATTAAAATGTCACTTTGAATGACAGCTTTGTTCACCATAAAGTTTAATCAAAACAAATTAATAGTAACTTCGTTTTTCTGTGGTACAACGATCTTACCACTGCAAAACTGTCATTAAAATGTCACTTTGAATGACAGCTTTGTTTACCATAAAGTTTAATCAAAACAAATTAATAGTAACTTCGTTTTTCTGTGGTACAACGATCTTACCACTGCACAACTGTCATTAAAATGTCACTTTGAATGACAGCTTTGTTCATCATAAAGTTTAATCAAAACAAATTAATAGTAACTTCGTTTTTCTGTGGTACAACGATCTTACCACTGCACAACTGTCATTAAAATGTCACTTTGAATGACAGCTTTGTTCATCATAAAGTTTAATCAAAACAAATTAATAGTAACTTCGTTTTTCTGTGGTACAACGATCTTACCACTGCACAACTGTCATTAAAATGTCACTTTGAATGACAGCTTTGTTTACCATAAAGTTTAATCAAAACAAATTAATAGTAACTTCGTTTTTCTGTGGTACAACGATCTTACCACTGCACAACTGTCATTAAAATGTCACTTTGAATGACAGCTTTGTTCATCATAAAGTTTAATCAAAACAAATTAATAGTAACTTCGTTTTTCTGTGGTACAACGATCTTACCACTGCACAACTGTCATTAAAATGTCACTTTGAATGACAGCTTTGTTTACCATAAAGTTTAATCAAAACAAATTAATAGTAACTTCGTTTTTCTGTGGTACAACGATCTTACCACTGCACAACTGTCATTAAAATGTCACTTTGAATGACAGCCGTTAAAATTTATTGTTTACGCGGAGTCGTGTTAAAAATATTTTTGTTGCAGGTGCTGCCAAAAGATTAGTATTGAATCTCTAACTTTTCCCTCCGCCATTTTGATTTAAAAAACAAAATGACGCGATCCCGATAGATGCCAATTGATAACCGACATTTAATTTTGCATTCTCGCAGTAATGGCGCGTCAAAAACTCAAATATACCATGACAGATACGAGCAGAACCTCAACGAATATCGTTAGTTTATTTTTGACGTTGTCCGTGTTATTTTTGGCGATCGGTGTATCGAATGGTGGCGGAGGATTTTCGAATAGCTTGGACAAAATCAAAAACAACATGAAAGTAGTTTTGGACGATCTCAAAAGAGTTCTACCGACTTATACTGATTACGTCGATACTCAGAAATATTCTTCCGGTCGGGTTACGTTTCAGACGAAAGGAATGGCGGGATTGTACAACGTCACCAGGCAGTTCATCAATTTGATTTTACCTGCAGACGTTTTGATGCAAGGTAAGAGACAATTTCACGAAAAAAAAAACTCATTTAGCTTCGAGCGAAAGTCTTTTCACGCAACAAGTTTTTTTTTTAATTAATTTTGTTATTCAACATTATTTATTGTTATATTGGCCGCAAAACTAATAAACCGTAAAGTGTTACTATAGTTTCGGCTTATTTCTATTTAATAAACCGAACAAATTTATGATAAACAATTGCAGCGACAGAATGTATTTAAAGAAATTGCAAAATTCTATATTCAAAATTAGAAGTTCAAATTGATCCCCAATGGGGGAGATTACGATTTTTGTAGCGCGGATTTAGGCTTAATTAGGCCAAAATAAATCGAAAATGAAGAATGAAAGTTTTCGATATCTCGCTTCGTTTTCGAGATATCGATACTTAAAGTTGGGAAAATTTATTATTTGTATTTATCAACTTAACCTAACCTAAACTCGTTGTGGTGCACTTTGAGTGTAAAAATTTCAAAAATCGTGAATTTTTTGACATTTTTTAAGTCGAAAATGAAGAATGAAACTTTTCGATATCTCGCTTCGTTTTCGAGATATCGATACTTAAAGTTGGGAAAATTTATTATTTGTATATATCAACTTAATCTAACCTAACCTTGTTGTGGTACACTTTGAGTGTAAAAATTTCAAAAATCGTGAATTTTTTGACATTTTTTAAGTCGAAAATGAAGAATGAAACTTTTCGATATCTTGCTTCGTTTTCGAGATATCGATACTTAAAGTTGGGAAAATTTATTATTTGTATTTATCAACTTAACCTAACCTAAACTCGTTGTGGTGCACTTTGAGTGTAAAAATTTCAAAAATCGTGAATTTTTTGACATTTTTTAAGTCGAAAATGAAGAATGAAACTTTTCGATATCTCGCTTCGTTTTCGAGATATCGATACTTAAAGTTGGGAAAATTTATTATTTGTATATATCAACTTAATCTAACCTAACCTTGTTGTGGTACACTTTGAGTGTAAAAATTTCAAAAATCGTGAATTTTTTGACATTTTTTAAGTCGAAAATGAAGAATGAAACTTTTCGATATCTTGCTTCGTTTTCGAGATATCGATACTTAAAGTTGGGAAAATTTATTATTTGTATTTATCAACTTAACCTAACCTAAACTCGTTGTGGTGCACTTTGAGTGTAAAAATTTCAAAAATCGTGAATTTTTTGACATTTTTTAAGTCGAAAATGAAGAATGAAATTTTTCGATATCTCGCTTCGTTTTCGAGATATTTTAAATTCAATACGAATCTTGTAATTCAATAAAAAAAAAGATTTTTTATTCAATTTTTATGTTATTTATTATTATTATGATTATCCTGATACTCCAAAATTATATTGAAAAAAATTGATTTTTATAACAAAATGAGCCAAAGTTAATGCAATATGCACGTTGTATTGCGCCACCCTGTATATTATTTATTATTGAAACCGATAAAGTGTGTTTACTCACATATATGAATGAATGCGTTTAAATAGAAAGCAATTCTTGAAATAAAAACAATGTTTATGTATTTATATTAGAAAATGTAAACTATTCGATTTATCAGTAATTTTTTTTTGAGTAATATCAATTCTTTTCTATATCGAATTCTTATATGTATATCAAGGAAGTTGATAAAAATAAGGATATTATTTTGTTATCGCGGGATATATTGAAAAAAACATTCGCAAATTCGCAAAGTGTTTTTTTATACGTATATCAAGTCTCAAAATAATTTGCTTTTCAGTTGTTCCGTTGATTGTTTTTTTTTTCAATTCAATTCATTGACAGTTGTTGATGCTTAACTTGTTCTATTGTACGACAGGTGGCGCTAATGCTATTTCATTATTTCACACACCATTTATTATTTTTTTATTTAAACTTAAACTGTTATTACAATCAACTGATATTAATTATTTTTTTTATTACGAATATTGCAACAAGGCTAACCAATATAGTAGATTCTCATTGGGATATTGGGAACTGATGAATAATACGTACGCCATCTGGTGCTAATTTACGTCATTAAATATATGTTTTGATTGTTGTTGTTTCGGCGTTTATTTGTGAGTAATAAATATGATGATGCTTTTAAACGTTTCGGTATTTTCGCGAAATTTCGGAAGTCGGAATTTAACATCTCTCGACGCGAATTGTTGAATGAATGCAACTACATTCTTTAGAATCTTTTGGCTGTCTTAGTTGTTGCATTTAGAGGTGGTTATGTTAGGTTAGGTTAGGTTAGAAAAATAATAAAATTTCGTATTCACATGACCAGTAGAGCTTTATAAGCAGAGCGGTTTACCACATTGTTTAAAATGTTATTAATATACTTAATCATATGTCTGCTGTTTACCACGCGACAGAAAGTGTAATTGTGAGTGTTGGAGTAAACGGTTCCAGAAATTCCAACTTAGAGGTAAAATAAGTGTCTCATTTTCAGATTTGTTGGTATGGAAACAATACAATACTTATTACTACCCTTATTTGAACGAAGGGGTTACCATAGGGGATATACTTAAGTATTATTGGCCATTACTTCTGGTTCTACTGATATTGGTATTAATTACTCTACTGGTACCAATTGTTGGTTTATTCTTCTGTTGTTGTCGGTGTTGCGGAAATTGCGGCGCCAGGACACAACCCTGTGATAAAAGAAGAGATCTGTGCAAAAAAGTTCTACAAGGAGCTCTATTGATAGCTTTGGGGACGGCCCTCCTGTAAGTTTGAATCATAATAAACGTAATTTCGTCTTGGAAGTATTTAATCGATGTTCGCGATGATGGTTTCCATTATTTTATATAGTATAAACTTTTGTTTTCCAGGTTTTGTGTGGTTTGTGCTTTCGCGAGTAATCAACAAATTCAAGATGGTACCAACGAGCTTCCAACTAGTCTTAGAAATGCGTATAACGACTCAATTTCCTATCTGGACAGTGCTAAAGGTCAAGCCAAGGTTCTACTGACTGATAATTATGATGAATTTGCCAAAATTTTTAAAGATACCGTTGAAAGTAAGTGATTTTCATGTAGCATTTGTCTAGAATTTCAATGAATTGCAAGTATATGTGCTAGTTTTAAGTAGTTCAAGTTTCTTGACTGGAGAAGACTCATGATCCACCAGACCTCCTGGTCTATGTCATCAGCGCATGGACTGAACCTTTAGGGGAATCCCGAGTCATCGCATTGGATATATCGAAGGCTTTTGACGCGATTTTGGCTTGCCAATCTTCTAAATGAATTAAGATCGTACGGTTCGTCGACCTCACTTATCGACTGGCTCAGTAGATTTCCGACTGATCTATCCAGAAAGGTTTGAGATCAACAAGGCTGTTCCACAGGGATGCATCTTCGCAAAATTGCAAATCCAATCTATAGCTACCACAGTGGTATCGTTATTCGAATCAAAAGCCCCAATAAATCTAAGGCAGGAACAGATCACCATCATCTAGAGAGTCCAATCGAGTTTAAGGCAGTCTGCTGGTTTTACAAGCTGTCTAGACATAAAATATCAACATCACCGCAATTTTGATCGTTGTTTGTTGCGGTTAGGAGCAAATTTGTCTTGGTATAGTCACGTTGCTGAGTTAGTTAAGCCAACTTCACAAAAACTTGGTTCGTAGGCACAATCTGACTTGTAGGGGATCCAGAGTTGACCAGAAACTTGGACAGCTTAGAGATAATGACGGAAGATGCTCTTTAGAAGCGGGTAAAGTGGATTTGAATCCTCTCTCTTCTCAGTGACCTTATCAGGGGCTTCCTGGGGACTTGTAAGGAAACCAATGAAGTAGTAGAGTTGGTTTTTGTTTCATTATAAACCTTTTTTTTTTTCAAACTAACAGTTTGAAGGTTAAGAAAGGACTCATTGGAGTGTTATAGTCCACCAGAATCTCTTTCGTTTTGTCCTCTTTGATTTCCTCTTATCCACGTGTGACCAGGAACCCAAAAAGGCAAAGAATATAAAAATTAAAATGAATATCGACCATTTTTTCAAGTAAATTTTCAATCCAAGTATCAATTTTTTTGGTGTATGCGAGGTTTGTTCAAAAATAACTTTATATTGTCAAATATGTTCTATAAAATGTTTTGGAATCGGTATTTTTAGGCACTGTTATGTATCGAGGTATTCGAAAAATGAATATTTTGATGTTGTTTTAGAATCTGGCATACACGTGATGCAACAATTGAATATATGGAGCAATGCTACCGCTATGATGGATCTGTACAATTTCGTTGAAGCTATACCTAAAATAACTGAGCAATTGGGTGAATTAAAACGGTATACGAATAATCTCAGAACTATGGCGTCGCAATTGAATGACGGTAAGTTGAAATTGGAAGGTTTTGTGGGGAAAGAAAAAGTTATTTTTCGAAAAATGTGAAAAACTCAACACCTCGTATCTTTTTCACGAATTTTTATGAATTGGGGAGCTCATGACATATATTTAATTTTTTTGTAAAAATAAATTAGTAATTATTAGCATTTTTTCAGTTTGAAATAAAAATTATTGATGATAAAGTAAGTAACCAAATGACAAAAAGTGTTTCCATGTGATAAATTGATGCTAATCGAAGTAAATTTTAAACATTTGGTTCATTATTGTTATGGATTTGTATTTAAGTGTATAGATCAAAATTTCAAACATTTGGTTTATTATTATTGGGATTTGTATATATGTTTGTTGATCTATACGTAAATTGTAAACATTTGGTTCATTATGTTATATTATAGAAACTCTCCGAAATTTTTTCTTACACTTATAGTACATTGAATCTTGTATTTCATCATTTTTTGACATGGATTCTTGATATATTTTGATTTTTTTTCTATATCTTAGTGCCTTATTTTTCAAAATGTTGAATTATATATTTATTTATATTTTTTAGCAATGAGGAAAGTAAAGCGTGATTTACTCAACGCGTTAAACAGTTGCAACTTGGAATCGTGCGTTAAAATTCAAAAAGAAATTTCGAATCTTCAAACCAATATCGATTTCAACAGGGTAAGTTGTTTTAATCCTTGTCATTTTTGAAATTTTCTAAACTTTCATACCTTTTCGTTTCACCACCCCGTACTTCAAAAGAGTTCATTAAAACTGTGCTTTAAAAAAAACAGAATTTTGATATCGAAACTAGATTAACGTTTTCTTTGTGGGATTGTGGCAAAATCAAACACCAAAGTGTACTAACTCTAATATATTTCCGAGTATTCATCGTCTGGGGATTGTGGAGTTTCAAATTTCGTTGTTTCATTTTAAAAAACATTAAATCAATCGATTTCAATAGGGTAACTTGCTGTAATCCTTGTCATTTTTGAAATTTTCTAAACTTTCATACCTTTTCGTTTCACCACCCCGTACTTCAAAAGAGTTCATTAAAACTGTGCTTTAAAAAAAACAGAATTTTGATATCGAAACTAGATTAACGTTTTCTTTGTGGGATTGTGGCAAAATCAAACACCAAAGTGTACTAACTCTAATATATTTCCGAGTATTCATCGTCTGGGGATTGTGGAGTTTCAAATTTCGTTGTTTCATTTTAAAAACATTAAATTAATCGATTTCAATAGGGTAAGTTGTTTTAATCCTTGTCATTTTTGAAATTTTCTAAACTTTCATACCTTTTCGTTTCACCACCCCGTACTTCAAAAGAGTTCATTAAAACTGTGCTTTAAAAAAAACAGAATTTTGATATCGAAACTAGATTAACGTTTTCTTTGTGGGATTGTGGCAAAATCAAACACCAAAGTGTACTAACTCTAATATATTTTCGAGTATTCATCGTCTGGGAATTGTGGAGTTTAAAATTTCGTTGTTTCATTTTAAAAAACATTAAATTAATCGATTTCAATAGGGTAACTTGCTGTAATCCTTGTCATTTTTGAAATTTTCTAAACTTTCATACCTTTTCGTTTCACCACCCCGTACTTCAAAAGAGTTCATTAAAACTGTGCTTTAAAAAAAACAGAATTTTGATATCGAAACTAGATTAACGTTTTCTTTGTGGGATTGTGGCAAAATCAAACACCAAAGTGTACTAACTCTAATATATTTTCGAGTATTCATCGTCTGGGAATTGTGGAGTTTCAAATTTCGTTGTTTCATTTTAAAAACATTAAATTAATCGATTTCAATAGGGTAAGTTGTTTTAATCCTTGTCATTTTTGAAATTTTCTAAACTTTCATACCTTTTCGTTTCACCACCCCGTACTTCAAAAGAGTTCATTAAAACTGTGCTTTAAAAAAAACAGAATTTTGATATCGAAACTAGATTAACGTTTTCTTTGTGGGATTGTGGCAAAATCAAACACCAAAGTGTACTAACTCTAATATATTTTCGAGTATTCATCGTCTGGGAATTGTGGAGTTTAAAATTTCGTTGTTTCATTTTAAAAAACATTAAATTAATCGATTTCAATAGGGTAACTTGCTGTAATCCTTGTCATTTTTGAAATTTTCTAAACTTTCATACCTTTTCGTTTCACCACCCCGTACTTCAAAAGAGTTCATTAAAACTGTGCTTTAAAAAAAACAGAATTTTGATATCGAAACTAGATTAACGTTTTCTTTGTGGGATTGTGGCAAAATCAAACACCAAAGTGTACTAACTCTAATATATTTCCGAGTATTCATCGTCTGGGAATTGTGGAGTTTCAAATTTCGTTGTTTCATTTTAAAAAACATTAAATCAATCGATTTCAACAGGGTAAGTTGTTTTAATCCTTGTCATTTTTGAAATTTTCTAAACTTTCATACCTTTTCGTTTCACCACCCCGTACTTCAAAAGAGTTCATTAAAACTGTGCTTTAAAAAAAACAGAATTTTGATATCGAAACTAGATTAACGTTTTCTTTGTGGGATTGTGGCAAAATCAAACACCAAAGTGTACTAACTCTAATATATTTCCGAGTATTCATCGTCTGGGGATTGTGGAGTTTCAAATTTCGTTGTTTCATTTTAAAAACATTAAATTAATCGATTTCAATAGGGTAAGTTGTTTTAATCCTTGTCATTTTTGAAATTTTCTAAACTTTCATACCTTTTCGTTTCACCACCCCGTACTTCAAAAGAGTTCATTAAAACTGTGCTTTAAAAAAAACAGAATTTTGATATCGAAACTAGATTAACGTTTTCTTTGTGGGATTGTGGCAAAATCAAACACCAAAGTGTACTAACTCTAATATATTTTCGAGTATTCATCGTCTGGGAATTGTGGAGTTTAAAATTTCGTTGTTTCATTTTAAAAAACATTAAATTAATCGATTTCAATAGGGTAACTTGCTGTAATCCTTGTCATTTTTGAAATTTTCTAAACTTTCATACCTTTTCGTTTCACCACCCCGTACTTCAAAAGAGTTCATTAAAACTGTGCTTTAAAAAAAACAGAATTTTGATATCGAAACTAGATTAACGTTTTCTTTGTGGGATTGTGGCAAAATCAAACACCAAAGTGTACTAACTCTAATATATTTCCGAGTATTCATCGTCTGGGAATTGTGGAGTTTCAAATTTCGTTGTTTCATTTTAAAAAACATTAAATCAATCGATTTCAACAGGGTAAGTTGTTTTAATCCTTGTCATTTTTGAAATTTTCTAAACTTTCATACCTTTTCGTTTCACCACCCCGTACTTCAAAAGAGTTCATTAAAACTGTGCTTTAAAAAAAACAGAATTTTGATATCGAAACTAGATTAACGTTTTCTTTGTGGGATTGTGGCAAAATCAAACACCAAAGTGTACTAACTCTAATATATTTCCGAGTATTCATCGTCTGGGGATTGTGGAGTTTCAAATTTCGTTGTTTCATTTTAAAAACATTAAATTAATCGATTTCAATAGGGTAAGTTGTTTTAATCCTTGTCATTTTTGAAATTTTCTAAACTTTCATACCTTTTCGTTTCACCACCCCGTACTTCAAAAGAGTTCATTAAAACTGTGCTTTAAAAAAAACAGAATTTTGATATCGAAACTAGATTAACGTTTTCTTTGTGGGATTGTGGCAAAATCAAACACCAAAGTGTACTAACTCTAATATATTTCCGAGTATTCATCGTCTGGGAATTGTGGAGTTTCAAATTTCGTTGTTTCATTTTAAAAAACATTAAATCAATCGATTTCAACAGGGTAAGTTGTTTTAATCCTTGTCATTTTTGAAATTTTCTAAACTTTCATACCTTTTCGTTTCACCACCCCGTACTTCAAAAGAGTTCATTAAAACTGTGCTTTAAAAAAAACAGAATTTTGATATCGAAACTAGATTAACGTTTTCTTTGTGGGATTGTGGCAAAATCAAACACCAAAGTGTACTAACTCTAATATATTTCCGAGTATTCATCGTCTGGGGATTGTGGAGTTTCAAATTTCGTTGTTTCATTTTAAAAACATTAAATTAATCGATTTCAATAGGGTAAGTTGTTTTAATCCTTGTCATTTTTGAAATTTTCTAAACTTTCATACCTTTTCGTTTCACCACCCCGTACTTCAAAAGAGTTCATTAAAACTGTGCTTTAAAAAAAACAGAATTTTGATATCGAAACTAGATTAACGTTTTCTTTGTGGGATTGTGGCAAAATCAAACACCAAAGTGTACTAACTCTAATATATTTTCGAGTATTCATCGTCTGGGAATTGTGGAGTTTAAAATTTCGTTGTTTCATTTTAAAAAACATTAAATTAATCGATTTCAATAGGGTAACTTGCTGTAATCCTTGTCATTTTTGAAATTTTCTAAACTTTCATACCTTTTCGTTTCACCACCCCGTACTTCAAAAGAGTTCATTAAAACTGTGCTTTAAAAAAAACAGAATTTTGATATCGAAACTAGATTAACGTTTTCTTTGTGGGATTGTGGCAAAATCAAACACCAAAGTGTACTAACTCTAATATATTTCCGAGTATTCATCGTCTGGGAATTGTGGAGTTTCAAATTTCGTTGTTTCATTTTAAAAAACATTAAATCAATCGATTTCAACAGGGTAAGTTGTTTTAATCCTTGTCATTTTTGAAATTTTCTAAACTTTCATACCTTTTCGTTTCACCACCCCGTACTTCAAAAGAGTTCATTAAAACTGTGCTTTAAAAAAAACAGAATTTTGATATCGAAACTAGATTAACGTTTTCTTTGTGGGATTGTGGCAAAATCAAACACCAAAGTGTACTAACTCTAATATATTTCCGAGTATTCATCGTCTGGGGATTGTGGAGTTTCAAATTTCGTTGTTTCATTTTAAAAACATTAAATTAATCGATTTCAATAGGGTAAGTTGTTTTAATCCTTGTCATTTTTGAAATTTTCTAAACTTTCATACCTTTTCGTTTCACCACCCCGTACTTCAAAAGAGTTCATTAAAACTGTGCTTTAAAAAAAACAGAATTTTGATATCGAAACTAGATTAACGTTTTCTTTGTGGGATTGTGGCAAAATCAAACACCAAAGTGTACTAACTCTAATATATTTTCGAGTATTCATCGTCTGGGAATTGTGGAGTTTAAAATTTCGTTGTTTCATTTTAAAAAACATTAAATTAATCGATTTCAATAGGGTAACTTGCTGTAATCCTTGTCATTTTTGAAATTTTCTAAACTTTCATACCTTTTCGTTTCACCACCCCGTACTTCAAAAGAGTTCATTAAAACTGTGCTTTAAAAAAAACAGAATTTTGATATCGAAACTAGATTAACGTTTTCTTTGTGGGATTGTGGCAAAATCAAACACCAAAGTGTACTAACTCTAATATATTTTCGAGTATTCATCGTCTGGGAATTGTGGAGTTTAAAATTTCGTTGTTTCATTTTAAAAAACATTAAATTAATCGATTTCAATAGGGTAAGTTATATTTATTCTTGGAAACCCCATAACAAACATTTCGAAGACCTCATTCAACCCTAACACTTCTAGTGGTAAACTGAATCGTGGTAGCTCCCATAAAAAAATTTTTTTTCTTCAAAAAAAATCACAAGTTTTAAATGAATTTATGTTTTACATGCAGCATCTTGACAGATATTTCCCAAGGGTGAGTAAAAAATCTAAAAATTTTCTTTTGTTTCACATTTCATTAAAATTTGAAAGAAAATTTATTTTTAGCTTCCCGATGTAACACCGGCCATTGATTTATTGGGAAAATTGAATTTAAATCTTCTCAAAACAGCTGCCGAAGAAGGAAAAAACAAATTAGATAATATAGAAAGGCATATCACTAGTAGTTTAAACGATACATTGAAACAAGCTTTAAAAAAAGTTGAGGATGCAGGTGAGTAATAATTTAATCATCAGGTGTCGACCCAAATTAGACCGGAACTTTTTAAATAGTTTGATTAACATTTAACCCTTTAATGACCATAATCTTTTCATCATTATGTCGATAAATCCCTCGGATTATGACTTGTTTGTCTACCAAATCCATTTACCGGGGTTGATTACTCCCCTTTTTCTTTTTGTTGTAGTTTTTTTGTTGACTCTGGCTTCCTTCATTCTTTTCTGTATTTTACTTTCCGGTCTATTATCTCTAGGATTCCGGTATCTTCTCCAATTTGGTCTCTCCAGGTAGTTCTTGGTTTACCTCTACCTCTTGGTCATACTGTTTTATCCCCCTCACCATTTCTTGAGGTTGTGTCCTGCTTTTTAGTTGCTACTACTCAAAAATGGTTCTGGATAGACCCATCGTTATCGATATTTCGTTATGGCCGAACAACTTTGGGTCATTTGAGGGGAAATTTTTTTGAAGCAAGCACAGTTCAACAAACTCGCTATATTCAGGATTTGAATTGGGAGAAGGATAATAAATAGTTGGAAAAAAATATTTTTATTAATTAAAAAAATTATTACATAATAATTACTAACCAATTTTTTTACAATATATGTGACCAAGTCCAAAGAAACCTTCCGGAATGTTTTTTATTTATTTTTATTGTTTTTTTTTCTATATCATTTTTTTTTTTTCAGATTTGCAACTGCAACCCCAAATCTCCATCAAAGCAACTAGGTACTTTATACCCATTACCACAAGACCCTATCATCTTAGTACTTCCGAAGTTTACAATTCTTGAATTGATTTGGTGGAAAATTTTGTTGCGTTCAGCCTCATCGATCGACACCATCTTTTTCTACAGTTGTGTCCTTGACATGATGTTCAAAGTTCCTATAGTAGTTGGACCTTCCATTTGGAGGATGTCCTATCTACTCCTCTTGCGTCTAATGCTCGTATAGACTCTATGTTTAAGAAGGCACATTGGATTCTCTTAGACCTGGAGTGTTTCCTCCATTGGAGTACTATGTGGAGAGAAGGAAGATTCAGAACCACTTCTAACGCAGCTGTTGGGCAAGATTTCATGGCCCCAGCTGCACATAAACAATTCTTCGTGGTATTCCGACTAGTTCTAGTACCCCAAACCATTGTCCTGTACGTGATGATTGGTCTCACAACCCCAATTCCTCCCTGCTAAGTTTATGCGCTCCATGTGGCTTTAGTGAGTAACTTGATGGGCTTGAGGCTGAGTTTTTTCTTCCTAATGAAGGATATTAGGTCCTATCTACTCCTCTAATACTCTTTTGACAACCCCGTGTGGTCTCTATTGGATTTTCTTAGACCTGGAGCATTTCCATTTGATCTTTTAATTATTTGTTGTTAATGTGACATCTCATGAGGCCACAGTAGGACTTTAGTCCAAAATATGGCAAGGCTGTTTGCTGCGGTAACTTCTTTTAGTTACATACTGGTCTTAAAGAAATGGAGGTAGACATTCGAAAGGCCCAATTTTCTATGAATCCATGTCCACAAGACTTTTAGTACTTTTAACTTTCTCATAAGTATAGATTTGGTGGGAAATGCGCGACTCCCCATTGTGGACATCCCCTGTTAGTAGTAATTGAATTTGTGTCTGTTCTAGTAGATAGTAGGAGATTGTCCTATTTACTCCTTTCGCGTCTAGTACTCTTTTGACACCTTGGAGTGTTTGAATTTGATTCTTTAATCACCGCAGTATGGAGTCGTTGCCCTTTTTTTGGCAAGACTGTCTGCTGAGGTACCGGTCCTACAGAAATGGTTATAGACATTCGAAGGACCTTCAGTACTTCTGAATTTCTCATTTAACAATCCTCGAATAGATTTGGCGAAAGAATTCGATTCCTAAACTGAAATTTGTTATTATTTTTAGGTAAAACTATACAGACACATTTGAACAACATCCTGCAAACAATCTCGGATATACAGAAGCAAATGAGAAGTTTTGACGGTAATTTGGAAGAAGGGTATAAATATTTACATACTTATTCACCTTATCGATACTACGGAGGTTTGGCGATCAGCTGCGTCTTACTTATAATCACCATCTGCATAGCACTAGGTCTGATTTGCGGTATATGCGGTAAACGACCTGACGGATACAGCGATAACTGTTGCAACAAAGGCGCGGGTAGTCAGTTTCTGATGTGGTAAGACTTCTTAGCGTTTACGTGCACCGGTGTGTCAGTATTCAATTTTTAGCGCCGTGATGTTGATGTTCATATCTACCCTGATCATTGGAGTCGTAACTATAGGAGCTTTGATCTCGGGCGCGGTTACCGACAGAGGAATCTGTTATCCATTGAAGCATCCTCGAAAATCGTCCGTATTAGATGTCGTCGATTCGTATTTAACGAGGAACGTTAAATATGGTGACGCCGAATTGGGCGTTAGTATAAGCGAAGTACTAAATCTGTGCTACAAAAATGAGAGCATGTATAAGGTGTTTAATTTGGAAAAAAGATTCAATATAGATGATGTAGTTAAGAAATTTAACGTCGAATCCATATTGGACGGTATTAAAAATCAATTGGATAGAATCGTCGATCCGCATTTTACCATTTTGAATAATACTAATTTGAATATACTGAAAAATTTGTCCAGCTTCGATCCCGGTATTAATTTCGATCGTTTCCAAGATGAGGTAAGTTTTTTTTTTTTTTTAGTACTACAGGCCTTGAAAGACCATGATTTATTTTTCTTTTCTTATCGGTCTTCTAATTTCACCATTCATCTCCCCAGGTTGCGTTTCTATACTTTTGCACTCCGATTCGGTTCTACCTCTCCGATATCCTTCAAAACTGCATCCAACCATTCTTTTGGCCTTGTTCTTCTTTCCTCAATGTTTCTTTTTCAAATCTAAATCCAGACACTCTTTTAATATGCCTCTCACTCTTTGGGGTCTCTTAAGTTATTAACTTCCTCGATGATCACATGGTTTTACATTTCTTGATTCAATACAGGAGTTTTGCCTCCAAAATAGGTTGGTCACCTCCTAATGGTGGTCATTTTCATGGGAATTTTTGCTCCCCTTCCCACTGGTCCTTCGAGGTGACTATGGGCAGATTTGGTGACCTCTGCTGCCTATATGGCTTTCTTACATAATCTGCATTTGTTGTTTTATGTCATGTCTAACGTCTAAGGTGATATTTGGCCAGTTAGAAGACCGACCACAAGCTTAATGTCATTTGTGGACATCTTGAAAAGTTATATCAGACTTTTTGGCTGATATGGTTATGAATCTTTTGGATTTTTTTGTATGTATGAATGTAGATATTGATGTATCTACATTATCTGCTAAATCTATCGTCTTAAAGTGTCCATTGAGGCCCTGTTAGGACTCCTGTTAGTATTCGTAAGATGTTCTGATACATTCAATAGATCCCAGGAGAGTCTTTGCCTGCCTCAGCCTCTGTAGGTTGTCCCAATAATTGGTTTTGCTCTTATCTACCTTCTTTTCAATGCCCCAATTCCTCCCTGCTAAGATAATGCACACCATGTGGCTTTAGTGATGACTTGCCAGAGGTCTTTCATTTCTGCCGTTCTAGTAGTTGTGCCATCCATCTGGAGGTTGTCCTATCTAGTCTTCTGGCATCTATTATAATTTTTTGTATCCTTTCGAAGGCGTTTAAACGAATGAATTTATTTGGTTTTAGCTGAAAGAGAACTTCACGAATATGAGTCTAAAGAAACTCTCAGAAGTGCTGCAGAAACTTGTTAAACAAATGGACGGTCAGAACATGCAAACTTTACAAACCGAATTGAATTTGATTATACTTCACATAAACACTTACGATGAAAAAATTCTTGAACCAATGAGGACCGAAGCCAGGGAAGTGATGGTGAGTATTATCGGTAATTAGATGTTTTGTTTGGGGAAAAAATTTTTCTTTTTAGGATTTGGCCATGCACTTGGATTCGAGTTTAAAAATGAATTCTACGAGTTTTAAAGAAGCTATAGATAAATTGATACATGAAATCGAAGACGCTCAGAAGAAGTTGAGAGTGGATGGATCAAAAATGTTGATGGATGTGAGTAACTTTTGGAACCAAAATCTTCTTATTTAAAGTACTTTTCTAAGTAAATCTTAGTTTCAAAAGGAGTTGAGGTTGAAAATTTTTTAGGGGTTAATAGATTCTTCTATAATTATAAAATGGCGAACAACATTTATCTAATTGTCTCCTGCTGGTCTCAAATAGACAATAAACGTTTTGGTTTCGGTGCTAGCTAGAGAAATCACTAACCTCCATCGTAAAATGCTTTCTCCAGTATCCATACTGGGGTTCAAGAAGGTTAAATCTACACGATTTGCCAAAGCATTGTAATAGAGCGATATCCTAGACCTGATTGAACAAGAATTTTCTTTTTCTTCCCTCAAAATCCACACTGGATAGTTTCTACTAGATTTAATTTCAGAAGGGGCGGTTTCTAGAGCATCTGAAGAGGTTGAGCTCATACTAAGGTTTCAAAGGAACTTTTTTAAGTGATCTAGTCTGGAAAGTACCACCATGTTCTTCTAGATTTTCTGAAAGTATATTACTACTACACAGAAAGGTTCTAGACTAATGAAAAGTGTTCATACTCCTTTTCTGAAGGTTCTCCATCATTCGTACGAAGAATTTTCCACGTCTACAGCTCGCTTTGCGGTTCTAATGGATTCAAATATCCGTACTGCATTTAAAGAGGTTATATATATAAACATTGTTATGGAGAGGTACTATAGAACTAAATTAACCAAAGTTTCTTCTTCATTCGTACAAAATCAACAGTGAACAACTTCTACTAGATCTAGTCTCAGAAGGAACAGTGTCCTGCGCATCTGAAAAGGTATAGCTCATTTTTTTGATTGGATCAAGAGATATACCAAGGTTACGTGATCTAGCACAGAAGGTACCAACATGTTTTGGTTATATAAATGAAGTTGAACCACCAATCGTGATATTTGTTGGTCCATTTCAAATAGAACAAATTATATATTTTTAAAAAATTGAATAATACTGACTGAGTTTCCTGTTAAAGGGCATAAGGGTTCCTTATTCTCATGGCTAACCGTCCCGTTGTTCAGGTTGTGATGTATAAAATGGTATCGGCTGGCTTAGACCGTTCCCATAACCTCTTTTTGTATAGAATATTTCCAATATAAATTTTTGTTTAAGGCTGCTACGTCTTTTGGTAGTATAGTAAAAGATCAAGTCCAGAGTTACATCGACAGAGTGATCATCGTAACCAAAACAAAACTTGGCGAATGTGGACCTTTAAACGTAGCCATAAATTCCACTCTAGTTTCTACTTGTGATAAAATTTTACAGCCTTGGGTATGTATTTAAATTTCACTTAATTATCGAAACTCATCATCCGTCTAAATGAATTTTCCGCAGAATGGATTTTGGGTATCATTGCTTGCCAGTTTATTGCTTTTTATACCAACAATCGTCGTATCTGTCAAATTGGCGTCTTTGTACCAGAAGTATAAACAGTACGGACAATACGTGGAAACGTGAGTATTTCCTTTTTTTTTTTAAATATACTCTATGTACATGTAGTTTTGTTTAATTTTAACTCAACTGATGAATGCTTGAAACAGTAAGACACCAAAATTCATTTCATCTAAAATTTATATTCCGCTGTATATTTAATGCACATATTTTTAAAATCCTCGGTAAATAATGGTTACGATTGTAGGGGATTTTTGATATTTTGCCAACACTTCAAAAATCGTGTCATTTTTTTCACAAGTTACATTTATTATTATCCTAGAAGAAACTTGTTTCTTTACTAATTTTTCTTGATGAAAATTTGGTTAGGGTCTAGTTAGCATACCAGTAACTCTGTTTGGCTTATATTTGCTTAATGAAAGGACCCTTTGATACCAGTTGGTAGAATAAGAAGGTTCTTCGATTGTTTCAGACCATCTGGCATATATTAGATGATTTAGGGCGTAAAGGTCGTGAATTTAACTTGCTAGCACTTCGATATATTGATCTAGTAAGTTTATCAGCCAAACAGCAACGACTTTACAAAGTTAGCTACCTATTTGTTGGGTATGCAGCTTACTAATTCTAGTTCTAAAAAGCTTAAATGTAAATACAGTAGCTTTTGTCTATGGATTGCCTTATGGAGAGGTATTTGGTGGTTTCCTTTGGCAGAAACGACTAGACCAAGATGGATAGGGTCTAGTTAGCATACCAGTAACTCTGTTTGGCTTATATTTGTTTAATGAAAGGACCCTTTGAGACCAGTTGGTAGAATAAGAAGGTTCTTCGATTGTTTCAGACCATCTGGCATATATTAGATGATTTAGGGCGTAAAGGTCGTGAATTTAACTTGCTAGCACTTCGATATATTGATCTAGTAAGTTTATCAGCCAAACAGCAACGACTTTACAAAGTTAGCTACCCATTTGTTGGCTATGCAGCTTACGTCTTCTAGTTCTAAAAAGCTTAAATGTAAATACGGTAGCTTTTGTCTATGGATTGCCTTATGGAGAGGTATTTGGTGGTTTCCTTTGCCAGAAACGACTAGACCAAGATGGATAGGGTCTAGTTAGCATACCAGTAACTCTGTTTGGCTTATATTTGCTTAATGAAAGGACCCTTTGATACCAGTTGGTAGAATAAGAAGGTTCTTCGATTGTTTCAGACCATCTGGCATATATTAGATGATTTAGGGCGTAAAGGTCGTGAATCTAACTTGCTAGCACTTTGATATATTGATCTAGTAAGTTTATCAGCCAAACGGCAACGACTTTACAAAGTTAGCTACCCATTTGTTGGCTATGCAGCTTACGTCTTGTAGTTCTAAAAAGCTTAAATGTAAATACGGTAGCTTTTGTCTATGGATTGCCTTATGGAGAGGTATTTGGTGGTTTCCTTTGCCAGAAACGACTAGACCAAGATGGATAGGGTCTAGTTAGCATACCAGTAACTCTGTTTGGCTTATATTTGCTTAATGAAAGGGCCCTTTGAGACCAGTTGGTAGAATAAGAAGGTTCTTCGATTGTTTCAGACCATCTGGCATAGATGGCGTTAAATACCTTCCGATTAATTGTAAAAATGAAGAAAATTAGATATTTCAGTCGCATATTTAGTCTGACACAGATCTAGAATGAAATGATTTATTTTATGCATATAAAATATGATAGCAGTAGGCGGTAATCACTAATAGAATCATCTGTGGCGGCTGTTTTAAAGATACGTGTATCTGTTGAATGACAGAAAGGTTTGTTTTTGTATTTCTTTAATTGAGTCGAACCGAAAACTTCAGAACTACTACGGTGTGATGGAATCTCCGCCAAAGGCATCTTTGTCTTTGTCCTTCCACGTCTGGATGAATCCGGTACTTCTTAGTGCGATTGAACCAGTGCTGGTAGGTCTGCTATGTAAATATTAGCAATATAATGGCAAAATATCGAGTCTGGTTTATTCACAATTTCATTTGGAGCATTAATAACATGTCTGTGTGATAACAAACCTAAATAAAACCATAAACGTTTAAACATAACCTTACTTTTTCATGGGAGATTGTACAGTAAACCGCTTTTAAGGGTACAAATGAAAATTTAATTTTCTTCTTTAGTTGGGATCAAACCAGGAAACTTCTTCAGACTTCATCTTCCACTCCAAGCCACTATCTTTAAAAATAAAAAATAATTAAGCTCAAAAAAATGTTTTAAAACTAAAAAGACATATTTTAATAAAAATTTATTGTTAAATTTATGGAAGTTTTATTTGGAAAACCTCAATTCAACAGATTTTCCTTTCATTTGGGGAAAATTTTATTTTATATAATAGATAAAAACAGTCTTTGTCAGTTTTTTTTATAAAAATTCTTCATAATGCTTCAATTTGTTGGTTTTTATATAATCTTTTAACTGTTAATAGGGATTTCTAGAACCGTTAGTGATTTTATTACACAGGACACATTGTTTACTAGGACTATAGGTTTTTTATCACGGCTCGAAGGACCAGACAGTGCTAGTGTTTCAATTTATGCGTTACTCCATTTTTTTATTGTGTTATCTTCAACTTGACACTTCAAATCGAATAAAAACTAATTACATTACATTATTTTCAATATATTTTAATTCCTAGCTACTTGAGTAATCTAAAAAAAATAATTTCTACCAAATAAATCGACAATTTACATTAATTTTATATTGGAAATTTAATAACCGATGTGTATAATGGAATTTTCAATAACTTTCAATGGAAAAGCAATGTTATGTTATAAACTATTTTTATTTAAAAAAATGTAGTATCCTAACATGCGTTGGAAATTATATTCACTACCATTAAATCATTTCGAAGGTCCTCTTAAGGATACAATTTGAAATAATTTTTATTTTCTACCTAATTAATTATATATTCGTTTTGAGTTATTTGTTCGGTTCTGTGGGGTCGTACTAATTTCTTGGATGCATACTTATACACCCACATCCCCTTAAACAAATTTTCTTCGGTTAGAAAGTCAACGTTGAACCGTAAAATTTGTTCTTATAATTGAGATTTGTATTTATATCGTTTTGCAGCGAATATTTGTATGATGCCTACGCTGATCGCGGGGACAGTGTTCCCTTGAACAGGTAAGTTTAAATAATTGTGCACCGTAGCTGCGAAAAATATGGGGTCTAACATATTGCATGAAATTCAATTAACACCCCCTGTATTTAGTGTGTGACTTACTTGCAATTTCCTCGTTCCTAAAAAAAAACTTGAATTAGTACCAATAGACACTTTTATTTAGCACTAGAAACATTTTTTCGTATAATACGAGGTGGGATAAAAAATTTACGATTATATCTCAACCCCTCAACACTTGTGACAATTTTGTACCATGAATTTGGAATAATATATTAACTTTGAAGTTGAAATATATCTAACTAGCATTTCTTAAGGGTGGTTGCTAGTGGTGAGAGTATTTTAGCAGTGGAGTGGATTACGAAGAGCAGTTGGAACTTCCTTCGATAACAAAAAGTGTGCTCATGGGGGCTCTATGACTTGTCAGACAGAATATCTAGGTCTCATTTAGTTCCAGGCAGTATCTGAGCAGTATTTAGTGAACGTCTAATGTCTGTTTACTAGTGGTGTGAGTCTGTTCATAGTGGAAATGTGGCAGTTGAGTACGAAGAGCAGTTGGAACTTCCTTCGATATCAAAAAGTGTGCTCATGGGGGCTCTATGACTTGTCAGACTGAATATCTAAGTCTCATTTAGTTCCAGGCAGTACCTGAGCAGTATTTAGTGAACGTCTAATGTCTGTTTACTAGTGGTGTGAGTCTGTTCATAGTGGAAATGTGGCAGTTGAGTACGAAGAGCAGTTGGAACTTCCTTCGATATCAAAAAGTGTGCTCATGGGGGCTCTATGACTTGTCAGACTGAATATCTAGGTCTCATTTAGTTCCAGGCAGTATCTGAGCAGTATTTAGTGAACGTCTAATGTCTGTTGTGAAATATGGACCTCTAGCTATACAATAACTTTGAATTTTTTTCCAAAAAAACTTATGATGTATTAAAACCTGTCTATGGTGATAATTTAGCAACATTGAAGAATGTTCACTAGTGGTGTGAGTCTGTTCATAGTGGAAATGTGGCAGTTGAGTACGAAGAGCAGTTGGAACTTCCTTCGATAACAAAAAGTGTGCTCATGGGGGCTCTATGACTTGTCAGACTGAATATCTAGGTCTCATTTAGTTCCAGGCAGTATCTGAGCAGTATTTAGTGAACGTCTAATGTCTGTTTACTAGTGGTGTGAGTCTGTTCATAGTGGAAATGTAGCAGTTGAGTACGAAGAGCAGTTGGAACTTCCTTCAATAACAAAAAGTGTGCTCATGGGGGCTCTATGACTTGTCAGACTGAATATCTAGGTCTCATTTAGTTCCAGGCAGTATCTGAGCAGTATTTAGTGAACGTCTAATGTCTGTTGTGAAATATGGACCTCTAGCTATACAATAACTTTGAATTTTTTTCCAAAAAAACTTATGATGTATTAAAACCTGTCTATGGTGATAATTTAGCAACATTGAAGAATGTTCACTAGTGGTGTGAGTCTGTTCATAGTGGAAATGTGGCAGTTGAGTACGAAGAGCAGTTGGAACTTCCTTCGATAACAAAAAGTGTGCTCATGGGGGCTCTATGACTTGTCAGACTGAATATCTAGGTCTCATTTAGTTCCAGGCAGTATCTGAGCAGTATTTAGTGAACGTCTAATGTCTGTTTACTAGTGGTGTGAGTCTGTTCATAGTGGAAATGTAGCAGTTGAGTACGAAGAGCAGTTGGAACTTCCTTCAATAACAAAAAGTGTGCTCATGGGGGCTCTATGACTTGTCAGACTGAATATCTAGGTCTCATTTAGTTCCAGGCAGTATCTGAGCAGTATTTAGTGAACGTCTAATGTCTGTTGTGAAATATGGACCTCTAGCTATACAATAACTTTGAATTTTTTTCCAAAAAAACTTATGATGTATTAAAACCTGTCTATGGTGATAATTTAGCAACATTGAAGAATGTTCACTAGTGGTGTGAGTCTGTTCATAGTGGAAATGTGGCAGTTGAGTACGAAGAGCAGTTGGAACTTCCTTCGATAACAAAAAGTGTGCTCATGGGGGCTCTATGACTTGTCAGACTGAATATCTAGGTCTCATTTAGTTCCAGGCAGTATCTGAGCAGTATTTAGTGAACGTCTAATGTCTGTTTACTAGTGGTGTGAGTCTGTTCATAGTGGAAATGTAGCAGTTGAGTACGAAGAGCAGTTGGAACTTCCTTCAATAACAAAAAGTGTGCTCATGGGGGCTCTATGACTTGTCAGACTGAATATCTAGGTCTCATTTAGTTCCAGGCAGTATCTGAGCAGTATTTAGTGAACGTCTAATGTCTGTTGTGAAATATGGACCTCTAGCTATACAATAACTTTGAATTTTTTTCCAAAAAAACTTATGATGTATTAAAACCTGTCTATGGTGATAATTTAGCAACATTGAAGAATGTTCACTAGTGGTGTGAGTCTGTTCATAGTGGAAATGTGGCAGTTGAGTACGAAGAGCAGTTGGAACTTCCTTCGATAACAAAAAGTGTGCTCATGGGGGCTCTATGACTTGTCAGACTGAATATCTAGGTCTCATTTAGTTCCAGGCAGTATCTGAGCAGTATTTAGTGAACGTCTAATGTCTGTTTACTAGTGGTGTGAGTCTGTTCATAGTGGAAATGTAGCAGTTGAGTACGAAGAGCAGTTGGAACTTCCTTCAATAACAAAAAGTGTGCTCATGGGGGCTCTATGACTTGTCAGACTGAATATCTAGGTCTCATTTAGTTCCAGGCAGTATCTGAGCAGTATTTAGTGAACGTCTAATGTCTGTTGTGAAATATGGACCTCTAGCTATACAATAACTTTGAATTTTTTTCCAAAAAAACTTATGATGTATTAAAACCTGTCTATGGTGATAATTTAGCAACATTGAAGAATGTTCACTAGTGGTGTGAGTCTGTTCATAGTGGAAATGTGGCAGTTGAGTACGAAGAGCAGTTGGAACTTCCTTCGATAACAAAAAGTGTGCTCATGGGGGCTCTATGACTTGTCAGACTGAATATCTAGGTCTCATTTAGTTCCAGGCAGTATCTGAGCAGTATTTAGTGAACGTCTAATGTCTGTTTACTAGTGGTGTGAGTCTGTTCATAGTGGAAATGTAGCAGTTGAGTACGAAGAGCAGTTGGAACTTCCTTCAATAACAAAAAGTGTGCTCATGGGGGCTCTATGACTTGTCAGACTGAATATCTAGGTCTCATTTAGTTCCAGGCAGTATCTGAGCAGTATTTAGTGAACGTCTAATGTCTGTTGTGAAATATGGACCTCTAGCTATACAATAACTTTGAATTTTTTTCCAAAAAAACTTATGATGTATTAAAACCTGTCTATGGTGATAATTTAGCAACATTGAAGAATGTTCACTAGTGGTGTGAGTCTGTTCATAGTGGAAATGTGGCAGTTGAGTACGAAGAGCAGTTGGAACTTCCTTCGATAACAAAAAGTGTGCTCATGGGGGCTCTATGACTTGTCAGACTGAATATCTAGGTCTCATTTAGTTCCAGGCAGTATCTGAGCAGTATTTAGTGAACGTCTAATGTCTGTTTACTAGTGGTGTGAGTCTGTTCATAGTGGAAATGTAGCAGTTGAGTACGAAGAGCAGTTGGAACTTCCTTCAATAACAAAAAGTGTGCTCATGGGGGCTCTATGACTTGTCAGACTGAATATCTAGGTCTCATTTAGTTCCAGGCAGTATCTGAGCAGTATTTAGTGAACGTCTAATGTCTGTTGTGAAATATGGACCTCTAGCTATACAATAACTTTGAATTTTTTTCCAAAAAAACTTATGATGTATTAAAACCTGTCTATGGTGATAATTTAGCAACATTGAAGAATGTTCACTAGTGGTGTGAGTCTGTTCATAGTGGAAATGTGGCAGTTGAGTACGAAGAGCAGTTGGAACTTCCTTCGATAACAAAAAGTGTGCTCATGGGGGCTCTATGACTTGTCAGACTGAATATCTAGGTCTCATTTAGTTCCAGGCAGTATCTGAGCAGTATTTAGTGAACGTCTAATGTCTGTTGTGAAATATGGACCTCTAGCTATACAATAACTTTGAATTTTTTTCCAAAAAAACTTATGATGTATTAAAACCTGTCTATGGTGATAATTTAGCAACATTGAAGAATGTTCACTAGTGGTGTGAGTCTGTTCATAGTGGAAATGTGGCAGTTGAGTACGAAGAGCAGTTGGAACTTCCTTCGATAACAAAAAGTGTGCTCATGGGGGCTCTATGACTTGTCAGACTGAATATCTAGGTCTCATTTAGTTCCAGGCAGTATCTGAGCAGTATTTAGTGAACGTCTAATGTCTGTTTACTAGTGGTGTGAGTCTGTTCATAGTGGAAATGTAGCAGTTGAGTACGAAGAGCAGTTGGAACTTCCTTCAATAACAAAAAGTGTGCTCATGGGGGCTCTATGACTTGTCAGACTGAATATCTAGGTCTCATTTAGTTCCAGGCAGTATCTGAGCAGTATTTAGTGAACGTCTAATGTCTGTTGTGAAATATGGACCTCTAGCTATACAATAACTTTGAATTTTTTTCCAAAAAAACTTATGATGTATTAAAACCTGTCTATGGTGATAATTTAGCAACATTGAAGAATGTTCACTAGTGGTGTGAGTCTGTTCATAGTGGAAATGTGGCAGTTGAGTACGAAGAGCAGTTGGAACTTCCTTCGATAACAAAAAGTGTGCTCATGGGGGCTCTATGACTTGTCAGACTGAATATCTAGGTCTCATTTAGTTCCAGGCAGTATCTGAGCAGTATTTAGTGAACGTCTAATGTCTGTTTACTAGTGGTGTGAGTCTGTTCATAGTGGAAATGTGGCAGTTGAGAACGAAGAGCAGTTGGAACTTCCTTCGATATCAAAAACTGTGCTCATGGGGGCTCAATGCTTCTCTATGACTTTTCAGACTGTCTCATTTCATTTCCATACAATATCCTAGCAGTAGAAAGCATTTGGTACTAGCATCAGCTTCCTATGTAGTACCATTTGATGGTATTTTAAGTTTGGGATATGGATATCCCTTTCCCAATTCAATTTCCTAGTTAGCAACATAGTAAAAGCCTTTTTCTCATCGTTATAAAGGAAGATTAACTAATCATATGTAGTTGCGTTCTAATCCTCTCTTTAAATATAATATAATCATAATAGGGATGGTTTTCTACAAAATTATTTGTATTTTGATTCAAATTACCCGCGAGAACAAAGCCACTCGAGCAATGTGGCTTACCAGATTCTTTTCTTAGTTTATTAGTACCAGAATTAATTTAAATGGGTATATAACTTTGAAAACTTTCGCATTGTATTCTAGTGAGCAAATTAAAATATACACGGTGTCGATACTAAAATCCTTTAATATTTTTTCGCCTCCTATACAAAATAAAAAATATACAAAGTCATGTAACTTTTATTTTCAAGGTTATTAAATAAATCTCTTAGTAGAGGTGGGCGCAACTTGTTAGGTTATGTTTGGTTAGGTGAGGGGGTGTGAACAATCCAGAGGGACTAAGTCAGTCGATCGTGTTGGTTATTTTAATGCTTCCCTTCTACCAATCCATTACTTAGTCACTGTTTAATTGGTAAAAAATATTGTGGTGAATCCCCATCTTGTTGGAAATGAATAAATCTTGTTGCAAAATTTAATTTTTCAAATTAGTTGTTTTAATTTATTATAAATAACTAGATAAACGTATAAACCACGTCAAGAGTCAAGATTTTAGGGGTTGTATCCACTAAATTATTTAAAATACAGTATACAAACTGCCCCCCTTTAAAAAAAAGTGTGATCTGACTTTGTATATTCTTTAATTTTTCATATTGGCTGGAATATAGAAAGTGGCACGTTTTTTAATTAACTGTGGGGTTAGTTAATTGATAAATTCAATCAATCATTCATCATAACATTGTTTCGATTGTTATTTATTTTTTATTTTGGGTTTAAATCATGATAATTTATGTCATTAATATGCAAGAGTGAAATATTTGTGTGAAAATTTAGTTTTTTAAAATTCTAGTAGAGGTGGAAAACGGGGCAAGAAGAAGAAGAAGGGAAAGAAAATCGAAGATAGACACCAGATGGGCGAAGTGGTTACTAGAGAATTCCCAGCGGGGTCTCAACCTCCGGATTCTAGATACGCTGATATGGCACCGAAGTAAGAAATTTTTATTTCAGTCTAATCAGTTCGTACAAATTTGAAAATCATTTTTTTTAATTTAGACATTGGGAAGAATTTCCAAACGGAGGACCTCCGCAATATCAAAGAGCCCCCACAGAATATGAAAGACCACCTCCGTATTACTATCCCGGATCTGGGTAAGAAAATATTATTGGTAGCTACTAAAACTCCCCAATTATTCACAGAATAACGTTTATCATCTATTTAAACCAATTAAATTAATTTTCTTAAGGAAATTATACGAGGTTTGTACTAAAGTATCATCTTTCGAATACTTATGAGAGCCGAATAAGAACCGGTGACCTATGAGAAGCCCCAAAGATCCGGCAGTGGTACTAAACAGTATGAATATCACCAACGGTACTATAAATGGAGTATCTTAATTTTTTTCCATCAAATATGGAGTTCTAGATACTAGCGGTCTGCATATTTCTAATTCTGAATGGTTTCATTGATCCAAATCCATTTTTAGTTACTGTTTGGTGTATTTAAAAAAAAAAATCGACTGTTTTGCTGTTACAAATTTGAAAAATAAAAATTGTTGAAAGCAGTATACTAAAAAAAAATATTTTTCAGTGACCAGTAGGTGTACAAAAGATTGTCCTAGTTGATGGGTGAGACTGAAGGTATCGTAGACTGATTTGGAATCAAACCATCACAACAACAAGAAGTTTTCATTAGTTTATTTTAATTTTTAAACATATTTTCTGTATTATGTAAAACATCATGGTAGTTAAGGATGATGTAAAATGGGTTTTTCGTGTAAAAAGTTGTGTATATATAAGTATGTAGTTATATACTGTATTGGCACTACTGGTTATAAAGTCATAAGCTCAATTTTAATGTATAGAGTATAAAAAGCATTTACCAGAACAAATCAAATTTAAATATAAATGGAAAATTAGTTATTGTGATATTTTTATATTTCGGATGTTTACGAATAGATTTATTCTATAATTTTTATTTTTACGCCATAAAAATACTCGAATTAATTAATTATTGTTTTCAAAACGTTATGGGGTTATCTATTGATTAGTTTACTCAAAATTTGATCTCCGATTTAGTATTGGCTAGTCGATTGAACAAATTTTTTATTCGTGCAATGATATTGGACTTTTTCACAGCGGTTTTCTAGAAAATGAGTGAAATGATTTAGATTTAATAATAATAAACTTAAATAGATGTCTAGTTGGAAAAATTGACGGCTCACTCTAATTAAAACTTATATCGATGAAAAGTTTCGATCCAAAATGAAAATTTTTGGGTATTTTTCCTCCTGATCACTTTCGATTTGATAAATATAAGAGATTTTCCCAAATGCCCATTCGTTTGGATAGAAATTATTAGAAAATATTTGGATATTTACTGTTTTCCAATAATTGTTTTCTTATTAGTCAAAAAAAAAAATATTGAAATTAGTTCGATTAATTTCTAATTGAGTTAGTTGAAGTAACGGAAGTGTGATTGTTTTCTTTTATTATTTTTGTAAATACATTCGAAAAAAAAAATAATTTTATCTACGAGGGATGATCAATAAATGAATTAATAGAACACGATGAAAAGCACATCCTTGTATATTGAGCCAGGTCTCAAGGGATGTGTTTTATAAGTACTACTTAAACATTAGGAATAGGCATTAAATTTGAGCTAAATAGAGGTGTCTCCAGATTTTCCATCAAGAAAATTACCATTCCTTAGCTCTAATATAGTCCCAAAGGACAACAACATTCGATAGATGGTCTGACATCCTATAACACCATACGAATATCAGAATACGGTCACCAAAACATCATTAACAAAAGATAAAACCTTAAATTTCTTATTTGTTGGTGATTCGTGTGATTTTACTCCACAATTCCACCATAAATTCTCATAATTTGACTGTGAATATCAAATAGGGACACGAACCATGGTTTCTACTTCTACAAAAGTCGATTTTCCTAATTTTCTTGACGTTTCAATTGCCCAGTACCATCTGGTTAGTTTATTTACCTACCCTTACACCAGTTGTATGACCAAAATCCGTCCCCAGTTAGAAGAAAAAAAACTTCACCATAAAATGTAGTTCTCCGAACGCTGAGGTTTGTAAAATTTGTTTCTGATCATCCCTCGTACTATATGGTGTTTTAAAGCAAACTTTTTTGCTCAAATTTGAATGATTATGATCCCATTGATTGAATTTTGAAGGATCATAAGGATCGTTATAATAGTAATAAAATTTTTTGAAACGATTGATACCTACCATATAGTAGAAAATTATCTAATTAATTGATTAATATTTTATATTGGGCACAAAGTAAGGTATCACTCGATGTATTCTAATTAAAAATATCTTATTCCAATTTATAGGCGTAAAGTTTATGTGTTCAACTTATAATTTGTGCTCAATTTTCGTATTATGAATTGAAGCCAAATTTCTGCCATATATTCTACCGTATTTTAAAGTATTTATTACTTCTAGTGTTAAACCATAATTAATTCCAATGTTTATAATAAAAATTCAAATTCTAAAAAGCATTTTTTTTTCAAATTTCCTTACACATGGTACAGAAAGTGTCCCACCAAGTTCAAAATGAGGAAAATGTTCAAATACTGAAATAAATAATATCGAAACATATTCCTGGTTGCTAAAGCAACAAATATTAAAGGTAACCATATAAAACTTGTTTTATAGTCGGTTCACGCAGATGCCTAACGGTGGAATTGATTTTTTTATCTAACATTTAGACCTCTAAATGGATCTATCAACTTAAAAAGATGTCAAGTTAGAAAAATTGACGACTCATACTCTTTTAAAAGAAAAATGTTCAAATATTAATAAATTTTATAGTCGGTTCACGCAGATGTTAGACTTATAAAGATGGCCGAACTGTCAATGACGTCATTCTCAATTGTCAATAGATTTTAAACGTTATACTAGATAGTTATTGGATATAAACAATATTTTTGTTCTCCTTTTTATCAATAAATCATTTATTAATGAAACAATAATCACCACATCATTGTTAAAAACCGAATTTTTTAATTTCGCTTTATAAACAAAACAAGTGTTTTCACTATATTTATCTCAATAAAATACCAACCCAAACATTTCCAAATTAATATTCAGTCCTTAAAATCTTGTTTTTTTTTGTCATAAAATACCTTAAAAATAAATAAAGTTGCATTGGTCATGCGCGGTAACACACCTCACCATCTGTTTAAACCACGAAGTGAAGGTCAACTTAGCGCGCGTCGATAATATAAATTATAGTACAGTCTAATTGCGATTCAAATTCAACCTTTCCAATCTATATGAAAAGTTTTTAACTACAACATAAGTAATGTAGTTTTCTAATTCAGATAGGTTATTTAATTATTCTTATTCTTCAAGTAATTTAAACTTACTAAATAAAATAATTGTATATTAATTTGGGTAAGAGTGTGATAAACCACCCCACGACGACCATCATGAAATTCTATACATAGATTATCGATTTATCATATTCATTTTATGCGGAAACATTTACTACTTCCTGAGATACCGGAAGTGGCCATTATCTCAGGAAGGCCTATGGACATCGAACTCTGTTCGATAGATCTATCTGTGTGTGAAAAAAGTATGCAAATGCATTATTTTTATCAAAAAACCTAACCTCACCTTACAAAAATTATTAAATTTTCATTTTATCTATCGGTTTTTCGTGAAAATAATGCATTGGCATACTTTTTCCACAGAAATTCTTCTGCGCATGCGTCAATCATGTCTTTTCACACACACATAGATCTTTATGAGATCTATGGAAAAAAGTTATCAATGGTTCGATATCTGTTAGCCTTCCTGAGATAATGGCCACTTCCGGTAATTTGGATTCCGTGTAGAGAAGACTAGTTTTAGGAAAAGAAGAAGAAGTACTAGAACTAATAATAAATGTTGTAGAATGAGAGCACAATGGAACAGGATACTATAATTTAAATTGCTATTTTAGTAATTTTATTGTAAATGTCGTATAAATGAATTTTCTTCAATTTAATTCGTATTTATTTTTAATTTGACTTTTATTATCTTCTAAAAATTTAATAATTTGTACTAATTCAATTCTCACCTCAACGAGTGACCATTTTGACTGGACTATTACAGTTCGAAAAGATGAGTCATAGACGGAAAAAGTAGTACGACTATGAACAACGTTGCCAGACTTCGGAATTAATACGGAGATTGAGAAAATGAGGTTATGTTGATTTTATTATTATATATAATCTATTCCAATAAATACAGTTTTTTGCACATATTTACCTTCAGAGCATTTTGGTTTTACAACGATAGTCCAATCTATTTTTTTTAAAATATGTCTCGAAACAATTTAGTCGTTTATAAATGATTTTAATTCTCTAGTTGTCTAAAAATATACGAACGCTACAAATTTTATATAATTAAGTTTGAACCATGATATTAATGATTCAGCGTATGGAAAAGTGAGTTTAATATAATTAAAACCCCAATTAAAAGGTTTTATCTTACTTTTTGCAGTGAGCAAATGTCTGTTAGACCGTATTATATGACATAGACATGTGTTTGTAATCAAAAATATGGAAAATAATATAGTAATTAATCAGTTTTAAAACGTATATGATAAAGTGAGTAAAAATTTTCGAGTTGAGATGTCTAAAATCAAATTACTACCTCATTTTTTTTTTCATCACTACACAATATCGCCAACCAAATCTTTCACCACGTCTCGATCCACTGCATACGTTGCAAATACATAAAAATAAGTTAAACTCACAAAATGGTGCGCTAGGAACGAAATACGTATTAAATGACCTTCGTTTACTTGACTTAATGGACAAATTTTGATATTTTGATTGCATAATTTCTATAATTCTATTATATGTTATACTATGCACATTTTTGCTTTAACAACTTTTAAATAACTATTAATTGAAGTGCTATTTTAAAATATCTAATTTATTAAATTGTTTACTTACGTGAAACCCTGTATAAACACTTATTTAGATATATATTTTTTCACACCCCCCGTAGGCTTTTATGTTTGTAAAATTGCACTGTACGTTACATCAAGTTATTACTAAAATACTTATCCTTGAAGATTCTTTAAAATAAATTCTACAAAACAATTTACATTTACCGCCATTTTCGTAGTACGTGCGCGCCATTTTCGATTCCTCATAGGGTCTAATTTAACGAGTCACTATTATGTTCAAGTCAAATAAACATTCCTCAAATAAGCATTGTCGTTTTACTAATTTATCAATCCGAGACATGCTTAATTAAAAATAAAAATTACTAATATGTATTTTACGAATTTTTCACGTAAACACATAACCTCTAATGTAAACATCGTTGTTTTTGTATTTTTAGATTAGAATTGCTCGAAACTGGATATTATAACGATACTAAAAAATTTATTTACACTATTTACTGTATTCAAATCAATATTGACTGTTTTGAGATCAATACTCTAATATTGTGATCTATTCAATTTTGAGATTGCGTCCATGCGCATGTGCGACAAAAACTATGAAGATTTCAATCAAATTATTTCGAAATATTATGGAATAAAAAAACATTGTGGTGTAACCGTATTTCCGATTTAATACGTCATGACACTTAAAGTAAATTTAGATAAGATAAACGCAATAAAACGATCGTATTATCACGATCAAATATAATCTTGTTTATTGTAGAAGTCATGAAAGTAGTCATATTGTGAAAATCCATTTTCCAGGTGTATTTTGAAAATATTTACGACCAGGTATAGAATAGTAGAAATGGCGACCGTCGAGGAAGATAATTTTGATGGTTTAGTGCCTAATTATACTGATTATATCGATAATCACAATTATTTGTCGGGGAGTGTCACTTTTAGTCCCGTGGGAATGGCGGGAATTTATCAATTAACTACCGACTTTATAAACAGTATATTTCCAGAAAATATAATCGAAGAAGGTAAGATATACTTTGGGTTAAAGTTATTTCTTAATTACACGTATTTAGATTCGGTAGATTTCAAATAATAATGAAATTTCAGAGTATTTTGCGGTTATTGCAACTATCTAATCGGAATGTTTGATTTATCAGATGTTTACATTTATCAAGTCACCAGATTCTTGTAACATGTGATAAATTAGAGACAATAGAAATTGTTTAAACAAATATTTTCATTATCAATTGTTGTAAATCCCTATTATTAATAAAATAAATATTTAGACAACATTAATTTTTGAATCCCCTCGTTATATTCAAAATTAAGCGCCAACGCCGCAGTGGCGGAAGTTCAAACTTGACATATTTACATTTTAGGTTATAGTAGAAGTCGTGTTTTAATTATTAAATGTTTTCAGTTGAATATAATTTTTGTGTAATATTTCGAAATTTTCGAGAGTATTATACCATATGCTCTAATATGGAAACAAATAAATATTCTTTAGAGGTCAGTGTTAATCAAAATTTTACTTTTATTCGTTTAGTAACATGTTTTTTAATTTAAAAAGCGTTTGTCAAGTTTTTGGTTTGTCTACTACAGATTTTCGTTTAAAAAGTTGTGAAACGATTTCGTTTTAGTCAAGAATCACTTTGTAAGATACAGCGATCAAAATTTGAATAATTTTTTTCTAAATAATAAGTATTTGTTAAAAAAATCTTTACAAAGTTCTTACGAATATGACTTTTATGGAAATAGGGACTGAAACAATATTTAAAACAACAAATTCTACGTATAATTGATACTATAGAAGTTACCAATACTTTAATCTCAATTTTCTCGATTAATAAGTTTCCTATTATCCTTTATTGATTTTTAGGAACTTTTGTTTGGAAAAAGGATATCCAAAACACATATTATCTTGAACTTAAAGATGGGTTAACTTACAAAGATGTTATAGAAGATTATTGGTGTTTTATATATATACTGGCGTTTATATTAGCTATAGCTATATTTCTACCTATAGTCGGTCTAATTGTATGTTGTTGTCGCTGTTGTGGAAACTGCGGTGGCAAAGCCAGACCGAGTAACAAAAGAAAAGAACTTGGAGCGAAGATTATCCTTGCAGTTTTATTAACTATATGTTTAGGATTCTTCGTGTAAGATTTTTTTTAATACTTATTAATAATTCAATCATTATAAAACGTATCTAATTGTTTTTACATTCTTCAATTTTACATTTTAATTAGTTATAGTAACTAATTATAATACTTATAAAAACTTCCCTGTCCCTGGTATAATCATTGGGACAATCTACAGGGGATGAGACAGGCAAAGACTCTCTTGGGAAACTGTAACGACAAGAGGATCAACTGAACCTAACAGAGCAACCTACGAATACTAATAGGGGCACTATCGCCTCAAAAGACACATACAAGAATTAGCAGAGATTGCAGCATGAATATTGTGTTGCACTGAGGACGAAACTTCTATCCACATTCACTCAAAGTATGAGACCCTAAGGAATTCATCATGGAAGGATATGAAATAGACGAAGACCTCTGGCAATTAAAGCCATCCCACATTCTGGACTTTCTAAAAAGGAGTGGGACTCACAGATCAGCTGTAAAAATTGGGTTTCCCATTATCACTACAAGAAAGGGGCACACAATAGATTCTTTGGATCTCAGTGTATATGACATCTCTATCTACATACATACAAGTTCCTGGTTACTTCGAAGACTGTTTACAAGTGCTATTAGTGATTTTAAATTGTAAATGAGGCAGTTAATAACGAGGAACACCTAGGACATCTTTTGGCATCAATATGGATGAAAAGATACAAAAAAAATGGATGAGATCTGAAAAAGGATCCAATTTTCTTTTTCATCACAATAAAGCTTTTTGTTGGTGTTTGAATTTATCTACATCATTCCATATAATGAGTATTATCATCTATATATTTAGTTAATGGTGAAAATAATTATTTAAAGCAATTTTGGAAACAATCGATTGGTTTTTAGATAAGATAAAGATGCGTCATATATCCTGGAAAGTAAAAATATAATAAATCCCATAATACCCCGTATTAAATATCTAAGTATCATGATTATATTTCTCCAATTTTTGGTATTTATATTCCATCGAATTATTGCAAACCAATTTTTATATGTATCAATTGTATCAAAATATTTTACACAATCAAACTCTGTCAGAATTAAAACAGTTAAAACAACTGAGGAAGGCTTTCCGAAGCCAATATAATGATCCATTGTAAATATAATCAACATATGAATGAAAATTGGCCCCCTAAAGTAAGATTGCACTGCAGGATGTTAGATGGTCTCACGGTGGAAGGTAAAAGCATCCTGGACGTTCTTTCCTTTCTGGGGGCCACTTTGGCTATCTTGGTTCTGTTAACTAAATAGCTGGATGATCACCAGGCAGATATCTACCAAACCTTCCTGCAGTACGTCCTCTGGTCTATGGATTTTACGGTTACTGTTGCTTTGGAATGGAAACAACTCATAAAACCTTTCCCCGAAGACAATATAACGATCCATTGTAAATATAATTAAAATATGAATGAAAATTGATCCCCTAAGGTACTGCTGTACCGCTGGATGGTCGTTTGGAGGTGGTATGGTGGAAGCTGTTATGGGTTGAGTAGATTTGGTTCCGATAAAAATTTTTCTTGTCCAAATTTTATTTTTTTTTCATTATTTGTTTGATATATTTGATCCTTGAGACACATCTGAATAAATATTTGTAGATATTATTTTATTTCTTATAGATTCGGAATGGTGGGTTCTTTTGCGAGTAATCAACAATTACGAAAAGGTACCAATGAATTTCCTGAAAACGGAAGAAAAGTTTATGCGGATTCACAATCTTTCCTCTATAGCATAAAAGATCAAGCAGAACATCTTCTTAAAAATAATTACGAAGAATTTGGTGATGCATTCAAAGATTTCATACAAGGTGAATACCTCAGATTTTAATATGTGTTTCTAACTGTTGACTAGACCCCAGTAGCCAGTAGCAGTGAACTTTGAGGTTATCTAGCTCCTCGACAATACCCATTTTATTGAAGCTCAACAGGATCAAGCCGTTTGAGTTAGTGAAGTGCTTTAAATGATAGTGAAAAGCAGATTATTGTGCAAAACAATGTAGTATCGATAAAATTATTAGACACCGTTTACTTAAAATGACTACGGATAAATTACACTTACCTCATATAATAACCTCAATTGACAAATTAGGTTTGAAATCAGGTTTTTATTGGCCAGATTATAGGTCCCATGTTGAAAGGTCCTTTTCCCTATTAATGAGTGGCATTGAGGAATCTCCAAGTTGAGTTAGGTTGGAAAAATATTTCTTTTTGATTTTCTTTCTAAAAAAAATTATATTGAAGCTTAAATATCTTTTATTCGTATAGATTCTGGAAAAAATATCATAGAACAGTTATCGGTATGGGCAAACGCAAGTTCTATATTGAGGATACTCAATTTCGCCGAAACTTTACCAGAATTAAAAAATAATTTGGAAAATTTGAGTAACTTTACATCGAATTTGATAACGAGAGAGACTGACTTGGAAGAAGGTGAGTTAAATTTGTGTAAAAAATTATTCGAACGCCGGCCCTGTGTGAAATATTTTCACATTTCTAGGTTATGTTTATGGTCACATTTTTTTAAAAAGTTTTTAGTAGAAATATTTTTAAAAAAAGTTTATTTATCATTATAAAATATGAAATTGAGATTCTAACTATTTTTATTTGTTAATATTTAAAAAATATATAAATTATCATTTTTTGAGTCATTTTCTATTTTTTTTTGTGAATTTTGTTGTGAAAGCAATTTTACTTATAGGATAATAATAAATAAAACAAGAAATTAGACAGTTTAGACGTTACAAAACAAAAATATGTCATATTAATTCAATATGATAGTCAGGCACCATAGCAAAGAATTTTAGTTTCTTTAATAGAGGTCCTTGTTAATTAAGGAATAAAAGGAAATGGGGAGGTCAATACAAAGGAAGCTGTACAGTTTCCATTGCTACCAATACCTTTTAGTGGCATGCTTCGATAAGAGTTTCGGAAGTTAAAAAAACCCTCTGAAGGTATCTTCTTGATCTGGATCACCCCAAAAAAGTTTCATACACCATATCCACCAGAATTGAAATGGGAAGGTGATTTACTTCGTTGGAAAAAAGACTGTACAGTTTTAATTGCTACCAATACCTTTTAGTGGCATGGGAAAATGCTTCGATAAGAGTTTCGGAAGTTAAAAAAACCCTCTGAAGGTATCTTCTTGATCTAGATCACCCCAAAAAAGTTTCATACACCATATCCACCAGAATTGAAATGGGAAGGTGATTTACTTCGTTGGAAAAAAGACTGTACAGTTTTAATTGCTACCAATACCTTTTAGTGGCATGGGAAAATGCTTCGATAAGAGTTTCGAAAGTAAAAAAACCCTCTGAAGGTATCTTCTTGATCTGCATCACCCCAAAAAAGTTTCATACACCAGATCCACCAGAATTGAAATGGGAAGGTGATTTACTTCGTTGGAAAAAAGACTGTACAGTTTTAATTGCTACCAATACCTTTTAGTGGCATGGGAAAATGCTTCGATAAGAGTTTCGGAAGTTAAAAAAACCCTCTGAAGGTATCTTCTTGATCTGGATCACCCCAAAAAAGTTTCATACACCAGATCCACCAGAATTGAAATGGGAAGGTGATTTACTTCGTTGGAAAAAAGACTGTACAGTTTTAATTGCTACCAATACCTTTTAGTGGCATGGGAAAATGCTTCGATAAGAGTTTCGGAAGTTAAAAAAACCCTCTGAAGGTATCTTCCTGAGCTGGGTCACCCCAAAAAAGTTTCATACACCATATCCACCAGAATTGAAATGGGAAGGTGATTTACTTCGTTGGAAAAAAGACTGTACAGTTTTAATTGCTACCAATACCTTTTAGTGGCATGGGAAAATGCTTCGATAAGAGTTTCGGAAGTTAAAAAAACCCTCTGAAGGTATCTTCTTGAGCTGGGTCACCCCAAAAAAGTTTGATACACCAGATCCACCAGAATTGAAATGGGAAGGTGATTTACTTCGTTGGAAAAAAGACTGTACAGTTTTAATTGCTACCAATACCTTTCAGTGGCATGGGAAAATGCTTCGATAAGAGTTTCGGAAGTTAAAAAAACCCTCTTATCAGATTCACAAAAAATATAGGGGCGACTCCCAGAATTTTTGAACCGGTGTGAAAAGAAAACAAAACAGGATCTAGAAAATCAAACACAGTCTGAAATTGACTTCTTTAATTTGTTGGGGTTGGGGGTCTACATAGACTATCATTGAAAACTTTGAATATAATGTATTTCAAAAGTTTATAGAAACATATTGAGGTTTTCTAGTAGGTATATCGGTTTTTCCTAGTAGGTGTATCGGTTCTTGTAACACAAGCAGGAAGTGGAAGTTGTGTTCGGTACCTGGGGTCAATACGAATTCGAAAACTTGTTATTTTTTTTTTTTAATTATTTTATTCTTATTTATATTATTTTATTTTTATTAGGAATGGAGGGGATTAAAAAAAATTTAATAGAAACTTTAAACAAATGTTCCGAAGAATTTAAACAGGAATGTATGGAAGTAGAAGAAGCTATCAGTAGTTTGGCGATCAATGTCGATTTTAACAAAGTTAGTATTTTGTTTATCACATAAATACAAATAATATACAGTATGAAACAAAAAAAAAATAATATTCCTCACTTTTTCTTTAGTAGTTTCGCTTATTTCAAATATTATTTTAAATCTATTCATAGATGAAACTTTATACATCAAAAATCGTGCTAAAGGCATTAGAGTATACAGGGGTGAGCCCGAAGTTAGTATGGGATTGTGTGAAACGATGGGTGACCGCGGGGGGTTGAGTATTGAGGCTCAATGTCGATATTTGTTGTAGTTACCGGACGTTTCACAAGCACTACAATTAATCGGAGAGTTAGATATAGAGAATATCATAAACGTCGCTGAGAACGGGAAGGAAGTATTGGAAAATGCGGAAAAAAATATCAATGACACAATATCTGATGTTCTACGGCAGATATCCGATAAAATTGACGAAGCAGGTGAGAATGAGGACAAAATTAGAATATTTTCATTGAGAAAAAATATATTTAGGTAAAAAATCAGTTATCGGGGTAATCTATAGGGGTTGAGGTGCACTTGGAAGTCTGTAACCGAAGAAGATTTATGGGAATAATTGGGAGTTTTGTTGGGGCATTAGAAACTTGGAAATCCCGGTTTTGGTAAAAGATTTTGCATCGTCGAGGACAAAATTTTCACCTACATTCTCTCAAAGTTCCTACGGTACTTCGGAGCGCTACGTCTGAAGGCTTATAACATAGAAAATGAAGTTATTTGCCAGTTACAATCATTCTAAATCTTAAAAATAGGATGAGAGGAAAGAGAAAATGATAAATTTCATTTTTCCGCGCCTCTGTACCAGGTTTTCGAATCTCCTGGTAGAAATATTCACCTACGAGACTTTCGCACGAGATTAATCGATGTATCGTCTCGTTTTGTCAGAGTGTAGTCTCGATAACGAGACGAGATCGAGCGAAACTCTCTTATACTACATCTTGAATAATTAAAAAGTCTCGCAACTAGGAAAAGAGCAAGGAATGATAACAAAATCCCATTTTTCTCACTTCGGGATGTTCTCGTTCCTCTATTTCCAGGTTTTCGAATGTCCAAGTAGAAATATTCACCCGAGAAACTTTCATACGAAACTCGGGACTAGATTAACGGATGTAGCGTCTCGTTTTGTCAGAGTATAGTCTCGATAACGAGACGAGATCGAGCGAAACTCTCTTATACTACATCTTGAATAATTAAAAAGTCTCGCAACTAGGAAAAGAGCAAGGAATGATAACAAAATCCCATTTTTCTCACTTCGGGATGTTCTCGTTCCTCTATTTCCAGGTTTTCGAATGTCCAAGTAGAAATATTCACCCGAGAAACTTTCATACGAAGCTCTGGACGAGATTAACGGATGTAGCGTCTCGTTTTGTCAGAGTATAGTCTCGTTTTTTCAGAGTACCGTCTCGTTTTGTCAGAGTATAGTCTCGATAACGAGACGAGATCGAGCGAAACTTTCTTATACCACATTTTAAATAACTAAAAAGTCTCGCAACTAGGAAAAGAGCAAGGAATTATAACAAAATCCCATCTTTTTCACTTCGGGATGTTCTCGTTCGTCTATTTCCAGGTTTTGTGAATGTCCAAGTAGAAATATTCACCCGAGAAACTTTCATACGAAGCTCTGGACGAGATTAACGGATGTAGCGTCTCGTTTTGTCAGAGTATAGTCTCGTTTTTTCAGAGTACCGTCTCGTTTTGTCAGAGTATAGTCTCGATAACGAGACGAGATCGAGCGAAACTTTCTTATACCACATTTTAAATAACTAAAAAGTCTCGCAACTAGGAAAAGAGCAAGGAATTATAACAAAATCCCATCTTTTTCACTTCGGGATGTTCTCGTTCGTCTATTTCCAGGTTTTGTGAATGTCCAAGTAGAAATATTCACCCGAGAAACTTTCATACGAAACTCGAGACGAGATTAACGGATAAATCGTCTCGTTTTTTCAGAGTACCGTCTCGTTTTGTCAGAGTATAGTCTCGATAACGAGACGAGATCGAGCGAAACTCCCTTATACCACATTTTGAATAATTAAAAAGTCTCGCAACTAGGAAAAGAGCAAGGAATGATAACAAAATCCCATTTTTCTCACTTCGGGATGTTCTCGTTCATATTTTGAATAACAAAAATGTCTCGCAACTAGGAAAAAAGGAAGGAAAAAATAGAAAATTTCATTTTCCCTATCCAGGATCTTGTCGTTGTTTCATTGTCACGTGTCCAAGTCTTCTTGTAGACTCTTTTACGTGCGTCGACTCTCTTATGAAGAAACTAACAAATATCGAGTCTCGCAGTCTCGTTTTCGAGATTATACTCCGTCGAGACGAGTATTTTTCGAATTCAAGCGTGCGCTATCGCGAATAAAACGCCATTAAAATGAATTACAGGTACCGAAATAAACAACAACTTGAATACTTTGGACGATATCGCAGAAAATTTAACCTCGCAATTTCACCAAGTAAACGAAACAATCGAAAACGGTTACGGTTATCTGTACGAGTACTACCCGTACTTTTATTACTCCGGAGTCACGTTGTGTTGCGTTTTACTTTCGGCGACAGTTTTCTCGTTGCTCGGTCTGGTGTTCGGGGTATTCGGAAGGAGACCCGAACGATCCGCCGGCGATTGCTGCACGAAACGAAGCGGAAGTTTATGTTTGATGAGGTACGACTAGATTTCCGATTCCTCCTTCTTTTTTGTATATCGAATCAATTCCTTTTCAGCGCAGCCGTCGCAATATTCGCGTTCTCGTTTATTTGCGGTCCGATCACCGTCGCGATGATGGTGTCGGGCGTCGCCGCCGACAGGGTAGTTTGCTACCCCCTCCGCGACCCTGAACATTCGACGATCCTGCACCTACTAGACGATTATCCGGGGAAAATTCGCGGGGACGATCTGAATTATACGGTCGGCGAGGGGCTGTTGAAATGTTACGATAACCGAAGCATCTACAGCGTGTTGAATTTGGAAAGTAAATTCGATCTATCGCAGCTGGATTCGAAGTTCGACGTAACGAATTCGTTGGAAAATATCCGAGAGCAAATCGGGAATCGGTGGTCGACGTTTTTTCCCGATGATTTCGAAATTTTGAACGAAACTTCCCAAGGGGTATTGGAGGAACTCACGAAAATCGATCCCGATGTCGACGTCGATAGTTTTCGAACCGAGGTAATTTATTGTTGCAATTTTCGAAATGCCACCCTGTTGTCGACCTGTCGAGGACCGATATCGGTACGATAATTTCGTAAATTTGCGTAATTATCCTCGTCAGGTCATCAGGAGAGTATTTCGACAAGTTTTCCACCCTCGCCTCACGCCTACGCATTTTCCAGCTGAGTAAGAGCGTGGTTAACATGGATTTGGAAAGTGTCGTGACGTCTTTGGAGCTCTTGGCCGACGGAATGTCTTCGCGAGACCCCCAAGTGGCAGACGGTCTCGAAAAAATCATCGAAGATATCAAAACTTACGAGGAAACAATTTTAGAACCGACGATGGCCGAAGCGCGACAAGCACTCGTGAGTTTCGATCGAAAAATGCAGTGAAAGTTGTGAAAAAAAATCATATTTTCAGGAACTGGCCATTATCGTAGACGGTCAGATCAAAATGAATTCATCCAGTATGTCTGCGGCTATAACTCAATTCATCGAGGACGTCGAATTCGCCCAAAATCAATTGAAAAACTCCGACATAAGTATAGAGGTGAGTTGAATCAATCGTATAAAAACCCATGAGTTGAATCAAATCAATTGTATAAAAACCCATGAGTTAAATCAATTGTATCAAAACCCATGAGTTAAATCAATTGTATCAAAACCAATGAGTTAAATCAAATCAATTGTATAAAAACCCATGAGTTAAATCAATTGTATCAAAACCCATGAGTTAAATCAATTGTATCAAAACCCATGAGTTAAATCAATTGTATCAAAACCCATGAGTTGAATCAATTGTATCAAAACCCATGAGTTAAATCAAATAAATTGTATAAAAACCCATTAGTTAAATCAAATCAATTGTATAAAAACCCATGAGTTAAATCAATTGTATCAAAACCCATGAGTTAAATCAATTGTATCAAAACCCATGAGTTAAATCAATTGTATCAAAACCCATGAGTTAAATCAATTGTATCAAAACCCATGAGTTGAATCAATTGTATCAAAACCCATGAGTTAAATCAAATCAATTGTATAAAAACCCATGAGTTAAATCAAATCAATTGTATAAAAACCCATGAGTTAAATCAATTGTATCAAAACCCATGAGTTAAATCAATTGTATCAAAACCCATGAGTTGAATCAATTGTACCAAAACCCATGAGTTAAATCAAATCAATTGTATCAAAACCCATGAGTTAAATCAAATCAATTGTATAAAAACCCATGAGTTAAATCAATTGGATCAAAACCCATGAGTTAAATCAATTGTATCAAAACCCATGAGTTGAATCAATTGTATCAAAACCCATGAGTTAAATCAAATCAATTGTATCAAAACCCATAAGTTAAATCAAATCAATTGTATAAAAACCCATGAGTTAAATCAATTGGATCAAAACCCATGAGTTAAATCAATTGTATCAAAACCCATGAGTTGAATCAATTGTATCAAAACCCATGAGTTAAATCAAATCAATTGTATCAAAACCCATAAGTTAAATCAAATCAATTGTATAAAAACCCATGAGTTAAATCAATCGTATAAAAACCCATGAGTTGAATCATATCAATTGTATAAAAACCCATGAGTTAAATCAATTGTATCAAAACCCATGAGTTAAATCAATTGTATCAAAACCCATGAGTTAAATCAAATCAATTGTATAAAAACCCATGAGTTAAATCAATTGTATCAAAACCCATGAGTTAAATCAATTGTATCAAAACCCATGAGTTAAATCAATTGTATCAAAACCCATGAGTTGAATCAATTGTATCAAAACCCATGAGTTAAATCAATTGTATCAAAACCCATGAGTTAAATCAATTGTATCAAAACCCATGAGTTAAATCAATTGTATCAAAACCCATGAGTTAAATCAATTGTATCAAAACCCATGAGTTGAATCAATTGTATCAAAACCCATGAGTTAAATCAAATCAATTGTATAAAAACCCATGAGTTAAATCAAATCAATTGTATAAAAACCCATGAGTTAAATCAATTGTATCAAAACCCATGAGTTAAATCAATTGTATCAAAACCCATGAGTTAAATCAATTGTATCAAAACCCATGAGTTAAATCAATTGTATCAAAACCCATGAGTTAAATCAATTGTATCAAAACCCATGAGTTAAATCAATTGTATCAAAACCCATGAGTTGAATCAATTGTATCAAAACCCATGAGTTAAATCAAATCAATTGTATAAAAACCCATGAGTTAAATCAAATCAATTGTATAAAAACCCATGAGTTAAATCAATTGTATCAAAACCCATGAGTTAAATCAATTGTATCAAAACCCATGAGTTGAATCAATTGTACCAAAACCCATGAGTTAAATCAAATCAATTGTATCAAAACCCATGAGTTAAATCAAATCAATTGTATAAAAACCCATGAGTTAAATCAATTGGATCAAAACCCATGAGTTAAATCAATTGTATCAAAACCCATGAGTTGAATCAATTGTATCAAAACCCATGAGTTAAATCAAATCAATTGTATCAAAACCCATAAGTTAAATCAAATCAATTGTATAAAAACCCATGAGTTAAATCAATCGTATAAAAACCCATGAGTTGAATCAAATCAATTGTATAAAAACCCATGAGTTAAATCAATTGTATCAAAACCCATGAGTTAAATCAATTGTATCAAAACCCATGAGTTAAATCAAATCAATTGTATAAAAACCCATGAGTTAAATCAATTGTATCAAAACCCATGAGTTAAATCAATTGTATCAAAACCCATGAGTTAAATCAATTGTATCAAAACCCATGAGTTAAATCAATTGTATCAAAACCCATGAGTTGAATCAATTGTATCAAAACCCATGAGTTAAATCAAATAAATTGTATAAAAACCCATTAGTTAAATCAAATCAATTGTATAAAAACCCATGAGTTAAATCAATTGTATCAAAACCCATGAGTTAAATCAATTGTATCAAAACCCATGAGTTAAATCAATTGTATCAAAAACCATGAGTTAAATCAATTGTATCAAAACCCATGAGTTGAATCAATTGTATCAAAACCCATGAGTTAAATCAAATAAATTGTATAAAAACCCATTAGTTAAATCAAATCAATTGTATCAAAACCCATGAGTTAAATCAATTGTATCAAAACCCATGAGTTAAATCAATTGTATCAAAACCCATGAGTTAAATCAAATCAATTGTATAAAAACCCATGAGTTAAATCAAATCAATTGTATAAAAACCCATGAGTTAAATCAATTGTATCAAAACCCATGAGTTAAATCAATTGTATCAAAACCCATGAGTTGAATCAATTGTATCAAAACCCATGAGTTAAATCAATTGTATCAAAACCCATGAGTTAAATCAAATCAATTGTATAAAAACCCATGAGTTAAATCAATTGTATCAAAACCCATGAGTTAAATCAATTGTATCAAAACCCATGAGTTAAATCAATTGTATCAAAACCCATGAGTTAAATCAATTGTATCAAAACCCATGAGTTAAATCAATTGTATCAAAACCCATGAGTTAAATCAAATCAATTGTATAAAAACCCATGAGTTAAATCAATTGTATCAAAACCCATGAGTTGAATCAATTGTATCAAAACCCATGAGTTAAATCAAATAAATTGTATAAAAACCCATGAGTTAAATCAATTGGATCAAAACCCATGAGTTAAATCAATTGTATCAAAACCCATGAGTTGAATCAATTGTATCAAAACCCATGAGTTAAATCAATTGTATCAAAACCCATGAGTTAAATCAAATCAATTGTATAAAAACCCATGAGTTAAATCAATTGTATCAAAACCCATGAGTTGAATCAATTGTATCAAAACCCATGAGTTAAATCAAATCAATTGTATAAAAACCCATGAGTTAAATCAAATCAATTGTATAAAAACCCATGAGTTAAATCAATTGTATCAAAACCCATGAGTTAAATCAATTGTATCAAAACCCATGAGTTGAATCAATTGTACCAAAACCCATGAGTTAAATCAAATCAATTGTATCAAAACCCATGAGTTAAATCAAATCAATTGTATAAAAACCCATGAGTTAAATCAATTGGATCAAAACCCATGAGTTAAATCAATTGTATCAAAACCCATGAGTTGAATCAATTGTATCAAAACCCATGAGTTAAATCAAATCAATTGTATCAAAACCCATAAGTTAAATCAAATCAATTGTATAAAAACCCATGAGTTAAATCAATTGTATCAAAACCCATGAGTTGAATCAATTGTATCAAAACCCATGAGTTAAATCAAATCAATTGTATAAAAACCCATGAGTTAAATCAAATCAATTGTATAAAAACCCATGAGTTAAATCAATTGTATCAAAACCCATGAGTTAAATCAATTGTATCAAAACCCATGAGTTGAATCAATTGTACCAAAACCCATGAGTTAAATCAAATCAATTGTATCAAAACCCATGAGTTAAATCAAATCAATTGTATAAAAACCCATGAGTTAAATCAATTGGATCAAAACCCATGAGTTAAATCAATTGTATCAAAACCCATGAGTTGAATCAATTGTATCAAAACCCATGAGTTAAATCAAATCAATTGTATCAAAACCCATAAGTTAAATCAAATCAATTGTATAAAAACCCATGAGTTAAATCAATTGTATCAAAACCCATGAGTTAAATCAATTGTATCAAAACCCATGAGTTAAATCAAATCAATTGTATCAAAACCCATAAGTTAAATCAAATCAATTGTATAAAAACCCATGAGTTAAATCAATTGTATCAAAACCCATGAGTTGAATCAATTGTATCAAAACCCATGAGTTAAATCAAATCAATTGTATCAAAACCCATAAGTTAAATCAAATCAATTGTATAAAAACCCATGAGTTAAATCAATTGTATCAAAACCCATGAGTTAAATCAATTGTATCAAAACCCATGAGTTAAATCAATTGTATCAAAACCCATGAGTTAAATCAAATCAATTGTATCAAAACCCATAAGTTAAATCAAATCAATTGTATAAAAACCCATGAGTTAAATCAATTGTATCAAAACCCATGAGTTGAATCAATTGTATCAAAACCCATGAGTTAAATCAAATCAATTGTATCAAAACCCATAAGTTAAATCAAATCAATTGTATAAAAACCCATGAGTTAAATCAATTGTATCAAAACCCATGAGTTAAATCAATTGGATCAAAACCCATGAGTTAAATCAATTGTATCAAAACCCATGAGTTGAATCAATTGTATCAAAACCCATGAGTTAAATCAAATCAATTGTATCAAAACCCATAAGTTAAATCAAATCAATTGTATAAAAACCCATGAGTTAAATCAATTGTATCAAAACCCATGAGTTGAATCAATTGTACCAAAACCCATGAGTTAAATCAAATCAATTGTATCAAAACCCATGAGTTAAATCAAATCAATTGTATAAAAACCCATGAGTTAAATCAATTGGATCAAAACCCATGAGTTAAATCAATTGTATCAAAACCCATGAGTTGAATCAATTGTATCAAAACCCATGAGTTAAATCAAATCAATTGTATCAAAACCCATAAGTTAAATCAAATCAATTGTATAAAAACCCATGAGTTAAATCAATTGTATCAAAACCCATGAGTTAAATCAATTGTATCAAAACCCATGAGTTAAATCAATTGTATCAAAACCCACGAGTTAAATCAAATCAATTGTATCAAAACCCATGAGTTAAATCAAATCAATTGTATAAAAACCCATGAGTTAAATCAAATTAATTGTATAAAAACCCATGAAATATGTGAATTAATAAAATTCTTCCAGGGAATAAATAAATATATTGATAAAGTGGAAGAAATAATTCGGGGTTATTTGAGAAGGGTGATTACTGTACTTACTGAAGAGCTAGGTCAGTGTGGTCCTCTAAACGTTGCGATCCATGCACTGTTGATTGCGGTTTGTGATAAAATAACGTTACCATGGGTAAGTTCGCTTTGAATTCAACATTAGTAATCGAAAAATGTATTTTTTCCGATTTAGAATAGCTTCTGGATGTCGATGTTGATATGTTTGATAGCTTCCGTACCTATGATCATTTTCTCGATATGGTTATCATCATTATATAAAAGGTACAAACCCCGCGAACAAAATAACGAAAGGTAAGTATTTTTTTATTTTTAAATATCATAACCCAACTGGCAACCATGTCCCCGTAGTTAAAAGGTTCAATTAATAATCAAAATAATCATCAAAAAATGATTTTTCTATAGAAAAAACAAAAAATTATTCTAACAGTACTTGTACTATAATAGAATAAAACATATAATGTACAACGGGTTAAAAAAGTATTAATATATCGACTGTATGCTAAACGAGATCAAACAATGAAAATTTGTAAGACCCTGTATATATTTTAGATAATTGGTGTACCATAAAGTGACATATACTCATTGCCGGTTGGAATTAACAACCATTTCAATGTAGATTAAAAGTTCCTCTTAAACTTGTTGGAACCAGTGGTTGAATTTGTTTTTATTTTTTTTTATAGATCCCGTTTACGAAACAGTATTGGTAAAAGATATAATGATTATTATCCTGAGCAAGGTAATGATGATACGATACCCATGTAAGTATCTTATTCGTTGTCGTAAAGTCCTAAAAATGATTTTAATAATTTTTTCACCTACGTTGTGAATAAATGTTAAATATGTATAAAAGTAAAACCAAGGCTAGTCACAATAATTAATAAAAAACCCTACAAAATAATTTTTAATATTCAAAACAAACTAAATTCCAAAAAAAAATTCTAGAACTCATCAGATTACCTAAAAAATGAAGTATAGATATGTAACATATAGGAACTAGGCTATATATACTATTCTTCTATAACTGTGCCTTCGTCTATACAATTATACAGTTACTGAATACCCTAGAGTGTTTTAAAATTTACTGGAGAATTCTAGGTCATCGGTTTAGTTATAAAAATGTTTAAAAAAAGAGTATAAATTTTTTTAAATAAGTAAAATATGGAAGTGTCTTGAATGAATTCGATACACTGTATATTAAACACTTCACAATTCATCAAAAAATATGTTATAACAACTTTTTACTTTAATAAATAAAAATTAAATTGCAACTGTGCGTAGTAAGTAAGTAAAAATAGTGAAGTACTTCAGGATTGTCAATTAAAATAATCATGGAACAATAAATAATAATACAAATCATGATTCCACAGAATTATTTACGATTCCGTGAAATGAGTCTGTTTGAGAAAGTGAAACAAGGAGTTTTACTTAGTTTGACAGTTGACTAACCAACATTGAGTTTCTAGAACTTAGAAACTCGAATTGCTTCAGGACTGTCAACTAAAATGACCATGGAACACTAAATAATAATAACAATAAATCATTATAAAATGTCCTTGGGACACTAATAAATAATAATTCCACAGAATTATTAACGATTCCATGAAATAGGAAGTGAAACGAAGTATTTTTACCCAGTTTGAAAGTTGGCTGCTTATTTGTGCACAGAGATCTATTTTTTTTGAGTTTCTAAATTATTTTTTAGAGGTATGAGTAACTATTATGGAGAGGTTTTTAAAAAAAACAAAAACGTGGATTACTACCAAGGAGCTAGTGCTCCTAAGGCTCTCGATGATAGTAACTATAGATATAATGACATGTCTCAAAGGTAAGTTTAACGAAAAAACCATTTTAATATAATAAAATGGCATAAAACCAGAAATATATTGAAATTTAAAATTATTAATGTTTTTGTGTATTCTCTGTACAATAAATAAAAACCGTATTGTGAAGGGACACAATAAATTAGCTCATTTACATTATCTGATAATGCTTTCAAACTAATTACAAGACAAAACGTCCTTGATCACGTGCATACTAATAGTTTCAGATGGATTGGGTTTAAAAATTTTCATTATTTTCATTTGTCTTGAAAAAATAAAAAAATACTATTTTTAAATAAGAAAAGACCTAAAGTCAAGACTTATAATGATAATTTAAATAATAGTTTTCCATAATCTTCCTTATAATTTCATCTTCCCCTCGTATATATATTGTTTCATATTAACGTTTTATATTACAGATTGAATCAATATCCACAACAATCAACGCGTTTCTAAAGTGATTGTTGCTTTTTTGTTATGTTACTATTCGTATAACTAAAATTCATATTAAAAAAAAGAATCATACCTTAAATATATCACTTTCATCACACATGTTCGACGCGGTTTTCCGAAACCTAACATCATTTAGGTTGTTGCCGAAAAACTTTTACACTTTCATTTAACTTTCACGTTAACACCAAATAAAAATTTGAAATCAAATGACTTAATGTTAAATGGTGAACGTTTGAAAAACGATTTCTTGTGATACTTTATCGAAATATGTTTGTTGCGATATTTACTCGATTGAGAACAGGCCGAAAATGGCGGTACTTCGGTCATAAGCAGATCACGTGGACCGCAAAAAAACTTCAATATCGTTCGATTTAGAGTTGGCTTATACAGAAATGTAAAGGAGAATTTACGCGATTACACATACATACATTTCATATAAAAATAGTTGAAAACTTTTATTTTCATTTGAAAACTGAAGTTTGAACATTAACAATCGCCTTAAATAATTTTTATATACAGAGGGCAAGCAATAAATGAGATATAAAAACATAAACAAAAGCGAAAAATTGCCTAACGGCAGGTGAAGATTCCTAATTGGTATTCGCGAAAATAACGAAGCGAGCGTCATCTGTTAATTTTCTTTAAAACATCAATAGAGGTGAACAGCAAAGCCAGAATACGAACTAATTTTGTTGTTTTAAAACGATAAAAAGTGTTACTTGAAATTTTAGTCTAAATAGTAAAATAATATACTTGTTTAAAGTACTTTTTTTAGATAAAAAAAAAACACATCCACAAGGTAATTAATAAAAACGTTGTAGTATTACAAATGTTAAAATTTCATTTTAGTTTCCAATAATACCCTTGTGCACTTTTTTGGTTGTTTCGTATAAATATTTAAGACTCTTCCTCCCGTTCTTACATAAAAAATGCATTTCCCATCTCTAACTACTCAGATTAATTGTTATGACATGAGGCTGGGAAATTAGTCTTGTAGACACAACTTTTAATGGTTTTTCAATTTGTTTTAAGCTACATAATACTAAATATTCCTACCGTGCAACGTTCTTTTAGTGATCTGCTTCTGACTCCAATATGATGTTGAAAATGGTTACTTCAATTTTCGTCATTCAAACACAACTTTTTGTTCTAAACTTTGTTCTAAACAACACAAACACGTTTAGAAGATAACGGAAATTACAAATATGAAAAAAATACTACCAAAATCACTATAAAAACACTTAAAAAACTAAACAGCATCAAACAACTTTACACATAGTCGTTCACAGAAACCAAATTCAGCGCCATCTAGCGACACGTCATTTTCGCCAATAACCTCAATATTATTTTTGATTGTTTATGTTCTTGTTTTTATTTTTGTTTGAATAAACATATTTTTACTCGCATTTCCTCCGTATCCATCAATTAGCTGATTATTTTCGTTTCGTGTTGTATCTCGTTGAAAGTATTCGTTTGCTTTGTTTAGATATTAGAAGAATCTTAAGAATATCAACAGTTGATAGTGTGGCTGCGAAACAACGTCTCCATTTTTAAAAAACAGTGAGTATTTTTTTGATTGCTTATAACAAATCTACGAGGCGTGATTTAAAATTTAAATGAATACCCTCCAAATTACCATCATTGGTTAGCTTTGTACTTCTCCCCGTATAATGAATCCACTACTGGAAGAATCTTTATAAGGTTTTTCTTTCCAAGTGACTATTATATGCTTTGCGTTTTTTTATGTCAAAAATACTTCGATTTAAGCATTTTTTTTATTTTCGAGAAATCGCATAGTACTAAATCCAACGAATAAGTTGGATAGAGACAAATAAAAAGTTTTAATACCCAAAAACTCGTTAACTAAAAACCATTTGTGATATGGCACGTTATCATTACGGAGAATGATGCTATTAGACCTTAATTTTTAAATATTTCTTTGCAAACATTCCAGTATCCCTTTGTAGTTTAGTTATTTTCCTTGAAATAAGATTCTTTTCATTTTAGACCTCAATGGAGGGTGACGAAGGTTAGGTTAGGTTAAAAACTTTTAGCAATCAAATTGAAATCCGTATTTCACTTGTAAATAGTAACAGATTGTAACATTTTGTGAGGTTAAGTTAAATTATGTAACAAAAATCTCTTCAGGTGGGTCAGTTACAAGTTTTTTCGTAGTTGGCAGTCAACGCATTAAACTTTGAATAAAATCCAATGATAATGAGTGTTCGGAGATCCTTATTTCACGACAGGCACTTCAAATACTATCTCGATAAAGCGGCTGTAGCTCAAACTTGTCATTGCTTGACTTATGACGTGAGGGTGTGCTACTATAAAAATTCTTTTGGTCAAATTTTTCAATGACACCTCGTAGCTATCGATAAAATATTTATTATTTTTAATAATTATGAAAATTTGCGCTTTGAAGGTTTAAAAGTTACTTTGTAAAATAAATACTTCAACAATTTCTTATCACGACGTAATGCATAATTGATAAGAACATTTTGAGTATGTAAAAAATAAATACAGGGAGGAGATATTTAATGATTGTACCTTCTAAAAGCATACTTATCAAAATTTCAATCAGTAATATCGGTTATTGACTGTACTATATATCCTTTCAATTAAAAAAGTGAAAAATTTAACTGGACTATTTTCTTTCCAGTATTAGTTGGAACGCGTATAATGGAGAGATTCCAAACTTTACATACTGTTGTCATTAGTAGGTTAAAGTGTGATACTATTTATTTATTGTTGAAAAAATGTTCAAATTTTATTAGTATAAGGTGATTGAATAGTTGCAACATATATATTTTTTGTATAAGTATATATTATTCATTAAAAATTATAAATCTTCTTCTCTTTTATTTTTCGCACTACAACTCCTGTCCTCGTCCTAGTTGCCTATGGGGCTAAAAGAGAGTCGAGTCAAATACCCTGGTAATGAACTGTCAAAATCAGCTGATATCCATAAAAAATGGCCGCCGAGGGGTAAACGAATGCCTTTACTGTAAATTTCTGTGTGGTTTGAGTTTACTAACAGACTGACGGAAAAAACTCTGTTCCTGCTGTGGTAATCTCATTGACACAGATCTAAATAGTATCTATGAATTCCTCTTAACACGAAGAAAAAACAAAAAATACTAAACAAGCGAATTACTGAAAATAATCTAGAAAGGTTCGATTGTTTACCCCACGGTCGTCATTTTGACGTATATCAGCTGTTTTCTTAGATTGTATAAAAAATATAGACAGGACCGCATTCAGGTATAAGGGAAATGTCTAATACGTTAATATTTATTTATTATTAAAAAATGTTCAAAGTTTACTAGTATAAGATGATTTATTAATTTATTTATTAGTTGCAACATAAGTATTTTTTGTATTCATTATTCATTAATGAATTAAAAACCTTCTTCTCTTTTTTTTGTCGACCTTACATACCTGTCCTCACCCTAGTTGCCTATGAAGCTAAAAGAGGGGCGTGACAAATAACTTGATTTAAATATAGACAGGACCGTATTCAGATAGAAATGAATTAATAGCGGCAAGCTTCAATATTTAATTGAAAATTATTTTACGTTTTTGACAGTTTTGCCAATAATGCTGTAATTTGGGTAAAATAGGAATACTTGAAATAAAGTGAATAAAACACTGTTTTTAGACGAAAATTTTTTAATATCACAGTCTAACTACAAAAAGTTTAATAGTGAGGTAAGTAACCTATACATTGAAAGATATGTTAATAAATAAATCTCACAGAAAATAAAAATACATTATTATAAATAGATTAAAATTATAATCAACTAAAAATACTATTTGAAACTATTAAATTGATTTACTATTATCGTTATTTCAAGGAACTTACATAGGATTAGGTGAACAGAACAATTCTTGGCCATTTGACAACATTGCATTGATTAATGCATTACAAATTGTATACAAGGCTTTTTTGATAATTTTTGATTCTATTGTATTTTTTGATCACCTCGTATATAATTAAGATTTGACCAAATTTATGACTGTTTTTATCATTTTGTGTGAAAAGTATTTCAATAAAAGTTTCAACTGTCAACTATCATTTGTCTCCTGTCAGAATTTGAATCAATTATGTCGTTTACTTTGACAGCCAGTGAAAGCAAACTAATCGTGTTGTAATGTTGTTTCTAAAAGGACCAATAACTGTACTGTTTACCTCTATAGTATGCAACACCTAATACTGTAATAATACAATAGACAAGGAAAGCGTGACGTCATAAAACAAGATGGTAACACTGGTCTGTTCCATGGTAAAATCAGACATAAACTGTTTCTGATTGTTTAAGGGAATTTTACACGGTATGATAAGTTGAAGCAATTTATCGTAACGATCAGATTGTTACAATTTATCTTGTTTCCAAGTTATTTAGTGACGTTTAGACTGTTGCTGTAACAATGACAAAAAATGCAAGCAGATGAACTCGAAAATTTTTAATTATATTTATTGAGAAGTTTTACGTAAAGTAGTTCTGGGGTCGATAACGGTTAAGTGACATTTGACAGGGTTATACATTGTTACGATTTATCGTAGCGTGGGAAGCCCCCTTAAAGTTTATTTACCAGTGAAAGTTTCTTAAAGTTAAAAAAATGATACAAGTGACTGTGTTTCACCGTGTTTATGAAAATTAGTAGTTAATAATACGTGGACGTATAAAAGTAAGTATAACATCTATTGTAATGAAAGTTATTTAGAGTATATAGAAAAGTTGGGTTAGGAAGTGAAAATATAAATTTCTAATAATTTTTTTTCCAAAAATATCGATAAATAGATAGTGAGTTGTAAATATGAGGCTATTTAATTTGTACTACGTTTCGTTGTGAATATTTTTACTAAAAAAAATCAATTATTGTTAGGTCAAAATTAGCAAAAGTAAAAAAATCAGTAATCTCTACAAAAAAAATGAATTATCACTTTCCCAGTCCATAGTGAAGTTAAAATATATAATTATTTATGAAAAATTATGAATTGAATAATACAAAACTATTACGTACCTTTATGAAGAGTTAAAAACAATCTAGAACTACCGATAATTCAACAAAATGTTTTTAAATTTTTAGTTTTTATCGATTAATAGCTTTTATATAACATATCAAAGCAAATTTATACAATTTCCACAAATTTACACACTTTAATTAAAAATGTACAAACATTTCGAACTACTATTAGATCGATTAAAGAACAAGCGAGATATACATATATACAAATAAGGCAGTTAACAAATAGGAAGACTTATGATTAAACAAGGAAATACTGAAATACTACGTTTGGACGGATCAGAATGTTTCATATGCCTACTCAGTATCAAAGTTTTTTGTGACTTGGTAACTGTTGAATAATGATCCACTGAACACACTACCACTACACCAGCACTCAAAATTACACTGTCTAAGGCGCGTTTCGATAACCAAGTTATCGTCTTCAGAGACTGAAGGTAAACCGTTTACCTTCAGTCTCTGAAGACGATAACTTGGTTATCCAAACGGTGGGTGGTAGTGTAAATAGTGTGTTCAGTACATTACCAAATATTCCAACTTAGTTAAATGATCCAAATAATTTTAATATGCCATCATAAGGAGAAATAATCTTCCCAAAGGATATATTTGAGTTAAATATAGAAATGTATTCACAAATGGACCCGATAAAAGAGTTTCACCAGTGGAAGCTTAAAATATAACAAAATTGTCTAAAATTAATGGTATCGGTACAAAGTCTGAATTAACGTACCCTTAGAAGAAGAAAGGAATTGAGAAATATCATAACTTTGATTAAATTCAGTACTCAAAACAGAAAACCAGAAAAAACAGACATAAAAGTAAAAGATTATATTTGTAATAACAAAAATGCAACCGGGGAAAGAAAATTTGAAGTTAAGAATAAGTTAAAATAGAAAATATAAGCTGATTTGGCTATATTTAGTAAAATAAATTATTAGGAGGTGCAGGTGGACCATACAAGAAGAAGAATGAGGTATAGCAACCAAAGGAAAGGTGAAATTGAAATGTATAGAAGATTCAATATAGTAAAAGAATTCCAACAATTAAATTCCTACAAATACAGCAAATAACTGAAGAAATAATAACAAGATACTGGCGGATCATACAAGAAGAAGAATATGAAGCATTTCCAGCAAGCGAAAGGTGAAATGACAAGTGATAGAAGTAAATAATCAGTACAGAAATGTAAATATATAAATGGAGAGTTGAAGAAGAACAGGAGCAATCTAAATTCTTCTAAATACAGCAAATGTTTGAAGGTTTGAAGGAACAATAAGAAAATATTGACAGAACATATAAGAAGAAGAAATTTGATAATTATTTTATTGAATCATAAAATATAAACTTTTCTTTGAGAAAATCTGTATAAATCGTTACATAGAAAAAATTTGGAAAAAAAATGAGCAAAAATAGGATCAGAAGAACAAGATCATATTAGCAAGAATTAAAAAAAATGAGTCAACCATTATTTTGAATAGATTTTAGAAAAAACTGGGAAAAAATATGTTTTTCTAGAATTCTTCTCTATAAAAATACGATAAAACTAATTTTTTTTGAACTACATCAAGAAAATAAGTAAATTGAATACATTTTTCAAAACAATAGTCAAAACTAAGTGATTGACTGTTGTCCTTTTGGTCACCAAAGTAGCGGTATACATCACCATATTTAAAAGACAAACAAAAACATAATATGCAAAAAAATAACATTGAATTATCATTATTTATAAATTTGTAACAATCAAACCTTCAATACCTCCTCTTTTTTAACGTAAGATCTTTCTTTAAGCAATTGATCTATTTGGTCTTCACTATAAAACACTACGAAGTCCTTGGGCGCCAGCCCTTCGAATACAGCACAAACTGACGGTTTCAAATTGAAGAAGAACAACGGTTGGTTTCTAGCTGCGAAATCTTGAGTTAAAATTTCTACTACGGTAGCTGCCGTGTAATCGGCCCCGTATATATGGGAGCAATCTATGATAACAGGAATCCCCTGACGTAGACTGTGTTTAGTGACTAAATTTCTCACATAGTCTACGGAAGGGAAGATCAAACAACGGTCTGGAGTTAACATCAGATATTCGTTGTTATCTCTCGACTGAAACAAAAAATTAATAAGGAATAAATGTTATAATTTGTTTTTTTTAACGACCCGTTATTTATTTTTAATGTACACCTCCTAATACTAATTTCCTGTCCCAAATTAAATTTTTCACCAGGTAAGTGTTTTCTCAAAATACTAGTGGAAGTTGTGAACCAGCAGCCCAGCAACGAAAATGGTTCACAATATTAATAATTTTCGAAATTATTTAATAAACATATTACAAAGTGTATTCATTTATTTTCACATATTTTTTAAAACTAATTTTCTATTAAAATGAACCTAAAATCAATAGGATTTATCAAGAGAAAGTGTAAACTATAAATTTTTTGCCACAGAAAAAGTTTGCACAATGTCAACTGTCAAATGCCAACTTATTATCATAGATCTTCAATCAGAACAGGACATAGACTTGGATAATTTAATAAAATGAGTTAAATAAGGTGTTTAGCTTATTAAAAAAAGTGTATTTATTTATTTCTACCTGTTATTTGAAATTTTATATTAAAAAAAAAACAATTAAAATCAGGACGTTTTATAAAGAAAAACTGTTTATTATTCACCCTACAAATGGTTTACGTTAAACAAATTTCAAGTCGTCTACACAATGTCAAATGTCAATTAAAGATCATAGATCTTCCATATATAGACTTAAATAATTAATTAGAACAAGTTAAATGAAGCGTTGAACTTATGACAAGGTGTATTTATTTGTTTTTACCTGTTTATAGAAATTTTATATAAAAAAACTTAAATCAATACGATTTATTAAGAATAAGTACTTATTAACGAACTTTATGTCGTCTATACAGTGTCAACTGTCAACTAATGATCATAGATCTTCAATGTGAAATGCACATGAGCTTAAATAATTCAATATAACGATTTAGATGAAGTGTATTTATTTTTACCTAGTTTTTGAAATTATCTATCAAAAAGAAGCAATTATTGAACCTACAAATCCTTTGCGTCAAACAAATTTCACGTTTTGTATACAGTGTCAACTGTCAAATGCCAAATAATGAGAATCGGAACAAAACATATACTTGAATAATTCAATAGAATAAGGTGTTTAACGTGTGTATTATTTGACATATAACTCAACTATAATCAAACATATACATCTTATAAAAGTGTACAAAAATGTCAACTGTCATTTGATGGTCATAGAATTGAATAAAATATAACGAACACACTGAACCGATCTGATCGAAATTATAAAAAACGAACAGATCATCGATGTATTTAACCGGCAATTCTGACATTTCATCATAAAACGATGACGTCAATCAATTTTGATAATGCAGTTATCTACTTACCCTCAACTTTTCAACAGTAATTTTTGGTCTTGCCGCGTGATATAAAATGAAGAGTATATTTATTCCAATTCCGACTAAAATTCCAATTTCCAAAGCAAGAGCAAGACAGGCAATAAAAGTTGCGAATCCTAGTATTAAATCACTTTCTAAAAAAAAAAATAATGCAGTCAAATTAAGGTTAATGATTATTATTTGGCGACCAGAAAATAAGAAATTATTACGAGGGCGAGTAAATAATACCGTAATTGTTTGAATTTCCCGCTCGAATGGCAGAGCAATGCTATTCCTGTCAACAAGCATTAGACGTTTGACGTTTGACAGAATCGATACAAGTTGCGTCATTTAGTTTGTGTTTGATTGTCATTTAAGAATTTAAGAAGAATATGTGCTAATTGGTCATTATTTTCACGAAAAAACAAACATAAACCGATATTAAAACGAAAATAAAAAAAAATATTCACTATTATAACGAAAAACGTTTAAATTTGACATGTTTTCATTACACCTCGTATGTTTATTGATTACGTAATGTATCCGATTCTACTAAGCAATTTCATGCCTAATTATCCAAGTATTTTCACCCATGAGCGGTTTTTATTTCACGCGATGATCATATGCGATAAGGAACTAATTTAGTGAATAAAAAAAATCTGTTTACTAATTTCGAAATAAAAACAATATTAAACCGAATCGGCGTATTTCAATAAAATCATGGTACTTCCCAGAACCGACTAAACGAAACAAGACGCAGAAAAATGTGGAATTAAAGCACAACATGAAGTGAGTGCAATTGTTCTGCACCCATAAGTTGGCATCAATGTATGACCGTTTTAAATGTAACGTTAATACGTGGCAACAACGTTAAATATCCGTAACGTTTTTTTTTTCCACATTTAGTTATTTCTAATCGAGTTTATTAAACTACTACATGTTGAATAGACGTCAATTAAACTTCTTCTTTTATTAGTATTCGAACCATTGGTCCGTGTCGATTAAACTCAAGGTCGAATCAGGTGAAAGCGAATAGAAAAAAAAAAGTAAAATGTTAATTATTTCGCGGTTTCATCTCGAAGTCTAGAGTTATTACGATCTGCGTGGTTTATAGATTAGATTTTTACAACGGGGAGGTCGTACCGCGTGAAAAGGGAAATGAAATATGATTAAAAAAAAATGAGAGAAAACTGTCAGTTTCCTTATATGATTCATGTTCAGCATTAGCTTGCAAGGACGTAGCTTGATATACGGTGTGGCCGCCATATTTAACCCAAACTACTACACACAAAAAAAAGAAGAAGTAAAACATGACGGCCATTCTAATGTGGCAACACTGTCTCTATCAAGCCACTGTAAGTATATCTGGTAGAGAACGAATAAAAGAATATTTTCAATGATCGGGAATGAGCTTAAGCCGGCCCTGGTATAGTTAAAAAATACCACCAAACCTCTCTATCAACTCATTATTATCATTTATAATTGAATGTTTGATTAACTTACTTTTAGATCGCCACATAGGTTTGACAACTTTGACTTCTACCATGAAAATGACAGCCGCAATAATGATACCTGCTAAGGTAGCTTTCGGTATGTAGTAGAAATATGGAGTGAAGAAGAAAAGTGCCAGAATAACTAGAATGCCGGTGTAGAGTCCTCCTAATGGTGTTCGTACGCCACTGTTATTATTTACCGCGCTTCGAGATAGAGATCCAGTAGACGGGAAAGCTTGTACGAACGAATTGGCAATGTTGCAAATACCGATCGCTATGAATTCTTGTGTGGCATCAATCATTTTCCCATTACCTGAAATTTTCATAATTCATTTTTTAGAACTATTTTTATTAATAGTAAATAAAAAAAATTATTTGAATTTTTTTTTATAGATTAAAAAAAATTAGATTTGTCTGATTTATCCGCGCCCGCAGTACGACACGTCAATATCTATCCTTCAACGCTGCCAGCATTTTATTCAAATATTTTCAATTCAAGACCTGTATTAAAATAAGATACAAAAAAACAATTAATATAATGTTTGGTTCAAATTCACTAGTTTATTATACGCAAAACCATAACCTAAATCTCTGTTATAATCATAGAAATTTAGCTATTGCCGAATTATAGAAAACATCCCGTTTTATAAGAACTGTAATTTTCACAAAATTATTATTAGATTCGGAAAGTGATTTATTTTTAGTATATTAATCAAAGTATTTGAATAAAATAACTTTTTATCAGATTAAAAAAAAGAGATGCGTCTGATTTATACGCACCCCGAAATTATATCAACGTTAATTTCGTTTGTTTTTAGTTATCAATAAAATATTCCTACCCTTGGATTCTCGACAAACATTTTTTAAATATATCTTTAATTCAAAACGATTATTACAATGTAATGAAAGAAATATTTAATGTAATGTTTGGTTGTAATTAACTATTCTATAATACGCAGACCATAACCTAACTATGTGTTATTCTAGACATAGAAATAATTTATATAGAACACTGTTGCCAGATTGTAAAAAACATACCGTATTATGAGAAATCTAATGACCAAGAAATCAAATTTATATCTCAAAATTACATTTTGTGAAATTGAATCCATATGATAATTTTATTTTCATGCATCCTTTTAGTATATGCTCAAAGTTCCAATCAATTTATTCTTTTAATAAAACGTTCTAATCTAAAATATATCATATATTGTTCGTTGTACAAGACAAGTGGCAACACTGCTACGCCATTGTGTTTCTATAAACTAAAAAGCTTCCTTAAGTTGTGCTTTTAATTTAGTGTTTTCGATTGTGTTGTGTTCGTTTTATTAGTGATATTTGTGACAAATGCCAACAATTACACGTTACTTCTAAAAAAATGCTAATATTGTGAGGCACAAGTAAGTTTAATCGTAAATGATCATTCTTTCTAGTAGATTGTTCAGTACGTTAAAGATTCAGTTTTAACAGTATGTGCATCCTATCTGGAATTGAATCGTTTTGAAGTCGCCAATTTTCAATATATCCTCGGAGATTCCTTTAGAATAAAAATTTCAACGTAGATTAGAATGTACATCATTCATTGGTGATTGCATTGATGTATATCCAAGATGGCTACTCAAGTATATTTCGGGTATATTAAATATAAATTAATAATATAGAATTTTTTGAGAATAACCAAAAATAAATATTCATACACGTTTGTTTTTAGGCTGAAAATTCACATTTTCATTCGCTAAAAAACCATTATATAATAAACACGTACATTTCACTCATTTAGTTTATTCCCAAATGTTTTTTTCAACAAGTATTTTACATAATTTGACCAAAATTTAACTAAATCCTTTTTTCTACATATATCTTATGAATAGTATGAGCAGTATATTAAATACGTAAAATGCTAAAGGTTTTAGAACGAACTCTTCCTTTGACCCCTGCAGTACATTGTACAGGACGCATGCGTAATAGTTAAAAAATGTATCTGTCTGATACCTGCTTTTGTTTTCTCTCTTTATCCGTGACTAGATCCGTTTTGTAGACTAAAGCAGTGTTGCCGTATTTATTTTACGATCTATACGAATATAATATGAAAATAAAATATTAATTTTGCAACTGATCATAATAGAGTATCAAAACAAAACACGAGAGGTTGGAAAATAGGAATTTATTTGATATAAAATTTTGCTTTAAAAAACTCCAAAATAGATTAAAAATCAGTAATAATTCATATTGAAGCAAATTTTTATTTCTGGCAACAACGCACAGAGGAACTCCGAATTCTGTTCTCATCCAGTGTTGTCAGATTATAAAAAAATAGTATAATTTAACGAATACAAAAAAAAAACGCTTCACGATTTCTCTCCTAACTACGTACCTGTCTAGTTAATAAGTAAAGGAATTCGCCAGATGTTAATAGTTGAATTGAAGTAACTTTTATACTCGTATAATACTTTTTTCAATTGATTAGTGAATGTCTTGGTTATATAATACATAACTAGTTTGATATAAACAGTATAATGTATATTATTATAAGGTTCAACTAACTGTGAAATTCTATTGGAGAACGCTTTTGAATTGACAGCAATTTGCTTTATCACTGACGAAAATAACAATTTTTTTCGAAGCATATGTTAGATATCTTTTTCACCATTTTAATACTGTTAAATATCTATTTATACGGGGCGCTAGATATTTAAATCTGGAAATTTGACTTATAGGGTTCGCTGCTCACGAAACTGTTTTATAAATAAATTATTTGTTCATAAAAATTATTCTCGAAATGACTGCTCCTTTTTATTTCCTGTTTACATATTTTTCCCTAAATAAATAAAATGAAATAACAAAGAGTTGGCAGCACTGGAACAAGGTCAAATCCATTTAAGAGAAGTGGGGGAAACCAATTATTATTTATGGCGACGCTACTAAATAATTTTATTAAATGATGGCAACACTGTAATTATAAAATGAAAATGATTGCTACTTACCGAAAGCCTTACAGACGGATATGTTTTCCAAAATAAGTATCAATGGAACCACGATTATAGCGCTACCCATAGTCGAGATCATTTCGGGTAATGTGTGACTAGTTACTGTTCCATTATCATCTTTGTAGTAACTAAAGGGAGGTAATTTGAATGCTGGTAGTCCTTGAGGAACGGGTCCTATCACTTTAAATGGCGGATCTCCGTTTAGGCAGAATATATACCCGATGAAACCGCACACTATGACTAGAATGGCGTTTCTAGCTGTACTTATTAACCATAGAGATTTATTTACAAAGTTTTCGAAAGCGCTCGGTGCTTCGTCTTCCCGCGAACTTCCAATTTTTATTGTACCGATTATCTATGAAAAAAATTCATCGATCAATGCGTGGAATTAACAAAAACATTTTTAGGTTAGGTTATGTATAAACGTTTTAAATTTCCGAAATGATCGTATTTAAACCGCCATCTTGAATTTTTAAATCAACTACTTAGTGCAAAAGAAAACTATTCCCTTGAATTCCAATCATAATTCCGAAGTCTGGCAACGTTGTTCAAATTTATCATCGTCTATGGTCGAAACGGAAACGGTTGCGGCATTTCTTTGCGCAGCCATTAAAGGACGCCATTGAAACCGGTTACCATAGGCGTGCGGATTTATTTTTCGAACTTTTTTATTTCAATTTTGTTAAGTGAAAACGTATTTTGAGATAAAAATGATTAAAACGTACAGATTTTAATATTAAGATAAAAAATCTGATAATACGAGGTATGTTTAAAAACTACGTTATACTATTTTTTAAATAATAAAAGAAAAAGCTAAACTACAATTTGCTTAAAATGACTGTCATTAGTTTCACAAAGATTGAATTAAAAACTGGTTACCATAGGCGCGCGGATTTATTTTTCGAATTTTTTTATTTCAATTTTGTTATATATGACCAAAAACGAAAAAGTGAAAACGTATTTTGAGATAAAAATGATTAAAACGTACAGATTTTAATATTAAGATAAAAAATCTGATAATACGAGGTATGTTTAAAAACTACGTTGTACTATTTTTTAAATAATAAAAGAAAAAGCTAAACTACAATTTGCTTAAAATGACTGTCATTAGTTTCACAATGATTGAATTAAAAACTGGTTACCATAGGCGTGCGGATTTATTTTTCCAATTTTTTTATTTCAATTTTGTTATATATGACCAAAAACGAAAAAGTGAAAACGTATTTTGAGATAAAAATGATTAAAACGTACAGATTTTAATATTAACATCAAAAATCTGAAATTTAATACGAGGTATGTTTAAAAACTACGTTATACTATATTTTAAATAATAAAAGAAAAAGCTAAACTACAATTTGCTTAAAATGACTGTCATTAGTTTCACAATGATTGAATTAAAAACTGGTTACCATAGGCGTGCGGATTTATTTTTCCAATTTTTTTATTTCAATTTTGTTATATATGACCAAAAACGAAAAAGTGAAAACGTATTTTGAGATAAAAATGATTAAAACGTACAGATTTTAATATTAACATCAAAAATCTGAAATTTAATACGAGGTATGTTTAAAAACTACGTTATACTATATTTTAAATAATAAAAGAAAAAGCTAAACTACAATTTGCTTAAAATGACTGTCATTAGTTTCACAAAGATTGAATTAAAAACTGGTTACCATAGGCGTGCGGATTTATTTTTCCAATTTTTTTATTTCAATTTTGTTATATATGACCAAAAACGAAAAAGTGAAAACGTATTTTGAGATAAAAATGATTAAAACGTACAGATTTTAATATTAACATCAAAAATCTGAAATTTAATACGAGGTATGTTTAAAAACTACGTTATACTATATTTTAAATAATAAAAGAAAAAGCTAAACTACAATTTGCTTAAAATGACTGTCATTAGTTTCACAAAGATTGAATTAAAAACTGGTTACCATAGGCGTGCGGATTTATTTTTCCAATTTTTTTATTTCAATTTTGTTATATATGACCAAAAACGAAAAAGTGAAAACGTATTTTGAGATAAAAATGATTAAAACGTACAGATTTTAATATTAAGATAAAAAATCTGATAATACGAGGTATGTTTAAAAACTACGTTATACTATATTTTAAATAATAAAAGAAAAAGCTAAACTACAATTTGCTTAAAATGACTGTCATTAGTTTCACAATGATTGAATTAAAAACTGGTTACCATAGGCGCGCGGATTTATTTTTCCAATTTTTTTATTTCAATTTTGTTATATATGACCAAAAACGAAAAAGTGAAAACGTATTTTGAGATAAAAATGATTAAAACGTACAGATTTTAATATTAAGATAAAAAATCTGATAATACGAGGTATGTTTAAAAACTACGTTATACTATTTTTTAAATAATAAAAGAAAAAGCTAAACTACAATTTGCTTAAAATGACTGTCATTAGTTTCACAAAGATTGAATTAAAAACTGGTTACCATAGGCGCGCGGATTTATTTTTCGAATTTTTTTATTTCAATTTTGTTATATATGACCAAAAACGAAAAAGTGAAAACGTATTTTGAGATAAAAATGATTAAAACGTACAGATTTTAATATTAAGATAAAAAATCTGATAATACGAGGTATGTTTAAAAACTACGTTATACTATATTTTATATAATAAAAGAAAAAGCTAAACTACAATTTGCTTAAAATGACTGTCATTAGTTTCACAAAGATTGAATTAAAAACTGGTTACCATAGGCGTGCGGATTTATTTTTCCAATTTTTTTATTTCAATTTTGTTATATATGACCAAAAACGAAAAAGTGAAAACGTATTTTGAGATAAAAATGATTAAAACGTACAGATTTTAATATTAAGATAAAAAATCTGATAATACGAGGTATGTTTAAAAACTACGTTATACTATATTTTATATAATAAAAGAAAAAGCTAAACTACAATTTGCTTAAAATGACTGTCATTAGTTTCACAATGATTGAATTAAAAACTGGTTACCATAGGCGTGCGGATTTATTTTTCCAATTTTTTTATTTCAATTTTGTTATATATGACCAAAAACGAAAAAGTGAAAACGTATTTTGAGATAAAAATGATTAAAACGTACAGATTTTAATATTAAGATAAAAAATCTGATAATACGAGGTATGTTTAAAAACTACGTTATACTATATTTTATATAATAAAAGAAAAAGCTAAACTACAATTTGCTTAAAATGACTGTCATTAGTTTCACAATGATTGAATTAAAAACTGGTTACCATAGGCGTGCGGATTTATTTTTACAATTTTTTTATTTCAATTTTGTTATATATGACCAAAAACGAAAAAGTGAAAACGTATTTTGAGATAAAAATGATTAAAACGTACAGATTTTAATATTAAGATAAAAAATCTGATAATACGAGGTATGTTTAAAAACTACGTTATACTATATTTTAAATAATAAAAGAAAAAGCTAAACTACAATTTGCTTAAAATGACTGTCATTAGTTTCACAATGATTGAATTAAAAACTGGTTACCATAGGCGTGCGGATTTATTTTTCGAATTTTTTTATTTCAATTTTGTTATATATGACCAAAAACGAAAAAGTGAAAACGTATTTTGAGATAAAAATGATTAAAACGTACAGATTTTAATATTAAGATAAAAAATCTGATAATACGAGGTATGTTTAAAAACTACGTTATACTATATTTTAAATAATAAAAGAAAAAGCTAAACTACAATTTGCTTAAAATGACTGTCATTAGTTTCACAATGATTGAATTAAAAACTGGTTACCATAGGCGTGCGGATTTATTTTTCGAATTTTTTTATTTCAATTTTGTTATATATGACCAAAAACGAAAAAGTGAAAACGTATTTTGAGATAAAAATGATTAAAACGTACAGATTTTAATATTAAGATAAAAAATCTGATAATACGAGGTATGTTTAAAAACTACGTTATACTATTTTTTAAATAATAAAAGAAAAAGCTAAACTACAATTTGCTTAAAATGACTGTCATTAGTTTCACAAAGATTGAATTAAAAACTGGTTACCATAGGCGCGCGGATTTATTTTTCGAATTTTTTTATTTCAATTTTGTTATATATGACCAAAAACGAAAAAGTGAAAACGTATTTTGAGATAAAAATGATTAAAACGTACAGATTTTAATATTAAGATAAAAAATCTGATAATACGAGGTATGTTTAAAAACTACGTTATACTATATTTTATATAATAAAAGAAAAAGCTAAACTACAATTTGCTTAAAATGACTGTCATTAGTTTCACAATGATTGAATTAAAAACTGGTTACCATAGGCGTGCGGATTTATTTTTCCAATTTTTTTATTTCAATTTTGTTATATATGACCAAAAACGAAAAAGTGAAAACGTATTTTGAGATAAAAATGATTAAAACGTACAGATTTTAATATTAAGATAAAAAATCTGATAATACGAGGTATGTTTAAAAACTACGTTATACTATATTTTAAATAATAAAAGAAAAAGCTAAACTACAATTTGCTTAAAATGACTGTCATTAGTTTCACAATGATTGAATTAAAAACTGGTTACCATAGGCGTGCGGATTTATTTTTCGAATTTTTTTATTTCAATTTTGTTATATATGACCAAAAACGAAAAAGTGAAAACGTATTTTGAGATAAAAATGATTAAAACGTACAGATTTTAATATTAAGATAAAAAATCTGATAATACGAGGTATGTTTAAAAACTACGTTATACTATATTTTAAATAATAAAAGAAAAAGCTAAACTACAATTTGCTTAAAATGACTGTCATTAGTTTCACAATGATTGAATTAAAAACTGGTTACCATAGGCGTGCGGATTTATTTTTCCAATTTTTTTATTTCAATTTTGTTATATATGACCAAAAACGAAAAAGTGAAAACGTATTTTGAGATAAAAATGATTAAAACGTACAGATTTTAATATTAAGATAAAAAATCTGATAATACGAGGTATGTTTAAAAACTACGTTATACTATATTTTAAATAATAAAAGAAAAAGCTAAACTACAATTTGCTTAAAATGACTGTCATTAGTTTCACAATGATTGAATTAAAAACTGGTTACCATAGGCGTGCGGATTTATTTTTCGAATTTTTTTATTTCAATTTTGTTATATATGACCAAAAACGAAAAAGTGAAAACGTATTTTGAGATAAAAATGATTAAAACGTACAGATTTTAATATTAAGATAAAAAATCTGATAATACGAGGTATGTTTAAAAACTACGTTATACTATATTTTAAATAATAAAAGAAAAAGCTAAACTACAATTTGCTTAAAATGACTGTCATTAGTTTCACAATGATTGAATTAAAAACTGGTTACCATAGGCGTGCGGATTTATTTTTCGAATTTTTTTATTTCAATTTTGTTATATATGACCAAAAACGAAAAAGTGAAAACGTATTTTGAGATAAAAATGATTAAAACGTACAGATTTTAATATTAAGATAAAAAATCTGATAATACGAGGTATGTTTAAAAACTACGTTGTACTATTTTTTAAATAATAAAAGAAAAAGCTAAACTAAAATTTGCTTAAAAATGACTGTCATTAGTGTGTGAAATAATTCACTCCACTTCCAAACCTTTACCAGTCAAATTATAATGAGACGATTCATGTAACAGTCAATTTATTAAATTGGTGATTTTCTAAATTAGATTCAGTTTTCGTTTCGAATCGGAAATCGTAATAATACTCAAGCCGGTCCTGCATTTTTTCCCGGAATGGCGCGTGACTCTCAAGCTAGTCATAAAATTGTCCGTGAAGTATACCGCTTATTGTTATTTATACCGTGGTGTAAGAAAAAAATATTTTTTCGAAATAATTCCATTATAATAAATTTTGTTACTTGCCGAATTGAGGTTATGTTTACACTTAACGCTCGCGGCAAATACGTCGAAAGAAAATCGAATAAATATCGAAACTCACCCTTAATATAAGGAGAACTGCTATACAAACTATCCCCAGCATGGTGTCCCAACCCTGGGTATTGTGAATGTCGTTAAAAATACTTATCCACGTTTCTACGAACGTACTACCGCTCGCGTTGATGCCAAGAACGTCTTTCACTTGAGAGGTAACGATAATTAGAGCGACGGCCGAAATAAAACCAGAGGAAACTGGTCCTGATACGAAATCTATGAGAAAACCTGCAACAAATATGATCCAATATAAGATATTATGAATCATGTTCGTCGTATGCGTTCCGCGGAACGGCAACGTCGCAATACAACGCGCGACACTAAGTGTTACCAACTTGAAGTTTTTTTTTTGAATTTATGGGGTGCAATCTTGTACATGCGATCAGAGATTTTATGGGAAATGATTTAGTTATGGGAAAATGACTTACCTAAACCTAATAGTCCCATCAATAGTAGTACCAAACCTGTCAAAAAAGTGAGTAATATGGCATATTCCGGTCCTAAGCCTTGAATAGCTTGGTACGTCATTAACGCCGATATGGCCGAAGGTCCTACGGGAACATCTTTACAGCTGCCTAATAATATATATACAATTGGTCCCAAAAATGAGCTGTAAAGACCATAGACAGTTGACAATCCTGAAAAATAAGTTGTCGTACATTATATAGAATATAAAAAAATAATGATTTCGCAAAAACAAACTGTTATTTATGTATAAACTGTGTTTTTTTGTTCAAAAAATTATTTTTTTTACAAAACCAAACCGGTATTTGTTCTTAGAAACTGTTTTTTTGAAAAATAAACTGTTATTTTGTTTTTAGAACCAGTGTTTTTTCAAAAATAAATCTGCTTTTTTCGAAACAAACCTAGATTTGCCTTTAGGAACTGAATTTACAAAAAAAATAATTATTTCCAGTTCTGAACTTTTTTTCCCCAAACATAATCCGTTATCTATATTTAAAACCTGTTTTTTTTTAAACAGTTATTTGCATTTGAAGCTGTTTTATACAAAAACAAACGGTCGTTGGTAACGCACAAAATAAACCGTTATTTTCTCTTTAAAACCTGTTTTTTTCCAAAAAAAATCCGTCATTAGCCTTTAAAAACTGTTTTCATCCCAAAACAAACGGTTGATGGTCTTTGGTAACTTATTTTTTACAAAATAAACCGTTATTTTCTGTTTATAACCTGTTTTTTGTTTAAAAAGACCGCAATTAGCCTTTAAAAACTGTTTTCATCCCAAAACAAACGGTTGTTCGTCTTTGTTAACTGACTCTTTACAATATAAACCGTTATTTTCTCTTTAAAACCTGTTTTTTTTTCCAAAAAAACCGTCATTTGCCTATTAGAAACAGTTCCATCCAAAAACAAACGGTCGTTCTTCTTTATAAACGGACTTATTATTAAATAAACCGTTATTTTCTCTTTAAAACCTGTTTTTTTTCCAAAAAAAAATCCGTCATTAGCCTTTAAAAACTGTTTTCATCCCAAAACAAACGGTTGATGGTCTTTGGTAACTTATTTTTTACAAAATAAACCGTTATTTTCTGTTTATAACCTGTTTTTTGTTAAAAAAAACCGCAATTAGCCTTTAAAAACTGTTTTCATCCCAAAACAAACGGTTGTTCGTCTTTGTTAACTGACTCTTTACAATATAAACCGTTATTTTCTCTTTAAAACCTGTTTTTTTTCCAAAAAAACCGTCATTTGCCTATTAGAAACAGTTCCATCCAAAAACAAACGGTCGTTCTTCTTTATAAACGGACTTATTATTAAATAAACCGTTATTTTCTCTTTAAAACCTGTTTTTTTCCAAAAAAAATCCGTCATTAGCCTTTAAAAACTGTTTTCATCCCAAAACAAACGGTTGATGGTCTTTGGTAACTTATTTTTTACAAAATAAACCGTTATTTTCTGTTTATAACCTGTTTTTTGTTAAAAAAAACCGCAATTAACCTTTAAAAACTGTTTTCATCCCAAAACAAACGGTTGGTCGTCCTTGCTAATTGACTCTACAATATAAACCGTTATTTTTTCTTTAGAACCTGTTTTTTTTCCAAAAAAACCGTCATTTGCCTTTTAGAAACAGTTCCATCCAAAAACAAACGGTCGTTCTTCTTTATAAACGGACTTATTATTAAATAAACCGTTATTTTGGCTTTAGATATTGTTTTTTTTTTTCAAATGAATCGTTGCATGTCTTTAGAACCTGTTTTTTTCCAAAAATAAACAGTTATTTGTCTTTAGAAGCTGTTTTCTACAAAAACAAACGGTCGGTCGTCTTTTGTAACTGACTTTTTACAAAATAAATCGTTATTTTCTCTTCAGAACCTGTTTCTTTTAAAAATAAACCGCCATTAGCCTATTAGAAACAGTTCCATCCAAAAACAAACGGTCGTTCTTCTTTATAAACGGACTTATTATTAAATAAACCGTTATTTTCTCTTTAAAACCTGTTTTTTTTTCCAAAAAAACCGTCATTTGCCTATTAGAAACAGTTCCATCCAAAAACAAACGGTCGTTCTTCTTTATAAACGGACTTATTATTAAATAAACCGTTATTTTCTCTTTAAAACCTGTTTTTTTCCAAAAAAAATCCGTCATTAGCCTTTAAAAACTGTTTTCATCCCAAAACAAACGGTTGATGGTCTTTGGTAACTTATTTTTTACAAAATAAACCGTTATTTTCTGTTTATAACCTGTTTTTTGTTTAAAAAGACCGCAATTAGCCTTTAAAAACTGTTTTCATCCCAAAACAAACGGTTGTTCGTCTTTGTTAACTGACTCTTTACAATATAAACCGTTATTTTCTCTTTAAAACCTGTTTTTTTTTCCAAAAAAACCGTCATTTGCCTATTAGAAACAGTTCCATCCAAAAACAAACGGTCGTTCTTCTTTATAAACGGACTTATTATTAAATAAACCGTTATTTTCTCTTTAAAACCTGTTTTTTTCCAAAAAAAATCCGTCATTAGCCTTTAAAAACTGTTTTCATCCCAAAACAAACGGTTGATGGTCTTTGGTAACTTATTTTTTACAAAATAAACCGTTATTTTCTGTTTATAACCTGTTTTTTGTTTAAAAAGACCGCAATTAGCCTTTAAAAACTGTTTTCATCCCAAAACAAACGGTTGTTCGTCTTTGTTAACTGACTCTTTACAATATAAACCGTTATTTTCTCTTTAAAACCTGTTTTTTTTTCCAAAAAAACCGTCATTTGCCTATTAGAAACAGTTCCATCCAAAAACAAACGGTCGTTCTTCTTTATAAACGGACTTATTATTAAATAAACCGTTATTTTCTCTTTAAAACCTGTTTTTTTCCAAAAAAAATCCGTCATTAGCCTTTAAAAACTGTTTTCATCCCAAAACAAACGGTTGATGGTCTTTGGTAACTTATTTTTTACAAAATAAACCGTTATTTTCTGTTTATAACCTGTTTTTTGTTTAAAAAGACCGCAATTAGCCTTTAAAAACTGTTTTCATCCCAAAACAAACGGTTGTTCGTCTTTGTTAACTGACTCTTTACAATATAAACCGTTATTTTCTCTTTAAAACCTGTTTTTTTTTCCAAAAAAACCGTCATTTGCCTATTAGAAACAGTTCCATCCAAAAACAAACGGTCGTTCTTCTTTATAAACGGACTTATTATTAAATAAACCGTTATTTTCTCTTTAAAACCTGTTTTTTTCCAAAAAATATCCGTCATTAGCCTTTAAAAACTGTTTTCATCCCAAAACAAACGGTTGATGGTCTTTGGTAACTTATTTTTTACAAAATAAACCGTTATTTTCTGTTTATAACCTGTTTTTTGTTTAAAAAGACCGCAATTAGCCTTTAAAAACTGTTTTCATCCCAAAACAAACGGTTGTTCGTCTTTGTTAACTGACTCTTTACAATATAAACCGTTATTTTCTCTTTAAAACCTGTTTTTTTTCCAAAAAAACCGTCATTTGCCTATTAGAAACAGTTCCATCCAAAAACAAACGGTCGTTCTTCTTTATAAACGGACTTATTATTAAATAAACCGTTATTTTCTCTTTTTAAAACCTGTTTTTTTCCAAAAAAAATCCGTCATTAGCCTTTAAAAACTGTTTTCATCCCAAAACAAACGGTTGATGGTCTTTGGTAACTTATTTTTTACAAAATAAACCGTTATTTTCTGTTTATAACCTGTTTTTTGTTTAAAAAGACCGCAATTAGCCTTTAAAAACTGTTTTCATCCCAAAACAAACGGTTGGTCGTCCTTGCTAATTGACTCTACAATATAAACCGTTATTTTTTCTTTAGAACCTGTTTTTTTTCCAAAAAAACCGTCATTTGCCTTTTAGAAACAGTTCCATCCAAAAACAAACGTCGTTCTTCTTTATAAACGGACTTATTATTAAATAAACCGTTATTTTGGCTTTAGATATTGTCTTTTTTTTTCAAATGAATCGTTGCATGTCTTTAGAACCTGTTTTTTTCCAAAAATAAACAGTTATTTGTCTTTAGAAGCTGTTTTCTACAAAAACAAACGGTCGGTCGTCTTTTGTAACTGACTTTTTACAAAATAAATCGTTATTTTCTCTTCAGAACCTGTTTCTTTTAAAAATAAACCGCCATTAGCCTTTAAAAACTGTTTTCATCCCAAAACAAACGGTTGGTGTCTTTGTTAACTGACTTTTTACAATATAAATCGTTATTTTTTCTTTAGAACCTGTTTTTTTTTCAAAAAAACCGTCATTTGCCTTTAGAAACAGTTCCATCCAAAAACGAACGGTCGTTCTTCTTCATAAACGGACTTTTTATAAAATAAACCGTTATTTTGGCTTTAGATATTGTTTTTTTTTTCAAATGAATCGTTGCATATCTTTAGAACCTGTTTTTTTTTCAAAAATAAACAGTTATTAGCCTTTAGAAGCTGTTTTCTACAAAAACAAACGGTCGGTCGTCTTTTGTAACTGACTTTTTACAAAATAAATAGTTATTTTCTCTTCAGAAGCTGTTTCTTTCAAAAACAAACCGTTATTTTCTCTTTAGAACTTGTATATTTTAAAAACAAACCGTTATTTTCTCTTTAGAACCTGTTTCCTTTAAAAATAAACCGTTATTTTCTCTTTAGAACTTGTATATTAAAAAAAAACCGTTATTTTCTCTTTAGAACCTGTTTCTTTTAAAAATAAACCGTTATTTTCTCTTCAGAACCTGTTTCTTTTAAAAACAAACCGTTATTTTCTCTTTAGAACCCGTTTCCTTTAAAAACAAACCGTTACTTTCTCTTTAGAGCCTGTTTCCTTTAAAAACAAACCGTTACTTTCTCTTTAGAGCCTGTTTCTTTTAAAAACAAACCGTTACTTTCTCTTTAGAGCCTGTTTCTTTTAAAAACAAACCGTTATTTTCTCTTCAGAACCTGTTTCTTTGAAAAACAAACCGTTATTTTCTCTTTAGAATCTGTTTCCTTTAAAAATAAACCGTTATTTTCTCTTTAGAACCCGTTTCCTTTAAAAACAAACCGTTACTTTCTCTTTAGAGCCTGTTTCCTTTAAAAACAAACCGTTACTTTCTCTTTAGAGCCTGTTTCTTTTAAAAACAAACCGTTATTTTCTCTTCAGAACCTGTTTCTTTGAAAAACAAACCGTTATTTTCTCTTTAGAATCTGTTTCCTTTAAAAATAAACCGTTATTTTCTCTTTAGAACCCGTTTCCTTTAAAAACAAACCGTTACTTTCTCTTTAGAGCCTGTTTCCTTTAAAAACAAACCGTTACTTTCTCTTTAGAGCCTGTTTCTTTTAAAAACAAACCGTTATTTTCTCTTCAGAACCTGTTTCTTTGAAAAACAAATCGTTATTTTCTCTTTAGAATCTGTTTCCTTTAAAAATAAACCGTTATTTTCTCTTTAGAACCTGCTTCTTTTAAAAACAAACGGTTATTTTATCTTTAGAACCTGTTTCCTTTAAAAACAAACCGTTACTTTCTCTTTAGAGCCTGTTTCTTTTAAAAACAAACCGTTATTTTCTCTTCAGAACCTGTTTCTTTGAAAAACAAATCGTTATTTTCTCTTTAGAATCTGTTTCCTTTAAAAATAAACCGTTATTTTCTCTTTAGAACCTGCTTCTTTTAAAAACAAACGGTTATTTTATCTTCAGAACCTGTTTCTTTGAAAAACAAACCGTTATTTTCTCTTTAGAATCTGTTTCCTTTAAAAATAAACCGTTATTTTCTCTTTAGAACCCGTTTCCTTTAAAAACAAACCGTTACTTTCTCTTTAGAGCCTGTTTCCTTTAAAAACAAACCGTTACTTTCTCTTTAGAGCCTGTTTCTTTTAAAAACAAACCGTTATTTTCTCTTCAGAACCTGTTTCTTTGAAAAACAAATCGTTATTTTCTCTTTAGAATCTGTTTCCTTTAAAAATAAACCGTTATTTTCTCTTTAGAACCTGCTTCTTTTAAAAACAAACGGTTATTTTATCTTTAGAACCTGTTTCCTTTAAAAACAAACCGTTACTTTCTCTTTAGAGCCTGTTTCTTTTAAAAACAAACCGTTATTTTCTCTTCAGAACCTGTTTCTTTGAAAAACAAATCGTTATTTTCTCTTTAGAATCTGTTTCCTTTAAAAATAAACCGTTATTTTCTCTTTAGAACCTGCTTCTTTTAAAAACAAACGGTTATTTTATCTTTAGAACCTGTTTCCTTTAAAAATTAAACGTTATTTTCATTTTAGAATCTGTTTCTTTCAAAATCAAACCGTTATTTTCTCTTTAGAACCTGTTTTTTAAAAAACAAACCGTTATTTTCTCTTTAGAACCTGTTTTTTAAAAAACAAACCGTTATTTTCGCGTTAGAACCGGTTTCTTTCAATAGAAAACCGAAATACAATGAAATGGTTCAAAAGTTGCTTCTTATGGGACGGGGACTTGGACACGTATATATATTTTTTTCAAATTACCTGCTATATTTGAATACGCTAATGCTTGGGGTATCACAGTCAAACCAACGGTAATTCCAGCTACCAAATCACCCACAGCACATTCAGCGTTATAATTTGGCAACCACGTAAGAAACGGTAGCCTCTTGTAAAGTTTTTTCTTCGAACATGTTTTTTTCAACTGTTTCCGAGTCCATGGTATAGCAGATTTAACTGATTTCGTCACCGTCGATGTTTTCTTCGTATTATCTAAAACTAAATCCGAAAAAAATTCAATTACACACGAATGAATTGGAATGGAAACGTCGCCAACTAATTTATGAACGTTATTATTGTGGGAATGTGGCAATCAAACGCCAAAATTGACTATCATCCGCATACAACTCCAAATTTATTACCAATTTTCACTTTCCCGGACTAAAAACTAATACAATTACTGGGATTACCTCAAAAAGTGTTTATAATGAAAACTGACGATGACTATCGATAAAAATACCGCGAAACTCGCACCAAGGTTTTCACATTTATTTTTTACAAAAGACAATAAAAAAAAATATCGATTCCGCAACTTTTTATAGATCAATTATGTTTTGTTTTAATTTTAATTGATTCCTAAACTCACCAATAAAGTCATTACTTCCTAAATATGCTGAATCATTTCTGTCTCCATTAAAATTGAGGGAATCAAGTGAAGCATTAAGAGCCGGATTATCATAGTAGGTATATGTACCATTCGTTCCGCCGCCGCCGCCGCCGCCGCCTGCCCCTTGTACGTCATTATCCGATTTTTCGTGAACACTCCTGAAAATAATACACGTCAACTTTGGTATCATTTTAATCCGGATAATTTAACCCTAATCCAACAAAGCAAAACACAGAAATTATAATAAGAATCGTTTTTCAAACCTGGGAACAGAAAATAATCCGAGGGGGCTAAATCTGGCGAATAGGGTGCATGAAGTAGCAAATCAAATCAATTTTGGACATTGCGTGTGAAACAACATTTTATTCTCAACCAATTTTTGCTTGATTTCTGCGCTTAAACGTTGTAGTTTTTCCATTTTTAACCAATGGTATGGTCGACCACTCTGCGCTGCTGGTCTTCGCAGATCGTACGGTCTCGTCGAAACTTTGCTACCCAATATTTTACCGTTGATAACGAAGGAGCTACTCAAGCTTTTATAGCTTTCAAATAAAAGTATTTTATCGCATAAAGATGTTTACAAAGACAGTTTTTCCATTTTCAAGGTAGTCAATGGAAATTATCCCACGTTTCAACCATGGTATGGTCGACCACTCTGCGCTGCTGGTCTTCGCAGATCGTACGGTCTCGTCGAAACTTTGCTACCCAATATTTTACCGTTGATAACGAAGGAGCTACTCCAGCTTTTACAGCTCTTTCAAATAAAAGTATTTTATCACATAAAGATGTTTACAAAGACAGTTTTTCCATTTTCAAGGTAGTCAATGGAAATTATCCCACGTTTCAACCATGGTATGGTCGATCACTCTGCGCTGCTGGTCTTCGCAGATCGTACGGTCTCGTCGAAACTTTGCTACCCAATATTTTACCGTTGATAACGAAGGAGCTACTCAAGCTTTTATAGCTTTCAAATAAAAGTATTTTATCGCATAAAGATGTTTACAAAGACAGTTTTTCCATTTTCAAGGTAGTCAATGGAAATTATCCCACGTTTCAACCATGGTATGGTCGACCACTCTGCGCTGCTGGTCTTCGCAGATCGTACGGTCTCGTCGAAACTTTGCTACCCAATATTTTACCGTTGATAACGAAGGAGCTACTCCAGCTTTTACAGCTCTTTCAAATAAAAGTATTTTATCACATAAAGATGTTTACAAAGACAGTTTTTCCATTTTCAAGGTAGTCAATGGAAATTATCCCACGTTTCAACCATGGTATGGTCGATCACTCTGCGCTGCTGGTCTTCGCAGATCGTACGGTCTCGTCGAAACTTTGCTACCCAATATTTTACCGTTGATAACGAAGGAGCTACTCAAGCTTTTATAGCTTTCAAATAAAAGTATTTTATCGCATAAAGATGTTTACAAAGACAGTTTTTCCATTTTCAAGGTAGTCAATGGAAATTATCCCACGTTTCAACCATGGTATGGTCGATCACTCTGCGCTGCTGGTCTTCGCAGATCGTACGGTCTCGTCGAAACTTTGCTACCCAATATTTTACCGTTGATAACGAAGGAGCTACTCCAGCTTTTACAGCTCTTTCAAATAAAAGTATTTTATCACATAAAGATGTTTACAAAGACAGTTTTTACATTTTCAAGGTAGTCAATGGAAATTATCCCACGTTTCAACCATGGTATGGTCGATCACTCTGCGCTGCTGGTCTTCGCAGATCGTACGGTCTCGTCGAAACTTTGCTACCCAATATTTTACCGTTGATAACGAAGGAGCTACTCAAGCTTTTATAGCTTTCAAATAAAAGTATTTTATCGCATAAAGATGTTTACAAATTAACCGAAATTACTATTTATAGCTGTCAAACAAATCTTAATCAAAATGGCGTCTTCAAACACGGTTTAAATTAGATAATAAATGATGTAATTTGCAAATTTACCAAATTTATTTAAGCCGGACAAAAAAATTGGAAAATTACACCTGATACGTTGTGAATTATGAACAACACCCTGTATAATACGATAAAAAGTATGGATATTAAAGTTGGACTAATTTACATGGATTTTGTTTTTTATTTTATCCAAAAAAAAAACTTGCTAACAAAAATATTATTAAAAATATCCGTGATGATTCGATTGTTGACATTTTTTTTAACAATAATATCGAATTAAATATTTAACTGAACTAAATTTACGTAAACTTGACATTAAACGAGGACGAGGTAAAGAAATATAAAAATATTAACTTCAAAGTAAAGTCAAGGTACTTTTGTGTGAGTGTCAAGGGAAACAGTTATTTGTTGCACCTCAAAGTTTTTATAGATAAATACGAGGGTGGATAAACTCACCAATATGTCACATGACCATATTACAATGTCAGTTTCAACTCGGCAACGTCACAATTGACAGGTGACAGTTGTGCCATATCTCAAAACTTAAGTATCTACCCTCGTAAAGAAAATAATTTTGTTGAATAAAAAATAATAGTAGTAATTGAAAATTGATTGTTTAGTTTTCATAATTTACACCGAAAAAACAAAAATATCACATATTTTGGAGGTACCTCAATCGGAATGGAAAAAATGATTCTAACGCGTGCAAAAGTGTAGTAATAAAAAATATTGTTGGTTCCCTAGGCCGGTCCTGTCCGGCTACTATGGAATTTTAATAATTCGGCGAATTCGCGCGGCGCCTTTCATCTGTTTTTATAACTGGCGGACGCGCCTTCGATGTTTCCTTTTATTATAGCAGGCGGTTTATTTAAATGATTCCTAGGAGTTTATTTATTCATTTCTTTTGGTTATTTTTGTTCTAGAACTTATTAGAAATCTATTTTTGGTATATAAATAAGTTTATGTTAGGTTGAGGATTTAGAAATCACATATTTTGGAGGTACCTCAATCCGAATGGAAAAAATGATTCAAACGCGTGCAAAAGGCCGGTCCTGTCCGGCTACTATGGAATTTTAATAATTCGGCGAATTCGCGCGGCGCCTTTCATCTGATTCTAAAACAGGCGGACGCGCCTTTGATGTTCCCTTTTATTATAGCAGGCGGTTTATTTAAATGATTCCTAGGAGTTTATTTATTCACTTCTTTTGGTTATTTTTGTTCTAGAACTTATTAGAAATCTATTTTTGGTATATAAATAAGTTTAATCCATTTAGAATGGACCCAATGTCAAATCATATTTCGATAAAGACCGAAACGTAAATTTATCACCTTTTGAAACTAATTTTCTCTAAAGAGAAGATTTAATAAGGAAAATATTTTTTTAAATACATGCATCAATCATTTTGTAATTAGCTGTTAGTCTGACGGTCGTAAATTATCCGACGTACAAAATTAATCATCAAACTCATAATTATTTATATATTTAATATAAAAATTTGAACTTATTAACTTTCTGTTTTCCATTATTTGCATATTCTTTGTAAACACGTGTTTATTAAATACTTAGTTGTGGGTCATAACGAACTACTGTCAAAAGTCTTTAGTAGATTACACTAGAAAGCACGTTGAGAATAATTAATAAACTAAATATTCAACGAGTTGAGTAACATGTTTAGAAAGATCGACACAGTCGCCGATCGAATGATACTACCAGGGAAGGTCTAAATATTCTTGCAACTCAGATTTGGAAAGAAGACGCGTAATAAACTTGATAGAGTGGCAAGGTTTTGGAAGGAATAACCCTTAAAGGGCTGGACAGTGGGCGAAAATGACAAAAAGCTGGGCAAAATTAGAAGAAAAAAACAAATAATCTTATTGGAAATTGATAGATAAAATGGCGGATCCAATATGGCGACCATAATAATGAAATTGTCAATAGTTTTCATCGAAAATTGTTTCCATGTGGTTCTCGGGATCGCTGATGACGAATTAGGCAATGGTTTTCATAAAAAACAAAATGGAGGATCCAATATGGCGACCATAACCATGAAATAGTTCACGGTTTTCATCGAAAATTGTTTACATGGAGTTCTCGGGGTCGCTGATTACGAATTAGTTAATGGTTTTTCGAAAAACAAAATGGCGGATCCAATATGGCGACTATAACCTTCAAATATCCTTCGTTTTAATCTAAAATTGTTTCCATGTGGTTCTCGGGATCGCTGATGACGAATTAGGCAATGGTTTTCATAAAAAACAAAATGGAGGATCCAATATGGCGACCATAACCATGAAATAGTTCACGGTTTTCATCGAAAATTGTTTACATGGAGTTCTCGGGGTCGCTGATTACGAATTAGTTAATGGTTTTTCGAAAAACAAAATGGCGGATCCAATATGGCGACTATAACCTTCAAATATCCTTCGTTTTAATCTAAAATTGTTTCCATGTGGTTCTCGGGATCGCTGATGACGAATTAGGCAATGGTTTTCATAAAAAACAAAATGGAGGATCCAATATGGCGACCATAACCATGAAATAGTTCACGGTTTTCATCGAAAATTGTTTACATGGAGTTCTCGGGGTCGCTGATTACGAATTAGTTAATGGTTTTTCGAAAAACAAAATGGCGGATCCAATATGGCGACTATAACCTTCAAATATCCTTCGTTTTAATCTAAAATTGTTTCCATGTGGTTCTCGGGATCGCTGATGACGAATTAGGCAATGGTTTTCATAAAAAACAAAATGGAGGATCCAATATGGCGACCATAACCATGAAATAGTCCATCGTTTTCAACGAAAATTGTTTACATAGAGTTTTCGGAATCGCTGATGATGAATTAGACAATGGTGTTTCAAAAAATTAAATGGCGGATGAAATATGGCGACAATAACTATGAAATAGTCGTTAGTTTTAATCGAAAATTTTTTACATGGGGTTCTCGGGGTGGCAGATTACGAATTAGTTATTGGTTTTTGAAAAAATTTAATGGCGGATCCAATATGGCGACCATAAGCATGAAATAGTGCATCGTTTTCAACGAAAATTGTTTACATGGGGTTCTCGGGGTCGCAGATTACGAATTAGGCAATGGTTTTTCAAAAAATTAAATGGCGGATCCAAAATGGCGACCATAACCATGAAATAGTCCATCGTTTTCAACGAAAATTGTTTACATAGAGTTTTAGGGATCGCTGATGAGGAATTAGACAATGGTGTTTCAAAAAATTAAATGGCGGATCCAATATGGCGACCAAAACCATGAAATAGTCCATCGTTTTCAACGAAAATTGTTTACATAGAGTTTTAGGGATCGCTGATGAGGAATTAGACAATGGTGTTTCAAAAAATTAAATGGCGGATCCAAAATGGCGACCATAACCATGAAATAGTCCATCGTTTTCAACGAAAATTGTTTACATAGAGTTTTAGGGATCGCTGATGAGGAATTAGACAATGGTGTTTCAAAAAATTAAATGGCGGATCCAAAATGGCGACCATAACCATGAAATAGTCCATCGTTTTCAACGAAAATTGTTTACATAGAGTTTTAGGGATCGCTGATAAGGAATTAGACAATGGTGTTTCAAAAAATTAAATGGCGGATCCAAAATGGCGACCATAACCATGAAATAGTCCATCGTTTTCAACGAAAATTGTTTACATAGAGTTTTAGGGATCGCTGATGAGGAATTAGACAATGGTGTTTCAAAAAATTAAATGGCGGATCCAATATGGCGACCAAAACCATGAAATAGTTCTTCGTTTTCATCGAAAATTGTTTACATGGGGTTCTCGGGGTCACAGATTACGAATTAGGCAATGGTTTTTCAGAAAACAAAATAGGGGATCAATTATGGCGACCAAAAAATGACGAAATTGATTGTTAGTAATGAAAATTACCGTCCGAAAATGCCAAAAAGCTGTTAAAAATTAGAAAAATCGGATAATCTTATCGAAAATTGGTAGTCCTGCGTTTCCGGGGTCGTTTAGTTGTATTACTAGTGACATTAAGATTTAGTGCGATTCAAAATCATTCCAAATGGTCAAGCTACCAATACCGAGGTACACAATGGAGAGCTGATGAGAATCTATGAGGTTTTATTGGAGGAATAGCGATATTTAGTTAACCCAAAGCGTGTTCTCTTACAAAAAACAGCATTTCGACCCTCTGAAGCAAGTGTAGGTCTTATTCATTATCGTTGGCTGTTTGGTTAGTAACTGGGTTCATTACGTTATAAAAAAAACCCAGAAAACCTTAAACTTGACGATTTATTAGTTAGTTACGTCCGCTACCCATAATTTGTTCAAACACATTTTCTAATCGCTTCCACGTGAATCACTTGAAACTTTTGCCCTTTTCATCTGTTTAATTTCTTTAATTGCAGGAAATCTCCGCGATACGATTCAAGGAAATGGCGAATTCGTTATATAAAAATCCCATTCGAATTTCAGCAATTAAAAATTGAATTAATCATCATGTAAATTAAAACGTGTTGTTTCATTTGTTATGCAAAAAAATCACGTGGGGATCCACTTTGAAACCTTCATGGTTGGATATGATAAAATAAACTTTTCCAATAAACAAACAAATGTTCGTTTATTACTTATTGGGTCTTTTTTTGAAAAAACGCAGTTTTTAAAACCGAAAATCTGGGAAATCAGTCCGATTACAAATGAAATTATTTCCTCGTTCTAAAATTGATTCCTTGCAAGGACAAATTCCGATTTAATGGCCAACAATTAAAATTCCTTAATGGAGTAACATATTTCAACGTTGCCGGACTTTCATATTATATGGAGGTTAAGGAAATATAAGAATTTAGGTCCATACTCTTGTAATTTCTCTCCACTTGTTTCGGTTTCGGTCTTTTGCTTTTTCTCTCCAGTTTTGGATGTTTTTTCTCTCTAAGGTCTTCTTTCACTACTAAAAGTTAAAAATTTGGCATATTTCCCAAGAAGTGATGATAACCCAATGATTTATACCACTGTCTTATCATTTTTCATATCATATCTTTCTAAGACCTTCCATATTTATTTTTCAGCAATTTTCAGTATTTCCGCAACTATACTACTGCCAATTCTTACTGTCTTATAATTTTTCAAATCTTCTGGCACCTCTTCCATTATGGCGACCAAAAACGACGAAATTGAGTGTTGTGACGTAGAAAGTAAGTAAACACTGAAACGTAGTCGCCGCGTGTCACCTTTCAAACGCCATTCTGTTGTTGTGAGTTGATGTAATTGGTTATTCGGTGCGATTTGTGTCTATGCAATCGTTTCAAAGACTATTCCAATTGAAATTATGGCCGAAAAGTTATTTTCCTGCATTTCCACTCTTACATTTTCTCTTCTAAGACCTTCCACATTTATTTTTCAGCAAATTTCAGTATTTCCGCAACTATACTGCTGCCAATTCTTACTGTCTTACCGTTTTTCAGATCTTCTAGCACTTTTTCCATTTTGGCGACCAAAAAACGACGAAATTGAGTGTTGTGACGTAGAAAGTAAGTAAACACTGAAACGTAGTCGCCGCGTGTCACCTTTCAAACGCCATTCTGTTGTTGTGAGTGGATGTAATTGGTTGTTCGGTGTGATTTGTGTCTATGTAAGTGTTTCAAAGACTATTCTAATTGAAATTATGGCCGAAAAGTTATTTTCCTGCATTTCCACTCTTACATTTTCTCTTCTAAGACCTTCCACATTTATTTTTCAGCAAATTTCAGTATTTCCGCAACTATACTGCTGCCAATTCTTACTGTCTTACCGTTTTTCAGATCTTCTAGCACTTTTTCCATTTTGGCGACCAAAAAACGACGAAATTGAGTGTTGTGACGTAGAAAGTAAGTAAACACTGAAACGTAGTCGCCGCGTGTCACCTTTCAAACGCCATTCTGTTGTTGTGAGTGGATGTAATTGGTTGTTCGGTGTGATTTGTGTCTATGTAAGTGTTTCAAAGACTATTCTAATTGAAATTATGGCCGAAAAGTTATTTTCCTGCATTTCCACTCTTACATTTTCTCTTCTAAGACTTTCCACATTTATTTTTCAGCAAATTTCAGTATTTCCGCAACTATACTGCTGCCAATTCTTACTGTCTTACCGTTTTTCAGATCTTCTAGCACTTTTTCCATTTTGGCGACCAAAAAACGACGAAATTGAGTGTTGTGACGTAGAAAGTAAGTAAACACTGAAACGTAGTCGCCGCGTGTCGCCTTTCAAACGCCATTCTGTTGTTGTAAGTGGATGTAATTGGTTGTTCGGTGTGATTTGTGTCTATGTAAGTGTTTCAAAGACTATTCTAATTGAAATTATGGCCGGAAAGTTATTTTCCTGCATTTCCACTCTTACATTTTCTCTTCTAAGACCTTCCACATTTATTTTTCAGCAAATTTCAGTATTTCCGCAACTATACTGCTGCCAATTCTTACTGTCTTACCGTTTTTCAGATCTTCTAGCACTTTTTCCATTTTGGCGACCAAAAAACGACGAAATTGAGTGTTGTGACGTAGAAAGTAAGTAAACACTGAAACGTAGTCGCCGCGTGTCACCTTTCAAACGCCATTCTGTTGTTGTAAGTGGATGTAATTGGTTGTTCGGTGTGATTTGTGTCTATGTAAGTGTTTCAAAGACTATTCTAATTGAAATTATGGCCGGAAAGTTATTTTCCTGCATTTCCACTCTTACATTTTCTCTTCTAAGACCTTCCACATTTATTTTTCAGCAAATTTCAGTATTTCCGCAACTATACTGCTGCCAATTCTTACTGTCTTACCGTTTTTCAGATCTTCTAGCACTTTTTCCATTTTGGCGACCAAAAAACGACGAAATTGAGTGTTGTGACGTAGAAAGTAAGTAAACACTGAAACGTAGTCGCCGCGTGTCACCTTTCAAACGCCATTCTGTTGTTGTGAGTTGATGTAATTGGTTATTCGGTGCGATTTGTGTCTATGCAATCGTTTCAAAGACTATTCCAATTGAAATTATGGCCGAAAAGTTATTTTCCTGCATTTCCACTCTTACATTTTCTCTTCTAAGACCTTCCACATTTATTTTTCAGCAAATTTCAGTATTTCCGCAACTATACTGCTGCCAATTCTTACTGTCTTACCGTTTTTCAGATCTTCTAGCACTTTTTCCATTTTGGCGACCAAAAAACGACGAAATTGAGTGTTGTGACGTAGAAAGTAAGTAAACACTGAAACGTAGTCGCCGCGTGTCACCTTTCAAACGCCATTCTGTTGTTGTGAGTGGATGTAATTGGTTGTTCGGTGTGATTTGTGTCTATGTAAGTGTTTCAAAGACTATTCTAATTGAAATTATGGCCGAAAAGTTATTTTCCTGCATTTCCACTCTTACATTTTCTCTTCTAAGACTTTCCACATTTATTTTTCAGCAAATTTCAGTATTTCCGCAACTATACTGCTGCCAATTCTTACTGTCTTACCGTTTTTCAGATCTTCTAGCACTTTTTCCATTTTGGCGACCAAAAAACGACGAAATTGAGTGTTGTGACGTAGAAAGTAAGTAAACACTGAAACGTAGTCGCCGCGTGTCACCTTTCAAACGCCATTCTGTTGTTGTGAGTGGATGTAATTGGTTGTTCGGTGTGATTTGTGTCTATGTAAGTGTTTCAAAGACTATTCTAATTGAAATTATGGCCGAAAAGTTATTTTCCTGCATTTCCACTCTTACATTTTCTCTTCTAAGACTTTCCACATTTATTTTTCAGCAAATTTCAGTATTTCCGCAACTATACTGCTGCCAATTCTTACTGTCTTACCGTTTTTCAGATCTTCTGGCACCTCTTCCATTATGGCGACCAAAAACGACGAAATTGAGTGTTGTGACGTAGAAAGTAAGTAAACACTGAAACGTAGTCGCCGCGTGTCACCTTTCAAACGCCATTCTGTTGTTGTGAGTTGATGTAATTGGTTATTCGGTGCGATTTGTGTCTATGCAATCGTTTCAAAGACTATTCCAATTGAAATTATGGCCGAAAAGTTATTTTCCTGCATTTCCACTCTTACATTTTCTCTTCTAAGACCTTCCACATTTATTTTTCAGCAAATTTCAGTATTTCCGCAACTATACTGCTGCCAATTCTTACTGTCTTACCGTTTTTCAGATCTTCTAGCACTTTTTCCATTTTGGCGACCAAAAAACGACGAAATTGAGTGTTGTGACGTAGAAAGTAAGTAAACACTGAAACGTAGTCGCCGCGTGTCACCTTTCAAACGCCATTCTGTTGTTGTGAGTGGATGTAATTGGTTGTTCGGTGTGATTTGTGTCTATGTAAGTGTTTCAAAGACTATTCTAATTGAAATTATGGCCGAAAAGTTATTTTCCTGCATTTCCACTCTTACATTTTCTCTTCTAAGACTTTCCACATTTATTTTTCAGCAAATTTCAGTATTTCCGCAACTATACTGCTGCCAATTCTTACTGTCTTACCGTTTTTCAGATCTTCTAGCACTTTTTCCATTTTGGCGACCAAAAAACGACGAAATTGAGTGTTGTGACGTAGAAAGTAAGTAAACACTGAAACGTAGTCGCCGCGTGTCACCTTTCAAACGCCATTCTGTTGTTGTGAGTGGATGTAATTGGTTGTTCGGTGTGATTTGTGTCTATGTAAGTGTTTCAAAGACTATTCTAATTGAAATTATGGCCGAAATAGGATTTATCGAAACAAAATCAGACAATCTACCTAAGGTATACGTATTCATTGATTCTAACCTCACTTGAGTCTGTTTACTTACTTTCTACGTCACACACACACTCAGTAATGTGACAACAAATGCGTAATTGTTTAATTTAATGGTCAACTATATTTTTTTTTTCAATATTGACATGTCTACAATATTAAATATTTGCCGTTTCATTTATAAAAAAATTTATCACTATTATTATAATGATATGCACACGTATCATCATACGTGTTAATTTACATTATCAACAAAAGCATTTAACTTTAGTTTTAGTGTAGAATCATCTTAATATAACTTTAATAAATGATAATTTGAAACAGATACACATGATGATGTGTCACCAATAAATTGACGGTAATTGATTATTGATTACCCCGTATATACAATTAACCAACAAAACCCCCAGTTCAGTATTCGATTGTTCAATTAAACAGTTGCAAATAAATTAGTTAATTCAGAATTTGGAACCTCCTTTGGGGCTCTTCATCATCTTTAGGACACTCTGTATATTAGAAGTTCCTGCAAGAAATAGTGGATAACACGGACTGAGTATTTCTGAGCTGTATTTAAAATACGTGTCTAAGATTTTTCGAAAATATTTACAATTCAATAACACTCTATGCTATACAAGTCCGGATCTGCACTTTGTTTACATTGCCGAGCAAACCCGCCTTCTAATGTTATTTGACAGTTTCCCATGGCAACGTAAACAAAGGACAGTGCCGGATCGGCACCAATTTAGTAATAACACTCTATACTAAATAAGTCCGGATCTGCACTTTGTTTACATTGCCGAGCAAACCCGCCTTCTAATGTTATTTGACAGTTTCCCATGGCAACGTAAACAAAGAACAGTGCCGGATCGGCACCAATTTAGTAATAACACTGTATACTATATAAGTCCGGATCTGCACTTTGTTTACATTGCCGAGCAAACCCGCCTTCTAATGTTATTTGACAGTTTCCCATGGCAACGTAAACAAAGGACAGTGCCGGATCGGCACCAATTTAGTAATAACACTCTATACTATATAAGTCCGGATCTGCACTTTGTTTACATTGCCGAGCAAACCCGCCTTCTAATGTTATTTGACAGTTTCCCTCGGCGACGTGAACAAAGGACAGTGCCGGATCGGCACCAATTTAGTAATAACACTCTATACTATATAAGTCCGGATCTGCACTTTGTTTACATTGCCGAGCAAACCCGCCTTCTAATGTTATTTGACAGTTTCCCATGGCAACGTAAACAAAGGACAGTGCCGGTTCGGCACCAATTTAGTTATAACACTCTATACTATATAAGTCCGGATCTGCACTTTGTTTACATTGCCGAGCAAACCCGCCTTCTAATGTTATTTGACAGTTTCCCATGGCAACGTAAACAAAGAACAGTGCCGGATCGGCACCAATTTAGTAATAACACTGTATACTATATAAGTCCGGATCTGCACTTTGTTTACATTGCCGAGCAAACCCGCCTTCTAATGTTATTTGACAGTTTCCCATGGCAACGTAAACAAAGGACAGTGCCGGATCGGCACCAATTTAGTAATAACACTCTATACTATATAAGTCCGGATCTGCACTTTGTTTACATTGCCGAGCAAACCCGCCTTCTAATGTTATTTGACAGTTTCCCTCGGCGACGTGAACAAAGGACAGTGCCGGATCGGCACCAATTTAGTAATAACACTCTATACTATATAAGTCCGGATCTGCACTTTGTTTACATTGCCGAGCAAACCCGCCTTCTAATGTTATTTGACAGTTTCCCATGGCAACGTAAACAAAGGACAGTGCCGGTTCGGCACCAATTTAGTTATAACACTCTATACTATATAAGTCCGGATCTGCACTTTGTTTACATTGCCGAGCAAACCCGCCTTCTAATGTTATTTGACAGTTTCCCATGGCAACGTAAACAAAGGACAGTGCCGGATCGGCACCAATTTAGTAATAACACTCTATACTATATAAGTCCGGATCTGCACTTTGTTTACATTGCCGAGCAATCCCGCCTTCTAATGTTATTTGACAGTTTCCCATGGCAACGTAAACAAAGGACAGTGCCGGATCGGCACCAATTTGGTACGGAGTTAAATATTTATGAAATTGGAATTGAATGAAAATATATTAAAAAAAAGGCAGGTTGAATTGATTGCGTCGCATTTTTATATAGTCTTATCCCAATAAAGACGTCCTTCCTTATCCTACCTTGTCAGATTTGCCATCGTTGTTTACTAATTGTAATGATGAACGTTAATTATTTAAATGGTTCGAAAAGGTCACTTTCAAAAACAATTTTTTTCTCGCATCATTTCACCAATGATGTACTTGGTGTTAATCTTTCTATAATGGAGAATCAACCTTGCGATGAGGTTGCGATTTCTTATTTGTTTACATGAAACGGCAGTTTTCTTATTAGTTGATATTATTAGATAGATATTTACGAGACGCGCTGTATAATTTTACGGCGTTTTTCATTTTGGAAAAATTTGGAAACAACTCATTATCAACCACGCCGCGTATGTCAAAGATTTGACAGATGACGGATGACAAGGAACAAATAACAAGTGACATTTGACAAATGATTGATTATCAAGGACAAGTGACAGATGACAAATGATTGATTATCAAGGACAAGTGACAAATGACAAATGATATTTTCCAGAACGTCTAGACATTGTTTTAGTATACAGAACGATTCTTTTTGAAAACTATTTTCAAAATCTTTCGAAATATACATTTTTAACATTATAAATTCTGCCTCTGGACTAACTGGAATTAGAATTACGCTATAGTAAACGCTGGTAGGCAGAAATAGCGAGGGCCGAAGGTGAACGACGAACGAAACCGTGTCTTCTCTGAAGATGATTCCAAAAAGCTCGAAATTGTACATAATGGTTAAAAAAAACTTTCCGAATCGAATTTTTTCGTGTATTTTCCAAGAAAACTTACTACAGTTACTCCAACAGAAAGTAGAGATTTTAAAGAATAAAAAACCCACCGAATTGCGAAAAAAATTGTTACGGACTCGTCCACGACATGGACCGTGAAACCGGTCCTGTTCGGTTATGATGAACAGTCTAAATTTTGCGGCGGTTCTCGGAAAAAATGTTTTTTATATATACACCGGTGAATTTTTTATAGAATCGATTTCTAAGTAGGCCCTTTTCGTTTGTTTGATCACTTTTTAGAATGTGGAAATTCTTTTTGTATAAATACTCTTTTGTGTATCAACGAGGAAGTCAGTAAATAATCTGATGTCCTATTGAATATTTCAATAAATTAGATAAGTGTTTACTAATAAGTCGTAGTGTGTAGTTTAGTGAATAGTGACTACAGTTTGGGATACTTAACGTTATTTTACGAATGAAGTAAGTAAGAAACGTGCGTATGAATCCCCTCATCGTGAAAAGCAGTTTGAATAAATCAGAAAACAACAAACCACCTCCCCTTCCATTTTCCGACCTCAGAACACTCGGAAATAATTTTTTTATTCAATTTTTGTCATATTCTCAACTTTTTCTTCATTATTTAACATTTTAAAAGGTTTCAATTTTCCTTTACAGCTTGTTCTGACTGTTCTCGTCCACTGACATAAACCGTTAAGCCGGTCCCGTTTTATTACGTTAATAGAATAGAAATAAAAGGTCCTTATAAAGCGGCATTAGTTTATATTTGTTTTTATACGCTATTTACATTATGTTACATTCCAGAATTCGAATTATCTAGAAATCTGTTGTGTATAAATAAGTGGAAGTTAGCGCCCAAAGTTAATAGTTTTCATTCTCGAGTTCTAATCGAGGTTAGTTGTTCGTTTTGGTACAAACACTCAAAAAATTGAGCCGATTTTATGACGAAGCGATAATTATCCACATAGTCATCGCTGGGGAGCAGCACGTGTCCTCTCTCGTATTCAATAAATTGCTCGAGTCAATTGTAGGTATACAAAAGACGATATATCATAATATTTATTTTAAAATAACCTTGACCTTGCAATTAACTAAAAATATCGAACGAAATTCTTCAAAACTACATTCTTTATAAGTCGTATTATTGCCAAAAAATATGTGAATAGTCTACGAGAGAATAATAATGAATACCATGTATAAAGTCAACGTACGTTTACAATGAAACTTATTTTTTGTTTTTTCCGTATTCATATTTTAATAATTATTATCGATATATCTTGAGTGAATAAATTTTTAAAAAGGAACGCCAATAAAACATACGTAGTCCGAGACAAAGGCACAAATCACTGATAAAAAACAGTGAACTATTAATTATAAGCCCCCAATACTAAAAAATGGGGACATAGATGGTTTGGTTTTCGCTCTCTGTGCCGCTTCTGCAGAGGACACCCAAAATCGAACGTAATCTCAATTTGCACCGACATCTGAGTTGTCGTACAAGTCATAACGGCGGAAACGGTGTACCCTAGGCCTCTGCTGGAGTGGTTGGTGCAGAAAAAGTGCAGACTACGTCATTTTAGTGCCCAAGTCACACGGTAAACATCAAACATTTAGGCAACCAAGCCCGCAATACTAAATAATGGAACCGCCTGGTACACAGATGGTTTGGTTTTCGCTCTCTGTACCGCTTCTGCAGAGGACACCCAAAATCGAACGCAATCTCAATTTGCACCGACAACTGAGTTGTCGTACAAGTCATAACGGCGGAAACAGTGTACTCTAGGCCTCTGCTGGAGTGGTTGGTGTAGAAAAAGTGCAGACTACGTCATTTTAGTGCCCAAGTCACACGGTAAACATCAAACATTTAGGCAACCAAGCCCGCAATACTAAATAATGGAACCGCCTGGTACACAGATGGTTTGGTTTTCGCTCTCTGTGCCGCTTCTGCAGAAGACACCCAAAATCGAACGCAATCTCAATTTGCACCGACAACTGAGTTGTCGTACAAGTCATAACGGCGGAAACAGTGTACTCTAGGCCTCTGCTAGAGTGGTTGGTGTAGAAAAGTGCAGACTACGTCATTTTAGTGCCCAAGTCTCACGGTAAACATCAAACATTTAGGCAACCAAGCCCGCAATACTAAATAATGGATCCGCCTGGTACACAGATGGTTTGGTTTTCGCTCTCTGTGCCGCTTCTGCAGAGGACACCCAAAATCGAACGCAATCTCAATTTGCACCGACAACTGAGTTGTCGTACAAGTCATAACGGCGGAAACAGTGTACTCTAGGCCTCTGCTAGAGTGGTTGGTGTAGAAAAGTGCAGACTACGTCATTTTAGTGCCCAAGTCTCACGGTAAACATCAAACATTTAGGCAACCAAGCCCGCAATACTAAATAATGGATCCGCCTGGTACACAGATGGTTTGGTTTTCGCTCTCTGTGCCGCTTCTGCAGAGGACACCCCAAATCGAACGTAATCTCAATTTGCACAGCCATAACGGCCGCAACGGTGTGTCCTAGGCTTGTGGTGGGGTGGTTGGTGCAGACCACGTCATTTATGCTTTTTTTTATGCTGGAACTGCACTCTTTCGAAAACAAAAATTTCCACTGCAGATTTCGTTGCGGGATTCCCCTTTCGAAAACAAAAATCACCGAACAACGCTGTAATTGTTCTAAAATCTAGCCCGGCCCTGGCCACCGAACAAAAAGCAATCGACATATACGCCTGTTACTTTTTTTTTATAGACCAGTCAACCGCGACATGTAAAATTGTTTTTTAATCAAGCCACGGTCATTCAAGATATTTTCATAAGTTTTTGTTTTGGTTAATTTGCAGGTTTTTCCAAACAAAACTTTAAACGCTTTAGGGTAATTCGATTCGGAGAAAAAAATCCGATTTAAATCAACAGATCGAAACGTACGAGGGTCTTAAAATAGAAAAAACCGGGTGGTCCTATTTAAAAAAATAAAGAAAATTGATATTTATGAAGTTTAACTTTGAGCACTTTTTATATACACCCTGTATAAAATGAAAAATTTTTCAACACAGATTCAAATACGTCTAACCTTGCTAAAAGCAACCGAGCATAAACCATTTTCATAACTTTAAGGGTATCCACGTAAAAAAATAATTTATAAGGGTCTGCAATTTTTACAAAAAAATTAATAACTCAAAAAGTATGCATTTTTCGAAAAAAGTTTTAAGACAAAAGTATACTAAAATTTAACGTAGATTTCAAAAATGTATTAATATACAGGGTGTTCTATATAAAATAACAAAGTTACAGTCGACTTCCGGTAGAACCGGAAGTCGGTCATCTTTGAGAATATTTTGGTTGAAAAGATCGTATCTAAAAACCCAAAAGTAGAAATTTTCATGATTTTACTACGAAGTATTTTGCCATATACAGATAGTTTTAACTCGTCTTGGGCCACCCTGTATAACCAGTATGACACGATGTTTTTCATACATGGATTTCGAAATGTTTTTACACGGAAGCATTTTTTAAACTTTCCTCTTTGAACAAGATATATTTAGTATATATATAGTAACATAAAACCAGACTTCGTTTTTTTCTAAATACATTATATAATTTAACTCTTATTATAATTCAAAATTGTGAAAATATAAGTGTACACCCAATATATTAATTATATCTATACAGATGTTATTTAATTTTAATTTTCTACTAAAATAAGTGATACGCCTATGGATTACGAATGCTTCATCATTTTATTACTCTCTCATACATAAAAATATTTTGGTTAAAAAGTAAACCGGATTATTTTTATTGAAAAAAATCGGTAATAAAAAGATTTAAACATAAAATTTAGTAATCAGGCATAAATAACAATTAATTAAATAAATAGTGTAATCGTTCGTATCCATATTCAAAAAAATTATTATCGAATGCATAAAAAAATATTAACTCTAAAAAATAATGTCTAAAACTTGATTAAATAAAAATATACATTAACAAAACTAATAAATCATAAAGTTTACCTCGAAAATCTGAGTCCGTTCTTGTTCGCAGACATTCTTCTTTTTTTTTTTTGAAACAAAAAACCGTCAGAAAACAAAATCGAGATTCCGACCGTCCGCGCTGTCGCAAGTGGTTGCTAAAACTGTAAAACGAAACGTTTAAATATGTAAATAAACAAACGAAGAAAATCCGCGCGATACAATTATACCACTACCGGTAAATAATCGTCACTGAAGCTTCCGCGAAACCCGACCGGCATTTTGTAGACTGACAGTCACGTGAATTCTTTTATCGGTCAAAATCACCAAAAGGATCCGATTCATCGAAACAATCGACCAGATAGAAATCGAACGTTGAATCAATCGTTGCGATCGCTTAGAACGCACTGGTCGGATAGAATTGATAGAAAACAGAACAATAACGATTTGAATCGAATACTTGTTGATTTGATTTTGAAGATTTATATCGTACTTTGGAGAGAATGGGTACTTTGAATGAAAATATGTTGGTATGTAATAAATAAAGTCAATTGAAGATGGAAAATTATAAAAACTTTTGTTATGATTCGTTAGATTAGAAAAATGTGAATGGAAAAATTTTAATTGCATTTAACAATATAATGGTGTATTGTTTTTGTTTATACTTATGAATATGATATAAATAAAATGATGCATTTTCTAAATCTTTATGTTAAAAACTTGATGATAGTGAATTTATTTGTTCAATATAATTATTTCAGTTTGAATCACATTAACTATAGTTTATAGGAAAATAACATTTTTATCACTCCACGAGGTAGTCACAAATCGATAAGGAATTTTTTAAATATACAGTACTGCGCAAAAATTATTTCGCACCTTATTTTATACACAAACACACACAACGAAAAGAATTTAAAAACACGTCATGCAAGAAAAATCTGAAAAAATTAATAATCTTGATGTTGAATCTGTGAAAAAAAAATACATGATTAAAATAAATAATTTTGAGGTTAAACCGTGTTGTTTCGATACCACTAGAAGCTGTTCTTTTTTCACTGGTATTAATATTATTATTGTTAAAGTGCGTTATTTTCTATTGGTCTTCTTTTTTATAAATTTGAGGTTAAACCGTGTTGTTTCGATACCACTAGAGCTGTTCTTTTTTCACTGGTATTGATATTATTATTGTTAAAGTGCGTTATTTTCGATTGGTCTTCTTTTTTATAACTTTGAGGTTAAATCGTGTTGTTTCGATACCACTGGAAGCTGTTCTTTTTTCACTGGTATCAATATTATTATTGTTAAACTACGTTATTTTCGATTGTTCTTCTTTTTTATAAATTTGAGGTTAAACCGTGTTGTTTCGATACCACTAGAGCTGTTCTTTTTTCACTGGTATTGATATTATTATTGTTAAAGTGCGTTATTTTCGATTGGTCTTCTTTTTTATAACTTTGAGGTTAAATCGTGTTGTTTCGATACCACTGGAAGCTGTTCTTTTTTCACTGGTATCAATATTATTATTGTTAAACTACGTTATTTTCGATTGTTCTTCTTTTTTATAAATTTGAGGTTAAAACGTGTTGTTTCGATACCACTGGAAGCTGTTCTTTTTTCACTGGTATCAATATTATTATTGTTAAAGTGCGTTATTTTCTATTGGTCTTCTTTTTTTATAATTTTGAGGTTAAATCGTGTTGTTTCGATACCACTAGAGCTGTTCTTTTTTCACTGGTATTGATATTATTATTGTTAAAGTGCGTTATTTTCGATTGGTCTTCTTTTTTATAAATTTGAGGTTAAACCGTGTTGTTTCGATACCACTGGAAGCTGTTCTTTTTTCACTGGTATCAATATTATTATAGTTAAAGTGCGTTATTTTCTATTGGTCTTCTTTTTTTATAATTTTGAGGTTAAATCGTGTTGTTTCGATACCACTAGAGCTGTTCTTTTTTCACTGGTATTGATATTATTATTGTTAAAGTGCGTTATTTTCGATTGGTCTTCTTTTTTATAACTTTGAGGTTAAATCGTGTTGTTTCGATACGACTGGAAGCTGTTCTTTTTTCACTGGTATCAATATTATTATAGTTAAAGTGCGTTATTTTCTATTGGTCTTCTTTTTTTATAATTTTGAGGTTAAACCGTGTTGTTTCGATACCACTGGAGCTGTTCTTTTTTCACTGGTATTAATATTATTATTGTTAAAGTACGTTATTTTCGATTGTTCTTCTTTTTTATAACTTTGAGGTTAAACCGTGTTGTTTCGATACCACTGGAGCTGTTCTTTTTTCACTGGTATCAATATTATTATTGTTAAAGTGCGTTATTTTCGATTGGTCTTCTTTTTTATAACTTTGAGGTTAAAACGTGTTGTTTCGATACCACTGGAAGCTGTTCTTTTTTCACTGGTATTAATATTATTATTGTTAAAGTGCGTTATTTTCTATTGGTCTTCTTTTTTATAAATTTGAGGTTAAAACGTGTTGTTTCGATACCACTAGAGCTGTTCTTTTTTCACTGGTATCAATATTATTATTGTTAAAGTGCGTTATTTTCGATTGGTCTTCTTTTTTATAACTTTGAGGTTAAAACGTGTTGTTTCGATACCACTGGAAGCTGTTCTTTTTTCACTGGTATTAATATTATTATTGTTAAAGTGCGTTATTTTCTATTGGTCTTCTTTTTTATAAATTTGAGGTTAAAACGTGTTGTTTCGATACCACTAGAGCTGTTCTTTTTTCACTGGTATCAATATTATTATTGTTAAAGTGCGTTATTTTCGATTGGTCTTCTTTTTTATAACTTTGAGGTTAAAACGTGTTGTTTCGATACCACTAGAAACTGTTCTTTTTTCACTGGTATTAATATTATTATTGTTAAAGTGCGTTATTTTCGATTGGTCTTCTTTTTTATAAATTTGAGGTTAAACCGTGTTGTTTCGATACCACTGGAAGCTGTTCTTTTTTCACTGGTATCAATATTATTATAGTTAAAGTGCGTTATTTTCTATTGGTCTTCTTTTTTTATAATTTTGAGGTTAAATCGTGTTGTTTCGATACCACTAGAGCTGTTCTTTTTTCACTGGTATTGATATTATTATTGTTAAAGTGCGTTATTTTCGATTGGTCTTCTTTTTTATAACTTTGAGGTTAAATCGTGTTGTTTCGATACGACTGGAAGCTGTTCTTTTTTCACTGGTATCAATATTATTATAGTTAAAGTGCGTTATTTTCTATTGGTCTTCTTTTTTTATAATTTTGAGGTTAAACCGTGTTGTTTCGATACCACTGGAGCTGTTCTTTTTTCACTGGTATTAATATTATTATTGTTAAAGTACGTTATTTTCGATTGTTCTTCTTTTTTATAACTTTGAGGTTAAACCGTGTTGTTTCGATACCACTAGAGCTGTTCTTTTTTCACTGGTATTGATATTATTATTGTTAAAGTGCGTTATTTTCTATTGGTCTTCTTTTTTATAAATTTGAGGTTAAACCGTGTTGTTTCGATACCACTGGAAGCTGTTCTTTTTTCACTGGTATTGATATTATTATTGTTAAACTGCGTTATTTTCGATTGGTCTTCTTTTTTATAAATTTGAGGTTAAATCGTGTTGTTTCGATACCACTGGAAGCTGTTCTTTTTTCACTGGTATCAATATTATTATAGTTAAAGTGCGTTATTTTCTATTGGTCTTCTTTTTTTATAATTTTGAGGTTAAACCGTGTTGTTTCGATACCACTGGAGCTGTTCTTTTTTCACTGGTATTAATATTATTATTGTTAAAGTGCGTTATTTTCGATTGTTCTTCTTTTTTATAAATTTGAGGTTAAATCGTGTTGTTTCGATACCACTGGAAGCTGTTCTTTTTTCACTGGTATCAATATTATTATAGTTAAAGTGCGTTATTTTCTATTGGTCTTCTTTTTTTATAATTTTGAGGTTAAACCGTGTTGTTTCGATACCACTGGAGCTGTTCTTTTTTCACTGGTATTAATATTATTATTATTAAAGTGCGTTATTTTAGATTGGTCTTCTTTTTTTATAAATTTGAGGTTAATCGGTATTTTTCCTTCGCCGTCGTTAGAATTTTTATGTTGGATACATTTTTATTCAAAGTACGACCCTGATACAGTAAAAAATTTCCTTTGCAAAATTGTGGTTAGGTTTTTTTGTGGTAGAATTCGCACTCTTAAGTGTACGTCCACCATCTATCGAGTGTGTACATGTGGTTGTATTATTCCCAGTCATCAGTTATTCAGTTTATGACGCAATAATCCAGAATTTTACAAGTTAAATGATGTCTGACATTTAGCGGACAATTTTTTACATAATATTCATATCCTTAATACTGTTCTGTCCTTCATTGTGTTGAATTAAATGTCGCGTAATATGTAAACAACTTCACGTGTATTGTTATTTACTATAAAACAATCTAAACTATTGTTATTGCATATAGTTACTTTTTCTAAAACCTAATTTTAAAAAATTATCAAAAACCTTCGTATTTCAAACACAACCAGCAAGCTTGGATCTAATTAAATTATTTAAAATAATGTTTTTGAATGAATCTGGCTCATTTCCGGTACTAATATACAGTCTATTGAATCTTTACTATGATACAATAACTAATTCAACGAGTTGTATCATTAAATGTATATTTTTTATTGTCTATCAATACCAAACTATCTTCTAATATGAAAATATGTGCTAATGAATATTTTTTAACTCAAAAAAAAAACCATTACTAAAATCAAGGTCAAGTTTAATTAATACTATGTGAACTCTAGAAGATGGCTACCTTCTGAACGCTCTGTTTCCGGTTTCTTATTTTTTCTATATAATGTGTTATAAACCACACACTATTATTATAGTTATTTATTATTATAATCAAATTTGAAAAGGGTAGAAACGGGCTAATAATGCTCAAAATTTCGTAAATAAACTGAATGTAAGTTAAATCTAGCCTCCACTTGTCACTTGTCATTTGTCACTAAATTGTATCAAATTAATAAAAATGACAGCTATCAGATAAGATCAAAGTGATTATTATAGAAAAAAACCTATTTAATTGTCGCCATCTCTTTTCCAAACAACGTATATCTGTACTTAAAAGTTAAATTTATATATTTTACTTATGAAATATATATACATATATAGATTGTGTTTATTGTTTTTGTTTAATAACGTCAGTGTAAATATCAATTTCATCGATTTAAATTATGTTAAAAATTCAACAAAATATGTTGAAAACCTACGTAACTTTGTGGTTAAAAAATGATATTGATAAATATGGTAATAAAATAAAAGTAAATTTCAAAGAAAACGATATTAAAATTCATTCCATAAATTTTTTTGATACATGAATATGCGGTCGAATTGAAATAAGTATACGGAAAATTTTATATTATTACGTCATAAAATTTCTTTACGGTCCTGGACGACCATCGTCATCCGTGTCAGATGACTACGTAGAGAAAAAAGCTAAAAGTTGCCTAAAACGATTATTTACATATATATAAACAAAAAGACGTTCCGCGCCATTCTATTATTCCTTTATCTTGTTATAAATGTGAATTTAAATCTAATTATATCTGTCTCAATACGAACAGAACCCAGACAAAGCTTCATACGAATTTCTTTCAATACGGAAATTTAAAATTACCGCGCTGTTTCAAAGTCGATTTAAACTGACGCGGTTGGTAGACGTTATCAGCGCAAGCGTCGGCTACGTTAAACGGGAAACTAGTCAAATACATGTGGCAACGTGAAAAATATGTTCGTTATAATTTGAATATTTGTCTGCCATGAATAATAACCCGTAAATTCCGATAATATTATGATTAATTTAATATAAACAATAAAAAGGACCATTTTGATATGGAATACTTGATGTCTTAATACATAAAGAAACTAGGTCAAGGTCAAAAGGGGTTATGTCAACTGCAATTTGTAGGTCCGGTATTTTACAACGAAACAATTAGTAGTCTTGAATTTTTTCGCACTTTTTGGTTAATAGATTAATAATATAGCAGGGTAGATATATTTTTTTTACGAAAAATCATATTTTCAGAATCTCTTTGTTATTTGGACGCGATTGAACAACTGATAATGACATTTGACGTTCTATTTGAGGTTAGTTTCGTTGCGTAGAAACTTCACATCGGAAAATTTTGAAATTAATCCACAAGATTGATTTCAGTGCGTGTACACGTCTGTCCGGATTTGTATCTTGACCTTGTGAAGGTCACGTAATATTGAGCTAAACTATATCGCATCGATTGTTAGCGTGTACACGCTACAGTTCAAAATATGGTCAAACAAACTTAATTTAATCACAATGATGTTTTTTATTTGCTCAAAATTTACCACTTGCTAATTACTAACGTGGCGTGTACACGCAGATGCTAATTATTTATATTAATATTTTTTTTTTAATACAGAATGTCTAAAAAATAAATATATAATAATTTTTTTTCATTTATTTCATTGTTTTTTGCTGTTGTTTCAACATTTACATAGAGTTTTAAAAGCTTATACTGTAGATTGGTTCTTAAAGACCACAAATTAGTTTTAAATAAATAAACTGACAATTACGTTTTTATTTTTGGTTAAGAAACATTTTGACTTTACAAATTTCACTGTATTATTTTCAATCCATTCAATTCAGTTCATAACCAAGCTATAAAGTAGTCGAAATAAAACATTTACTAAACTCAAACCTCAAACAATGTAAAAAATCAACATTCTCGAAAAATTGTTATTTTAAATTATTACATCAGCTCAAACACTATTACGCGTTAAAAGTTCCAATTAAGGTGGTTTTTCTCAGAAATATAACTACTATGAAAATATTTTATATTTTTCATCAGCATTTGTTTTAATCAAATTGTTTAAATTAAATAATAAAAGATCAAAGTTGAATTTTGTTAGGTTAGGATATCAACATTTAAAGTAGGCAACTTTCACGAGATCGTATAAGTTCCAGACTCTGACACGCAGATGGCGCCATAAAACGTAATATAATAAAAACTCGAGTTTTTGTGATAGCGCTTGTTCTACTACTTCTTTCCTAGAGAAAGTGTGTGTTCTTGATCCATATTTAACAAATTCAGAGAGATTTTTGAATTAATTTGTTTACGGTTATACAATTTCATATTCAAACTTGTTTATTGAATCACATGTGCGAATTTAAACTCAATATTCATTTAAATATTATAAAAGTAGTTAGTCCTTGATCTATTTTTGTTGTTAGATTGAATCAATTCATAGAAATTAAACTTTAGTTGTACCGTATTACGAATTAAGTGTCGAAATTTATCATTTTCGTTTCTTACAAAATCTTTTATTAGAATTCGTATTTTTTTCACAAGTTATCAATAATAAAATGAATAGAACATTAACCTTTCAAGTTTTTACATATTATTTCAAAATTTGAAGTCTCATACTTAAACTTTAAACCTAACAACTCATTGAAATTCATTATAATAAATTGTGCGCACTCTATTGATGAATTCCATAAGCAATATAACGCGATTAACAACGTAAAAAAGTAAACTGTAAATAGTTACCGACACTTAGATTTAAGTAGCTAGATGTCACTACAGTATTTAAGTACAAAACACTTTTCATTTTTGTTTTGTCTATTTTTGAAACTTAAATAGGAGTTGCAAGTAAATTATCGGTATTACAACGAATATAAAATTCCGATATTGCATAAAAAGTATCTACAATATACAGGGAAAGTTTTTATAGTGACAATAACATTATAACCTTTCTTTTAGTTTAGCACGGCCTCTCGGCGTGATCAACTATTTTGAAAATAATATTAACTGTATAAATAAATTTATGATACAAAATGTTTCATTTCCCTTAAAACGCTTCCTCAAATTGTTAAAAATTAAAATTTGTTTTCTACATTAAAAAAAAACTGTTTTTTAGTTTCTATAGGAATTTAACATTAAACAGCTTGTAAATAGTTTCATAACTCACTCTATTATTACTAATGAACATTGTTGAAGGTTTAATTTGATAACAGATAAGAAAACTTTGATATCATTTACCCCACATATTTAAGACTGCTACGTTTCCAATAATGTTTAATTTCATTCACTTGCATATCGAAGTTTTTAACTGATTACAAAGTGTTCATATAATCAACTTAAGGTCAGTATATTTTATTAACTCAAAGGTAAGCTTTCGAAAATGATATAAATGAATGTTTAAGGACTGAAAGTACATTATGTATATCGTTTTTTGGGGATTTCTTATTCAATGGGGATTAAATTTCTACTTCAACCCTCGGGGGTTACAAAATGTATTAATTGTCGTCGTAGCTACGTATAAAGGTATATAAATTATAACTCAACCACCTTTTACGTTTCTTTGAATACTTTCGAACCTATAATTGGGTGTAAATCGAATTCCTCAAAACAAATTGATGGGAATAAACAACTTAATACATATTTTTATAACTTCAATAGTTTTTTTATATGATAACCTGTATATTAGTAAATGGATTTCAAAAATATTTATTTCTCATACTCACTGAATTAGAATGTACAAGAAGCTGCATCGTTTTTAAAGAAAACAAACCAAAAGAAGTTTGAGGTTAGGATATTCATATATTTGATTATACGAAGTTTTACAACAAACAAACAAAAGTTGAATGGAATAAAAGACGTCTCTTAAGCAGCATCGCACATTATTATGTTTTTAAATTTCAGAAAAATGTTAATTTCCATCATATTGATCTTTGTTTTTATTTTAACCGCTTTGTTCTATTACAATGCGGTTAAACCGATGAATTATTGGAAGAAACGAGGAGTAGTTCAAAGTGATCCCGTATGGCTCTTAGGAGATCAATGGAAACAAGTGTTCGGATTAGAAAGTATCGTGGATATGTTCACGAGACTTTATAATTTATCTCCGAATGCCAGGTAATGGAAAATAACAAAATAATCTATTGTAAATATGACTTTTTTATCATTATTTGATTTTTGAAATATTCTGTTTATTCTTTACAAATCTAATCAAAGAAAGGATAATGCACTTTGTAGTTTTTTTATTGAAGACGTTGATTTCCTAATCAGAATAAATACAATCGAATCAAATTCTTTCAAACAAAGTATTACAAAGTTTTTTCTAAATATGAATGATAAAATGAAATTTTATTATTCTACCAGAATTTATTTCAACGAATACTTTAATTCAAATTTAACTTTTCTGTCATGATTTTCATAGTGTAAATAAGGTGTATTATCGCGTACGACTAACAAGAGGAACTCCCACAACGCCGCCATATTTACATATCAGCCAATCAGTAAAACGCGCGCGAACATACAACGGAAATAAAATCAATTTGATTCCTTTTAGTTTTAACAATTAATTGGGGTTCATTATGACATTTATTTTCGTTAGGATTTTGTTTTTTTAGACAAAAAATTGTTGGAAACAAAAATTAATTTATTTATGACATTTTTTTTCTCATCGAATGTATCTGTTTTCTAAACCTACCGTTCTAGTTCGAACTAAATACAATATGGCGGATTTTTATTGCACTTAATTGTAATTTTAAGTTTGGATATATTTTTAGATATTGTGGAATATATCAATTCACCACACCAGCTCTTATGATAAGAGATACAAAGTTATTAAAATTAATTACTGTTAAAGATTTTGATCATTTTATGAATCACAAACCCTTAATTCCGGATGGTGCAGATCCCTTGTGGAACAAAAATATTTTCGCGCTAAAAGGTAAAGGGATATTTGTTTGTAATGTTTTTTAACAATACAACACCTTGCAGGTTACTTCAAATTCAATACACCGTCCACTTTCCCTTTACAATAATGTGAGGTTATATATGTTATACGGGGTATTTGAAAAATTAAAGTGAACGCCCTATATAATTGAACAGATGTACATACTTGTAACTATAGTTTGTAATATCAATATGTATCAAATCAGTCGATTTTTCTAATATTCGTTAAATCTAATATAGTTTAATTTAGCCAATATTTTAATTCAATATACAAGGTGTTTGATATAAGAAACATTACGGATTCTATGAAATAAAATGATCATCACCCTGTATATACGTCTTAATTTTTTTAGATCAAAGATGGAAAAGCATACGACCTATTTTAACACCGAGTTTTACCAGTAGCAAAATGAAAAGCATGTTTATTTTCATGTCGGACTGCGCACAAAATTTCGTTAATTATTTTTTGAAAGAAAGAGGAAATGGCGACGTAATCGATGTTTGTATGAAAGATATTTCGAGTCGTTTTTCTAACGATGTAATAGCATCAACTACGTTCGGATTGCAGGTGGATTCATTCAAAGATCCAGACAACGAATTTTATTATCGGTGCAAAGATATCACGAACTTTGCTACCCCTTGGAGGATAATTAAAATGTTAGGGTTTGCAACTGTTCCAAGGTTATTCAAGGTCGGTTTAGTAGATCGCTTCTACTTTATTACATATTTACGGAATAAATCCGTTTGTGGTTTCGGTTGCTTAGTCACAACCATTTTTACTTATGATCGAGTTTGTTTTTGAAAATTCCTTTTTTTAATTTTCGTAATATGATAAAAGTCCTAACAATACTATTTTTGTTAAATTTTCTCCACGATTTCTGAAAATTTTACGTATTAAATTTTAGTTTTTCGACGTAAAGTTTTTCGATAGCGAATCGAGACAATTCTTCATCAACATTGTTAAAAACAGTATAAAAATGAGGAAGGAACACGATGTGGATCGTCAGGATATGCTCCATTTATTACTCGAAGCAAAAAAAGAAGTCGAACAGAAAAAAAAACAGGGTAAAAACTCCGGAATGTTATCAGCGTCGTGTAGTTTTAAAATTAACTTTTACAGGGTTAGATATAGAAGAAATTACCGATGAAGACATCACCGCTCATGCGATGATAAATTTTTTCGCTGGATTCGAATCTATTTCAACTTTAATGACGTTCATGTCTTACGAATTAGCCATTCATCCGGATATTCAGAATAGATTACGGGAAGAAATAGATGAAGGATTTCAACAGTGTAATGGAAAGTTGACTTATGAAGTGCTCATGAAGATGCCTTATTTGGAAATGGTTATTTCAGGTATGTCGTTAAATTATAGAAACGTTTAATGTTCCATATATACATCAAATTCTTATCTAGGTTTTCAGTGATTGGAAATTAGTTTTTAATTTTCAAACTAAAATGGGGATTACTTTGCAACAAAACCGTATTAGAGAATTTAATAAATAAATTGTTTTCATCCTAACTAACATAAAGATTATATTAGTTAAACACGTTAATCTTAAAAACTACCAAATTAAAAAATTATAAAATTACAATTTGTCTTGAGAACATCATTTCACTCGTAAAAATCAGACTTTAAATTAAATGAATAAGAGTAAATCTTACCAAACTGCAACAACTTTCAACACATGATGAAAATTTCACTTCACTACACTTTATCACTGTTTTTAAGTATTTAATTCTGAGAACTATTATCGTTTTGCAATTGGCGATTTAGTAGGAAAAAGTTAACTAGGTACAACCACCATGGAAGACATACCGACGCGGCAATACGTCAACAACTGTGTTTTAGCGGGACTTTTAGATAAAAACGCGGGAAAGAAGCTCCGATATTTGGGATAGAGTGGGGCATTTGCTCTCCAACATTACCATTTGATTTTAAAAAATATCTTGAGAGAATTAACAATTTTTAAATAACTATGATGACAAAATAATTGTATTTTCGGGAAACCTCGTCATAAAATATTATTTGGTACTTGTTTATCATAGAGTTAATATTAGAGATAAAGGTATGGAAACTCGTTCGAGTGTAACTGCTGATAGAGAGAGAGAGAGAGATAAATAAAATCGATATACACATCTCTCTTTATTCGATTCTGATTGGATCACTATAAATACAATTTCGTGTTAGTTTAAAGCGTCAAATGAGGTCACGTGGTATAATTTTGACTTGAACGTCATCTTAAATTAATTCAGCGTTAAGCTACAAAACGCTGAAAATAAAACTCTTGCCATAATACCCGATTTAAAAAATTAAACGATGTATGACGTCGAATTTTCGAATGGTGGAGAAAGAAGAAAAGCAAGTTTTGATTATAATGGCGAGTAGAAAAAGATACCTCTCTCTCCCCCATCACTCTTTCTCTTCCAACAGGTCCCTAGTAACGTGGTTTGAAACGTCGGCCGTATTGTCGAGACGGACAGGCATTTTATTTTGTTTGTATTGAAAAAATTGATTGTTTAAAGCACTTTTTTCATTGTCAGCCATATGCGTCTTATTTTCGACTCAATATTTTTAGAACAACGTAATTTTCATTTTGTTAACAATTTGAATAATTTAAGATGCTAATTTGATGACCAGTTAGGCGGAAACTAATTGTACCGTAGTAACTTTGTTAACGAAGACGATCTGACAACATCGCAAATAAAATTCGGCGCGTTACCTGTCGGAAAATATAACACAGACCATTGACAAACATGATAATTTCAATGTTCTTTATTGTTTCTTCTGTCTATGGTAGATAGAGAAATCACAGTTAAAAATGACATGTTGCTTTTGTCCGATCTCAAACAAGATAAAAGAAAAAGAAGAATATTGATAAATAAATATTTATTAACCAAATTTTTTTATTTTCGATTATTTACATAAACATACATTAATTTTTATATAGAGTGAGGTTTCAACTGAAAAAATAATTTTATTTTGAAGGTAATTATATATACTGTTGAAAAATTAATGAAACATGTGAATTTTTTTATATTAAAATATACTAAATAAATGTTTTACTGTAGATTCAATTCGCTAGGGCCAATTTTAGATGAAAAAAAGAAAGTTTAACTTAAAAAATTTCAGTACTTAGCAGTTCAATACCGATATATAATTTCTTGACAAAAAAACAGATTTTTTAAAACATATTTTAGATGATTTGGTTTCTTGTTTTATTTGGTGATATAAATCCAGTTCACTCTCTGAATTTAACGATTCAGTCCATTTTTGATTAAATTACTGTGTTTACTTTTTGGAAAATAAGCATTCACACTATTGTTATAAATCCTTATTCACAGAAACTCTTCGAAAATGGCCGAACTTTCCAGAAGCCCACAGAGTTTGTACAAAAAAATACGTAATAGAACCAGAATATCCTGACGAAAATCCTTTGGTAATAGAAGAAGGAACAGCCATATTATTACCCGTATTTCCAATCCAACGTGACCCTAAATATTTCCCAGATCCGGATCGTTTCGATCCAGAAAGATTCAGCGAAGAAAATAAAAACGCTAGAGACTTTTACTGCTATATGCCGTTCGGATTAGGTCCGAGAAATTGCATAGGGGCGAGATTTGCGAATCTAGAAGCCAAAGTTTATTTCGCATACGTTCTGCACAGCTTCGAGATAGTTCCAACTGCAAAAACTGTGATACCTGTTAAACTATCCAACCAGAATTTCAATGTTCACGCCGAAGATGGAATAAATGTAGGTTTGAAACCTTTATATACATAATTAAATTTTTTTATTCAAACTTAATATAATTATCTCATTTTTTGTTACTATATCTACCTTTATTATCAGTTTATTCGTAATATCTTCCATTTTATTTTATACATTTGAATTATTTCGCCAATAAAAAAGTATTTCACAAGTTTTTTTATCGTTATCACCCTTCCAGATAAGTGTACAGTTTCCTTTTAGGAAAGGCTTTTTCATTCGATTCTTGTGATAAGGAGATTTGTTTTTTTTATGCTGATAACCCAGTTTAGATTCACTTTTACAGAATGTAAGTTTGCGGTTTTAATTAATTAAAAAACAAAATATAAAAATCCACATAAAAATTTGAAAATAGCGCCACGTTGCAGGATTATGTCCAGTAGTCTCAAATGAAGCAGAGACCGTCTTCTTTATTGTGGACATATAGTGAAAGAAACGACTAATTGCCATACACCGATGTATGTTAAGTTGCCTCTAGTCAATTCCGTAATTTTAGTCATAGAACATACCCTGAGAAAGAATGCAAATTTAGTTGTTATTCAGTGAAAACATGGCGCGGATTTGCGATGCCAATGCCCTCGATGGTAGGTGGCAGAACTAATCTATTTTCGAGGTTCATTTACAACAAAAAATATTCTATGTTATTCATTTCCATTCAGTTACGATTTCCTGAATTAAATCAAGAAAAATTAGTAGACATTATTACAATATCTCTTTTAAAATGACAATTGACAAATATATATTTTAAGAGAAAAGTGTAATATGTAAATACATAGTAACCAGAGATAAATGTCAATACAATGACATATCACCTACCTTTGTACAGAAATCTGAAGGAAATGTTGCGGAAATTGATGTCTAATGACATATTGACAGTAACGACACATTTGTATTAAACTAACGTCACGATTGACAGGTGACAGAAGTAGATATGTAAAAAAGAAGAAGTGTTAATAATAAAGTTTATTTATGTTTTAATTTTTTGGTAACGTGTGCATTAAGTAACTCAAAAAATACTTTATCAAGAATATTCTTTCAGAATTGTAGACTAAATAAATCACAATATTTGAAGAGATAAAAGGAAAATAAATAAAGAACATTAAAACGTACGTTTATTTTATATAAAATAACATCTAGGAAAACTTATTTAATAAACAAATAATGGAAATGATTATATTTTTTCTAAACGGTTCATGGCAAACCAAAAACCACCCTCTGCTGTAATATTCAACTTCGATTTCGATATCTTCAACGGAATTTGAGTTTTTGCTGTTGGTACTAGTTCAAAATTCAACAGAATATGGAAAAAAGCCACTTTAACTTCCATTAAAGCAAATCTTGATCCAATACAGTTTCTCGGTCCCACCCCGAAGGGTATGTACGTATAACAATCAATATTTTTTTTATTTTTATCGTTAAATCTTTCCGGATCAAAACGATCCGGATCGGGATAGTATTTAGGATCGCGATGTATTGCAAAATTTGGAATCATTATCGGTGTACCAGCATCTATACGAAGAGTCGTTTCTTCTGGAGTTTTAGCGTCAATCGTAAAAGGTTGGGTACAAACTCTATCTGTCATAACAGCAATCGGCCATTTTCTTAAACTTTCTTCAAATAAAATAACACAAATTAAATATTTTATTACAGGTTTCTATAACCATGTTATCATCCTCAGAGAAGGTGTGTTTTACCTTCAGTCTCTGAAGATGATAACTTTGTTAGCGAAACGTGCTTCACATAGCGTAATTGTTGGTGTAAACTATCGTTTATATAACTTCCAATTATATATAGAAGTTTTTGATATCGTTAACAAGTCGAAATACATATTCTACCCTACTATTACTTGCCCTTATCGTACTCCACTGATTGAAGTCAAGAAACTTCATTTAAAATAACTCAGAAAGGTGTACAGTACCTATACTTCCCTTCAAGTTTGATAAAGATACGTTTAAAATACAAACAGTCATTAAACTTTCAATAAAAAATCCCATAATTTGATTAGGAAACATATTTTAGCCCAATCTCATTTGTATCGATAATCGTCTTGATTTAAGGCCCCTTCTGATTGAAAATTAGTTTTTAATTTTTCGAAAATTAGTTTCAATCATAAGAAACCCAAAATCAAAAACGATTCTCAAGAAAAAAATACGAAAAGTTCTGACAAGTAATAATATCAAGAAATTCAACTTTCAACAGTCAAAATATTACAATCAAAAACCACCATGTATTATCCAACGTTTATATTCAATTACAAAGCAATAATAAACTATGTTAGAGTGAATAAAAAATATATTATTACGTTTACCTGATACGACCATATCCATATACTGCATTTTTAAAAGAGCTTCGTACGTTATTTTCCCGTTACATTTCTCGAAAGTACTACGGATTTCTTCCCTAAGTCTATCTTGAACATCTTTATTTATTGCTAATTCATAGCACATGAAACACATTAAAGTAGAAACGGCGTCGAAACCAGCGAAAAAGAAAACCATCGCATGTCCCGCTATATCTAAGTTAGTTATTTCTGTAACGCTACTGGTTCCTGAAAAAATTACATTTTTCTTAAACGCCCCATCTTGGGAATAGTGTACCAGCGCGAGGTGTATATATCCATTTCTACTCTAATTAAAATTATTCGTAACATCAAACATGTTCTATTCAGAAGACAAATAAACTACTAGTGTAAACACCATGATCATTAGTATCGATTATTCTGTCATTGAAATGTGTACGTTCCATAGGTTAACAACTTTCGTATTGTTACTGTAGACATAATAAGCGATCTCTCGACTTCATAAATGAAATATACTGTATGTTATTATAAATATCACCAAAGTTTCTAGGAATTTCAAATTTTCACGTTGAAATGGAACTTTTAGCGGTCATATATTCGATTATGAGATGGAACGTACCTAATTTATAGCTAGTAAATACAACGTGATCCATTATGATTTTATAAAAAAGAAGAATATAGAACTGCATAATAAAATTGAAACATTTTTCAATTCACTGATAAAAATAATAGAAAAGTTGTCTTATTATTATTCTAAGCTCAAAAGACATTGTTTTTTTAAACATTTATATTGTATAGAAAGACATGAAATCATAAATCACTCATGTACAATGGAAAAAAAGCTAAATTAACTGGAAGTAGGAAGAATTTCTAGAATTGGTTGGTGATAAAGTTTACCTTCAGTCTCTAAAGACGATAACTTGGTTATCGAAACGTGCGTTAGATAATGTAATATTGTGTTGGTGCAGTGTTAGTGTAAACAGTGTGTTCAGCATGTAAGTATTGCATAAATACATATATAAGAAAAGAAAATCTATAATTTATTAAATTCAATTGAATATTTTCATATTTAATCTAGTTTTAGTAGGAATTACCGCGATTTCTAAATATTTTCGTTCAACTTTTGGAAAAATAATGTTTATTTACCTAATTCAGCTTCTTCGACCACAGCAAAACCGACATCAAGTGCCTTTTCTTCCTTTTGCAAATTACCTTTCCTAGCTTCCATTAGTACATGCACTACATCTGGTCGTACAATTCCTTTTTCTTCCCGCATTTTTATTGTTTCGTCGATAATATTAGTAAAGAAAGTTGTAATTGATCTGCTCAAAAATCGAAGTTTTATAAACTGAAAATATTGAACGTGTATTTATATATTTTTCGTAATCAATTATTACATATACATACATACATACATTGTATAATGTATAAATGAAAATATATTGCTCACTAGATTCTTTAAATTGGATAAGTTATTAGCACAAGCTGAAAGTTGAAAATTTTTGTTGTTTTAAAGACTTTACAAAATTAGTTTTACTGTAGCGGCAATAAAAAGTCAAAACAAAAGAAAACATTAGAATGTAAACCTGCTAAATACATTTTTGATATCAAATGATTTATTAATACCATTGGAAAGGAAAAGAAACGCCCTATCGTGGGTTACTTCGAATCAAGACTGACGATCGAATCCATAATATTCAAACTTTCGCGCTTAAATCCATCGTTACCGCCATTTTGAACTTAGTCTTTGTTGCTGTCACTTAGTGCTCACAATAATTAACGGTTTTTGTGTTTATTTTGGGTTCATTAAATGATTAGTGATAATTATTTAACATAAGTAAGTACCTTTAATATCTGCGTTGTTTTATTTTTGTGAAATTTACCAATATTCAAGTAAAAATGTATTTTAAATCATAATCGTAAAAGTTTGTTATTCTGGGAGTGAGCAAACAACAAAACAACTTTCAACATTTTTGTGGTCGGTTTTTTGCAATTTCTATACGTGGATTAAGTCTATGTTTTGTTTTCCTAAGAGATTTGATGATTGTTTTCTTTTATTTCACACAATATACGTTAAAAAATCTATTAATTTACAAAATAGCTTGTAAAACATTAGAAAATAAGTTGTATTCGTTAATTGGACGAACTACTTTGTTTTTTTTTCGTTCTAAATAACAATTGAAAAGTTTTTTCTGTTCTGTAAAGGAATATATTGATGAATAAATATTCTAGTTAGTAATAGAAATATCTTACTGCACACAGCTTAGGTAAAGTTATATATAAAAAAAATTTCATGGATTTCCAATACGTAAAATTGGTAACATCCTTTCCCATCATGAAAAATTCATTTTCGGGATCTTTTAAAGAATCCGTCCTAACCCCAAAAGCCGTTGTGGCAATTACATCGTTAGTAAATCTGGAAAAAGTATCTTTCATTTCGACTTCCAAACTATCCTGATTTTTATCCAGGAAGAATTTGGTAAAAGATTGACCACATTCAGACATTAAAATAAACATCGCTTTCATTTTGCTGCTGGTAAAAGTTGGACTGACAACAGATCTCATGTCGCGCCATCTTTTACCTACAAAAAAGTTAATAGATATTATAAATTATATACACTATCGGTCAAAAGTTTTTGCCCGTTTATAGTTTACATGATATACAACAAATAAAACCAATTAGATACGTTTTGCTATTTATATTTATTTATATTTTTATCATATTGACACATAACCTTATTTCTTCCAAAACATATGTTTTATATCCATAGAAAACGGAGTTTATTGACCCCATTATACGCCTAATTCTATTTAAATCGTAACCCATCCTTCGTGCAAAGCCGTGCAATGAAGAAAATTAACCGTCGGAAGATTTTGATATCATTTTTACGATATATAATTGAGGTATTTCAATTTGGGTCAGGTCAGGGTTTAACATTATTCATTAATTGATATTGTGATGTATACTTACTCACCTTTCAACGAGAATAAATTTTTTCCAAATAAAGGATCAGCTTCCTCCGGAATGGCTCCTCTGTGATCGGTAAAATGATCGAAATTTTTGACACAAACTTGTTTTATTAATTCGGGATCTTTGATCAGTAGCGTGGGTACAGAAAATTGATACATACCGGAATACCTTGAAAATTACGAATATCAATGATCGTGATTTTATAAAATTAATTAATTAATCTACCTGCTGCCAGGAACAGCATCGTACACGTATTGTGTTAAATCAACAAAACTGTGCTTCTTGAAGACTGTACCCCAACTGTCTCCAAAGAACCACCACGGTTTAGTTTGAGGTACATTCAGTCTTTTCCAATAACTCATAGGTCTGATGAAAAAGTGGTAAAAGAGACCGAATAAAACAGAAGCGATTAGCAGTAGTTGCAACATTTTGTTGGTTTTAAATCACCTGTAAATATATACCGTGTCGATAAAGAGAAAAATATTTATTTCGTGAGAAAACTCGTCCCTCCAAGCATCCACCCCCGGATAGATCCACGAATGGGTGCGAAGTGTGTCCTCTTTTAGGTTATGTTGTAGGTTAACATTTTTTTCGTCAAAACAGTTACGTTTTGCTTGTATTTGGTTCCAAAAGTTTTAATACATAATCAAATTCCCGGCGATTGTTGTATAATTTAGTTTTTTTCTTATTTTCGATACATAGGATCGATACATATCGATATATCGATACTTTTCCAGCAAGCCCAACCATCTGTACTGAATTGTTTGTTTGCATACAGTTGACGTATAATCCTGTGTGATTTTCTTAAATAAATTTGTGTTTTCTGAAGTACTTCTATGTAATTTTATTTAGACAAAGAACAAATAAACATTTTGCGTGCAATAATTGCTCTAAAATCCAAAAAAATACAATATAAGACATGACGCGCTCTCTGCCGAATACATATATGGTGACGTAATATCCGATTTGACCTTGTAAATGAGTTTTCCAGTCATATTTGGACTGACTGTCTATAATCGTTAAACACAGAGATCGCTGTAGTGTGGATTCGGTGACAGGTGACAGATATCAACAACGTACACTAGTGTGATTCTAAACACCGTTTTTTTTTGTTTTATTTTCGTCGAATAAACTATGTTTTTCCATAATCTGTATTTACGCGAAATGTTAACCGTCGGATGTTAATTTCGATTATGTATGAGACTAGAATGATGCTACAAGTTGAAATATACACATCGACAACGTTTCATTTTCCCTCCCAACTCTAATAGCTTCGAGGACATTTGAATTATTTAAAAATAGTCTGCAAAAGATATCGTGTCATCAGTAGTTAAATATTTATTAATTAGAAAAACTGAAATTGTATTGAAATAATGAAAGAATATATTTTTTAATGATTTAAGACGAAATGGTATAATTTACTTAAAATACCGTTTTATAATTACTCCAACTAAATAAAAAATAACTTATAGATTAAAAAAAAATGAAGAAAGCAAAAATTTCGCTTCTATAGTTGAATAAAACTAAGAAATACATAAATATATAGATACCTTTCATCAAATATTTCGTTTGTTATTTATAAACAAACTAGTAAACAGAAACTCTTGGAATGTAATGATGTTGTTTTGATATTTGCAGTCCTAAACCAATCAACAAATATTGCTCTTTATTCAAGGTTAACGTTGACGACAACTTTTATAAATAGACTATCATAAACGGAATTAACAATATAAGAAGATTGTTTTATTTTGGCAAACGCCACAATGAAAATTACCATTTACCAGTACCAATTTATCAGTAAATCAACTATCTAGTCTAACAAATTAATATTATAAAAAAACTTTTTAAAAAACCACAATTTATAAAGATTTAAATGCGCATTTAAAAATAGGGGCAGGATAAGGGCCGTTGCCGACGTATGACGTGATATACAGTGCTGCCACAATTTAAAAGCTGAATGTAAAAATTGAACTAGAAAATTTAATAAAATTATAGAAAGATGTATAAACATAAGTTTAAATAAATTTTTTTTCCAAAAATGTTATAGACTGTGTCAATTATTATTTTAAGGATGAAAAATTTATATAAAGTTTACCGATAAAATTAACAATGCAGTACAAAAATCTCACGTTCTAAATATAAATCAACTTGGCTCTGTTTTCTAATTATTGTTACAATCTAGTACAATTTCTAGTTTATTTTATTAAAGGAAAATATAAAATAACTTTATATTTGCGAACGCAGGGAAAATGTATTAGAAAAAAAGAAAAATGTACTAGCGTATAAAATACACTAAAATTGTACAATTGTACTAGCTCTGGCAACACTGGTGATATAACGTTCGACGCAGGCTTAGATCGTTATATAAAGTGGTACATGGTATATGTGGGATGTGTCGATGGGAGGGGCTTATTATATTATTTAGTTAAAGTTAAAGATAAAATATACACCCCGTAGTTTATTGCACTTTTCGGAACTTTAATAAACAGCTGATAATATAGGGTATAATACCCTATTTAAGAAATTAACTTGAAATTACACCCCAACGGATTATCAAAATCATTGATGCTGATTTAAAAATGGCCGCCGTGACGTAACCATCTGTGTGCAGATTTATTCGTTTCGTGAAGTTATTTTTTTGTTTTTAGACTTTTATTTTCAGTTTTATTTGTGAAAGTATTTTTCAAAGAGTTTCTATTTAAAGGAAACAGAAATATATCATTTCATTAATAAACTAGCTTATTACTAATGAAACTAAATTAAGTTTTATAGTATATTATATAAGACAGATAATATTGCACAGTTTTGTACATAGTTAGAAAACGTGTTTTGTTTACCTACACTAAATAGAGGTTACTTGTCAAGGTGAAAACGAAAATTAGTTTCCTACATTATCGGCACATAAAATTAATCGAATTCAAGCTCTACGTTGGATTGCACCTGTTTGTGATAGAGATGGGAACCGGTTTGTTTAGTATTTATCGGTATTTTGATATAAAATGTGTTTTTTTAATACCATAGTTTTATTTAATAGTAGAAATAAAAGAAAATATTTAATATTAATATTAGAATAATGTAAAAATCGCACAAATAGTCACACCTCGTATTTTCTGACAACTTAATAAAAGATTTGATCGAAAAACGTGATAAGGGATGTAAAAAAAAATTGTATTAAGTGGAATTAAGATAACTACCGACTATTGTGTTTGGGTTTTAAATATTTACTCGAGATTGATAAATATAATTTAGATGATATACTTAACGTCATATAATTTGTTTACTTTTTCGATTTGTTCATGAGAATTTTCTTTGGTCTTGAATCATTTGGTGGTAGCCGTTTTTCTTTTAGCTATTTTTCGTCAAACGTAGCTCAAAAACATTCGCAAATGATTATATCGAATTTTTACCACATTATGTGAGGTTATGTGTAACTTATTTTCATTCGCACCTCGTACACGGTATATCATTTTGTTGAACTCGGTAGATTTTCGAAATAAACGCATATCCTGTATTTATTTCACCAATTAGGAATATTTTCAGACATAATACACTATTATTTACATTACGTAATCAAATGACAAAGGTTTTTCGAAAACCCATAATTTTAAACAAATGGTACTTACTATTATTAATTATATATTTAATTTTGTATTAATACCGGCTAATATAAAGTTGATTGTTGTGTTGATAAAGCATTGTTTGAGAAAATAGTGCGATCATGAAACTTGATATTTTGAAAGTGGTATTAGAAGTGCTGTTACAAAAATTCGATATCGAAAATGACGATTTTTTCCAACCAAACACGTTCAAGTTATCAAAAAACTTATTCAATGGTATCATAATCCCCGATCTTTTCGAAAACGTGGTGGAAACTATCAAGAAACGGGCCACAAAAGAATCCAAAAAAGAAGATTGCGTTAAAAAAATATTGTACAAAGCATTACTGGTAATATTTTTGAATACTACACAACAAGAGAGATTTTTATATTTGAAAAAATTATTACAACATTTTTATGATGAATTAGTACAAACACTATTAAAACTCGAAAAGAACGAATCGATACCGACAATTGAAGAGTTCATCGAACTCGTTACGAATCTTCTGCCATACGTCAAACTTCAAGTTGTCAAATATATATCCGAACAAGAAAAAAAAGAAGAAGATAAACTAAAAGCGAGTTTGATGGAATTGTACGAAACGGTACTGCATCCTAATATTAGTCGGGAAGATTGTTACGAAATAATTCAAAATAAATTAGGAGATTTTGATACCGTGGAATTTACAGATTTCGAAATAAAACCGGTCGATGAAAAAAAAGGTTTCCTCGGCGAATATTTCATATTAAAAATCCACGTAATTAACCAACAACAGAGTGAACAACACCAGTTTTTCTACAAGCACACACCAACTAAAACCGACGAAATCCGCACGAACATGGCACAACTTTCGTTCAGAAAAGAAGAAAAATTTTATATGACGTTTGTACCGCAGTTGAAGAAAATGGGGTTCGGAAAAATCGTCGATTTCTTACCGCAATGTTATTTGTCACGTAAAGACAGATTTATGGTATTCGAAGACGCTTCCGCGAATAATTATTCGAATTTAGATATAAAAATACCGTTTACGTACCAACAACTTTCTCTACTTTATAAACAACTAGCTAAATTCCATTCTTGCGGTTTACTTTTCGAAGAAAAACTGTCTAAAATACTAGGAACTAAGTTCAGAATGGGTAATTATTACAAAGAAATGTTGACAGAAAGTTTCGCGATCAAAAATAATCGACATATAGAGAATTTTTTCGATACTTGTATCAAAACAAACGGATACGTTATCGACAAATTTAAATATATACTTGAACGAACTAACGTAGACGAATTTAAACTTAAATGCTCTAATTCGCTTCTAAATTATTTTAACGTTGTTCAAACTTCGAATAACCGTCGAAATTTTTTAACTCACGGCGACCTCTGGTGTAACAATTTCTTTTTCCACAACGACCAATCGTCTTGCTTGATATTGGACTTCCAAATTATCAGATATAATTTACCAAGTTATGATGTAAATTTCTTATTAGCTACAAATACTGATCTAAGTACTAGACGAAAATACGGGGATAAACTTTTAAAAGAGTATTATTCGAATTTAAAATCGTGTTTGTCCGAATTTGAGGTTAATTTACGAAATATAATGACGTACGATCAATTTCTAGCAGACGTAGATGATGTAAAAGCAACTTCTCTCAGTGTAGCTCTTATGTATTTACTCACGATATTGTTACCTAAAGAGAAGATGGCTCGTATTTTCGAAGATCCAGAACTATCTCAAAATTTTTTTACCGGAGATAGAAGCAAAATTATGGACGAACTGTGGGATGACTTAAAACACAAATCTAGATTTGAAGGTGTCATTCACGAATTGTGTTCAGTATTTAATAAATAGTTCTATGATAATTAACCTATATAATATGGTGATTTTGTTATGGAAGGTGAATGTACAGCAATTAAATTTATTATGTAATGTATTGGATTGAAATAAAACAATATTTAGATCTAATATTTATTCATACCTACTTTTAATAGTGCCAAACCTGTATCGTTATATATTCTATGAAATAGTAGTAACACGTAACTAACACTGAAAAACACTCTTATTTATCTATGTTTTAATTTTATTAATATTGGTAGTATTGACAATTGACATTTATTGTTTAAATATGACACTTGACACTAATAGGTATAAAAGTGACAGTTCATTATTTTAAATTACTAGTTTCATAGTATTTTGCGTATTTTTATAAATATCTGATGACAATGAATTCTTTATATCGTTCAAAAAATATCAACACTTGCTCATTGTTATTAAAAAGATATTTAAGTGTTACTCAATCTCGATTCGCATCTTTTAAAGTACAGGATGACAAAGATTTTTTGGAAAAAGTAGAAAAAAGTAAAGATCCAATTATTGTGGATTTTTTCGCAAAGCAAGTATATATTTCAAAGCATAATTGAAAATATTGAATTTTATTCGTTTTAGTTGGTGTGGACCGTGTAAAGCACTAGAGCCAAGATTGCAAAACGTGATTGCGCAAAAGAAAGGTTTAATATCTCTCGCTAAAGTCGACATAGACGATTTAGGAGAATTAGCTGCCAAATATCAGGTATAATAATTAATATAACATTGATTTATATCAAAAATTCAAACTACTAAAGTTTATATATGATATTATGATCAATTCTTAATTTTTGTTTCCTCGAATGATGAAGGTCATAGTACTGATTATAAGGTAGCTGATAGTGATTATATTTTGTAATTTCACGGGTTCAAAAGGTCAAAACGAAGAGGAGGAATTGAAACAACAAATATCTTTTCTAAATTTCAATTTAATTCATAATTTGACGGTTAAATAAAATATTTTTTGTTATTTTTTTACTTACCACAAATTTTTGTTTGATTAAAATTAATTTTACTTGTTAGGTAAGCACTATTCCAGCTTTGGTTATCTTTCAAGATGGAAAAGTTAAAGAAAGATTGGTTGGATTGCAAGATGAAGATAAATTAAACACATGGATAGATAATGTCCTCAAAAAATGAACATGGTACCCAGAGAATTTTTGTACGAGTGAGATTTATTGGAAATACAGTCATAAAATTAATATATTTTCAGCAAATAGTTTTATCGTTAAATTATGTTATTAGTCCTTTATTAAATAAATGATGTAAAACATTTGAAATTTCTTTTTTTCACATCAACCAATTAGTAATTCAGTTTTAAAGACTTGGACAATTATGAGTGTGAAAAGAATCCCGAGGAATAAACTACAAAATACAGAAGAAGCTAAGATATAATAAACTTTTACCAAAAGGCTAAAAAATCAAGAAAGAGCACAAAGAACCTTATATACAGGACAACGAGGGAATATTCTTAACAGATCATCAAGGAAAAGGTAAAATATGGATTTAATCCTTTGAAACGGTATTAAATGGACAAAGAGGAAGATTTAGGAAAGGAAATAGAAGATGTGGAATATAAAGTTGTGAGAAACAGATTCAACAAGTACCAAGAAAGATAGTATAATAATACCAAAAAGATTTAAAGAGGGGAAACGGAACAACTGACTAGTTATTTACCTAAAGACAATTGTGGATAAAAGCTATGAGTGAAATCTTGGCCTTCATGTTATGTTTTTGGATTTTAAGCAGGCTTATGACACAGTAGATACAAATAAAATGTATATTGCCTTTAATCCCGAAAAAAAATTGTGATACTAGTCAAGATAAACCTCATAGTAGAATTATGAGTCATGGAATTGTATTAGGGTTGAAAAAGAATTAAAAATATCGACACTGTGGCTTTTAATCAGGTGTTGGACAAAGATGGAAATGGAAAGAGCATTTAGCAACTAGAAGAATCTGCTAAAAAAATTGGAGTAAAAATAAACTAAGAAAAAAGGACTATGAAGAAGAACTGAAGGATCTGAATAACAATAAAAGCTCGAAGAGTAAGATGGTTGGGGCATATTAAAAGGTTGCCGGGAAATAGATTTACAAAAAGGGATAATTCAAAGAGGGGGATACCAAAAAAATACTTTTTTGAAGGGTATTAGAGAGTTAGAACTGAATTAAATTGTAACATGAGAAGAATTTTAAAATCAGTGTGAGATCATGAGAAAAAAAATAAGAAATGGGACCTTTAAGTAATTATATTCATAATTATATCTTTGGAAGGTTTCTGTGGTCAGGTTTATGAACAAGGAAATTAAGTTCTCGGGTTGAACCACATTGGAATTTTGTAAATTCTCAATGTTTCGGATTTTGGTTGTTTCCAACGGTTCAATCTGCCTACTCCTTGGAATTTCACCTGAAACACTATGACTGCTAGTCTTGAACTAACTTGAATATAAAACATTTGAAATAAAATTTATATATTTTTCAAAGTATCACAGATTATTTATGAAAATTTAAGGTTTGTCACCGTTCTTTCTTCGAATGTTTATGCTTCTTTTTACTTTTTTTGCTTTTCTTATGTTTCGTTCGTTTTTCGTCAGTGTCTTTCTCAACCCATTCATCGTCACTTTCTATAACAGTAATTGTATTTATATTTTTGTTTACAACTTTTTCTGTAGGTAGTTGCGGACCGTACAACTGCACTCTCGGTTCTGTATCAACTGGATTCATCCTCTCTTTTTGAGGTATAAATAAAATTTGTTTCTCTTGATTAGTCTTGATTTGATCTTGTTTTTCTTGATCGTTTGATTGGAATTTTAGATTAGAAAGAATTCCTTCTTTTAATGGCTTAATTTTTGGTACCAGATCCGAAAGGATAGTTTCCTTATATTCTTCAAATTTTTTATCCGGTTTTTCATCTTCATCTTCTGATTCGCTACTGCTTAAAAACACTGCTTTAAACAAATCCACTTTTTCTTCGATTCCTATTTTTTCTGTAATATCTTTGGGGACTACATCACTTTCCTCGACATCATTTATACTTTTGTCCAAATTATTATCTTTCTCTTCAACTGGTGATAGTCGTTCTGTTTTTACAATATCTTCATTGACTTCAATATCTCGAGAAGTAGAAGCAACTTCATCTACATCAACAGAACAACCTGGTTTGAAATTCAATTCATCATCTACATATTTTTGGTTCTCGAAAATCAAATTTTTAGTACGTTTTTTCTTCTTCTCCGAAAACCTACAATTAAAAAAAATATATATACAAATATTCATATTTGTGAAGGGGAAACTATTCTTGATAATGCTTTTTCATTGCAAATAATGATAAGTTTTGATCCGAAAGACATAAATAAGTTTGAATTATAATGTACCAAACAGTTTAATAATTAATTTATCATCAACTTTAATATTGTTGTACTTACTCCATCAGAGGTTCCTTGACGTTAAACCTCTTGCATAAAACAGCACATGGAGCCCAATCGGTAGTAATCCTAGTAAGAGGTCCAAACATGTTCATCTTTGCGGCATTTCTCATATCGGCGGTTCCATGTTCAGTTTCTCTTATATTTTCTGATTTTTCAGTTGTCGAAGCTGATACAAATCTATCAGTCATAAGACAAGAAGCATCAAAGGGTTTTATTGTTTGTTCAGTTGGTTTTTTTTTAATTATTGGTTGCGAGGGAGTAGGAGTTACAGTTTCTTCTCCCAAATACCCAGCTCTTATTGCTGGATTTATAACTGTCCTATCAATATTTTCTTCTATTTTTATCTCTACAGGTTCAAATCTCGATTTTTTTACTTTGTGTTTACCGGTGAAACTTTGCGGTATGGTCGGTGGAGGGTATAACTTTTTAGAAATCAAAGGGACTTTTGATTGTTTGAATATACCGAAATGTAAATTTCCTTCTTCTTTATGAGCCGATTTATTTAGTTTTTCTTTACCTAATTCAAAATCGTAATTACTCATATCTTCTTTCATATAAATATCATCATCTTCTTCTTCGAAAGCTCCAACACCAAAAGCTTGTCCTGCTATTGAAAATTTTTTATTTTTGTTATCCGTTACAACGAGATTTGATGTTGTGAACAAATTTACATGACTTCTATCTAAACCTTTATAATCTAATCCAAACGTATTCGATTTAGGTTTAGCTAGGCTTTCAATGTAGATATCAGGTATTTTGTACTTATTCTCAATTTTTTTTGAAATATTGAATTCAGCTGGAATTTCACAACCATAAACTTTCTCATTTGTACTAACTTCATCTTTATTTTGAAGCTTTTCTTTAATACTGAGTTTTCTTAAGAGCAAATATCCAATTGTTTCATTACCACTTGTCAATAAGGTCTCAAGAACTGGGGTACCAGGTATAGGACCATCACTAAATACCTGAAAGTGAGGTTTGAGGCGTTGAAAATTAGTTATAAGGAAACAAAAGTGATTCAAACAATAAGAAAACCCCATAATACTTTGAAACGTTTGTATCATACTGATTTTCCCAAACTTGTATCCCCAAGAAGACATTTATAGATAAGACAACAGAGAATTAAAATTTACATCAGAGAATAGGATACTAAAAGAAAATATGGAAAAATAGCATAAGAATATTTGTTTAAAATTGAAGGTCTCATTTTTTTGAAGTTTTCTATATAGAAAACAATCTTATAAAGACGAAATTTCTTCATTAGCTCTTATTATTAAAATAAATGATAAAAAACTTACTTGTTTTCTTCTCTTTTTAGAAGTAGAATAATCTTTAGTAGCTCTTACAGTTTGTGGTGCAATCCCGTGTTTTTCAAAATCTTCTGTATCCATAAAATCTTCCGGTTTTTGAATAACGTTTTTTGCTTTATCCTGTCTGCTACTTTTAAAATCACTTGGAGTCCACCCTTCGAGGGACCCAACCGTATTGTAAAATCCTGCAGAGAATCCTCCAGTGAACGCTCCATGGAATCTGCGTCTACCTTGAGCATCTGTTGCTATTTGATCCTCAATACTGATCGGTTTCTTTTTTGGAAACGCATCTGCAAATTATATAATTGTTTATTCGGATCCATTTTGCACCTTCTTTAACTTCAAAATGAAAATGTCAAATATCTGATCGAAATTATTAGATACAAACTAATTTTGTAGTTTAATACAGACTCCTAATCCCAACATACCTTCATCGTAAGGATCTAGTGGTTTACCATAATAGCAAAAGTTTTCTTCTTCTTCATCAGACATTTTTAAAAGCCAATTGTATACAAAGGAATATGTGAAGAATGTTCCTAATTTTTATATATTTGAATTCAAAAATATTTTAATATCCACAACTAAGATGCACCTCAGCATACATATGCAATTAAAATTGCACTATAAACGATAGATATGCTTTAATAAGCGATCTCCCTCTAGTGTTGGTGTAACTAAGTTAATATACATTGTGTATTGGGTAACTTGAAGCTGTGTAAAATTGTGATTGTTAATTAAATTATTTCCCCGTTTCCCATTTTGATTATGAATAATTATTACTGTTGTGTTCTTCATTGCTTTATCTGGACAAAAAAAACCTGACAAAACTTACTGACTTTTCAATTATCTGCGTTTCTACAGAATATACATGTGAAACCATGTTCTGTCCTGACAGTGACGTCTGTCAAAATGACATTAATGACGTTATACATTATTAGAAGGTTATGAAGATTAACAGATAATTTTAATAGAAAAGAAACACCAGGGACGTAGTCGGCTTTACATAAGTTCACATTTTATAAGATTTTTCTTCAATATCTGTAATTTTCCAAGCAAAATGCTCCCGAGTTGTTTTAGGAATATTTGTAAAAATAGTGTTTTGCCCAAAGTAAGTTAATATTGATTCAATTTGCCTGACGTTTTCAGATTAACGGAAGGGTGCTCACAAGGTTAAATTGAAGTCATTTTGCCCTGCTAATAATTGGATTGTAATAAATCAGAAATGGCTAAACGATTGGCAAATTTAGTAAATGTAAACATCTCATTTTATTTCGTATTGTTTTTTTCATTAATTTTAAATAAATAATCTTTTTGTAATTCTACGTTCTTATATTTTAGAAAACGTTCGGAGGAGCATTTTCGAAAAATAACTTCGCTACAGAGGCAACATTTGAGACAAAAGTAAGTACATTTGTTTTACTTTACATAGTTGAACATACAATAATTTTTGATTACATAATCTATCAATAATATACTTGTAGATATTAAATTGTATTAGTAATGAAAGATTTAGTTTATTTGTATGTATCCAATGTCAGATTAGGTTTTAATAACTATAGATTTATATTTGTAGCCTTACCGTTTACATAAATTAGACACATCTCCTTCAACCACTGTAACAATCAATAGAGAAGATGCAATCAAATTTTATACACAAATGAACACAATTAGAAGAATAGAAACTGCAGCAGGGAACCTTTATAAAGACAAAATCATCAGGGGATTTTGTCATTTATATTCGGGACAGGTAATTTTTTTTAATTTCAAACAATAAAAAATTAAAGAGTATTGGTTTTAGGAAGCCGTAGCTGTGGGAATAAAAGCAGCTCTACGTCCACATGATGGTGTAATTACAGCATACAGAGCACATGGTTGGTCCTATATTATGGGTGTTTCACCATTAGGGGTCTTAGCTGAACTTTGTGGACGACAAAAAGGTTGTGCTAAAGGCAAGGGAGGATCTATGCACATGTACTCTGATAATTTCTACGGTGGAAATGGAATTGTAGGAGCTCAGGTATCATTTCAACATTCTTTAAACAAACAAATAAGTAGCAGTTTATATTTTTTTGTAGGTACCATTGGGAGTAGGTATTGCATTAGCTGCTAGATACAAAGGTACTGATGGTGTATGTGTTGCCCTTTACGGTGACGGTGCTGCTAACCAAGGGCAAGTATTTGAAGTCTACAACATGGCAAAATTATGGAATCTTCCTTGTATTTTTGTATGTGAAAACAATGGTTATGGTATGGGAACCAGTTCAGAAAGGGCAGCTGCTAGTACTAATTACTATTCTAGGTAGGCAGATGTTTTAGTTAAATTCTTGTACATTCCATTAAAAAAGGAGGATCAATAAAAAAAATCTTCTGAACTATGATACAGTACACTTTCAGAAAAACCAAGGAATATCTCACTAGCTGCCTTATAGGGCACTATCAACTCAAGAAGGATTAGGTCTAGGAGAAACTGATAAGTGTAGTTTTTGGACAAGACAAGTGAAGAATATGTAGCCCCTTTGAAATCAGCACAGATTTTGGAATTCTCTCGAACTCTGAATCTGAGAAGGGAGCTGTTACACCAAACTGCACCTCATCAGCTGCCTTATAGGGCATTATCAACTCAAATACTCTCTGATTGAGATGGGTTAGATGTAGCAGAAACTAACAAGTGTAGACTCTGTATGAAGTTCTAGTTTCAGAATGACTTTTAATATACGCAAAAAATGTTTTGGATACGAAGATTAGCACAGGTTTTGGGATTCATTAGAGCTCTGGAGCTGTTAAACTAAGCTACACGTCATTAGCTACCTTGCAAGGCACTATCAGCTCAAGAAGCACCTAATTGAGATGAATTAGGACTAACAGAGTGTGAAGTCCTAATTGTGCAATGCCTTGTTATTTTGCGATTTTATAATGTGTGATTAAAATCATTTTTTTTACATAAAATTAATCTTTTCAGAGGAGATTACATCCCTGGTATATGGGTAGATGGTATGGATGTTTTAGCAGTGAGGGAATGCTTCAGGTTTTCAGTGGATTATGCCGGTAGTGGTAAAGGACCACTTGTTATTGAAGCCGCAACTTACAGGTACGTTTCTGTATATAATTTAGTAAATGATCTCTTGTATGGGATGTTTGTTTTACAGATATTCCGGTCATTCCATGTCAGATCCAGGTACTAGTTACAGAACAAGAGACGAAATCCAAGAAGTACGACAAACTAGAGATCCGATAACTTCTTTTAAAGAAAAAATTATTTCGGCTAATTTAGTAACAGCCGACGAAATAAAAGTAAGTGAATTAAATTATTTATATGTACTAGAAAGATATGTTACGATTTTTGTTTTAGAAAATCGACGGGGAAATTAGATCGCAAGTTGATGAAGCTACAAAACAAGCAAAAATTGACGCGGAAATTGGTTTAGACGAACTACCGGCTGATGTATATTCACAAAGTTTAGAACCCAAAATTAGGAACGTCGATCCATTCAAACCCCTTGTACATAAACGATTAGGCGCAGCCGTTAATATATAAACGAAATAATAAGAAAAAAATCACAAGATTGACATATTTCCTTATTTTTATTGAAAAATTGTTGATATATTTGCGAAGAAGTTAAAAGGGTTATTTATTCATTAACGTACCAGTAAGATTTTAAGTAGTGAATAATTATCGCATCAAATTTAGTTTAGGATTAAAACCAAATAAGTATAGGAATTATGTACTAAAAAAATTGAACAAACTTCATATTTATTATGAATATATATTTTAGTGTTTTTGTACTATAACCCAGCGTTTCTTAAAAATTCTTCTAAGGAGTTTTATATTAATAAAATGAGTTGTAAAGGCTATTCTACTTACCAACTACGAATAATAAACCAATTTGTGCAGTTATAACTTGTTTATATACAACAAAAACACATTTTAATGATACAAAATAAAACCCAACACCATCCGGTTTAGTCATTGATCAGTATATTTCCTCTGGCGACCAACACGATTTTATATCTTCAAATATTTTATCAAACGGTCATTTTTTCATAGATGTTTTGTGATATCGGTGGGTATTTACATAAACTAGACAATTGGAGGGTTAAAACCACTCTGCAAGTGATTTTTCTGTAATCACATACGATTTACTTATTGTATTGTATATATATATATATATATATATATGTAAAACAGCACAGCGGTCAGCCTTATTAACTTCTAAAATACTTTATTTTTTTATTGTCCAATTTTTTATACCCAACGTAACTAATTTCTATATTAAAAATTCCAAATATTTATCTTGATTTTATTATTAAAATAAAAAGTTGATTGTTTAAAATAATGTAATTTTTGGTAACAAACTTCTTATATTTACAATAAATAACCCTAAAATTAAAACAAATTCGACTATTATTATAAAAAAAAAAAAGAAAAATTAAAACAATTGTACATAAAATCACGAAATAAAATACTTTATTTAAAATTCCCTTGTTTCTATTCAATTGTTGCCGGTAGAAGACTCAAAATATCTTTGTCTTTTCTTCCCTTCTTTTGGAAGATGCTGTATGGTATATTGGATACTCTGTTCTATAATCAGCGCAGGATTATCTAAAAATGAAAATAATCGAATCCGTTATTTTACAGTTGTTGTGGCTGTTTTTATACGTACAATTTTCTGTGAAGCCCTTTTTATAAGAGATTTCCAAGAATCAGAATTTTCCAGAAAGTGAGGTAGTGTATATAAACGAGTTACTAACACCCAATCAGAAAATCATTCAATGTCATATTTTAAATAAATTAATGTATCATGTTGTGTATTTGGTGTTCATTTATAAATAAATAAAGTCTGTATACATTAACAGACAAATATATTTAGTTTAACTCAATTTAACTATCAATTATGTCATTTTTGATAAGTTTTACCATATAACCCAGTGTAGGGAGTTTCACCTCACCAAATAATACAGTTTATCAAATTTAAGTAGAGAAGTCAAACTTAACGAAAAGAAAAAGCGTTAAAGTCGAAGTTAAACGTCCCAAATGACAAATAATGGTTCTAATAAACTTACAAGGTATCTATAAATAATTTCAATAGTTAATTTACCTTCTAATAATCCTTCGAACCATCGTAATAATTCAGTTAGACAATCTTTATCGTGACTGTTACTCGGCTTGAACATCCTACAAATTTTCCCCATCAGTATAACTGTGGTTGCTTTGAAATTCACATTTTCATCTGGAATCTTATATACCAGTGGTTTGAAATATTCGTTGATCTTCTTGTACACCCATTTCGTATCTTTATTTTTGCAGTATAAACGGATTGCGTATTCTGTAGGTGTAGACGGATTGGCTACAAACAAAAAATGAATTATATGATTAATATATTTTTTGTAAATGAAATTTTTAGCTTCTCACTTAAAAACAGTTGATAAAATTCTTCGAATAGTTCATCGCAGTTCCACCTTTCCTTGGGGTAACCGTAATATTGACTAAATAAACTTTTTAGGGCCAGAAGGTTGTAGCCAGGTCTACGGCAAGTTTTTAGATGAACTAATTGTATTAATAACTTTGCCATTGGATAATCTGAAAAAAATATTTTGAAAACTAATAAATTTTTTAACAGAAACTTCTTTAATTCCTACTAATACTTGTTGGTAATAAAATGGTAGTAATATAAAGAATCTGAACGGTTTTAGAAGGATACAGAATCGAATACAGGAATTTGAATGTCCTGTTGAACGATTTTAAACTCCAACCATGTGATTTGATGAACGTAATGTGTTCTAGAATTATGTAGCATCACCAAAAGCAATTAAAAAGTTTTTTAAATGATCTTAGAGTCACTTTAATCATTAAAAGTGCCTTTAAATCGTTCTAAACAGATTCAAAATGTACTTGGAAACTGTTTCAAGGAATCTGAACGGTTTTAGAAGGATACAGAATTGAATACAGGAATTTGAATGTCCTGTTGAACGATTTTAAACTCCAACCATGTGATTTGATGAACGTAATGTGTTCTAGAATTATGTAGCATCACCAAAAGCAATTAAAAAGTTTTTTAAATGATCTTAGAGTCACTTTAATCATTAAAAGTGCCTTTAAATCGTTCTAAACAGATTCAAAATGTACTTGGAAACTGTTTCAAGGAATCTGAACGGTTTTAGAAGGATATAGAATTGAATACAGGAATTTGAATGTCCTGTTGAACGATTTTAAACTCCAACCATGTGATTTGATGAACGTAATGTGTTCTAGAATTATGTAGCATCACCAAAAGCAATTAAAAAGTTTTTTAAATGATCTTAGAGTCACTTTAATCATTAAAAGTGCCTTTAAATCGTTCTAAACAGATTCAAAATGTACTTGGAAACTGTTTCAAGGAATCTGAACGGTTTTAGAAGGATACAGAATTGAATACAGGAATTTGAATGTCCTGTTGAACGATTTTAAACTCCAACCATGTGATTTGATGAACGTAATGTGTTCTAGAATTATGTAGCATCACCAAAAGCAATTAAAAAGTTTTTTAAATGATCTTAGAGTCACTTTAATCATTAAAAGTGCCTTTAAATCGTTCTAAACAGATTCAAAATGTACTTGGAAACTGTTTCAAGGAATCTGAACGGTTTTAGAAGGATACAGAATTGAATACAGGAATTTGAATGTCCTGTTGAACGATTTTAAACTCCAACCATGTGATTTGATGAACGTAATGTGTTCTAGAATTATGTAGCATCACCAAAAGCAATTAAAAAGTTTTTTAAATGATCTTAGAGTCACTTTAATCATTAAAAGTGCCTTTAAATCGTTCTAAACAGATTCAAAATGTACTTGGAAACTGTTTCAAGGAATCTGAACGGTTTTAGAAGGATACAGAATTGAATACAGGAATTTGAATGTCCTGTTGAACGATTTTAAACTCCAACCATGTGATTTGATGAACGTAATGTGTTCTAGAATTATGTAGCATCACCAAAAGCAATTAAAAAGTTTTTTAAATGATCTTAGAGTCACTTTAATCATTAAAAGTGCCTTTAAATCGTTCTAAACAGATTCAAAATGTACTTGGAAACTGTTTCAAGGAATCTGAACGGTTTTAGAAGGATACAGAATTGAATACAGGAATTTGAATGTCCTGTTGAACGATTTTGAACACTAACCATGTGATTTGATGAACGTAAAGTGATCTAGAATTATGTAACATCACCAAAAGCAATTAAAAAGTTTTTTAAATGATCTTAGAGTCACTTTAATCATTTAAAGTGCCTTTAAATCGTTCTAAACAGATTCAAAATGTACTTGGAAACTGTTTCAAGGAATCTGAACGGTTTTAGAAGGATACAGAATTGAATACAGGAATTTGAATGTCCTGTTGAACGATTTTGAACTCCAACCATGTGATTTGATGAACGTAAAGTGATCTAGAATTATGTAACATCACCAAAAGCAATTAAAAAGTTTTTTAAATGATCTTAGAGTCACTTTAATCATTTAAAGTGCCTTTAAATCGTTCTAAACAGATTCAAAATGTACTTGGAAACTGTTTCAAGGAATCTGAACGGTTTTAGAAGGATACAGAATTGAATACAGGAATTTGAATGTCCTGTTGAACGATTTTGAACTCCAACCATGTGATTTGATGAACGTAAAGTGATCTAGAATTATGTAGCATCACCAAAAGTAATTGGAAAGTTTTTTAAATGACCTTAAGGTCCCTTCAAATCATTTGAAGCGTCTTAACAACGTTCTAAACAGAACCAGAGTGTTTCGAAGTATTTGAAGGGTTTTAGAAGAATACAGAATTGAATATTTGGCAACATGAGAGATAAATCTACACGAAGAAGTGGAATTTTGCAAAATAAATCAAATTAATGGAGCTGCAATTTAAATTAAGTGTCAAAAGCAAGCATTCGGTGTGTTCCATTTAGACAAATAACTGAATAACAAAAAACTTATTATTACCTGACAAAAACAAGACTTAAAAATCCATTGAATTTTCATTAGAGGAAATCACACTGTATTTAAAGAAAAAGGGAATAAATATAGAAGATAGGTGATGATTATGAAAGTAAAAAATACAAAAAATTGTTAGAAATTGTAAATTTTTTTAGATATAGATCTTTAAAGGAGCTAAAACAGATTACGGTGTATCCTAATAGCACATAGACGCCAAAAATCCTTGAGAAACTTTAGTTTTTGCTGAAATTTTTATATAAATAGTAAACAAAGTACCGATATGTCTCTTGACTTACTTTTGACATCAGCTGCGAAAGGTAATAAGTCAATCCATGAAGTCAAAACAGTAAAAAAAATTGGAACAGCCAAATCTCCAGCATAGAAAAAAGCTTCGCAACAGAATGTTCGCATTCTGTGTATATCAGCATGTAGTCGACACAAACTTACAAATAATCTCGTTAAAGGGATGGCTTTTCGGATACCGCATCCTGAAAATTCGAAAAAAAATAGAAACCGGTAATTAAATTTTAAAAAAATATATATATAAAAACTTACCCATTCTAAGGATATGTTCTTGTATTCTGGAAAAAAACGTTTCAACGATGTTTTCGAATCCTTTTTCTTTTTCTAATCTAACGAGTAGAGAAAGAAATATTCTCTGAGTTCTGGTCATAAGGGGGGCCGGATAATATTTACTGTCAGGCAAGTCGTGAATGTCTCTAGAAATTTGGTAAATAACGATGCTGAAAAATAGAAAAAAAAGTTTGTCATTTTAATATTCCCATAACCAAAAACCTTAAAAAACTTTCAAAATAGTATTGTTTTTTTTGTGAACCGCCCTGTATACTGAAAAGTGAAAATTTGATAATTGATTTATAATACTTACTCGATGATTTCATTTGAAGTCTGTCTTTTGAATTCCAATACAATTTCATGGGGTATGTCATCTTCATTTGGGATAGATAACAGTTTTTTTAGTAATACACCTATTTTTTCTGAAATAAGTAATAAAAATTGTAGGTTTTCATACGATCTAAATGTGTGTGAAGACTCGAAGGACCAGAGACAGTTTGATTGTGAATGGTAGTAATAGATCCAGAAATTCTAATATATTGCTTCTAAATAAAATAATACTCTATAAGAATAAAGATCTAGCATTTATTTCCATTTTGGTAATAGTTCGCCGTATAATTTAGCCTTCCGAAATACAAAATGAGAAGTTAATCAAAATTTTGATGGGCATTGTTATGATGAATGAAGCATTTGGTGAAAAAAAATAAGAATTTACTTTGAATGATAACGTGGTCCCTAACTTTTCGACTTTAGTTACTGACAAATCCTGTCTTGAAGTATTTAAAAGCATTAAGACTTTTATTATGTTTTTGGTATGAGTAGTACCTTTTGGTCAACACTATATAACTAATAATATGCATATTTATCATAAGTCTGAATCACTAAAACTAAAAAACTAGACAAGTCGATATTGCTTGTTGATAAAAGCTAAAATAATATACACCGTTCCAACCTATCAAAAAATCGTCATTGGTATAGTGACGATTCTGCGCAATAAAGATTACGTGTTCCAACCGGGCATTTACAGTTATACGAACGATTCTGTTTTGTGTTCCAACCAACTTAGGTATCGTTTTTGAACCGGTTCCGGGACGGTTTTTTCGATACTCAGTTGATAGCAAATACTGGTACCAGAACCGTATATAACCGGAGATTGCGCAGAAAATATTTCTAATCGCTTTCAATAACCGTTCCAGATTAGCAGGTTGGAACAAACCCAAAGACAATTTATTTGTTTCGGCTTTTAAATTAACAAGTTAATTACTCATATTGGGAGTCTTGAAAGTACAATTTACGATTTAAAACACAAAGTAACACCTCGAAATCTATCTCGCAAATAAGCAAAATTGTACAATATTTGTTTGTTTATGTTGCAATTAGGTTATGTTTTTAAAACGGCCCATAAAAAGTTTTAAAACTTTGTTGTTTTGTTTTTCCTAGAAAACTATACCTAGTGTTGTAAAAAAGTGGATACACAGTTAGAATCAGATGTATTTGGAATCATTAACTGTTTTTATAGCAACAAAATCATTGTGGATTTGTGTAATTTATGCTAAAGATACAAAAACGTTGACTAAGAAGAAAATTCAAAGTTTTTGTTCGAAAACTATACCTAGTGTTGTAAAAAAGTGGATATACAGTTAGAATCAAATGTATTTGGAATCATTAACTGTTTTTATAGCAAAAAAATCATTGTGGACTTGTGCAATTGTTGCTAAAGATACAAAAAGTGGACTATGACAAAAATACAAAGTTTTTGTTCGAATACTATACCTAGTGTTGTTAAAAAGTGGATATACAGTTAGAATCAGATGTATTTGGAATCATTAACTGTTTTAATAGCAACAAAATCATTGTGGACTTGTGTAATTTATGCTAAAGATACAAAAACGTTGACTATGAAGAAAATTCAAAGTTTTTGTTCGAAAACTATACCTAGTGTTGTAAAAAAGTGGATATACAGTTAGAACCAAATGTATTTGGAATCATTAACTATTTTAATAGCAACAAAATCATTGTGGACTTGTGTAATTTTTGCTAAAGATACAAAAACGTTGACTATGAAGAAAATTCAAAGTTTTTGTTCGAAAACTATACCTAGTGTTGTAAAAAAGTGAATACACAGTTAGAATCAGATGTATTTGGAATCATTAACTGTTTTTATAGCAAAAAAATCATTGTGGACTTGTGCAATTGTTGCTAAAGATACAAAAAGTGGACTATGACAAAAATACAAAGTTTTTGTTCCAAAACTATACCTAGTGTTGTAAAAAAGTGGATATACAGTTAGAATCAAATGCATTTGGAATCATTAACTGTTTTTATAGCAACAAAATCATTGTGGACTTGTGTAATTTATGCTAAAGATACAAAAACGTTGACTATGAAGAAAATTCAAAGTTTTTGTTCGAAAACTATACCTAGTGTTGTAAAAAAGTGGATATACAGTTAGAACCAAATGTATTTGGAATCATTAACTATTTTAATAGCAACAAAATCATTGTGGACTTGTGTAATTTTTGCTAAAGATACAAAAACGTTGACTATGAAGAAAATTCAAAGTTTTTGTTCGAAAACTATACCTAGTGTTGTAAAAAAGTGAATACACAGTTAGAATCAGATGTATTTGGAATCATTAACTGTTTTTATAGCAAAAAAATCATTGTGGACTTGTGCAATTGTTGCTAAAGATACAAAAAGTGGACTATGACAAAAATACAAAGTTTTTGTTCCAAAACTATACCTAGTGTTGTAAAAAAGTGGATGTACAGTTAGAATCAAATGCATTTGGAATCATTAACTGTTTTTATAGCAACAAAATCATTGTGGACTTGTGTAATTGCTACTAATTATGAACTAATTCACCATGGGAAAGTTTACATACAAATTAATGCAGGATTATTTGTGAAATAAAAAAAAAATACTTACCAGGTAATACTGCATCGTTTTTCAAAATTCCTTTTCGTTTTTTCTTGGTAGGCGTCAGACCATAAATATGCTTCATATCAACAGTCGCATTATGCATCACTTCAGCCATATCCAGTATTCTTATTCTCCATTGTTTATCGTCTACACCACTGGGAACGTCTCTTATCACAATATTTTTAACTTCTTCTTTCGCTTTCCCCTTGTCCATGTCATTCATTATCTTCGAGAGAATATCACAATCGTCCTTCACAGCCTGTCGTTTATTCGTAAGTGTTCTAACTGATTTTTTAAAATTTGACTGACTAGAAAACTGTCCATCCAATAAATCTATCGGTTTATTGCAAGCAGGTCGAATCAATATATTCTGCACGACGTTAATTCTTTTAGCTCCGGTAGTTGATTGCAACTGAACCGAACTACTTTCGATTAGAGATGCACTTTCTTTAAATCTATTCGTATCACAGTCATTAGGATTTCTACGTAAAGAAACAGGCGTTTTCAACATTTTTTGTTTTTCTTTCATCTGTTTCATTATTTTTGATTGGAGCTTTGTCCTCTTTGTAGGTCTGCATCTCACGTTTTCTTTACTACCAACAGAACTAGGGTCAAGTGGAGTTGCCATTTCTGTTCCACAATTTACTTCTGATGTTTCTAAATTTGAGCTCCGATTTTCATTGGTTTTTTCCTCTACCTTTGGATATTTTCGTGGTCTTCCTCTACCTCTTTTAACTATATCATTCATGGGTGGGATGCGTGGTTCAATTATCGTAGTTGTTTCTTGCAATACATGATTTATATCATCAGGTTTTGTTGTCGGTGCCTTATCAGAATCGATTGTTTTCCTTTTTCTTTTCCTTGTCATTTCCGAACCAGAAAATTCCTCCAAATTCGATACCTTCATATTCCCCAAACCCTTCCGTTTACACGAATGCTTCGTTAAACAAATGTGGCAACATGATTTATTACTAATTTTGCTTTCCGTTCCTTCCAATTCTTTATTAAATTCTGCTGCCCGTCTTCTAGTTATCATTCCGTTTTTTTCTAGACTAGGATTCATTTTTTTTAGTGTACATGCCTTTTTTATACTGTTTCCATTTTTAATACTATCGAATGCTTGAAAAGTCCTTGGGGGACATGCCGTATGATCTAACGATCCAATAGAATTTTTTTCATCTCCTACTAATGGAACTTCTGCTTCGGTTTCTACAAAAGTATCACTAGAAATTCCTTCGTCTGATTCAATTTTGGAATTATCACTCCCATTTACATCTTCAATTTTCTCCAGCGGAATAATTTTAGGAAAAATATCAGTTTGGTAAGGAAAAGTTGAACCACTTCGTTCTGGAGATTGAGGACAATCAGATATTGGACAACTGGGCACAGGAGATGCTGGACAACTAGGTACAGGAGATGCTGGACAACTAGGTACAGGAGATGCTGGACAACTAGGTACAGGAGATGCTGGACAACTAGGTAAAGGAGATGCTGGACTATTAGGTACTGGAGATGCTGGACAACTAGGTACAGGAGATGCTGGACTATTAGGTACTGGAGATGCTGGACAACTAGGTACAGGAGATGCTGGACAACTAGGTACAGGAGATGCTGGACAACTAGGTACTGGAGATGCAGGACTATTAGGTACTGGAGATGCTGGAGAACTAAATGTAGTAGATTCTTGACAACTGGTTGTGACAGAAGCTGGACTACTGGGGGTGGTAGATGCTAGAGAAGCTGATAGTGTGCAATGTATAGTGGAAAATGTTGATATACAAGATGTTATATCGCTAGGTATAGGAATTGATAGAGAATTGGACACAGGTGATGACAGGTGAGGTTGTGCGAAAGTAGATGGAGAATTAGAGGTACATATAGGTATAGGTGCAGGTAAATCTTGACACGGATGTAAAGGTAACGATTCGGAAGATTTTATTTCGATAATTCCCGGTAATTCTTCTTCAATTACTGATGTACCATCTGTTGGAATGGGGAATATTGGAAATTTATCTTCTAATTTATCCAAATTAACTGAAGGATCTCCTTCAATTGACGGGTTATTAGTGCCCGATTGCCTATCAAAATAATTCGATAAATTTCTAACGGCATTTTTTCTAATCGGAGATCCACTCAATTCGCTGAAGCTCTTATTTGATTGGAAAGCGTTTATGAAGGAATCTAATTCATTTGAAAGTTTATTTTCATCTTTAAGAAGAGAGTTTATGCATCGGGACATCGGAGAGGTCTTCAAAAGAGGACTGGTATCTTCGATATCACTACGACACTTATCAGATTCATCCTCTTGTTTATTTTTCATTGTTCTACATTTAATTGTATCAGTTTTCGATGGATAAGGGCTCAAAGGGCTGAGACAAGCCGGTGGTGATTTATAAAACTTCAGTATTTCCGAAGGAGACAACATCTGATGTTCTACTTCGGTGTTTGAACTTCTATTCTTGTCAACTTCTTCATTATTTAACACCAAATCATTTTGTTTAGTAGTCATCTTGTTATCTTCGACAATAATTTTCAAATCTGTGTCAATAGATGATAGTTTATTGGATGAATGAAGATCTGAATCAACAATTTTTGTTTCTTCTTCATTATTATCTATTTCAATTGAAGTATTACTGAAATTTTCACTTCTTGATATAATATTGTCTCTATTAACATCTTCGGGTTTTTTATCTTCACTAGTAGGCATATTCGTAGTTGTTGTATCACTTTTAATTGGAATTTTAGAATTGATTGTTATCACACCAACTTCTTCAGTATAAAATTTAATCTTATCACTAATTGGTTCACTATTTTTGGTACTATCTCCTATACTAGCTGAAGGATTTTCTATTTCTTTTAGTAACACAGTTTCCTTTGGATTTGAATCTGTTAAAATTGCATCTTCTGGTATATTTATATCTGGACTACGGGATTCATCTATGCTTGTATTTTGGAATAAATGTTGTAGATCCAGTTCGGTTTCCGATTGATATTCCGCTCCTATTGAACTTTTTCTTCCATTCTTCTGGATTCTCTCACTGACTAGTTCCGCTAATTTATCAAGAACATTATGGGGCGTTAGTTCTGATTGTAATTGATTGTGCAACCATAGTAGAGGACTCTGCGGTCTAGTTTCACTTTTAAATTCCATTCTACTTGGAGTCGGAGATATATTTTCCTTTTTAATATTAAAAAATTCCAATAATTTCTCATTCGGTCCGTTATTTAATAAAGTTCTTCTACATTTCTTGGATTTACAAGAGGAACATTCAGTATTTGATAATCTCTTGAGGAATTGCGAGGTGAAATTAGTTGATTGAATCTCCCCGCATTCTGAATTGAAGTTGTCGCAATAGAAAGGAATAGTCGATTCATTGGAAATTGTGAAATTGATTTTGGATCGTTTTAAAATCTGTAACGCCCTTAGGACATTATCCTGGCAATTAAGAGCACGTCTCCTTTTTAATATATCCTGTTTTTTCTTCATAATTCTTCGTTTTTTCTGTAAATACATAAATCTGCGGTATTTACGGTTTAGAAATTTGTTTTTAACCAAAGATCTACATCTATTTTCAATATTATTCGGTTCTGTTCCTTGCTGTAAAGTATTTTTACTTCTTGATATATCAGATGTGAAAGGAGAGCCAGTTTGTTCATCGTATGAATCAAAAGCTTCCATCAATGGAGAAACTGATCTTATTGGTGACAATAATTTGGGTATGTACATCATTTCTAGTAAAATATCATCAACTGATTCAGTTTTTTCTAACGATTCTTCTTTTGAACACCGTTCCGGGTTATTTGTATTTGATTCCAATATTATTGTATCAGTCTGTATAGCAATATTCTCCGTTTTTATGGGATCTATATTAACTTGAGCTTCTGTTAAAATTTTCATTCTCATTCGCTTACTTTTGGTACAAGCAAGATCCCTTGAAAGATTGGTGATTGTTACATTCTGTTTTAAATTGTTTATTTCTATATCTTTGTCGTAACATAACTGAGTGTAATGTTTTAATTTTTCATTCATCTGAAAAAAAATATATAATAATATAATATATAATGATTGGAATAAGTATTATGGGCAAACTAAAAGGTTTATGAATATTTTAATATTGATAACATATAAATTAATATTCAAATAACATGATTATAAGTAAAGAGATATACCTAAGACCATAAATCAATGTATAAGTCTTAGTTTTACTATGTCGTAGTTTAGATTGTGTACAGTAAACAGACGTAATCAAAATATAAAAATAAAACAGGAATACAAGTGAATGACTGCATTAAAGACCTTTAAAATCATTATTTTTCAAATAAATTGTGAATTATACATTAAATCACCAACTTTTCTACCAATATATCGAGTAGATCAACAAAAACTATAACAAAAAGAACAAAGGGATTTGTAGGTGCACAAACTGCTAGCTAATCCAAGGGATTGAACTATATAATATTATGTACTATAAAAAGATATAATGAAAATATATACAATGATAAAAATATTAGTTATTTATATGGAATGAATGATTAATTACATGTACCTGAAAATATAAGCTTATTTGCCCATTTACTCACCTCTAAATTTTGCATATGCATTTCTTGAAGAACTTTATTAATTTCCTCTTTAAACCCATCAGTGATTCTCTTTTTTTCTTCTTTAGTAGCAGCTAGTTGATCTTGCAATGCCGTAATTTCCTTCTGCAACTTATTATTCTCTGTTTGAAGTTGAGTTTCATTATTTTTATGTTTGACTAGTTTTTCTTCAAGTTCTTCAACTTTCTTGTTATCAACCGTAGTTTGATTCTTTTGTTTGGAAGGTTCTGCAAATGTATTCAACTCCTTTAGATATTGTATTTCCATTTCTAGATCTTTAATATTTTTTTGTGTTACAATAGCTTGCTGATTATATTTTTGTTCTAAGGAAGTTTTTTGTTCGTACAACGATTTATAATCAGCATCCATTGTATTGTATTTAGTCTTTAGTGATTCTAATGAAAAAGTGCACCTATCATTTTCAAGTTGAGTCCGTTCTAGTTTTTGCTTGAGTTCCTTACACGTTTGCAAAGCTTTCTTAAGCTTGTGACTATTTTCTGAATACATTTGTAGTATTGTACTATAACAAAAAAAATTATTAGAATATATATATTTATTGAACATTCTAGTGTTAAATCATTTTTTCGTTAAAATTCTAAGCAAATAATTAGTTTTGTTTAATATAGAAAATCTAAAGAATATAATTCAACTGCTTCCGCTATTTACTTTTTCAGTTTTTTTGTACTTACTCTGTTTTTATCAACTTCTGTTTCACCACACTAAAATCTACGATTGTCGGATTCATTATGAATTGATTATTAAATAGTTATAACACACTGTACTGTAAACTGATAGTAATTAATTATTTATAAACATTCTTTAAAAGTTTACTTATTTTTAATGTACAAAATGTTTGTATCTATCGTAATATTTTACATTTTCTAACAAACTTTTAAACCTAACCTCACTATAATACACGCTAAAACGTTTTTATTTGATTCCACAGAATAAGCATCTTAGATGTAAAACTTTTTAGTTTATTCGGGTGTAGTTCGATGTTATTTTACTTAGAACACATATTGTCTTCTTCTTTTTATGGCTAGAAAGGCGTCAGCTACAATAACTATTTGACCAATACATTAAATTTATGACAATTGACAATTTTTTTAAAAGAAAATAACCTTTAACAGAAAATGATTATTTAAAGAATTTTATAACAATGTTAACAAATTTAGTAAAATTTGTGTCTAGAACGGCACTTATTAAAGTACCTATTAGTAACTTTTCTAGTGCTCCTTTAATTTTAAGTGAAGAGAGGTTGCAAAGATTTCGTACCACCGAAACGGACTGTTCGAATCATACGAATGAGCATATCGCACAATTTTATAAAATATCTGAAGAAGATCGAAAGAAAATTTTTCTTCATGGAGGGATACCTAAAACTTTCGATATACAAACAAAAACATTCAATGAGCTTTGCCTTATGATACGACAACCGTCAGTTGATGTAATAAATTGCCTGAAACAAATCAATTACTCCAAACCACCAGTTAAATTCGTTTTATATGGTAGAAAAGGAAGTGGAAAAACTTTATGTTTAGCACACATCTTACATTATGCACATAAAAATGAATTTCTTATCGTTCATATACCATGGTTGGGGAATTGGATGCGAAGATGTAAAGAATATAGTAATAGTGAAACCAAAGAAGGATTCGTTGATTTGAATTTAGATGCAGCTGCTTGGTTATTACATTTTAAAACGCAAAATGCCCATATACTGACAAACCCAAATGTAAAAACAACCGTCGAATATATATGGAGCAAAAGAGAAATCACACCAAAAGGATCAAATCTCACAGAACTCATTGATCACGGGATAAATAGGGTCAGTAAAATTCTTATTATATTTAAATATTTTTTAATATTGCTATTATAGGTTAAATATGCTTCAAATACTATCGTGGCTCTTTGTAATGAGATAAAAATACTGTCCACTAATGGAATATTTAAAACATTAGCTGCAATTGATGGATTTAACGCGTTTTTCTATCCTAATACAAGGGTTTATACCGAAAAAAAAGAAGTTGTTCATCCTCATAAAATTACAATCACAGAGGGTTTTTTGAATTTAACGAAAAGCGATTGGAAAAATGGAGCTGTGGTTGTTATAGTTGATGAAATCGCCATTGCAGATAAAGATCAATTATCCTACATGCCAAGGTATTTAACCTCGAATATCTTAAATTAAAATATTTTTTTTTTTCATAAATTCTCAAATTTTAACACTGTTTATGTTAAAAATAGTGAGTTGTGAGTAGAAAAACTTTGATGATGTTCATTTTTGATTAATTATAATATCCCAATCTCACAAATATTGTCAAATGTTTAATTGAACTAGTAATATCATGCCAAAACCATTAAATATTTGAAGTAATGCGAAATAATAAAATTTCTATTCTAGATATTTATTGGGAAAAGATGGTTTTGAACATATGGATCCTTTTGTTCCAATTTTTGTACCGGATTATTCGAAAAAAGAATTGACGAGTTGTATGGATTATTATAGGGAAAGGAAATGGGTGAATGATTATCCTGGTTTAGATGAAGAAGTGGAATTTATTAGCGGTTCAAATCCTTATAGACTTATGAAAGTTTGTGCTCCTTTATAAATTTTTAAATCTAAGAAATAAAATTCTCATTTACACATAATTGAGTTTTATTTTTAGCAACTACTAAACGAGTATTATTAATTGGAAGAGGTGAGTTAAAAAATACTTTGCTCTAGTTGAAACTATGAAAAATAATAAAACTTATCAAATTATATCGAACTCATTCAAATACAACTGCAGCAGATTTTGATGAAGTACATTTCCAACATTCTTATACGGCTGTTTACCTACTTGTCTACCCCCAAATTTCAGGCATATTTATTCAAGCAAATACTGCTCCAGACAATAATATGCTGCTTTGGTATCCTATAATCCTGTTCATTCTTTTTATGTTCAAATCCTTCTAACAAAATCGCATTTTTACCTATAAATTCTACTTTTTCTTTGTCTTCCTGGCTTCTTTGGACCAACATTCACGTTTTTACCCATAAATACCTACTTATTTCTATCTTTCTTTTTATTTATACCAAAAATCGAGTTTTTACTCATAAATTCTACTTTCTCTTTGTCTTCCCGGCTTCTTTGGACCAAAAATCACGTTTTTACCCATGAATTCTAGCTTTTCTTTGTATTCCCGGCTTCTTTGGACCAAAAAATACTTTTTTGTACATGAATATTAACTTTTCTTTGTCTTCCTTGCTTATGTGGACTTCAATTATGTTTTTACCCATAATACCCTTCTTGTCTCTAATGACGATCTAAAAGTCTTAGTCCAGCTTAGAAATTGTCTTGAGCTTTGTGAAAAAAATTACATCTAAGAATCCTTGAGGTATCTATGGTGGCAACACCAAACTTTCCAATGACTACCACTGTCGATATCGATTTTTCAAAAAAGTTGTACTGAAAATTTAGATATCTCGAATAATAATGAAGAAATTAGTTTTAACAAACACTGTTGAATGTAGTTATAGTTTTAACCACCAATTTTTAGCAAAATGGGTCTGCTATTTGGGGAAAGTGACTTTTTGAAGATTTCCTAATACCATTCTAATTTCTATGAAGATTTTTAAAAAATTTTCAGTTGCAAACAACTGAAACGAGCTCCTTTTAAAGCCCCCAAATACAAATTTTCAATATTACCAGTGATTTCAATAAAAAAATAATTTGAATGAAACTATTTTTCACTAATATATATATTTGTAGCTATACAAAAATTAAAAAGTGAATTATTGGAATAAAGAATTGATAAATGCTGGTAAATATACATCAGATTGAATTAAACTATAACTAGTCTTGTAATACAAAGTGGATTATTAAAAACTTGTCAAATATTAAAAGCTCAATATTCAACAAAGTAATTTATTATTAACAATCTGGAAATGGAAGTTTTAGCTTAAATAGTATATCTGAATTGTAGTAATCCTTATTTGGAAATGAATTAGGTGAAATTAAACTGTACGTAAAATAATATGCACACCGGAATCTGTAAATACTGGATCAGATAATTCCCCGACTTTGAGTGCAAAAGCAGCTTCTTCAAACGGTTTTTGCATAGCTCCCTTTCCAAAAGGACCTAAATCACCTCCTCTTTTCGCCGAAGAACAATCTGAGTATTTCGATGCTAATTCTGCAAAAGATGCTTTTCCTTGAGCAATTTGTTCTCGATAAGCTGAAAAAAATTTTTTTATGAAGAAAAAAAAAGGGCAATTTAATCTTTTTATATACATTTCACTAAATCCAGTGCTTCTTCTTTAGATCGTGTGATATTTTCTTCTCTCCAAGATGAAGGCCTTCTAGAATCTTTATGTTTTACGAGTAAATGTGAGCATTGTACTTGTTCAGGACCGCTTGAAGATACGGGCTCAGCTGGCTTATCAGGAACATCCCACTGGGATTCTTTTGTATACACATTTAAATAATAATGCTGACCTGTTGAAAATTCATAGTAAATTTGTAATATAATGATAAATTACAAGATAAATGATTTAGAAATATTTTGTGCATCTATTGAATCGCTTGTAAATATTTTATTATAATTAATGTACAATCAATTTAATGTTAACAATTTATTTAAATTTTATTGCTTTAGAAATGCAGAGAATAAATATTTTTTAATAATATTGTATACTTACCGGTTGACCTACTCAATCGTTTTTCCCAGCCGGCTGGTAAAGGTTCGTCCGCCATCGTTATTTATTTTACCCTATTTCAATGCTGCCACCACTGATTCCCTAATTAATCTAGCTTCCTTTTAGTTATTCGCAGTGGTGCATCATACTATTCCGTATTTAGATTATTTATCAAATCCTAATGAAATTCCAGTTCAATTATAATTTATTTACATTATTATTCCTATTCTTTTTCATTTTAATTATTGTATAAAAGATAACGGTTTATATAAAGTTTAATATGCGTCGCTTTTGTTGGCTACACTGATCTCAAATATTTATCTACTAACTTCAGAGGCTATTGAGATTCGGTTATATTCGTAAACATCAATAAAATCTCGGTTATTACCGTTTGTATTTTCAAATTTTATTGGCGTTTGGAAGAATTAAGAGAATAATAGTCTTCTTTACCACCAATCAAAATTCGCAATTCAAATTCTCCCACGTGTTTTTAGAAAATCTGATAAGTCTGAACATAGTCACAATTATTTAATAATCAGCTGAGGAGCTGACAATTCTGTCAGTGGAGTTCGATTGGTTTTAAGAGTGACACGTAGTACAAGCTTGACGAGAAATAATTAAAATACGGTTGTTATTTTCGTTTTTGATCGCCTATTAATTAGTAATATAGATCCAAAGAACGGTAAGGTTGAATTTTATTGGATTTCGAAAGATATGATTCGATGATTATATTTTAATTTACAAGAAAAAGTTGTTGTGAGTGTATTATTAACAGGTGAGTAGTAATTAGCGTTTTAAGGGTTATAGGGTAATTTAATGTTAATATATAGCATATTGAACCGTCAATATTTTATATTATATATAGTTTTTTTTGTGAAAGTGGGTCATAAAACTCACACCAACCGTAAAAAAATAATTAATACAATGCGATTTATTAGATAATAATTGAATTGAAAAGATTGTACATTTGTTAGAATTAATTCAGTTACCCAATTTAAAACGAGTGAAATATGGGTTTTTTTTTATGAAAGTAATTGATCTTAATGTTTTGGTTTGACTTAACAGGTATCGAGCAGGTAGATAATTGGTTTTGTGAGTCATCGAATTGTGGCAACTACATCGATGATTCTTACGCTAGACTAGGTCAATTAAAAATTATATGTTGGGTTCGCGAATTACAAATATGTTTTAGAAATAATTTAGAACAATCTATTGTATTGACCAAGTACAATTGGGTTCATTTTAAATTTCAATAATGGCGGCTTTACAGTGGCGTAGGTTATAATAACAAATTTAACGGTTTTAATGTCAATAAAATATGATTTATGTAATTAATTTGATGAAATTTGAGGTTTAAAACTTGAATAATTGTGTAAAAATATTTAAATTATTACGTTTTTCGCTTTTTTTTAGATGATTTCATGTTAATTAGTAATTGACCTTGTTTGGAAGTATCCAAACCCCTTTTTATCTATTTTTTTCTTCGTATTCGCTAGGGTTTGACCTAATCCCAAACGATATGGGTGTGAATATTACGTATTCATGTTAATGTAATAAATTTCATATGAATTTTTAAAAGAATCACTTAAAATATGTATTTGTATCCATATTTTTGAGAATTAAAGTCGTAAATTTGAAAAAAATCAGTTTTAAGTTACATTTCACGCTTATAAATGCTAAAAAATACAAAAAATTTTCCGTGTAGGATAATTAGACGTACCGGGGGATATAAAATAGAGGCCGAGGTACATTTAACGGTCAAAAACGGCAGGTTCATTGTTTGTTCCGGTTGAAATATATTCACAAAGAGCTTATCAGTTCAATGTTTCGTGATTTTGAATGGGAAACACGAACGATGTATTGTTTTTTAAAATAATAAGTTACAAAAGATGACGTAAATTAGGATTTATCCAGTTTATATGCGACGTACCGCACTTTTCGAACTCCCCAGTATGTTTTCTAGCCCGTGCACTTTCAATCGACGATCATCCAGTGGATTTTCTCCAACATTTCTGGAATAATCACCTCATTTGGTCGACCACTGCGCTGTTGGTCTTCGCAGATCGTACGGTCTCGTCGAAACTTCGCTACTCGACAATCTGCGGATGCTAAAACAACTGTTTGGCGTGATTCGACGAGACTGGAGCTTAGCTCGGCTTAATTTTTGTCGTTTTTTGCGCCCACAAAACGTGTGTGCAAATGGCGCGGAAAATTCGAAGACCTGACGGAAAAATGAAGTTTTATCTTTCCAAAAGTGTATCATTCAACGCGAACGAACAGATTTTTCATCGTAAAAATTCGTCGGGAACCTTATTTATATAAACAAAACCTCGTACATCGTCTGCCGGTTTTTTATTTCCATCCAAATGGTATCTTTCTGAAAAAGTGGTGCCGTATTTCAAAAAAATTGGATGGTAAATAGAATTTGATATCCTCTCGAGCAAAATTAATGCCTTATCGATCGGTTCTTGTCGGATAAGTCGCCTGGATGACGATTCTGACCGACGTATAGAGTTGGGAAAACGATTTCGATACTCAAAATTAATTTTATATTGTACGAAATACGAAGATAACGAGTAATGACGTCGAATATAATTTTCAAAAATATCTAACTTGCAAAAAAGTGCATAAGTTGGTATGTCAAACTTCAATCGATCCAATCGAGAATTGACGTCAATCGAAAATCGAAATTAATCGATATCAAACGAGTTTCGAATCAATCGGAAATCGATATCTCTCTCTCTCTCTCTCTTCTGGGCGTTTCAGTTAGTTCTGCGCATCTTTTGCGCGCATCAAGCATGCGCAGGGTACCGAACGAGATAGAAAATGAATATATACGAGGTCTGGTTATAAAATAACGAGACTGGTTACGAAAAATGTTGACAACTCGAACGGGCGGCATCCCAAAATAAAAGCACCGGTTCGATATCTCTGTACATTTCTCGAAATGGGTTATTCCGCGTAAAACGTTATAAAATAGCGTCTGAATTCGAACCGCCCCAGCTCTATCGACCGGTCCGCGATCCAGGAAACTCCTCAGTTCCGTTTCGGTTCTCAATCCTGCAAGGACCTTCAAATGTTTGGACCCCTTTTATTAGGGCGACACGAATTACTGACCTTTCGTACGTATCGGTGAAACGGCATCATTAAAACTGTTTTTTTTTTCATTTTTTCCACGAAATATCGCGAATTTATAAAATCGGTGTTATTGTTTTGGTTAAATTGAATGCGAGGCTTGAAAATTGGGTCAAACGAATGCCACATCGCCGAATATGTTTGTCTAAGCATTATTTCGTCGTTGTTTGTTTATAAGGACCGGATCGAGATCTATTCAGACCTAATTCATCTATTTGATTAATTGTTTGATTTGTATTTCGATATTTTTTATTATTATATGGTTAAATATGGCGTAATACGCGAAAAAGTTTCGATTTTGGCGTTCTTAGATCGAAAACAAAACGCGTTTTCTTTATAATATCGAATTGTTTGGTACATTCGAGCTGTGCCGGTCCTGTGTATTAATTACATCGTATAGAGTGATTTATATATATATATCAGTTAAATTATAATTTAATTGTTTTATTAATATAAAAAAAAATACTTTCACTTTTTCTATCGCGATTAAAGTGAAATTTGTTTTTTTTTTCCAATAAACTATTTTTTTCTGGTCGTCATCATCAGCGATGGAGTTCCACCAGCTCGAGGCACGCGTCTACCTCACCTCCTAGATTTTATATAAACAATATTTTTTTTATTCGCGGTGGTACTATGAAAATTTTACTTGTATATAAACATTTTAAGATAAAGTGATTAAAAAAAAAAATGGTATTGCAAAAATTGGTATCTACGAGATATTGGTATTCGAGAAGATCGAGCAAGCGGTAAGTCCACATAAAATGTATTATGAATAATCAATTTATCGATTTATTAAAAAAAAATGTGAAAGACGCCGCGCGGATTCGCCGAATTTTAAAATTCCATTGTATTTGGACAGAGCCGGCCTTAGGACCCGTTTCGCGGGCTTATTCGTAAGGTTTTTACCGTTTAGTTCTACATGTGTCGTTGTCCCAACCTTCGGAATATGAGTTTCGTTCCAAATTTAGTCAAAAACGTTCAATTAGTTCCTCGATTTGAAATTCCGCGTACAAAATTGGCGATTAACGAACAAAAAACTGTTTGTTGATAAACTGCGTTTAAACAAATCATTTATACACCTGAATAAACTTCTAGAAACTTCTAGAACAGAAATAAATAATGTAATAAGGAAATATCAAAGGCGATTCCGCCATTTATATAAAAAAAATGTGAAAGACGCCGCGCGGATTCGCCGAATTTTAAAATTTTATTTTATTTGGACAGAGCCGGCCTTAGGACCCGTTTCGCGGGCTTATTCGTAAGGTTTTTACCGTTTAGTTTTACATGTGTTGTTGTCCCAACCTTCGGAATATGAGTTTCGTTTCAAATTTTGTCAAAAACGTTCAATTAGTTCCTCGATTTGAAATTCCGCGTACAAAATTGGCGATTAACGAACAAAAAACTGTTTGTTGACAAACTGCGTTTAAACAAATCATTTATACACCCGAATAAATTTCTAGAAGCTTCTAGAAAAGGAATAAATAATGTAATAAGGAAATATCAAAGGCGATTCCGCCATTTATATAAAAAAAAATGTGAAAGACGCCGCGCGGATTCGCCGAATTTTAAAATTTCATTTTATTTGGACAGAGCCGGCCTTAGGACCCGTTTCGCGGGCTTATTCGTAAGGTTTTTACCGTTTAGTTTTACATGTGTTGTTGTCCCAACCTTCGGAATATGACTTTCGTTCCAAATTTCGTCAAAAACGTTCAATTAGCTCTTCGATTTGAAATTCCGCGTACAAAATTGGCGATTAACGAACAAAAAACTGTTTGTTGACAAACTGCGTTTAAACAAATCATTTATACACCCGAATAAATTTCTAGAAGCTTCTAGAAAAGGAATAAATAATGTAATAAGGAAATATCAAAGGCGATTCCGCCATTTATATAAAAAAAAATGTGAAAGACGCCGCGCGGATTCGCCGAATTTTAAAATTTCATTTTATTTGGACAGAGCCGGCCTTAGGACCCGTTTCGCGGGCTTATTCGTAAGGTTTTTACCGTTTAGTTTTACATGTGTTGTTGTCCCAACCTTCGGAATATGACTTTCGTTCCAAATTTCGTCAAAAACGTTCAATTAGCTCTTCGATTTGAAATTCCGCGTACAAAATTGGCGATTAACGAACAAAAAACTGTTTGTTGACAAACTGCGTATTACCAAATCATTTATACACCTAAATAAACTTCTAGAACAGAAATAAATAATGTTATAAGGAAATATCAAAGGCGATTCCGCCATTTATATAAAAAAAAATGTGAAAGACGCCGCGCGGATTCGCCGAATTTTAAAATTTCATTTTATTTGGACAGAGCCGGCCTTAGGACCCGTTTCGCGGGCTTATTCGTAAGGTTTTTACCGTTTAGTTTTACATGTGTTGTTGTCCCAACCTTCGGAATATGACTTTCGTTCCAAATTTCGTCAAAAACGTTCAATTAGTTCCTCGATTTGAAATTCCGCGTACAAAATTGGCGATTAACGAACAAAAAACTGTTTGTTGACAAACTGCGTTTAAACAAATCATTTATACACCTAAATAAACTTCTAGAAACTTCTAGAACAGAAATAAATAATGTTATAAGGAAATATCAAAGGCGATTCCGCCATTTATATAAAAAAAAATGTGAAAGACGCCGCGCGGATTCGCCGAATTTTAAAATTTCATTTTATTTGGACAGAGCCGGCCTTAGGACCCGTTTCGCGGGCTTATTCGTAAGGTTTTTACCGTTTAGTTTTACATGTGTCGTTGTCCCAACCTTCGGAATATGAGTTTCGTTCCAAATTTCGTCAAAAACGTTCAATTAGTTCCTCGATTTGAAATTCCGCGTACAAAATTGGCGATTAACGAACAAAAAACTGTTTGTTGATAAACTGCGTTTAAACAAATCATTTATACACCTGAATAAACTTCTAGAAACTTCTAGAACAGAAATAAATAATGTAATAAGGAAATATCAAAGGCGATTCCGCCATTTATATAAAAAAAATGTGAAAGACGCCGCGCGGATTCGCCGAATTTTAAAATTTCATTTTATTTGGACAGAGCCGGCCTTAGGACCCGTTTCGCGGGCTTATTCGTAAGGTTTTTACCGTTTAGTTCTACATGTGTCGTTGTCCTAACCTTCGAAATATAAGTTTCGTTTCAAATTTTCTCTAAAACGTTCAATTAGTTCCTCGATTTGAAATTCCGCGTACAAAATTGGCGGTTAACGAACAAAAAACTGTTTGTTGACAAACTGCGTTTAAACAAATCATTTATACACCTGAATAAACTTCTAGAAACTTCTAGAACAGAAATAAATAATGTAATAAGGAAATATCAAAGGCGATTCCGCCATTTATATAAAAAAAATGTGAAAGACGCCGCGCGGATTCGCCGAATTTTAAAATTTCATTTTATTTGGACAGAGCCGGCCTTAGGACCCGTTTCGCGGGCTTATTCGTAAGGTTTTTACCGTTTAGTTTTACATGTGTCGTTGTCCCAACCTTCGGAATATGAGTTTCGTTTCAAATTTTGTCAAAAACGTTCAATTAGTTCCTCGATTTGAAATTCCGCGTACAAAATTGGCGATTAACGAACAAAAAACTGTTTGTTGACAAACTGCGTATAAACAAATCATTTATACACCTAAATAAACTTCTAGAAACTTCTAGAACAGAAATAAATAATGTAATAAGGAAATATCAAAGGCGATTCCGCCATTTATATAAAAAAAATGTGAAAGACGCCGCGCGGATTCGCCGAATTTTAAAATTCCATTGTATTTGGACAGAGCCGGCCTTAGGACCCGTTTCGCGGGCTTATTCGTAAGGTTTTTACCGTTTAGTTTTACATGTGTTGTTGTCCCAACCTTCGGAATATGACTTTCGTTCCAAATTTCGTCAAAAACGTTCAATTAGCTCCTCGATTTGAAATTCCGCGTACAAAATTGGCGATTAACGAACAAAAAACTGTTTGTTGACAAACTGCGTATAAACAAATCATTTATACACCTAAATAAACTTCTAGAAACTTCTAGAACAGAAATAAATAATGTTATAAGGAAATATCAAAGGCGATTCCGCCATTTATATAAAAAAAAATGTGAAAGACGCCGCGCGGATTCGCCGAATTTTAAAATTCCATTGTATTTGGACAGAGCCGGCCTTAGGACCCGTTTCGCGGGCTTATTCGTAAGGTTTTTACCGTTTAGTTCTACATGTGTCGTTGTCCCAACCTTCGGAATATGAGTTTCGTTCCAAATTTCGTCAAAAACGTTCAATTAGCTCCTCGATTTGAAATTCCGCGTACAAAATTGGCGATTAACGAACAAAAAACTGTTTGTTGACAAACTGCGTTTAAACAAATCATTTATACACCTGATTAAACTTCTAGAAACTTCTAGAACAGAAATAAATAATGTTATAAGGAAATATCAAAGGCGATTCCGCCATTTATATAAAAAAAAATGTGAAAGACGCCGCGCGGATTCGCCGAATTTTAAAATTCCATTGTATTTGGACAGAGCCGGCCTTAGGACCCGTTTCGCGGGCTTGCTCAAGAACATTTAGACGCATTAATACATCAAAATATGTAAAAAATAAAAAATTAAAGAAACGTTTTCTACTCTGGGTGAGAGTATTAACATTAAAATATAGTACGTGTACATACATTATATCAAATGTAAAATAAACTTTTAACTATTTTACATCAAATCTCACTGAAATTCCAGTCGAAACGATTTTTATCACTAATCATTCAAAAGGTCTTTTTAAGCTCTTTAAAAAGTAGTCTATGACTTTTTTTTGAAAAATTTACCCTTTTCCAGTTATTCGAGGTTAAATATTCAATTACGTAAAACAAAAATTATTCAAGTATCAATAACTTGCTTTAGGTATAACATTAAGATATTAAAATATAGTTTAATTTCTTTGTTTTTTTTATAAGCTTCATTTTTGTTCATTACAATTTTTTCGATAAAATGCATCATTACAGAGTTATACGTAATAAACTATTGAAAAATGCCGTTGTGTGTCTTTAAAGCTTTCGAGGTAGATTCGGGATCATCCGGAAGCGTTCGGTATTGTTCGGAAACAATTAGCGGCTGGTTACAGGGCCGAATGATTGATTTGATTTGATCGTCAGAAATAAATTTTATAACAAAATCCAAAAGTCAAGAAACCAAAAAGACATTCGTGACTTTTTTAAATCTACGCGTTCTAAAGTACGTGTACATACGTTATATAAAATGTAAAATAAACGGAGTAGATTCGGGATCATCCGGAATCGTTCGGTATTGTTCGGAAACAATTAGCGGCTGGTTACAGGGCCGAATGATTGATTTGATTTGATCGTTAGAAATAAATTTTATAACAAAATCCAAAAGTCAAGAAACCAAAAAGACATTCGTGACTTTTTTAAATCTACGCGTTCTAAAGTACGTGTACATACGTTATATAAAATGTAAAATAAACGGAGTAGATTCGGGATCATCCGGAATCGTTCGGTATTGTTCGGAAACAATTAGCAGCTGGTTACAGGGCCGAATGATTGATTTGATTTGATCGTCAGAAATAAATTTTATAACAAAATCCAAAAGTCAAGAAACCAAAAAGACATTCGTGACTTTTTTAAATCTACGCGTTCTAAAGTACGTGTACATACGTTATATAAAATGTAAAATAAACGGAGTAGATTCGGGATCATCCGGAATCGTTCGGTATTGTTCGGAAACAATTAGCGGCTGGTTACAGGGCCGAATGATTGATTTGATTTGATCGTTAGAAATAAATTTTATAACAAAATTCAAAAGTCAAGAAAACAAAAAGACATTCGTGACTTTTTTAAATCTACGCGTTCTAATGTACGTGTACATACATTATATAAAATGTAAAATAAACTTTGTTGTACGTATTTGTATTTTTATTATTAAACCTAACCTAAAAAAAATTACGTTCGAAAAAATTGTTTTTAAACAGTAATGAAGCGCGCGGTATATCGGTAAACAATAATAAACTCATAAAATTATAGTTAGATAAAACGTTGGTCTGTTTTATTAATTATACGAGTCGATATTTGTGTAACGGGAAACATTTTGCAGACACGCTCTGTCGATAATAATTTTATATAACGAAAATTTACCGTCGAAGATTTATCAACAGTGTTTCACGTGTGTTTCATTAAGTGGAAGAAAGATAGTTATATGTATCTAGTGAAAAAAAAAACTATGGGCGATGTTAATTTTGCGTGAACCGGATTCAAGGTTACCGAAACAGAACCGTACTCAGAATTTATAAACAATACGAACCAAATTAGTTAAATTGAGTTGGGGAAGTTGGTTGGGTTCTTAAGTCCTGAAAATTTGGAATTAAGTTCGTATTACCCTCCGTATCAAAATCTGCATGGTGGTTTTAATGAGTGAAAACCACCCCTTATCTAAAAATACTAATATTTCAGTTTTTTCTACTTTTTTTTTCAATTCAAATGTTTTACGTTTATTTACTATTATTTTATAATAGAAAATTTATATATTTTGAAGTATCAACCCTTTAAAAACTACCCTTGTGATGAAAATAATATAGGAAATAATCTTTTAACGATTTAAAACATTGTAATTTCGTTGTAACTATGAAAAATTCATGTCATTTTAATAAAATTTAATTGGTTATTATTATTCAACCCTTTAAAACTACCCCTTTACAGAGAATTAAATAAAAATAAATCTAATGACTACCAACTATTAGATTTTACATTCTTTTTGGTATTTCTTGTCTCTATTTAAAGGAATTTTTAATTGTCTATACCCTGTCAACCCTTAAGAACCACCCCTTTGATAAAAAATAAAAAAAATTTAATGACTCAATGTTTCGATTTTGAATTCTTTCGGTATTTTCCAAACACGAAGTGGTTTTTCATTTTATACACCCTGACACCCCTTAAGAACCACCCCTTTGACAATATTATAAGTATATCAACTCTTGGTACTCTCAAATGTACCTAAAGGCAACTTGGCATCGACAAAAAAAATCCGTGTGACAAAATTTGAAACTTTTCCATATTTTATAATTCACGAATTTTTATTTTTTATGTAACTCCGTTAATTTTGAAGCTATCACGTTCTAAAAAAAACCATTTTAAAGGTAATTTTCAAGGCTATAAGCTTATGTGTGTTAGAAGGGCTTGAAACCCTCCACATTTTATCAATAAAGGGTCAAAGGGTTGGGGATAACCAATTCTAGCACAATAGTGACGCATTAATTTGGTTATAACTCCGTCAATTTTTCTGTTACAAAAAAAATAAAAAAAGTGAAATAATCGTCATAAAAAATGCTTTAATTTGATTGTTTATTTGTTTTTTTATCTCTTATAGTTATGGAGCAAAAATGAGCAAAAATTTTTTTCAAAAATAAAAATTTTTTAATGCTGTTTTTTTTCGAAATTATGCATTTCTAATCAGCCAAATTTTCAAATATCGTGAATAACATCCAAATAAAGTATTTGGTACAAGGAATAAGTTCAATTTTGATTTTCAATGAAACGGCATTAGTTTTAGTGCAATTTTTTTTTAACTTTTAACTATTTTACATCATATCTCACTGAAATTCCAGTCGAAACGACTTTTGTCAGTAATCATTCGAAAGGTCTTTTTAAGCTCTTTAAAAAGTACTCTATGACTTTTTTTTGAAAAATTTACCCTTTTCCAGTTATTCGAGGTTAAATATTCAATTACGTAAAACAAAATTTATTCAAGTATCAATAACTTGCTTTAGGTATAACATTAAGATATTAAAATATAGTTTAATTTCTTTGTTTTTTTATAAGCTTCATTTTTGTTCATTACAATTTTTTCGATAAAATTCACCATTACAGAGTTATACGTAATAAACTATTGAAAATGCGTTTTTTTAACGAAAAATCGCACTTTTCAATTGCGAATAACTCAAAAACTACTGATGTGGCGAAAAAACTTTATACGACATTTTTTACTTTAAATTTGCCGATCTTTCGATTTCTGAGGTTATTTTGGGTGAATAAGGAATAAATAGTCAGATTTTGAATCCTTTAAATAAATCCCTGTAATAAGCGCTGGTGTTAAGTCCAAGAGCCCCAACCAAAAAAGTAGGTTCTGGAAAAAAAACGGTATTTTTTTTGAATATATTCAGAGGTGTCCCCCAGAATGTACATTCAAGTACGCGTCACGAAAGGGGGGACTTCACTTCAGCCGCCATCTTGAAAAACACGTTTTATCAAATATCTCGCGAACCGCGCATCGTACGAAAAAAATTGTACAAATCATTATTGTAGATAATAATATTTGTCATCTTTTTTATTTGAAACTTTTTTTTGTACAACGCATAGGTTTTTAATTATAGCGCTCCAAAGTTTTTTCAATATGGTTTTTCCTAAATATTTAGTTGATAAATTGAAAATATAAATAATACTGTACAATATAATATAAAATAGTATAAAACAAGCATAATATTCATTAATAATAACAACAACAATTCTTACAAAGTAGCGTAATTAAATATTTAGCAAAAACCATATTTAAAAAAGTTTGTAGCGCCATAATTATGCGTTATACAAAAAAAAGTTTCAAATAAAAAAGATGGCAAATATTATTATCTATAATAATGATCTGTACAATTTTTTTCGTACGATGCGCGGTTCGCGAGATATTTGATAAAACGTTTTTTTCAAAATGGCGGCTGTATTGAAGCCAAGAGCCGCAACCAAAAAAGTAGATTCTGAAAAAAAAAAACGTTCGGGAACAGGTATTTTTTTTGAATATATTCAGAGGTGTCCCCCAGAATGTACATCCAAGTACGCGTCACGAAAGGGGGGACTTCACTTCAGCCGCCATCTTGAAAAACACGTTTTATCAAATATCTCGCGAACCGCGCATCGTACGAAAAAAATTGTACAAATCATTATTGTAGATAATAATATTTGTCATCTTTTTTATTTGAAACTTTTTTTTGTACAACGCATAGGTTTTTAATTATAGCGCTCCAAAGTTTTTTCAATATGGTTTTTCCTAAATATTTAGTTGATAAATTGAAAATATAAATAATACTGTACAATATAATATAAAATAGTATAAAACAAGCATAATATTCATTAATAATAACAATAACAATTCTTACAAAGTAGCCTAATTAAATATTTAGCAAAAACCATATTTAAAAAAGTTTGTAGCGCCATAATTATGCGTTATACAAAAAAAAGTTTCAAATAAAAAAGATGGCAAATATTATTATCTATAATAATGATCTGTACAATTTTTTTCGTACGATGCGCGGTTCGCGAGATATTCAATAAAACGTTTTTTTCAAAATGGCGGCTGTATTGAAGCCAAGAGCCGCAACCAAAAAAGTAGATTCTGAAAAAAAAAACGTTCGGGAACAGGTATTTTTTTTGAATATATTCAGAGGTGTCCCCCAGAATGTACATCCAAGTACGCGTCACGAAAGGGGGGACTTCACTTCAGCCGCCATCTTGAAAAACACGTTTTATCAAATATCTCGCGAACCGCGCATCGTACGAAAAAAATTGTACAAATCATTATTGTAGATAATAATATTTGTCATCTTTTTTATTTGAAACTTTTTTTTGTACAACGCATAGGTTTTTAATTATAGCGCTCCAAAGTTTTTTCAATATGGTTTTTCCTAAATATTTAGTTGATAAATTGAAAATATAAATAATACTGTACAATATAATATAAAATAGTATAAAACAAGCATAATATTCATTAATAATAACAATAACAATTCTTACAAAGTAGCCTAATTAAATATTTAGCAAAAACCATATTTAAAAAAGTTTGTAGCGCCATAATTATGCGTTATACAAAAAAAAGTTTCAAATAAAAAAGATGGCAAATATTATTATCTATAATAATGATCTGTACAATTTTTTTCGTACGATGCGCGGTTCGCGAGATATTCAATAAAACGTTTTTTTCAAAATGGCGGCTGTATTGAAGCCAAGAGCCGCAACCAAAAAAGTAGATTCTGAAAAAAAAAACGTTCGGGAACAGGTATTTTTTTTGAATATATTCAGAGGTGTCCCCCAGAATGTACATCCAAGTACGCGTCACGAAAGGGGGGACTTCACTTCAGCCGCCATCTTGAAAAACACGTTTTATCAAATATCTCGCGAACCGCGCATCGTACGAAAAAAATTGTACAAATCATTATTGTAGATAATAATATTTGTCATCTTTTTTATTTGAAACTTTTTTTTGTACAACGCATAGGTTTTTAATTATAGCGCTCCAAAGTTTTTTCAATATGGTTTTTCCTAAATATTTAGTTGATAAATTGAAAATATAAATAATACTGTACAATATAATATAAAATAGTATAAAACAAGCATAATATTCATTAATAATAACAATAACAATTCTTACAAAGTAGCCTAATTAAATATTTAGCAAAAACCATATTTAAAAAAGTTTGTAGCGCCATAATTATGCGTTATACAAAAAAAAGTTTCAAATAAAAAAGATGGCAAATATTATTATCTATAATAATGATCTGTACAATTTTTTTCGTACGATGCGCGGTTCGCGAGATATTCAATAAAACGTGTTTTTCAAAATGGCGGCTGTATTGAAGCCTCCCCCTTCACGACGCCCACTTGGATGCACATTCGGGGAATATTAAATTCATATTAAATAAAAATACCTTTTCCAGTACGTTTTTTTTTCCAAAAAAAAAAACTCGTTTTTTTGTAATTCGATTCGTTCCAATTGAATCGCACCCAACGCGACTAAATTTTCGACCGATCCTCGTATACACTCGTGTCTCGATTGACCAATCAAAGCAATTGAGGTGTCGTTGAAAATTTGGGTGATTGTGGACGTTAAAATCTAAATTCCAAATTTATTTATATCGAATTAACTTTCAGGGTGGTTTCGTTGAGTTGCCTGGTATCTATAGATGCCGATGGCGGCTATTATCCGGCCACGCCGCCCGCAGCCATGAGGCTACAGGAGGAGAATTTATCGTCGCCGTCCGGGGGCCCCGCCAACCAAATAATCGCCATCGAAACCAACAACAATCGCGCCACCGGCTCCGAACTGGAGCTATTAGCAAAACTGGAAGAGGCCAACAGACTCTTCGAGTCGGACGCCAAATCGCTCAATTCGTTGAGCGGGGCTTCGGCGACGTCCGGACATTCTCGAAAGAGTTCCGATACGTCTCAGATATCTCTAACGTCAGGTAAACGCCATCAGATATAAGACGCGAAACGTCGATGTGTGAATAATTTATTCTTAGGGACGAGTTCGACTCAGGAACGGGCAGAAGACGGAGGCGAAGAGGACCTGTGGGTCACTTGGGGTCATGTAGTTAACGATTGGGAGAATAATTGGAGGAAACAGAACGCGCAAATAAGGGAGTTGGTCCGTAGGGGTATACCCCTACATTTTAGGCCGATAACATGGCAGTTGTTGTGCAGAGCCACCGATTCGCCCGAAAAAAAATTGTACGCCGAATATATAAAGGTAATTAGTACGTTTAGTAGTTTCGGTTAGGCCGTTTGTTCGTTTATATTTGAGGTTAGGATTGTATTTATTGATTGATTATTGCGAAATCGTATTTGTAAGAAATTTGGGGAAGTTGCTTTGATTTTTGGAAAAGTTATTCGGTTTTTTGGAAGTTGATGTTGAGGGGTAACCAAAAATTTTATGGGAAGTTCTTGTACCTTCGAGATGTTACTTGAAATTTGGGGAAACTGTCGATGTTTTGTTCGAATTTTGAGAAATTACGCGAAATTCCATTCAAAACTCGAAAATTGTGTTAATTTCCAGATCAATTGTATAACTTTGGAGGAAATCGAATTTTCTAAACATTTTCCGCCTATAATAATGATTTTTTCGATCGACTAACAACTTTTTCGAACTCCTTATATCAAAAAACCCATGAAACCGTGAAATATTCTGTAAGTTTTTTCAAAATATTCAAAAATTATGTCAGTTTCTATATCAAATGTTTAACTTTGAAAGAAATCGAATTTTCTCAAATTTTCCGCCTATAATAATGATTTTTTCGATCGACTAACAACTTTTTCGAACTCCTTATATCAAAAAACCAAAACCCATGAAACCGTGAAATATTCTGTAAGTTTTTCCAAAATATCCAAAAATTATGTCAGTTTCTATATCAAATGTTTAACTTTGAAAGAAATCGAATTTTCTCAAATTTTCCGCCTATAATAATGATTTTTTCGATCGACTAACATCTTTTACGAACTCCTCGTATCAAAAAACCCATGAAACCGTGAAATATTCTGTAAGTTTTTCCAAAATATCCAAAAATTATGTCAGTTTCTATATCAAATGTTTAACTTTGAAAGAAATCGAATTTTCTCAAATTTTCCGCCTATAATAATGATTTTTTCGATCGACTAACATCTTTTACGAACTCTTCGTATAAAAAAACCCATGAAACCGTGAAATATTCTGTAAGTTTTTTCAAAATATTCAAAAATTATGTCAGTTTCTATATCAAATGTTTAACTTTGAAAGAAATCGAATTTTCTCAAATTTTCCGCCTATAATAATGATTTTTTCGATCGACTAACATCTTTTACGAACTCTTCGTATAAAAAAACCCATGAAACCGTGAAATATTCTGTAAGTTTTTTCAAAATATTCAAAAATTATGTCAGTTTCTATATCAAATGTTTAACTTTGAAAGAAATCGAATTTTCTCAAATTTTCCGCCTATAATAATGATTTTTTCGATCGACTAACATCTTTTACGAACTCTTCGTATAAAAAAACCCATGAAACCGTGAAATATTCTGTAAGTTTTTCCAAAATATCCAAAAATTATGTCAGTTTCTATATCAAATGTTTAACTTTGAAAGAAATCGAATTTTCATGATTTTTCCGCCTATAATAATGATTTTTTCGATCGACTAACATCTTTTTCAAACTCCTTGTATCAAAAAACCCATGAAACCGTGAAATATTCTGTAAGTTTTTCCAAAATATCCAAAAATTATGTCAGTTTCTATATCAAATGTTTAACTTTGAAAGAAATCGAATTTTCTCAAATTTTCCGCCTATAATAATGATTTTTTCGATCGACTAACATCTTTTACGAACTCTTCGTATAAAAAAACCCATGAAACCATGAAATATTCTGTAAGTTTTTTCAAAATATCCAAAAATTATGTCAGTTTCTATATCAAATGTTTAACTTTGAAAGAAATCGAATTTTCATGATTTTTCCGCCTATAATAATGATTTTTTCGATCGACTAACATCTTTTTCAAACTCCTTGTATCAAAAAACCCATGAAACCGTGAAATATTATGTAAGTTTTTCAAAATATCCAAAAATTATGTTAGATTCCAGATCAAGTGTATAACTTTGAAGTAAATCGAATTTTCATGATTTTTCCGCCTTTAATAATGATTTTTTCGATCGACTAACATCTTTTTCAAACTCCTTGTATCAAAAAACCCATGAAGCCGTGAAATATTATGTAAGTTTTTCAAAATATCCAAAAATTATGTTAGATTCCAGATCAAGTGTATAACTTTGAAGTAAATCGAATTTTCATGATTTTTCCGCCTATAATAATGATTTTTTCGATCGACTAACATCTTTTTCAAACTCCTTGTATCAAAAAACCCATGAAACCGTGAAATATTCTGTAAGTTTTTCCAAAATATCCAAAAATTATGTCAGTTTCTATATCAAATGTTTAACTTTGAAAGAAATCGAATTTTCTCAAATTTTCCGCCTATAATAATGATTTTTTCGATCGACTAACATCTTTTTCAAACTCCTTGTATCAAAAAACCCATGAAACCGTGAAATATTATGTAAGTTTTTCAAAATATCCAAAAATTATGTTAGATTCCAGATCAAGTGTATAACTTTGAAGTAAATCGAATTTTCATGATTTTTCCGCCTTTAATAATGATTTTTTCGATCGACTAACATCTTTTTCAAACTCCTTGTATCAAAAAACCCATGAAGCCGTGAAATATTATGTAAGTTTTTCAAAATATCCAAAAATTATGTTAGATTCCAGATCAAGTGTATAACTTTGAAGTAAATCGAATTTTCATGATTTTTCCGCCTATAATAATGATTTTTTCGATCGACTAACATCTTTTTCAAACTCCTTGTATCAAAAAACCCATGAAACCGTGAAATATTCTGTAAGTTTTTCCAAAATATCCAAAAATTATGTCAGTTTCTATATCAAATGTTTAACTTTGAAAGAAATCGAATTTTCATGATTTTTCCGCCTATAATAATGATTTTTTCGATCGACTAACATCTTTTTCAAACTCCTTGTATCAAAAAACCCATGAAACCGTGAAATATTATGTAAGTTTTTCAAAATATCCAAAAATTATGTTAGATTCCAGATCAAGTGTATAACTTTGAAGTAAATCGAATTTTCATGATTTTTCCGCCTTTAATAATGATTTTTTCGATCGACTAACATCTTTTTCAAACTCCTTGTATCAAAAAACCCATGAAGCCGTGAAATATTATGTAAGTTTTTCAAAATATCCAAAAATTATGTTAGATTCCAGATCAAGTGTATAACTTTGAAGTAAATCGAATTTTCATGATTTTTCCGCCTATAATAATGATTTTTTCGATCGACTAACATCTTTTTCAAACTCCTTGTATCAAAAAACCCATGAAACCGTGAAATATTCTGTAAGTTTTTCCAAAATATCCAAAAATTATGTCAGTTTCTATATCAAATGTTTAACTTTGAAAGAAATCGAATTTTCTCAAATTTTCCGCCTATAATAATGATTTTTTCGATCGACTAACATCTTTTTCAAACTCCTTGTATCAAAAAACCCATGAAACCGTGAAATATTCTGTAAGTTTTTCCAAAATATCCAAAAATTATGTCAGTTTCTATATCAAATGTTTAACTTTGAAAGAAATCGAATTTTCTCAAATTTTCCGCCTATAATAATGATTTTTTCGATCGACTAACATCTTTTTCAAACTCCTTGTATCAAAAAACCCATGAAACCGTGAAATATTCTGTAAGTTTTTCCAAAATATCCAAAAATTATGTCAGTTTCTATATCAAATGTTTAACTTTGAAAGAAATCGAATTTTCTCAAATTTTCCGCCTATAATAATGATTTTTTCGATCGACTAACATCTTTTTCAAACTCCTTGTATCAAAAAACCCATGAAACCGTGAAATATTCTGTAAGTTTTTCCAAAATATCCAAAAATTATGTCAGTTTCTATATCAAATGTTTAACTTTGAAAGAAATCGAATTTTCTCAAATTTTCCGCCTATAATAATGATTTTTTCGATCGACTAACATCTTTTTCAAACTCCTTGTATCAAAAAACCCATGAAACCGTGAAATATTCTGTAAGTTTTTCCAAAATATCCAAAAATTATGTCAGTTTCTATATCAAATGTTTAACTTTGAAAGAAATCGAATTTTCTCAAATTTTCCGCCTATAATAATGATTTTTTCGATCGACTAACATCTTTTTCAAACTCCTTGTATCAAAAAACCCATGAAACCGTGAAATATTCTGTAAGTTTTTCCAAAATATCCAAAAATTATGTCAGTTTCTATATCAAATGTTTAACTTTGAAAGAAATCGAATTTTCTCAAATTTTCCGCCTATAATAATGATTTTTTCGATCGACTAACATCTTTTTCAAACTCCTTGTATCAAAAAACCCATGAAACCGTGAAATATTCTGTAAGTTTTTCCAAAATATCCAAAAATTATGTCAGTTTCTATATCAAATGTTTAACTTTGAAAGAAATCGAATTTTCTCAAATTTTCCGCCTATAATAATGATTTTTTCGATCGACTAACATCTTTTTCAAACTCCTTGTATCAAAAAACCCATGAAACCGTGAAATATTCTGTAAGTTTTTCCAAAATATCCAAAAATTATGTCAGTTTCTATATCAAATGTTTAACTTTGAAAGAAATCGAATTTTCTCAAATTTTCCGCCTATAATAATGATTTTTTCGATCGACTAACATCTTTTTCAAACTCCTTGTATCAAAAAACCCATGAAACCGTGAAATATTCTGTAAGTTTTTCCAAAATATCCAAAAATTATGTCAGTTTCTATATCAAATGTTTAACTTTGAAAGAAATCGAATTTTCTCAAATTTTCCGCCTATAATAATGATTTTTTCGATCGACTAACATCTTTTTCAAACTCCTTGTATCAAAAAACCCATGAAACCGTGAAATATTCTGTAAGTTTTTCCAAAATATCCAAAAATTATGTCAGTTTCTATATCAAATGTTTAACTTTGAAAGAAATCGAATTTTCTCAAATTTTCCGCCTATAATAATGATTTTTTCGATCGACTAACATCTTTTTCAAACTCCTTGTATCAAAAAACCCATGAAACCGTGAAATATTCTGTAAGTTTTTCCAAAATATCCAAAAATTATGTCAGTTTCTATATCAAATGTTTAACTTTGAAAGAAATCGAATTTTCTCAAATTTTCCGCCTATAATAATGATTTTTTCGATCGACTAACATCTTTTTCAAACTCCTTGTATCAAAAAACCCATGAAACCGTGAAATATTCTGTAAGTTTTTCCAAAATATCCAAAAATTATGTCAGTTTCTATATCAAATGTTTAACTTTGAAAGAAATCGAATTTTCTCAAATTTTCCGCCTATAATAATGATTTTTTCGATCGACTAACATCTTTTTCAAACTCCTTGTATCAAAAAACCCATGAAACCGTGAAATATTCTGTAAGTTTTTCCAAAATATCCAAAAATTATGTCAGTTTCTATATCAAATGTTTAACTTTGAAAGAAATCGAATTTTCTCAAATTTTCCGCCTATAATAATGATTTTTTCGATCGACTAACATCTTTTTCAAACTCCTTGTATCAAAAAACCCATGAAACCGTGAAATATTCTGTAAGTTTTTCCAAAATATCCAAAAATTATGTCAGTTTCTATATCAAATGTTTAACTTTGAAAGAAATCGAATTTTCTCAAATTTTCCGCCTATAATAATGATTTTTTCGATCGACTAACATCTTTTTCAAACTCCTTGTATCAAAAAACCCATGAAACCGTGAAATATTCTGTAAGTTTTTCCAAAATATCCAAAAATTATGTCAGTTTCTATATCAAATGTTTAACTTTGAAAGAAATCGAATTTTCTCAAATTTTCCGCCTATAATAATGATTTTTTCGATCGACTAACATCTTTTTCGAACTCCTTGTATCAAAAAACCCATGAAACCGTGAAATATTCTGTAAGTTTTTCCAAAATATCCAAAAATTATGTCAGTTTCTATATCAAATGTTTAACTTTGAAAGAAATCGAATTTTCTCAAATTTTCCGCCTATAATAATGATTTTTTCGATCGACTAACATCTTTTTCAAACTCCTTATATCAAAAAACCCATGAAACCGTGAAATATTCTGTAAGTTTTTCCAAAATATCCAAAAATTATGTCAGTTTCTATATCAAATGTTTAACTTTGAAAGAAATCGAATTTTCTCAAATTTTCCGCCTATAATAATGATTTTTTCGATCGACTAACATCTTTTTCAAACTCCTTATATCAAAAAACCCATGAAACCGTGAAATATTCTGTAAGTTTTTCCAAAATATCCAAAAATTATGTCAGTTTCTATATCAAATGTTTAACTTTGAAAGAAATCGAATTTTCTCAAATTTTCCGCCTATAATAATGATTTTTTCGATCGACTAACATCTTTTTCGAACTCTTCGTATCAAAAAACCCATGAAACCGTGAAATATTCTGTAAGTTTTTCCAAAATATCCAAAAATTATGTCAGTTTCTATATCAAATGTTTAACTTTGAAAGAAATCGAATTTTCTCAAATTTTCCGCCTATAATAATGATTTTTTCGATCGACTAACATCTTTTTCAAACTCCTTGTATCAAAAAACCCATGAAACCGTGAAATATTCTGTAAGTTTTTCCAAAATATCCAAAAATTATGTCAGTTTCTATATCAAATGTTTAACTTTGAAAGAAATCGAATTTTCTCAAATTTTCCGCCTATAATAATGATTTTTTCGATCGACTAACATCTTTTTCAAACTCCTTGTATCAAAAAACCCATGAAACCGTGAAATATTCTGTAAGTTTTTCCAAAATATCCAAAAATTATGTCAGTTTCTATATCAAATGTTTAACTTTGAAAGAAATCGAATTTTCTCAAATTTTCCGCCTATAATAATGATTTTTTCGATCGACTAACATCTTTTTCAAACTCCTTGTATCAAAAAACCCATGAAACCGTGAAATATTCTGTAAGTTTTTCCAAAATATCCAAAAATTATGTCAGTTTCTATATCAAATGTTTAACTTTGAAAGAAATCGAATTTTCTCAAATTTTCCGCCTATAATAATGATTTTTTCGATCGACTAACATCTTTTTCAAACTCCTTGTATCAAAAAACCCATGAAACCGTGAAATATTCTGTAAGTTTTTCCAAAATATCCAAAAATTATGTCAGTTTCTATATCAAATGTTTAACTTTGAAAGAAATCGAATTTTCTCAAATTTTCCGCCTATAATAATGATTTTTTCGATCGACTAACATCTTTTTCAAACTCCTTGTACCAAAAAACCCATGAAACCGTGAAATATTCTGTAAGTTTTTCCAAAATATCCAAAAATTATGTCAGTTTCTATATCAAATGTTTAACTTTGAAAGAAATCGAATTTTCTCAAATTTTCCGCCTATAATAATGATTTTTTCGATCGACTAACATCTTTTTCAAACTCCTTGTATCAAAAAACCCATGAAACCGTGAAATATTCTGTAAGTTTTTCCAAAATATCCAAAAATTATGTCAGTTTCTATATCAAATGTTTAACTTTGAAAGAAATCGAATTTTCTCAAATTTTCCGCCTATAATAATGATTTTTTCGATCGACTAACATCTTTTTCAAACTCCTTGTATCAAAAAACCCATGAAACCGTGAAATATTCTGTAAGTTTTTCCAAAATATCCAAAAATTATGTCAGTTTCTATATCAAATGTTTAACTTTGAAAGAAATCGAATTTTCTCAAATTTTCCGCCTATAATAATGATTTTTTCGATCGACTAACATCTTTTTCAAACTCCTTGTATCAAAAAACCCATGAAACCGTGAAATATTCTGTAAGTTTTTCCAAAATATCCAAAAATTATGTCAGTTTCTATATCAAATGTTTAACTTTGAAAGAAATCGAATTTTCTCAAATTTTCCGCCTATAATAATGATTTTTTCGATCGACTAACATCTTTTTCAAACTCCTTGTATCAAAAAACCCATGAAACCGTGAAATATTCTGTAAGTTTTTCCAAAATATCCAAAAATTATGTCAGTTTCTATATCAAATGTTTAACTTTGAAAGAAATCGAATTTTCTCAAATTTTCCGCCTATAATAATGATTTTTTCGATCGACTAACATCTTTTTCAAACTCCTTGTATCAAAAAACCCATGAAACCGTGAAATATTCTGTAAGTTTTTCCAAAATATCCAAAAATTATGTCAGTTTCTATATCAAATGTTTAACTTTGAAAGAAATCGAATTTTCTCAAATTTTCCGCCTATAATAATGATTTTTTCGATCGACTAACATCTTTTTCAAACTCCTTGTATCAAAAAACCCATGAAACCGTGAAATATTCTGTAAGTTTTTCCAAAATATCCAAAAATTATGTCAGTTTCTATATCAAATGTTTAACTTTGAAAGAAATCGAATTTTCTCAAATTTTCCGCCTATAATAATGATTTTTTCGATCGACTAACATCTTTTTCAAACTCCTTGTATCGAAAAACCCATGAAACCGTGAAATATTCTGTAAGTTTTTCCAAAATATCCAAAAATTATGTCAGTTTCTATATCAAATGTTTAACTTTGAAAGAAATCGAATTTTCTCAAATTTTCCGCCTATAATAATGATTTTTTCGATCGACTAACATCTTTTTCAAACTCCTTGTATCAAAAAACCCATGAAACCGTGAAATATTCTGTAAGTTTTTCCAAAATATCCAAAAATTATGTCAGTTTCTATATCAAATGTTTAACTTTGAAAGAAATCGAATTTTCTCAAATTTTCCGCCTATAATAATGATTTTTTCGATCGACTAACATCTTTTTCAAACTCCTTATATCAAAAAACCCATGAAACCGTGAAATATTCTGTAAGTTTTTCCAAAATATCCAAAAATTATGTCAGTTTCTATATCAAATGTTTAACTTTGAAAGAAATCGAATTTTCTCAAATTTTCCGCCTATAATAATGATTTTTTCGATCGACTAACATCTTTTTCAAACTCCTTGTATCAAAAAACCCATGAAACCGTGAAATATTCTGTAAGTTTTTCCAAAATATCCAAAAATTATGTCAGTTTCTATATCAAATGTTTAACTTTGAAAGAAATCGAATTTTCTCAAATTTTCCGCCTATAATAATGATTTTTTCGATCGACTAACATCTTTTTCAAACTCCTTATATCAAAAAACCCATGAAACCGTGAAATATTCTGTAAGTTTTTCCAAAATATCCAAAAATTATGTCAGTTTCTATATCAAATGTTTAACTTTGAAAGAAATCGAATTTTCTCAAATTTTCCGCCTATAATAATGATTTTTTCGATCGACTAACATCTTTTTCAAACTCCTTGTATCAAAAAACCCATGAAACCGTGAAATATTATGTAAGTTTTTCAAAATATCCAAAAATTATGTTAGATTCCAGATCAAGTGTATAACTTTGAAGTAAATCGAATTTTCATGATTTTTCCGCCTTTAATAATGATTTTTTCGATCGACTAACATCTTTTTCAAACTCCTTGTATCAAAAAACCCATGAAGCCGTGAAATATTATGTAAGTTTTTCAAAATATCCAAAAATTATGTTAGATTCCAGATCAAGTGTATAACTTTGAAGTAAATCGAATTTTCATGATTTTTCCGCCTATAATAATGATTTTTTCGATCGACTAACATCTTTTTCGAACTCTTCGTATCAAAAAACCCATGAAACCGTGAAATATTCTGTAAGTTTTTCCAAAATATCCAAAAATTATGTCAGTTTCTATATCAAATGTTTAACTTTGAAAGAAATCGAATTTTCTCAAATTTTCCGCCTATAATAATGATTTTTTCGATCGACTAACATCTTTTTCAAACTCCTTGTATCAAAAAACCCATGAAACCGTGAAATATTATGTAAGTTTTTCAAAATATCCAAAAATTATGTTAGATTCCAGATCAAGTGTATAACTTTGAAGTAAATCGAATTTTCATGATTTTTCCGCCTTTAATAATGATTTTTTCGATCGACTAACATCTTTTTCAAACTCCTTGTATCAAAAAACCCATGAAGCCGTGAAATATTATGTAAGTTTTTCAAAATATCCAAAAATTATGTTAGATTCCAGATCAAGTGTATAACTTTGAAGTAAATCGAATTTTCATGATTTTTCCGCCTATAATAATGATTTTTTCGATCGACTAACATCTTTTTCAAACTCCTTGTATCAAAAAACCCATGAAACCGTGAAATATTCTGTAAGTTTTTCCAAAATATCCAAAAATTATGTCAGTTTCTATATCAAATGTTTAACTTTGAAAGAAATCGAATTTTCTCAAATTTTCCGCCTATAATAATGATTTTTTCGATCGACTAACATCTTTTTCAAACTCCTTGTATCAAAAAACCCATGAAACCGTGAAATATTCTGTAAGTTTTTCCAAAATATCCAAAAATTATGTCAGTTTCTATATCAAATGTTTAACTTTGAAAGAAATCGAATTTTCTCAAATTTTCCGCCTATAATAATGATTTTTTCGATCGACTAACATCTTTTTCAAACTCCTTGTATCAAAAAACCCATGAAACCGTGAAATATTCTGTAAGTTTTTCCAAAATATCCAAAAATTATGTCAGTTTCTATATCAAATGTTTAACTTTGAAAGAAATCGAATTTTCTCAAATTTTCCGCCTATAATAATGATTTTTTCGATCGACTAACATCTTTTTCAAACTCCTTGTATCAAAAAACCCATGAAACCGTGAAATATTCTGTAAGTTTTTCCAAAATATCCAAAAATTATGTCAGTTTCTATATCAAATGTTTAACTTTGAAAGAAATCGAATTTTCTCAAATTTTCCGCCTATAATAATGATTTTTTCGATCGACTAACATCTTTTTCGAACTCCTTGTATCAAAAAACCCATGAAACCGTGAAATATTCTGTAAGTTTTTCCAAAATATCCAAAAATTATGTCAGTTTCTATATCAAATGTTTAACTTTGAAAAAAATCGAATTTTCTCAAATTTTCCGCCTATAATAATGATTTTTTCGATCGACTAACATCTTTTTCGAACTCCTTGTATCAAAAAACCCATGAAACCGTGAAATATTCTGTAAGTTTTTCCAAAATATCCAAAAATTATGTCAGTTTCTATATCAAATGTTTAACTTTGAAAAAAATCGAATTTTCTCAAATTTTCCGCCTATAATAATGATTTTTTCGATCGACTAACATCTTTTTCGAACTCCTTGTATCAAAAAACCCATGAAACCGTGAAATATTCTGTAAGTTTTTTCAAAATATTCAAAAATTATGTCAGTTTCTATATCAAATGTTTAACTTTGAAAGAAATCGAATTTTCTCAAATTTTCCGCCTATAATAATGATTTTTTCGATCGACTAACATCTTTTCCAAACTCCTTGTATCAAAAAACCCATGAAACCGTGAAATATTCTGTAAGTTTTTTCAAAATATTCAAAAATTATGTCAGTTTCTATATCAAATGTTTAACTTTGAAAGAAATCGAATTTTCTCAAATTTTCCGCCTATAATAATGATTTTTTCGATCGACTAACAACTTTTTCGAACTCCTTATATCAAAAAATCCATGAAACCGTGAAATATTCTGTAAGTTTTTCCAAAATATCCAAAAATTATGTCAGTTTCTATATCAAATGTTTAACTTTGAAAGAAATCGAATTTTCTCAAATTTTCCGCCTATAATAATGATTTTTTCGATCGACTAACATCTTTTTCAAACTCCTTGTATCAAAAAATCCATGAAACCGTGAAATATTCTGTAAGTTTTTCCAAAATATCCAAAAATTATGTCAGTTTCTGTATCAAATGTTTAACTTTGAAAGAAATCGAATTTTCTCAAATTTTCCGCCTATAATAATGATTTTTTCGATCGACTAACATCTTTTTCGAACTCCTTGTATCAAAAAACCCATGAAACCGTGAAATATTCTGTAAGTTTTTTCAAAATATTCAAAAATTATGTCAGTTTCCATATCAAATGTTTAACTTTGAAAGAAATCGAATTTTCATGATTTTTCCGCCTATAATAACGATTTTTCCGAGCTTATTACATATTTTTCGAACTCCTCGTACAATAAAATCCTTTTTACATAAATTTATCAGAGTCTGACTCATTTTTTTAATTTTCGGAGCAAAGTAATCCGAATTTTTTTTCAAAACTCCTAACTTAAAGTTATATACCTCGCTCTCTGTATTAAGAAGGAAGGATTTTCGTAATTTTTCAAGGATGATATCGATATTCCTGTCCCGTTTTTTTTGTACTACAATGTTGCCAATCCAAAACTGTACATACCACATATTTATATAGTTTTTTTATTTTGAAAAAAAAATTTACTTCAACTTTCACCCTGTATATTTCTCACAAATATGAAACTAAAGATATTTAATATATAGTCACTTAGACAGACGTTTTCTCAATCGATTCACGTAGAAATGAAATCGATATCTCGAATGGTTTCGGAGATATCGATTTTTTTATACAAGCTTGTCAAATTTTTTTCGAAACATCCGAATTTTTTAACGAAAATATTAAAAATACCAATTTATAGTAAAGATATGCGAAAAATCATGGAATATTATATATTTTTTTTTCCAAAAAAATCCAAAAATCCCATTAATTCCCAGATCAAATGTACAGTTTTGAAGGAAATCGTATCCTCTGTACAGGAATATCCCGAATCACATTTCTCAGTGTAAAACGAAAATATAATTGGAGGAAACGTACAAAAATCGATTTTGTATCAAAATGAATCTTAATGCGACTCAAATATTTGACATAACAACTAAAATGGCCGACAATACACATTTCATACAATGACGAATGTTTCTCAGTGTAGATCGAATAAAATAAAACAGCAAGAAATCGAAAATACGATTTTTAGATCATTACAAACGACGCATTTGTAACAGAAACCGATTTTTTTCCCCAAATTCCAGACAAAATCCCCCTGCGAAAAAGTCATAAGACGCGATATAGCCAGAACCTATCCGGAACACGAATTTTTCAAAGAAAAAGACGGACTAGGCCAAGAATCTCTCTTCAACGTTATAAAAGCTTATTCTCTACACGATCGAGAAGTAGGATATTGTCAAGGTTCAGGTTTCATAGTGGGATTGCTTCTGATGCAGGTGAGTGACTCAATATTCGTTTTTAGACATGATACCGAGACCGGTTCGCCCACTTCGATGACAACGACAACATTAATTTCGATATAAATGAATTTTTTTCGATGCACAACCGAAAATAACAAAAAAAAAAAAAAAAACGTTTCGCCGTGTACCGCGTCCAGTGGTAATGACAACAAACATTTCATATTTCTGCAGATGCCGGAAGAGGAAGCGTTCGCCGTTTTGGTGCGGATAATGGAGGATTACCGGATGCGAGACATGTTCAAGCCCAGCATGGCCGAATTGGGGCTGTGCATGTACCAATTGGAGAACCTCGTCGCCGAATACCTGCCGGATTTGAATCGACATTTCCAATCGCAAAATTTCCACACTTCCATGTACGCTTCCAGTTGGTTCCTCACCCTTTTCACAACGGCCCTATCGTTGCCATTGGCGTGCAGGATCATGGACGTTTTTCTTTCCGAAGGAATGGAGATCATATTTAAGGTGGCTCTGGCCATGTTGACGTTGGGAAAGGACCAACTCATGTCTCTAGATATGGAAGGAATGTTGAAGGTATGTCGTTGGAAATAAATAGAAAAATAAACGGTTTTCCGTAGCTTTTTCGCGATGATTTTTCGATTTTAGGTCTCTTCGAATCGATTTTCATAGAAACCAGACCGGAAATTGGGAAATTTTCCCAAAAAATTAAAATTGAATTGTGGTTAACAACAAATACTCCAATAGACAACTCAAACCATAGATAAAAATATGAGGATGTGGATTTAAATTTTTATTTGATTGAAAAGGGAGTGATAGCGAGGGTTGTGGTTGCCACCACCTCATTTCGAAACCCTTAAAGGCATTATGTGATTAATTTATCTAACGAAAAGTTTCTACCGTAGATTTGGAGTTGTTTCAATTCCAACCGGTTGTTGTGGGACTTGGAAGGAAAGGAAAACCTACTAGTTGGACGTGTGGCAAAAAAATTTCTAAATAAAAAGCTAATTTGGTGTACCTGAGTGCTCAATTGGCTTTGCTGCAGCTCTGAGGATGCTCATTGTTTATTATTGATCCATTATGCAACTCCTTTCAGAGAGTTTAGGATGTGGAAATGTGTGAAGATGTCAAAAATCTTCATCTTCTTAATCACATACTCTCAGGTGTCATATTCTGGAGTTTCTTGGTATCTCCACTTCGAGATAATGTCTTCTTTACTTACCCCGCAATCTCTACTGGACCTATCATCTTCAGGTGTACATTAAGGCGGTAATTGGGGTCTGTTTTTTTATTCTGCAGCTCTGAGGATGCTCATTGTTGTATTATTGATCCATTACCCAACTCCTTTCAGAGAGTTTAGGCTGTGGAAATGTGTGAAGATGTCAAAAATCTTTATGTTTCGTATCTTATGCTCTCCGGTGTAAACTTCTGTAGTTACTTGGTGGTAATTGGAGTCTGTTTTTTTATTCTGCAGCTCTGAGGATGCTCATTGTTTATTATTGATCCATTATGCAACTCCTTTCAGAGAGTTTAGGCTGTGGAAATGTGTGTAGCTGTCAAAAATCTTCATCTTCTTAATCACATACTCTCAGGTGTCATTTTCTAAAGTTTCTTTGACCTTTACGTAACCCGCAGTCTCTACTGGACCTTCTCCAGGTGTACATTGAGACGACAATACCTGAACAGGGTTAATATTTTATATTCCGCATACTAATTAATATTAGTGTTTATATAAATTTTTTTCACTGATTAATTTCCGTTTTTATTGATAGTTTACCATCAATATTTGCCGTACTATTACCCCGTGGTTGTTTTAATTTAAAAATAGTTATGATTTCACTGTACTGTATCATTTAATTGAGTGTTTGATAACTTGATATAAAATGATAAGATCCTATCTTAATTAACCTTTTAAAAAATAATTCCAATTGCGTATAATTCAGATATCAATTTTTGCAAAATGCAAAACATATTAAATGTAAGTAAAAGTAATTGTACATAATAAAAAATGAATTTTAGAGACGAAAGGGTTGTTTAAATATCTATTATGATGAATTGGATTGTGTATTTGATTTGATTGAATCGATTCTCTTTAAAAAAGTATTAAAAGTGTGGCATTTTCATTGTAGTAATAATTTAATACCTCTTTTGACGAGCTCCTGGTCTAATAAACAAAAAAAGTCATTTGAGAACGTTTTTTCAACCTTTCTGTTGGATTTTTATGGAATTAAGTAAACATCCAATAATCACTGCAAGCATTTAAAGTTCAGATCAAGATATTATTTGTAGTAACCTCTATATGTGAGATAAGAAACTTATTGATCAATGGAATAAGTCTGTACGTTTTTTTAATATCTCATTGGCTTCTAATATTTCCTAATTTCATATAAAATTACCTTTCTAAACGTTATTTTACATAAACTTTGGATTTTATTACTAAAAACTAATTTGTTGACTTTACTGTTGAGTTTTCGACTCTGTTTACAACATTGTCAAAGTTATGTCACTCACGGAACATTTTAAAACGATGACAGTGACATTTTGTTTACGAATATGATGAAATAGTCACCAAATTATATTTCTACACTTTATTTTAAATAAACTTTCGATTTCATTACTAAAAACTATTTTTTTGTATCATATTTTGTCTGTACTGTTGAATTTTCAACTCTGTTTACAACATTGTCAGAGATATGTCACACACGGAACATTTTAAAACGATGACAGTGACATTTTGTTTACGAATATGATGAAATAGTCACTAAATTATATTTCTACACTTTATTTTAAATAAACTTTCGATTTCATTACTAAAAACTATTTTTTTGTATCATATTTTGACTTTACTGTTGAATTTTCAACTCTGTTTACAACATTGTCAAAGTTATGTCACTAACGGAACATTTTAAAACGATGACAGTGACATTTTGTTTACAAATATAATGAAATAGTCACCAAATCATATTTCTACACGTTATTTTACATAAACTTTGGATTTTATTACTAAAAACTATTTTTTTCTATCAAATTTTGACAATTTAGTATTGAGTTTTCAACTATGTTTACAACATTGTGAGATTGTCCGATGAGGTCTATCACTCACCAACCATTTTAGAACACTAACCGATAGTGGTGACATTTTGTTTCTACATTTAAAAATGTTTGTATTTAACTGGGAAATTTGTTTTAATTTGCAGTATTTCCAAAAAGAACTTCCCGTTCAAGCTGAGACAGAACCAGAGGCTTTAATGCAAACCGCTTACGAAATGAAATATAACGCGAAGAAAATGAAGAAATTGGAGAAGGAATATATAGTTATTAAGACTAAAGAACAAGAAGAAATGGCCGAATTGAAAGTAATCAGACGAAGTTCATTTTATATAAAAACAAAATTTTTTTCTTTCAATTCAGATTTACCGGAACCTTCCAGATCTTAATTTCCTAATCTTCTTTTCCTTTTTTTCTTCCTCCTAATGTTTTTCCCATCTCTTTGTCTTCCCCCTATTGTTTTTCTTGTCTCTTTTTCTTCCATCTATTTCCTCTTATATCATTTTCTTCTTTCTCTGTGTCACCTCTTCTCATAATAGCCTCATTTGCTCTATTTTCCAGATAATCTCCATCTTTTCGTAATTTTCTTCTTCAATAACTTGTTTAGTTTCATTCTGGACCACACCTCGTCTTTTTATTGTTCCTATTACCTTTCTTATCTCTTTTCATTCTTTCTATTTGCCTAAATCAATTCTTAACAACCTCATTCGCTCATTTTTTTTTCTCTCTACCTAATATCCTCATTTACTTCGATACTGTAATAATCCTTCTCCTTTTCACTCTTTTATCCTATTCACTACCACTTTTTCTTCTTCATATTCATTCATCTCTTCCACAAACCTCCCCATTCGCTTTGTTCTTGGAAAACTTCCTCTTTTAACAATCTCCCCGTTCGCTTTTCCATGAAAATCTTTCCATTTTCCTCATTTTCTATCTGATCTTTACTCCTAATACCCCAATTCGTTTTATTCTTGATCAATTTTCATCTTTTTCTTCTCTCTAATATCTTATAAATTTTCTTAATAGTCTCCTACGGTCTCTAGTTTGTTTATGGATTCAAGTATTGAAGTTTTCTTCTTTTTTTGCTCTCCTACAGTCTCTAGTTTGTTTATGGATTCAAGTACTAAAGTTTTCTTCTTTTTTTGCTCTCCTACAGTCACTAGTTTGTTTATGAATTTAAATATTGAAGTATTCTTCTTTTTATTCTTCTTTTTCTGCTCTCCTACAGTCTCTAGTTTGTTTATGTATTCAAGTACTAAAGTTTTCTTCTTTTTTTGCTCTCCTACAGTCACTAGTCTGTTTATGGATTTAAATATTGAAGTATTCTTCTTCTTTTTCTGCTCTCCTACAGTCTCTAGTTTGTTTATGGATTCAAGTACTAAAGTTTTCTTCTTTTTTTGCTCTCCTACAGTCACTAGTCTGTTTATGGATTTAAATATTGAAGTATTCTTCTTTTTATTCTTCTTTTTCTGCTCTCCTACAGTCTCTAGTTTGTTTATGTATTCAAGTACTAAAGTTTTCTTCTTTTTTTGCTCTCCTACAGTCACTAGTCTGTTTATGGATTTAAATATGGAAGTATTCTTCTTTTTATTCTTCTTTTTCTGCTCTCCTACAGTCTCTAGTTTGTTTATGTATTCAAGTACTAAAGTTTTCTTCTTTTTTTGCTCTCCTACAGTCACTAGTCTGTTTATGGATTTAAATATTGAAGTATTCTTCTTTTTATTCTTCTTTTTCTGCTCTCCTACAGTCTCTAGTTTGTTTATGTATTCAAGTACTAAAGTTCTCTTCTTTTTTTGCTCTCCTACAGTCACTAGTCTGTTTATGGATTTAAATATGGAAGTATTCTTCTTTTTATTCTTCTTTTTCTGCTCTCCTACAGTCTCTAGTTTGTTTATGTATTCAAGTACTAAAGTTTTCTTCTTTTTTTGCTCTCCTACAGTCACTAGTCTGTTTATGGATTTAAATATTGAAGTATTCTTCTTTTTATTCTTCTTTTTCTGCTCTCCTACAGTCTCTAGTTTGTTTGTGGATTCAGGTACTAAAGTTTTCTTCTTTTTTTGCTCTCCTACAGTCACTAGTCTGTTTATGAATGTAAGTATCGAAGTCTTCTTCTTTTTATCATTCTTTCCTTGCCACTCCTCTACTAGGTTACTAGGCCATCGTTATTTTTTGTTTATCCCGTAAACACGATACACAAATTTCCGTCAGTTCCGTAAAAAAAAAAAAATATTTACACGATAAACAGCAATAAATCCAAAAATCCTCTCGAATAAACTCGGTTATCTCATTTACAGAGATTGCGACAGGAAAACAAACAGTTGAGACACCGTTGCGAAATGTTGGAAGAAGAAAGTAAAGCGTTAGCCGACAGATTGGTGAAAGGACAAGTGAGCCGAGCCGAAGAAGAAGAAACCACTTTCGTCGTCCAAAGGGAGCTCGAAGCGTTGAGACACACCCATCTGGAAACTACCCACCAGCTCGCATTAGCCAACGAAAGGATTCGAGCTTTGTCGTTGATGATGGAAGAAACTGTAAATAAACCGTCAATCGATCGACCGTTCAAACCATCGTTGATCGTTCGCGTTTTGTTTTTTTTTTCCAGCACACTTCGCGCCAGTCTTCCATGGAAGAGATAACGCTGAAGCAAGAACAGCTTTTGCAAAGGGAAGAGATGATAGAATGTCTCCAGGAAGAGTTGGTGAAGGTCAGGCTGAGGAAAGCGGAAGACGACGCCATTATACGGGATCTCCGTTCGAGAATACACGAATTAGAAGAAGATAAGAAAACGCTGAGGGAAACGACGCCGGATAATAGCGTGGCGCATCTGCAAGAAGAATTGATCGCCGTGAAATTGAGGGAGGCCGAAGCCAATCTTTCTCTGAAAGATTTGAGACATCGAGTGTCGGAATTGAGCGATCAATGGCAGAAACATCTGCAGGTAAATGAGAACCGTTCGGATTTTGATTCGGTTTATTGTATTCGGGTTTCGCAGGACCATAAACAAGATCCGCCGCCGCCGCCCGATCCGCTTAGTACCCCCAAGAAACTTCTATTCGGTAAATTGGGACACAACGAAACGCAAAAGCTCGAAGAAGAATTGATGACAACTAGAATCAGGGAGATGGAAACGTTGACGGAAGTGAAAGAACTTCGTCTGAAGGTACGGCAACGTCTCGAAACAAAATTTCCACTCGAAATGTTTGATTTTTGAATTTGTAGGTTATGGAATTAGAAACGCAGGTCCAAGTTAGCACCAATCAACTACGAAGACAAGACGAGGAAATTAAAAAGCAAATGGAACTGCTGGAATGCGCGGAAATGAAAAAGAAAGAGGCGGCAGCTCGGTTATTGGAAGAGCAACGCCGATACTCCGATCTCGAAAGTAAAATGAAAGACGAATTGATGAGAGCTAAAATAAGCGACGCGGAAAAAACTCAAACGGTCGCTACGCTGATGCAACAAATCGGACAATTGGAACTTAAAGTAAGTATAGTTCCGAACGATGACCGTCAGCCACCGCCCGGTAGCTCCATCTACCAATCGGTAGAAAAACTCGGTACCGGATATTAAATCTCATTAGATGCTGACTCGAATTAGAACCGGGATTGAAAAATATGTACCAAGTACGGATACGGGACAAATTGGGACCGTTACGGATGTGAACCTTCCGGAAACTACCGAAAATATTGTCTGATCAATATACGACCAATTAAAAAGGCGCTAATACTTCGGTAATAGACAGATAGATCTTACAAATTACAAATCGAAAGAAAATACAAAAAAATTATAATTTAGGAAAAAAAGGGACACCCTGTAATCGCGTAACTGACATTTTTTAGTATTGGCATTTGTTAACTTCAAGTTTTCCGATTGTTTTTCGGTTTGTTTGAACGAATCGGCACCGCTAGAGTTAAGGGTTTCCGAAAGGATGCTGCAAATATAGTTCAACCATCACGCGATATATAAAAAGGTGCTCAAACTCATTGAAATGAATATGGAGACATTGCGAATCAGGAATCAATTTGAAAATTTACTTTGGAACATGAGTAAACAACGATTAAAGAAAGAATGGAAAAAATATGGTTAATAAAAAGATTCTTATACAAAACTAGTAAGGGATGACTGCTACAAGATACCCCCATTATTATACCCATATAACCGACGTTCGTTAATGTAAATGGAGATTAAATAGTATTTTTAGTAATGGCATTAGCCATATCCAAAAAATTTCGATTTCGTTGATTCTTTTCAAACTAATTGGGAGCTTTAGAGATGTGGGTGGGCGATAATCAAGTGTCCAAAAGCCATATCATGTTACTAAATGTCATAATCATGTACTCAAATGACATATCATGTTACTAAATGTCATAATCATGTACTCAAATGACATATCATGTTACTAAATGTCATAATCATGTACTCAAATGACATATCATGTACCCAAAAGCCATATCATGTTACTAAATGTCATAATCATGTACTCAAATGACATATCATGTTACTAAATGTCATAATCATGTACTCAAATGACATATCATGTTACTAAATGTCATAATCATGTACTCAAATGACATATCATGTTACTAAATGTCATAATCATGTACTCAAATGACATATCATGTACCCAAAAGCCATATCATGTTACTAAATGTCATAATCATGTACTCAAATGACATATCATGTTACTAAATGTCATAATCATGTACTCAAATGACATATCATGTTACTAAATGTCATAATCATGTACTCAAATGACATATCATGTTACTAAATGTCATAATCATGTACTCAAATGACATATCATGTTACTAAATGTCATAATCATGTACTCAAATGACATATCATGTTACTAAATGTCATAATCATGTACTCAAATGACATATCATGTTACTAAATGTCATAATCATGTACTCAAATGACATATCATGTTACTAAATGTCATAATCATGTACTCAAATGACATATCATGTACCCAAAAGCCATATCATGTTACTAAATGTCATAATCATGTACTCAAATGACATATCATGTTACTAAATGTCATAATCATGTACTCAAATGACATATCATGTTACTAAATGTCATAATCTTGTACTCAAACGACATATCATGTACTAAAATGTCATAATTATGTACCCAACTTCAAGTAAATGAAAAATAGATAATAAATAGTCTCTCTGGTATTAGATATTTTTGCTTTTTTGATAATTTGGTTCTACTTATCAATTTCTAATTGTTTTTGGAATCGTAGAGTCAAGAAATAGCCACTGAAGGTGAACTGAGGATCCATTCTGTTGACGCAAGCGATAAAGTCAGAGAGCTGCAAGACAAAGTGGCAGATCTACAAGCCGAGGTAAATATTGTGCAATTTGCTTGCGCGTCGTCATTATACAGCCAAAAAAATAAATAAAAATTCATATTCACCTGTGTTATAAGCGCACGCTTCGCTTATTTTTTTTGTAAATAATAAAATTATTGGCAGAAACGTTTTCGCTGAAAAAAAAAAAACAAAAACAAAAAATAATCAGAGTTGCTGGGGTTGTACAGAGTGTCTTGTACATATTTTTCATTCGGTACCGATGAATTCGCGTTCGGTTTTCTGCCAATATCGACGATTTTGAAAAAAATAATCAAGTTTTCGCGCAAAATATGCTAATGAGAGTTTACTTAGTTTCCCACGCCTATCACAAGCCCGGACACAGAGCCTTGGAGGTGGCTCGAGTAAGTCAACAACAGTTTCGCTTTTATTTATTTATTTTTTTTTTCAGTGTACACAATCAAATTTATTATCGATGAAATCGGCTGTTTTTTTATACATCGAACGTGTATTTAATAAGATCGGAACCGTACGTTTTCCAGAAAATTGTATCGGTGAATTATAAATAAAAATTGTGGTCGAGTGTTTGTAATACCCTGTATAATGTCTTGATGTTTGATTGCGTACACTTCATGTTGTGTATATGAATCATTCTGCCGGTTTCATTTCTATTTTTTTTTTGTATGACTAGTTTGAAAATATGTAAATTTGGGAAAAAACTACCACCAACGTTGTTTATAATTATTTATATCAAGTTTTCTGAAAACTTTGTACTCACTGTACTTTGTAACGCATTAAATTAAAATCAAAATTTATCATAAAACTAGTAGGTTTGGAAATTCTACTCGGAGTAGTACTTTCTGGTCCTTCGAGCCGGATGAGAACCATTTTTACTTAAATTTTCCATATTTTCTGTTTAATCGTTTCTGTAGTTGAATTTCTTTCTCCGTAGGTACATTTCATACAATAAAATGAGAAATTTTCAACCAAAAGGTAAAATAATCTCAGAGATTTAAACCTGTAAATGAAAATTAACGCCATTTCGGTCGTTTTCTAAATTATTTTGAAAAATTTAAACCCACTCTACATTATAATCCATTAAATTGAAACCAAAACTTGAAATAAAACCAGTAAGTTTGGGAATTACTACTCGGAGTAATACTTTCTGGTCCTTCGAGCCGGATGAGAACCATTTTTACTTAAATTTTCCATATTTTCTGTTTAATCGTTTCTGTAGTTGAATTTCCTCCTTCATAGATACATTTCATACAATAAAAAGAGAAATTTTCAACCAAAATGTGAAATAATCTCAGAGATTTAAACCTGTAAATGAAAATTAACGCCATTTCGGTCGTTTTCTAAATTATTTTGAAAAATTTAAACCCACTCTACATTATAATCCATTAAATTGAAACCAAAACTTGAAATAAAACCGGTAAGTTTGGAAATTACTACTCGAAGTACTACTTTCTGGTCCTTCGAGCCGGATGAAAAGCGGTTAACCCTAGAAAACTTCAGAGAATCAAACTAAAACGTTTTTTCTCGAATTAACATGTAACGAAAAATGATTTTGAGTATATTTTTGATATAATTTATGCATGAAACTCACAATTTTTTTTTTCAATTAAATCCATACAAGCATGAAAACTGACACAAGCACGATACATCAAATTAGTTATTTAGGGAAAAAAATCAAATGGGATAAAATTTACAAAATCATCAAGAGCAAAAGGACTTGTATGTATAATACAGGGCAAGCCAGTAGTTTAGTTTCCCAACGTCCGATGTAATAGTTGCATGGTGATTTATTTTTCGGTTCTATTTAGAAAAAATCGAGTTTTATATTTTTAAATCGCCGCCATTCTTGTATTCTTTTAGGTCTTAAGGCTGGAAAGGAGTAAAGGAGGTTACGTCGGCGGTCGCTTGTCGGGAGACAGATCTTCATCGATAGACAGCACCGATGACGATTCCAGACTAGTCCTAGACGATTCAACGTTGCGTTTAAATATTGTAGATTCCCCCACATCGAGTAACGAATTGAATTTCAGCGAATTGTCCAAATCAACGATGAGGAACAACTTGGAATCGAGCGCGAAACCTCGCGCAAACTTAGATGTATATAATAGCGAAAATGACGTGCCACAAGTCTGACTAAATTTTTTTCTCCTACAATGATACTAAACCCCCCTTCCCCCCCCCCCCCAAAAAAATGACGTACGTAGAGATTCTTATGATTGTTATAAACAGGCGAAAAAATATTCGAAATTGTAGTCTGAACGAACCATCGAATCATTTTTGATAATTATTTAAAAAAATTTTTCGGATACCGATGCGATCTAGTAACAATTTGCCCAAAATTGAACGGGGTAGGTGTTGATCCTGCGCTGGTATACCGAAAAAAAAAATAACGGAACTGGTATACGGGAGTATTTTAAAAAAAACTCCGGATAAATATAAAATATAAAAGTAGAAACCCATTTGAATGTAACGTTGAAATAATTTTTCTCTTTTTTTGGGATATTTTCTGTATTATTTTGAAAAATTTAAACTCACTCTACCTTGTAACACATAAATTAAAATCAAAATGTATCATAAAGCCGGTAAGTTTGGAAATTACTACTCGAAGTACTACTTTCTGGTCCTTCGAGCCGGATGAAAACCATTTTTACTTAAATTTTCCATATTTTCTGTTTAATCGTTTCTGTAGTTAAATTTCCTTCTCCGTAGTTACATTTCATACAATAAAGTGAGAAATTTTCAACCAAAAAGTGAAATAATCTCAGAGATTTAAACCTGTAATTGAAAATTAACGCCATTTTGGTCGTTTTCTGAACTATTTTGAAAAATTTAAACTCACCCTACCTTCTAACGCATAAATTGGAATCAAATATGATCATAAAACTAGTAAGTTTGGAAATTACTACTCGAAGTACTACTTTCTGGTCCTTCGAGCCGGATGAGAACCATTTTTGCTTAAATTTTCCATATTTTCTGTTTAATCGTTTCTGTAGTTGAATTTCCTCCTTCATAGATACATTTCATACAATAAAACGAGAAATTTTCAACCAAAATGTGAAATAATCTCAGAGATTTAAACCTGTAAATGAAAATTAACGCCATTTTGGTCGTTTTCTAAATTATTTTGAAAAATTTAAACCCACTCTACATTATAATCCATTAAATTGAAACCAAAACTTGAAATAAAACCAGTAACTTTGGAAATTACTACTCGAAGTACTACTTTCTGGTCCTTCGAGCCGGATGAGAACCATTTTTGCTTAAATTTTCCATATTTTCTGTTTAATCGTTTCTGTAATTGAATTTCCTCCTTCATAGATACATTTCATACAATAAAACGAGAAATTTTCAACCAAAATGTGAAATAATCTCAGAGATTTAAATCTGTAATTGAAAATTAACGCCATTTTGGTCGTTTTCTGAACTATTTTGAAAAATTTAAACTCACCCTACCTTCTAACGCATAAATTGGAATCAAATATGATCATAAAACCGGTAAGTTTGGAAATTACTACTCGAAGTACTACTTTCTGGTCCTTCGAGCCGGATGAAAACCATTTTTACTTAAATTTTCCATATTTTCTGTTTAATCGTTTCTGTAGTTGAATTTCCTCCTTCATAGAATACATTTCATACAATAAAATGAGAAATTTTCAACCAAAAAGTAAAATAATCTCAGAGATTTAAACCTGTAATTGAAAATTAACGCCATTTTGGTCGTTTTCTGAACTATTTTGAAAAATTTAAACTCACCCTACCTTCTAACGCATAAATTGGAATCAAATATGATCATAAAACTAGTAAGTTTGGAAATTACTACTCGAAGTACTACTTTCTGGTCCTTCGAGCCGGATGAGAACCATTTTTACTTAAATTTTCCATATTTTCTGTTTAATCGTTTCTGTAGTTGAATTTCCTCCTTCATAGATACATTTCATACAATAAAACGAGAAATTTTCAACCAAAATGTGAAATAATCTCAGAGATTTAAACCTGTAAATGAAAATTAACGCCATTTCGGTCATTTTCTGAACTATTTTGAAAAATTTAAACCCACTCTACATTATAATCCAATAAATTGAAACCAAAACTTGAAATAAAACCGGTAAGTTTGGAAATTACTACTCGAAGTACTACTTTCTGGTCCTTCGAGCCGGATGAAAACCATTTTTACTTAAATTTTCCATATTTTCTGTTTAATCGTTTCTTTAGTTGAATTTCCTTCCCCATAGTTACATTTCATATAATAAAATGAGAAATTTTCAACCAAAAAGTAAAATAATTCCTGAGAGAAAGAAAATCATTGGAAACTACTCCAAAAACCACTTGAAATGTTCAAAATTGTGAGAAGTTTAGCGATCACAATATCTCAAATAACTTCAAATGTATTTACAACAAAAGAAACAGAGTTTAAAATAATTGTTTGTTGCAATTGTCATTGACTCTTTAGCTTCTTCTTCTTCTTTCTCGTCTACTATCCTACCATTCAGCCTTTTGAGAAGTAGATGTCCAACTTTCGTGTCAACTCTTGGAAAATCGACCAAAAGGTCTCCTCGAAATTGATCCATCCTTTAGCCCATCAATCTTCCATAATCGGCGTGATCTCTCCACTAAATCTTCAATAGTTTTCATCTCTACTACTTCATACACTTAAACCGAACACTAAACACTTTCAAACGCATCCAGCAATTTATTATCGGATACATTTTTTAATAATGTGCTCTTTAAACCAGACAATAACGGATCTCCTAGTTTGTCCAATATTTCTATTTCTACTAGATTTGTTTTTATCGCATTTTAAAGACTCCCGTCGACGTCGGTTATCCCACAGTATAGATTTTACACTATAAGAAAAATTATACAACGTTGCCAGATTTGGGAAATATCAAGAATATAATAACCGGACGATTTTTCATTTTTGGATGTGCCCCCACGTTAGTAAAAAATTATTATTGGGTGTTAGTATGTACACTTAGAGATTTGACAATGTTATATATCTGTTAGTTGTGCATTTAGAATTTGATATTAAAAAATGGGGTCGAATTTTTGAAAATTTTCAACGGCTCTATCATATTCAAAAGGGTGATTAGATAGTAATTAATGAATAGTGTGATTTTATGTAAATTACGGTTTAACAAAATACTTTGTATACAAGGTGTTTCGATAGAAATTATTTTAACCGATTAATTAAAATATTTACTTGAATTTATTAAAAAAAAATTGTTATTACTAGTAAAGTTTAATTAGAACCTCAATAAGTCTACAGAAATATCTTGTATGTATTAAAAAAAAATATTATTTTGCTATTTATTTATTCAACTGTCCATAGGCAGTTGAAGCACTTGTTCCTGGAATTTATTTTTATTATAATTTTTTTTTTTAATCAAAAACCAGTAGCTTCATAATAATTTTAAAAAAGCTCTTCTTCTTCTAATTCTAGAGACTAGTGACTACATTTTTCATATTAAGCTGGTAGGTTAATTAACAAAGACCAAATGTATTCTTGTTTCGGGTTTCGATTACTAGTTCATACCAGTCCATACCAGATTTGTGGAAGAGATGTATGAAGTTGACAATTTTAACGCACAAAAATTGTTTAAACATTCAATTGACTCGTTTGTAGATTTCCCGGATTACACTCAGCCATACGACTGATAATTTAATTCATAAGTTGAAAAATTGTGGAAAATGCTTCATCGGTACAAAATAAAATCAACTCAAAACTATCAATTGATGAGGAATTTAAATGAAACGAGGTCGAGGATGAGTAAATTTTCGATAAAAACCATCTACATTTACAACTTACGGATTAAAATGTGATAATAATTTGATAGAAATCTACTAAACGTTACTACCCCTGTATCTAAACCTATCAGCACTAGTATAGAAGACGGGAAATGATATTTTAGTTGTATACGTTATAATAATTGAAACATCACTCAAAAAGTCACGTGATTAACTAAGAAAAAATCGATTTTGTTCTCATCGTAGAAGGATTTGTCTTTTGCCTAAAAATAGGCTTCAGTTTCATCAATTGCTTCTTCATTTGATCTAAATTTCTTTGCCGGCGAGCATATTTTTGAGATCAGTAGTCGCTGGGGACTAGATCTGGACTGTACGGTGGATGAGGAAGCAATTCGAAGTATAATTCATTCAATTTAACCATCGACTTTTGAATCTTGGTCAAACTGTAGATTTTTTTCCTTCGACATATGAGACCGTTTTTTGCTTACCAACATGTCCAACATGTCTATGTGGTATTCGCCACTGATTATCTCTCCCTTTTGGAGATAGTTGATGAACGATATTCCATGGGAATCCCAAAATACTGAAGTCATAACCTCCCCAGCTGGCTGGACGCTTTAGCGGCCACAGTCCACTCAGATTATGATCGTTTTGGTTCCGGAGCGAAGGAATGGATCCATTTTTCATCAATCGTCACGTATCCGGCGAGAAAGATCTGATTTATTAGGTGTAAACCTAACCAAACGCTGCTCTGAATCATCTACACGTCAATTGGACGACCAAAACGTTCGCCATCATTTGAAATAACAAAAGTGGCTTCACTTAAATGGCCGTCACTTTTTTCTGACAGATCGAAATGTCATGAAATTTGACACATGGTCGTTTGAAAGTTGGTACTTCATAAACGTCATATGGATTTGACAATGGCGGCGCCATCTGTGTGCAAGTCACACGATTTATTGAGTGATGTAATAAAAATGGATAATGCATTTGGAGGTGATTTATTTTTATCGGAAAAACTATCGAAAGATACCTAAAACCAAGAAGTTTAATCGACAAAATCATTGAAATTTAGTACTAGAATAGCATTTCCCTGATAATATCAATGTCAAGTGCCAACTATACACTTTCTTGATATCGATTTTTTTATACGAAACTTTCTAATTTGTGCAATAAATATAACAGTGTAGCCGTTTTGTGATTAGCAGAATTCACAATTTTTTAAACGATATTAGTTTTGAATTTTTTTTTTTTTTTTGGAAAAAAGTGATATCTAGTTATTTTCTCTATTTTTTATACATTCCTTTGATTGAATACAATTTACAGGGTGACGTACTAAGCTCGTTTCTTTTTCAACCTCCGATCGCCCCACACATTCATTCGGACGTCAGTCGGCGTTGTGCTACAGCCACGTAAACATGTCGGCCATTATAGATGCGCGATTCGTTTTCTACCAGGCGATAATACTGCAGAAATCCATCGGAGGTTGAAAAAAAAACGGCCTTCGTCCGAACATAAAGTATTCTTGATGAAAAATAGTTTTTATTCGAAAAAATTGTCTCGAGATTGATTCCTTTCTTACCTTGATTACCTTAAATTAAATTTGCATCGGTTCCTTGTGAAAATAATGAAACTGCAAGTAAGAATTAGTCTCTTGATAATGTGTTTATTGCAATTCTATTCTGTGATTCACCCTGTATGTTTAAATCGTTGGCGTGGTCGCTGATTTTTTTGTTTACTTGTATATTTACACGATTACTTAAGCAATAAAGTATTATAATTATGTATTACATATTAATTAAATATTTCTTTATTATCTGTATGATTTGCTGCGCAAGCTGTAACGTTATTTATTTTCTTAACATTTTATATTTATTTTTACAATATATTTGTTTAACAAAAATCGTTTTTGTTTTATTTCGTTCGGTATTTTCCGTACGGGAGCTTCGATAACCCGCAAAAAGTATATTTCTTTCGGAAAACCTGTTAGTACATTCGAAAGGTCCCTCGTATATATTTTTTTTTCATTACAACTAAAATTTCCGAATGAATAGAAACCATTTTGGTAAAGTACATGAGGTGATCCGATAAGATATCCAGTCACGTGGATGTAATGCGCAGAAGCCAATCGCGACTGAAGGAAAACTTGCGTGAGCTCACGCGTGTCGTGTTGCGTCAATGTATTCAACCAATTTGCGCTTTGTCTTATGACAGTACCAGGGATTATAGGTGGGTAGAGGTGTGGAAAACGATAATTGCAAGATATGAACGATTCGGACCAGATTTCCTTCAAGGTTAAGGTGGAAGAAAAGTGTGTAGCCTGGAGGGGATTATAAAAATGTATTTATTGAGCCCCAACTGATGTTAAAATCTGTATTTTAACTTTAGTCACCCGATTAACCATGGATAAAAGAAAATGTTTCAATAATTGGACATTGAGGGTCTCAAACATGTCTGTACCTGTACCTAACCTAACTTTAGTCACCCAATTAACCTTTGATAACAGGAAATGTTTAAATATTTGGACATTGATGGTCTCAATCATGTATGTACTTGTACCTAACCTAACTTTAGTCGCCCAATTAACCTTTGATAACAGGAAATGTTTAAATAATTGTACATTGAGGGTCTTAAATCATGTCTGTACCTGTTTTTGGTGAATATTTAAGCATAAGGAAAAGGATAAGAGCCACAAAATGGAAAGTTTGAAAGATTAGACTTGATTATTTGCAAGGGAAAGACAGTTGGGTAGGATTGCAAAGTTTTGAAGCTACCAAAGGGATTTTAGAAGTTATCTACCGACTAGTTCTTTGCTTTTGGTCTTTATTTAACTGATTTAGTAATGACATTACTCTGTATTAGACTTTAGTCACCCAATTAACCTTTTATGAAAGGAAATGTTTAAATAATTAGACATTGAGGGTCTTAAATCATGTCTGTACCTGTTTTGGTGAATATTTAAGCATAAGGAAAAGGATAAGAGCCACAAAATGGAAAGTTTAAAAGATTCGACTTGATTATTTGCAAGGGAAACACAGTTGGGTAGGATTGCAAAGTTTTGAAGCTACCAAAGGGATTTTAGAAGTTATCTACCGACTAGTTCTTTGCTTTTGGTCTTTATTTAACTGATTTAGTAATGACATTACTCTGTATTAGACTTTAGTCACCCAATTAACCTTTTATGAAAGGAAATGTTTAAATAATTGGACATTGAGGGTCTTAAATCATGTCTGTACCTGTTTTGGTGAATATGTAAGCATAAGGAAAAGGATAAGAGCCACAAAATGGAAAGTTTAAAAGATTCGACTTGATTATTTGCAAGGGAAACACAGTTGGGTAGGATTGCAAAGTTTTGAAGCTACCAAAGGGATTTTAGAAGTTATCTACCGACTAGTTCTTTGCTGTTGGTCTTTATTTAACTGATTTCATAATGACATTAGTCTGTATTAGACTTTAGTCACCCAATTAACCTTTTATGAAAGGAAATGTTCAAATAATTAGACATTGAGGGTCTTAAATCATGTCTGTACCTGTTTTTGGTGAATATTTAAGCATAAGGAAAAGGATAAGAGCCACAAAATGGAAAGTTTGAAAGATTAGACTTGATTATTTGCAAGGGAAAGACAGTTGGATAGGATTGCAAAGTTTTGAAGCTACTAAAGGGATTTTAGAAGTTATCTACCGACTAGTTCTTTGCTTTTGGTCTTTATTTAACTGATTTCATAATGACATTAGTCTGTATTAGACTTTAGTCACCCAATTAACCTTTTATGAAAGGAAATGTTTAAATAATTGGACATTGAGGGTCTTAAATCATGTCTGTACCTGTTTTGGTGAATATTTAAGCATAAGGAAAAGGATAAGAGCCACAAAATGGAAAGTTTGAAAGATTAGACTTGATTATTTGCAAGGGAAAGACAGTTGGATAGGATTGCAAAGTTTTGAAGCTACTAAAGGGATTTTAGAAGTTATCTACCGACTAGTTCTTTGCTTTTGGTCTTTATTTAACTGATTTCGTAATGACATTACTCTGTATTAGACTTTAGTCACCCAATTAACCTTTGATAACAGGAAATGTTTAAATAATTGTACATTGAGGGTCTTAAATCATGTCTGTACCTGTTTTTGGTGAATATTTAAGCATAAGGAAAAGGATAAGAGCCACAAAATGGAAAGTTTGAAAGATTCGACTTGATTATTTGCAAGGGAAAGACAGTTGGATAGGATTGCAAAGTTTTGAAGCTACTAAAGGGATTTTAGAAGTTATCTACCGACTAGTTCTTTGCTTTTGGTCTTTATTTAACTGATTTCGTAATGACATTACTCTGTATTAGACTTTAGTCACCCAATTAACCTTTGATGAAAGGAAATGTTTAAATAATTGGACATTGAGGGTCTTAAATCATGTCTGTACCTGTTTTGGTGAATATTTAAGCATAAGGAAAAGGATAAGAGCCACAAAATGGAAAGTTTGAAAGATTCGACTTGATTATTTGCAAGGGAAAGACAGTTGGATAGGATTGCAAAGTTTTGAAGCTACTAAAGGGATTTTAGAAGTTATCTACCGACTAGTTCTTTGCTTTTGGTCTTTATTTAACTGATTTCGTAATGACATTACTCTGTATTAGACTTTAGTCACCCAATTAACCTTTGATGAAAGGAAATGTTTAAATAATTGGACATTGAGGGTCTTAAATCATGTCTGTACCTGTTTTGGTGAATATTTAAGCATAAGGAAAAGGATAAGAGCCACAAAATGGAAAGTTTGAAAGATTCGACTTGATTATTTGCAAGGGAAAGACAGTTGGATAGGATTGCAAAGTTTTGAAGCTACTAAAGGGATTTTAGAAGTTATCTACCGACTAGTTCTTTGCTTTTGGTCTTTATTTAACTGATTTCGTAATGACATTACTCTGTATTAGACTTTAGTCACCCAATTAACCTTTGATGAAAGGAAATGTTTAAATAATTGGACATTGAGGGTCTTAAATCATGTCTGTACCTGTTTTGGTGAATATTTAAGCATAAGGAAAAGGATAAGAGCCACAAAATGGAAAGTTTGAAAGATTAGACTTGATTATTTGCAAGGGAAAGACAGTTGGATAGGATTGCAAAGTTTTGAAGCTACTAAAGGGATTTTAGAAGTTATCTACCGACTAGTTCTTTGCTTTTGGTCTTTATCACCCAATTTACCATTGATATAACCGAAAATTTTTTAAATTATTAACGTTTTATCCAAATTAATTGGACCGGAATACATAGAAATGTATAATAAAAAAGAAACATTGTAATGAATTATTTTTATTTCTATGTTTGTTTTATTGAGAAAAATTTCTACATACTCATAAAAAAATAATATTTCTGCACTGAAGATATATGTAAAATATGATTTTTTTTTTCATATTTTTAATAACTTTAATAGAATTAATTAACAAATTCGGTGGCAAATTACATGAAAATGCGAAAATTGATATATCGGTGCTTGAGCAATTTTTAAAAATGAAATTAATAAATTAATTCAATTACATAATGTACAAATTAAACATTAATAAAATAGTATATAAATACAACCACTACCGATAACAATTTTAATGTAAATAATACAATATTTGTCCCCCAAAGACAATATGGCGGCCGGTTGTGACCTCATCCAATCCAATCCGATGAGTTTACGTCAAAAAGTGACTGAATAACTTCGTCGACGAGACCATTAAAGCCGATGACACACGTCAAAACAACAGTAACGTCAAGTTAGGTTGGATGTAGAATTTGCTACGAACGTCAAATGTCACCAGCGGCAAACGGCAAGTCAAGTTCATGAATCAGCCTTAATCGATGTGATTTTTAGGTTAGAAATCAGTAGCGTTCCATTAGGGAGCTGCGGGAGTGAATTTTCCGCGACATAGTTACGAAAAATGGGAATTAAGGAACTAGATAATGTTGTTGTCCACTCAATCATCAATTTCGACGGTAATTCCATTAGAAAAATCGTCAACTATTTATTTATTTACCTATTTACATCTAATATCAGGTTATACTACCTGCAATAATTAATTTTATGCCGTACACATTGAAAAAATAAATAATACTCCATATTATTGAAACCTTAAGTCTCTAATTATTACTGTACAAAAATATATACAACAAGCACCTAATGTAAGTCGATGAATTTACATAAAAAACATTGAGAAAAACAATTGATTGATTAGAGGTTGGCATAGACGTACCGGGAATTCTTAAAAACGGGCTCTGTTACCGACGCGCCGCGTTCCAAAACCACCGGTAGCCGGAACGAGCTCGGTCACGAATAAGAAAGCGGCTAAATGCGTGGAGGAGTGATAAGGAATGAACCAAGTGGAGAAAGATGAATGAAGAAGAATAATTGAGCGTTAGTTGGGGCGTTTAGACAGAATCGAGAGAACGTAGACGCATGTAAGAAGATATATTGGTGGAAACAAGTGGAGAAGGTGCATAAAGAAGAAGAGGACATCCACGTAGATGCATTTACAGGGATAGCTAACCGGCGGAGAGACTTCAAACCTTCTATACTGCTATAAGTAATTTTTTTGGTAGTTATAATAAGAATTGTCGGAGATTAACTTCCGTAACGGTTTCTTCCAAGCATTTGGAGGCTTCTTCTTCTTCTTATGTAACCGGCGCTACGGTCCTTTGAGAACAATGTCAATAATCGTTTCTGTGTTGAACGCGGTGCCTCCGACGTCGAACCCCTAGTTGGATAAGGACCGCCCTAACGACGAAGACCGTCCCCCAGGATGATTCTGCGCTGGTATCGATCAGAAGGTATCCTCTCCACGCGTACCAGCCACCTCAGACGCGCCATACATCTACCTCAGCTCATCATTCCCTCGGATCCCTCATCCTCGGGCGCCTCGGAGGCTTCCGCCAGCTGCGGTTATCCTCGAAACCGACGAAAATAATACTTTTTAGAAAAATTGAACCATAAAACTCACAATGTCGATTTGTATATTCATCGACAACATCTAGCAACTTAATACTGACGAATCCGTATCTTTTAACTCGGTTTTAAGAAATTTATCAATTTATTGAAAACTTTACCGGACGGTAAAGTCAATTTCGGTAGATCACACTTTTTATTCAGTCTTTCGAATCTCGCGTTTACCGCCCCGATTAGGGCGTTCTTAAATCGGTACGCCGTTCTGTCGACGACCGATGACGCCTTGATGCAATCGTCGCCTCCGAATTCGCAGATTCTGTAATGGTGTAGAATGGCGGTTTCTGGCGGTACGTTCAGGGTGCCGTGTCCCGGTATAAACTCCCAGACGAAGTGGTTGCCGGCTTCGACGGTAAATTCGGGTCGGCAAATGTATTTGGAGCGCTGCTTGTGCGGATGGAGTTTAGTCTTTCGACGAGTTTTCTTTAATGTTACCAAATTGGCGGCGACTGGGTCGTCGAAATCGTATACGGAATCGTCGTCGTCCCATTGGAGATAAAAAAACGCGTTTTGGAATGAAAAGGAGCCCGTAGAACGAGTGTTGAGACGGTTTTTCAAATGACTGTAAATAATAAAAGATCATTTGATAGATATTCATATAGATATGTGAATTAGAACGAACTTTTGTCAGCTACCACCAAAGTGTGACTATAATTTCGGTCCCGGACGATGTGGATTCGAAAACTCGAAATATATTAGATTTAGTACACTTTGGTACTCAATTTTGCCACAATCCCACAATGAAAACGCTTTCCGAGCTTTAGAAGACTTATATTTGACTGTAATTTCACTCCCGAACGATGTGTATTCGAAAACTCGGAATATATTAGATTTAGTACACTTTGGTACTCAATTTTGCCACAATCTTACTACGAAAATGCCCTCCGAGCTTCTTAAGACTTTTAATTGACTATAATTTTGGTTCCGGACGATGTGTATTCGAAAATTCGGAAATATATTAGATTTAATACACTTTGGTATCCAATTTTGCCACAATCCCACTACGAAAATGCTCTCCGAGCTTTAGAAGGCTTATATTTGACTATAATTTCACTCCCGAACGATGTGTATTCGAAAACTCGGAATATATTAGATTTAGTACACTTTGGTACTCAATTTTGCCACAATCTTACTACGAAAATGCCCTCCGAGCTTCTTAAGACTTTTACTTGACTATAATTTTGGTTCCGGACGATGTGGATTCGAAAACTCGAAATATATTAGGTCTAGTACACTTTGGTACTCAATTTTGCCACAATCCCACAATGAAAACGCTTTCCGAGCTTTAGAAGACTTATATTTGACTATAATTTCACTCCCGGACGATGTGTATTCGAAAATTCGGAAATATATTAGATTTAGTACACTTTGGTACTCAATTTTGCCACAATCTTACTACGAAAATGCCCTCCGAGCTTCTTAAGACTTTTAATTGACTATAATTTTGGTTCCGGACGATGTGTATTCGAAAATTCGGAAATATATTAGATTTAATACACTTTGGTATCCAATTTTGCCACAATCCCACTACGAAAATGCTCTCCGAGCTTTAGAAGGCTTATATTTGACTATAATTTCACTCCCGAACGATGTGTATTCGAAAACTCGGAATATATTAGATTTAGTACACTTTGGTACTCAATTTTGCCACAATCTTACTACGAAAATGCCCTCCGAGCTTCTTAAGACTTTTACTTGACTATAATTTTGGTTCCGGACGATGTGGATTCGAAAACTCGAAATATATTAGGTCTAGTACACTTTGGTACTCAATTTTGCCACAATCCCACAATGAAAACGCTTTCCGAGCTTTAGAAGGCTTATATTTCACTATAATTTCACTCCCGGACGATGTGTATTCGAAAATTCGGAAATATATTAGATTTAATACACTTTGGTATCCAATTTTGCCACAATCCCACTACGAAAATGCTCTCCGAGCTTTAGAAGGCTTATATTTGACTGTAATTTCACTCCCGAACGATGTGTATTCGAAAACTCGGAATATATTAGATTTAGTACACTTTGGTACTCAATTTTGCCACAATCTTACTACGAAAATGCCCTCCGAGCTTCTTAAGACTTTTACTTGACTATAATTTTGGTTCCGGACGATGTGGATTCGAAAACTCGAAATATATTAGGTCTAGTACACTTTGGTACTCAATTTTGCCACAATCCCACAATGAAAACGCTTTCCGAGCTTTAGAAGGCTTATATTTGACTATAATTTCACTCCCGGACGATGTGTATTCGAAAATTCGGAAATATATTAGATTTAATACACTTTGGTATCCAATTTTGCCACAATCCCACTACGAAAATGCCCTCCGAGCTTTCGAATACTTATACTTGACTATAATTTCGGTTCCAAACGATTAGTATTCGAAAACTCGGAAATATATTAGATTTAATACACTTTGGTATCCAATTTTGCCACAATCCCACTACGAAAACGTTCTTTATATATATATTCGACTTACTCAATCATTTGTCCTAATGTGTCATTGTATTTCGGTAGGATGTATTCGTCTAAATCGATTAGAAGGATGTGCGAAAATTTATACATTGATCTGTAAAGGCAATCGTTTAAGGATGCGAATAGTCCTTCGGTTCTTATGTCTTTTTGCGAAACCATATCCAAATTCCAAGGTAGTATTGTCACCAGTCCTTTTTCAGCGTAATCCTTTAGAATGCAATTTACTTGATTTCCGATTGTGTGATTATAAAATGTGAAATGTTCTACTCCGAGTAGTCGGTTGAATTCTATGAATTCTAAAATTTGGAGATCCTATAAAAAATTATCAATTTTCAAAATTAGTGAAAAAGTTTTTTACTAAATTAACGACAATATAATAATTTTCATTTTATAAAAGTTTAATTATTGAGGCATTTAAAACTACAAATACAATGTGAGTCATTTAGATTAGTGCGTGTCATTTAGATTAGGGAGAAATGTTTTAAAAACATATTAAAATGCTTTTTCTTGGTAATGTTATTATGTAAAGTCATGTTTGAGTCATTTAGATTAATGTGAGTCATTTAGATTAGTGCGAGTCATTTAGATTTGGGAGAAATGTTTTAAAAACATATTAAGTTGCTTTTTCTTGGTAATGTTATTATGTAAAGTCATGTTTGAGTCATTTAGATTAATGTGAGTCATTTAGATTAGTGCGAGTCATTTAGATTAGGGAGAAGTGTTTTAAAAACATATTAAGTTGCTTTTTCTTGGTAATGTTATTATGTAAAGTCATGTTTGAGTCATTTAGATTAATGTGAGTCATTTAGATTAGTGCGAGTCATTTAGATTAGGGAGAAGTGTTTTAAAAACATATTAAGTTGCTTTTTCTTGGTAATGTTATTATGTAAAATCATGTTTGAGTCATTTAGATTAATGTGAGTCATTTAGATTAGTGTGAGTCATTTAGATTAGGGAGAAATGTTTTAAAAACATATTAAAATGCTTTTTCTTGCTAATGTTATTATGTGAAAGTTTCATATTTCAACATCAAATACAGTTTGAGTCATTTAGATTAGAGTGAGTCATTTAGATTTGGGAGAAATGTTTTAAAAACATATTAAGTTGCTTTTTCTTGGTAATGTTATTATGTAAAGTCATGTTTGAGTCATTTAGATTAATGTGAGTCATTTAGATTAGTGCGAGTCATTTAGATTAGGGAGAAATATTTGAAAAACATATTAAGTTGCTTTTTCTTGGTAATATTATTATGTGAAAGTTTCATTTTTCAACATCAAATACAGTTTGAGTCATTTAGATTAGAGTGAGTCATTTAGATTAGTGCGAGTCATTTAGATTAGGGAGAAATGTTTTAAAAACATATTAAGTTGCTTTTTCTTCGTAATGTTATTATGTGAAAGTTTCATTTTTCAACATCAAATACAGTTTGAGTCATTTAGATTAGAGTGAGTCATTTAGATTTGGGAGAAATGTTTTAAAAACATATTAAGTTGCTTTTTCTTGGTAATGTTATTATGTAAAGTCATGTTTGAGTCATTTAGATTAATGTGAGTCATTTAGATTAGGGAGAAATATTTGAAAAACAAGTTGCTTTTTCTTGGTAATATTATTATGTGAAAGTTTCATTTTTCAACATCAAATACAGTTTGAGTTATTTAGATTAGAGTGAGTCATTTAGATTAGTGCGAGTCATTTAGATTAGTGCGAGTCATTTAGATTAGGGAGAAATGTTTTAAAAACATATTAAGTTGCTTTTTCTTGGTAATGTTATTATGTAAAGTCATGTTTGAGTCATTTAGATTAATGTGAGTCATTTAGATTAGTGCGAGTCATTTAGATTTGGGAGAAATGTTTTAAAAACATATTAAGTTGCTTTTTCTTGGTAATGTTATTATGTAAAGTCATGTTTGAGTCATTTAGATTAATGTGAGTCATTTAGATTAGTGCGAGTCATTTAGATTAGGGAGAAATATTTGAAAAACATATTAAGTTGCTTTTTCTTGCTAATGTTATTATGTGAAAGTTTCATATTTCAACATCAAATACAGTTTGAGTCATTTAGATTAGAGTGAGTCATTTAGATTTGGGAGAAATGTTTTAAAAACATATTAAGTTGCTTTTTCTTGGTAATGTTATTATGTAAAGTCATGTTTGAGTCATTTAGATTAATGTGAGTCATTTAGATTAGGGAGAAATATTTGAAAAACATATTAAGTTGCTTTTTCTTGGTAATATTATTATGTGAAAGTTTCATTTTTCAACATCAAATACAGTTTGAGTTATTTAGATTAGAGTGAGTCATTTAGATTAGTGCGAGTCATTTAGATTTGGGAGAAATGTTTTAAAAACATATTAAGTTGCTTTTTCTTGGTAATGTTATTATGTAAAGTCATGTTTGAGTCATTTAGATTAATGTGAGTCATTTAGATTAGTGCGAGTCATTTAGATTTGGGAGAAATGTTTTAAAAACATATTAAGTTGCTTTTTCTTGGTAATGTTATTATGTAAAGTCATGTTTGAGTCATTTAGATTAATGTGAGTCATTTAGATTAGTGCGAGTCATTTAGATTAGGGAGAAATATTTGAAAAACATATGAAGTTGCTTTTTCTTGCTAATGTTATTATGTGAAAGTTTCATATTTCAACATCAAATACAGTTTGAGTCATTTAGATTAGAGTGAGTCATTTAGATTTGGGAGAAATGTTTTAAAAACATATTAAGTTGCTTTTTCTTGGTAATGTTATTATGTAAAGTCATGTTTGAGTCATTTAGATTAGTGTGAGTCATTTAGATTAGGGAGAAATATTTTAAAAACATATTAAAATGCTTTTTCTTGCTAATGTTATTATGTGAAAGTTTCATATTTCAACATCAAATACAGTTTGAGTCATTTAGATTAGAGTGAGTCATTTAGATTTGGGAGAAATGTTTTAAAAACATATTAAGTTGCTTTTTCTTGGTAATGTTATTATGTAAAGTCATGTTTGAGTCATTTAGATTAATGTGAGTCATTTAGATTAGTGCGAGTCATTTAGATTAGGGAGAAATATTTGAAAAACATATTAAGTTGCTTTTTCTTGGTAATATTATTATGTGAAAGTTTCATTTTTCAACATCAAATACAGTTTGAGTCATTTAGATTAGAGTGAGTCATTTAGATTAGTGCGAGTCATTTAGATTAGGGAGAAATGTTTTAAAAACATTTTAAGTTGCTTTTTCTTGGTAATGTTATTATGTGAAAGTTTCATTTTTCAACATCAAATACAGTTTGAGTCATTTAGATTAGTGCGAGCCATTTAGATTAGGGAGAAATCTTTTTCAAAATATCAAATATAATGAAATGTATACTTTTGGAAAGTTTTAACCTCAATTTTCAGAGCACATTAAGATGTTTTTCTCTGGTAATGTGAAAGTTTCATTATTGAGACCATCTAAAACTTCAAATACAGTGTGAGTCATTTAGATTAGAGAGGAATATCTTTGAAAATATTAAATAATAAAAAGTGCCATTTTGGAAAAAACAATTATTTTACACATAAGAGAGATGAAAAACTCACTCTGTTATATTCGAAATGTAGAGGTTTAACACAAACTCCGAACTTGTACTGAGACGGTCCAGTTGCGCCGTTACCGCCCCCGTTTATCCACGAAGGCATCGACGACGTTTCGTTATGATTATTGATAACCGCCAATAGATTGATAGGAGGATCTCTAGGTCTAGCTACTACACTAACCGCCGCAGGAACAGTCTTATTTGCGGGAAGCGGACACATCACGAAACAGGCACTGTATTTCAAGTTCCAATTTTCGCGAATCACCTGCGAGAGAATTATTATTCGCAAATATTGTTCGAATTTAATGAATTTTTGTCAATTCCTACAAATCCTAACCCTGACCGGTATCGAGGACTCTTCCGCAAAGCATGGGACGGTTTACCTTTCATCAAATCTGTCAGACTGTCTTCCGACGTTACAAATTATTGGTGGTGTGGCAGCACTGACGCGAATACGTCAAATCTGTCATTGTCATATCCGAGTTTGGTTTTTTTTTTTCACCTACAGTTACGAATCGACGCAAAAATGCCCGGAAATTGTCGCTTTGAGCACGCTTTTGATCCAAAGTGGGCAAACGCGGCATCCAGCGCGAGTTTTCTCCAGTTATGATGATAAAAATTTATCGAATAACCCTCGTAAATGAAACATTAGTCATTGCACGAATCGTTCGTGGTATTTCGCCGGAATGATTAATAGTTTCGCGTTGTATGAATGATATTACGTCAAATCTGAAAGGAAAATCCTGCTAGGAACGATACGTACTATCTCATTTACTCATCTTCCTCGTCTCGCTAGAATCAAGGTCAACAAGTCGAGAACGAATCAATGTTAATCGCTTTCAATTATGTACGAACTTAAATGTCAGTCCGATGGAAATTAACTTCATTTATGCGAGAATGTTTCGACCCACGGGATCTTGATTAACGAAATTGGGAAAGTTGAATTACCATCAAGTCTCCACCAGGTAGATTACGAACGTTTTAGTAGTGGGATTGTGGCAAAATTGGTGTTTAATTATCAACTAACTAATTCCCGATTCCCCATATATATTCGAAAGCTCGGAATATATTAGATTTAGTACACTTCGGCGTTTGATTTTGCCACAATCCCACTACGAAAACGCCTTTCGAGCTTTCGAAGACTTATACTTGACTATAATTTCGGTCCTGGACGATGTGGATTCGAAAACTCGAAATATATTAGATTTAGTACACTTTGGTACTCAATTTTGCCACAATCCCACAAAGAAAACGCCTTTCGAGCTTTCGAAGACTTATACTTGACTATAATTTCGGTCCTGGACGATGTGGATTCGAAAACTCGGACATATATTAGATTTAGTACACTTTGGTATTCGATTTTGCCACATTCCCACTACGAAAACGCCCTTCGAGCTTTCGATGACTCATACTTGACTATAATTTCGGTTCTGGACGATGTGTATTCGAAAACTCGGAATATATTAGATTTAGTACACTTTGGTACTCAATTTTGCCACAATCCCACTACGAAAACGCCTTTCGAGCTTTCGAAGACTTATACTTGACTATAATTTCGGTCCTGGACGATGTAGATTCGAAAACTCGGACATATATTAGATTTAGTACACTTTGGTATTCGATTTTGCCACATTCCCACTACGAAAACGCCCTTCGAGCTTTCGATGACTCATACTTGACTATAATTTCGGTTCTGGACGATGTGTATTCGAAAACTCGGAATATATTAGATTTAGTACACTTTGGTACTCAATTTTGCCACAATCCTACTACGAAAATGCCCTCCGAGCTTCTTAAGACTTTTACTTGACTATAATTTTGGTTCCGGACGATGTGGATTCGAAAACTCGAAATATATTAGGTCTAGTACACTTTGGTACTCAATTTTGCCACAATCCCACAATGAAAACGCTTTCCGAGCTTTAGAAGACTTATATTTGACTATAATTTCACTCCCGGACGATGTGTATTCGAAAACTCGAAATATATTAGATTTAGTACACTTTGGTATTCAATTTTGCCACAATCCCACTACGAAAACGCTCTCAAGGGAAACGTCGATTGGAGGTCCCGCTGAAAGATGATCGTTTAAAATGGATTCACCCAAACAACCGGAACGTGGAAAATCAATTTTGAAATGGCACAAAATCACCTGTTAGAAATGGAGGTTTCCTTAAAAAAAATAGTCACGATTTTTCACTGGGAGTTTCTTTGTTAAAATTCCACCTAGATCGGAAAATTTTTCTTACCTTTATTTTAGCCGGAACGGTGAGAGAAACGTGGGCCGTCGAGTTGGAATCCGCCTTATACCATAATCGACACCAGACCCTTTCGGCCCCCCGAGTTTTCGTGGCCCCTATTACCCGAACTATCCTTTGACCTTTTCTTTCGTCGTAATACGCGGAAAATACGAAGAATTTGTATCTGAAACGGGAACGTCGAAATTAGGTCGACATTATCCTGTCTAAAAAATTCCACTCGGCGCTTTAAACCGAAAACGTCAAGTAATTTCATCTAGGCGACTGAATTGAATTTTTTTCTGTTAAATAATTGAAGCGGAAACTTCCATTTCATAATAGATTCAAGTATGAAATAGTTATTTACGTAATTAGTCATGTTGTCAAAAAAAACTGTTATTTTGGAACGGGTAAAGTTGCATTTACAAGTTCCCACCTCTACATAACTTTAATATCGTTTATTTAGAAAAAAATCGTTTGTTTTGACTCCGTGAAGTATAAAATTTAGAAAAAGCTACGAATTCATGGAATTGATTGATGTAATCAGGTCATTTACGTCAATATTATTCGAAAAACATCAAATTTTGATAAGGCTCGTTAATGTTGAAATAGAGCGAAGAAAATGGGTCAACTAGAAAATTTCGGAACGTCACCTTTAAAAAATACAATTGCTGTTCACTCTCAAAGTATCAAAGTTTTCCGATTGGTTCATTTAGGCACGATGTAGACCGCGAAGCCAGTCCTGTTCGTGTTTGGCGGACGTGTTCGTTATTTCCTAGAATTTTATAGACAATTTCTGAGAAGGAAAACTAGAAATTTCCAAGAAAACTAAGACGCTAGAACGCGATGAGTCTCTAGCAGCCGGAGGGAGCTAATAACTTGGAATAGAGTGACTAAATGGATTGAAACACATCAAATTCAGCAGCTTTGACTATACGAGTTCAAGTGCCACGAAAACGACTACCACTGAAGATGACTGGAGTTTTTAAATAAATTAGTGCGCTAAGTGTTAGTGAATAAGTGTTAGTAAATAGTTCATACGAATAACAAAATGTTGGAGCCTTGTTGATAATTAAAATTAGTGTTTAAACATTGTCCGTAGTCCCATAAATACTCAGCTTCACCATTAGATGTCTCAATTTGCTATCGTTTGCGTTCCGTGTAAAATAACTCTTCGATTTGACCATCCGAAGTAAGTTTCAACATTTCCGCAAGTCTGTTTTTGACTATACGAGTCCAGGTGCCACGAAAACGACTACCACTGAAGATGACAGGAGTATTTAAATAAATTAGTGCGCTAAGTGTTAGTGAATAGTTCATACGAATAACAAAATGTTGGAGCCTTGTTGATAATTAAAATTAGTGTTTAAACATTGTCCGTAGTCCCATAAATACTCAGATTCACCATTAGATGTCTCAATTTGCTATCGTTTGCGTTCCGTGTAAAGTAAAACTTCGATTTGACCATCCGAAGTAAGTTTCAACATTTCCGCAAGTCTGTTTTTGACTATACGAGTCCAGGTGCCACGAAAACGACTACCACTGAAGATGACTGGAGTTTTTAAATAAATTAGTGCGCTAAGTGTTAGTGAATAAGTGTTAGTAAACAGTTCATACGAATAACAAAATGTTGGAGCCTTATTGATAATTAAAATTAGTGTTTAAACATTGTCCGTAGTCCCATAAATACTCAGATCCACCATTAGATGTCTCAATTTGCTATCGTTTGCGTTCCGTGTAAAGTAAAACTTCGATTTGACCATCCGAAGTAAGTTTCAACATTTCCGCAAGTCTGTTTTTGACTATACGAGTCCAGGTGCCACGAAAACGACTACCACTGAAGATGACTGGAGTTTTTAAATAAATTAGTGCGCTAAGTGTTAGTGAATAAGTGTTAGTAAACAGTTCATACGAATAACAAAATGTTGGAGCCTTATTGATAATTAAAATTAGTGTTTAAACATTGTCCGTAGTCCCATAAATACTCAGATTCACCATTAGATGTCTCAATTTGCTATCGTTTGCGTTCCGTGTAAAGTAAAACTTCGATTTGACCATACGAAGTAAGTTTCAACATTTCCGCAAGTCTGTTTTTGACTATACGAGTTCAAGTGCCACGAAAACGACTACCACTGAAGATGACGGGAGTTTTTAAATAAATTAGTGCGCTAAGTGTTAGTGAATAAGTGTTAGTGAATGTTTCAATTTACTATCGTTACTAAGTTCAACATTTCCGCAAGTCGGTCTTTGACTATCCGAGTCCAGGTGCCACGAAAACGACTACCACTGAAGATGGCGTCAGATGAATCCACGGTTTACAGCTGATTAAAGGCGCTCTAGATAGTAAAGATATTTCAAAAGTACAACAGAAACAACTGGGGCACCATTTCCGTTTCCAGCAATTCAAAAGAACTTTCAACTTATCGGGATAACGAAACGGAGTATTTAAATAAATTAGTGCGCTAAGTGTTAGTGAATAAGTGTTAGTAAATAGTTCATACGAATAACAAAATGTTGGAGCCTTGTTGATAATTAAAATTAGTGTTTAAACATTGTCCGTAGTCCCATAAATACTCAGATTCACCATTAGATGTCTCAATTTGCTATCGTTTGCGTTCCGTGTAAAGTAAAACTTCGATTTGACCATACGAAGTAAGTTTCAACATTTCCGCAAGTCTGTTTTTGACTATACGAGTCCAGGTGCCACGAAAACGACTACCACTGAAGATGACTGGAGTTTTTAAATAAATTAGTGCGCTAAGTGTTAGTGAATAAGTGTTAGTAAACAGTTCATACGAATAACAAAATGTTGGAGCCTTGTTGATAATTAAAATTAGTGTTAAAACATTGTCCGTAGTCCCATAAATACTCAGATTCACCATCAGATGTCTCAATTTGCATTCCGTGTAAAATAACTCTTCGATTTGACCATCCAAAGTAAATTTCAACATTACGCGCAAGTCGGTTTTTGACTATACGAGTCCAGGTGCCACGAAAACGACTACCACTGAAGATGACAGGAGTATTTAAGTAAATTAGTGCGCTAAGTGTTAGTGAATAAGTGTTAGTTCATACGAATAACAAAATGTTGGAGCCTTGTTGATAATCAAAATTAGCGATTTATATTTTTGGTACCAAAAATGTTTTCTTTTTGGATGGGCTTTTCTCTCTGACGGTTATATCGAGTAATTGCGGGAAAGCGTCGGCGGTAAACGTCGGGAAAAGATGAAGTGAGGGCCGTTACTCTGCCAGAAGTTGCGTTTTCATTACCGATTATTCAAGTTTCCGCGGAAAATCTGAATGTGGACTGTTGTCGGATGAAATGAAATATGTCGATGGTTGGGAAAGTTCTGATGAGAACCATAACCGTAGAATAGGGATACCTAATTTATATAAGTGAAGTTTCACACGTTGCCGTGCGCCGCATACGTGTACGTGTGAAATGGGCCTAAAATAGTTTAGTTGGAGTAGTGCCCGGCGTTTGGAGATGCCTGTGGATGTTGATCTTGAACTCGCGCTTCTCCAGAGAACTGAGTCGCGATGGATCGAAGTTGTGGGCGTCTACAGGCAAACTCGGTGCTTTTGGTCAACTCTGGATCGCCTATAAGTCGAAGTGCTCTCTCTTATATTGAGTCGAGCATCTTCGGGGTGTGCTGCAGAGCCGAGCTCCACATGTGCAAGCAATATTCCGAAGATGGACGAATCTGGCAAGGTTTTGTGAAGGTCCGTTGCCTAATCCTATCGAAAGACTATGCCAGGACATATTGCTCCTAACCTCAACACCCAACAACCAAAATTGCGGTGATGGTGATATTTTATGTCCAGACAGGACCAAATCCTGAACTGCAAGATTTGTAAAAACAGCAGCCTGAGTTTTTGCTTCATTAAACTCAATTAGATTGCTTCCAAGCCATTCCAGGTTGCTTCCAAGATCTGTATTGGTGGTGGTAGATCATTGATGTACAGGAAAAAGAAAGTGGGTGACAAGATGCATCCCCGGGTAACACCAGCGTCGACCTCAGACCTTTTTGAGGTGTGTCCATCTATAGCGGAACTGGAAGGATCGGTCTTTGAGGAAGCTACCAAGCCAGTCGATAAGTGAAGTAATAAAACACCCTGTATATATTTTTTAGGATGAAATCCACCTTTTTTTTTAGTATTTCTGATCCTTAAAATGTAATAAATCGCGAAAACGAAATGCGAGATTTACTTGGGACGTTCTGTATATATTTATCTGTTGAAATGAAATCTCAAAGTGTTGTTCCAAGTGCAATTAGAATGAAGAAAAAAATGAAAAAATTGATCCTTTCGGTTAAAATTAACTCATTTTGGCATTTTTACCCCCAAAAATTTGTTGAATCGTTAAGAGGGAATGTAAAATTTATTTGGGACGCTCTGTATACAATTTCTGTTGAAATTACATTTACAAATCGTGATAGAAAGAAGAAAAAAATGAAAAAATTGATCCTTTCGGTTAAAATTAACTCATTTTGGCATTTTTACCCCCAAAAATTTGTTGAATCGTTAAGAGGGAATGTAAAATTTATTTGGGACGCTCTGTATACAATTTCTGTTGAAATTACATTTACAAATCGTGATAGAAAGAAGAAAAAAATGAAAAAATTGATCCTTTCGGTTAAAATTAACTCATTTTGGCATTTTTACCCCCAAAAATTTGATGAATCGTTAAGAGGGAATGTAAAATTTATTTGGGACGCACTGTATACACTTTCTGTTGAAATTACAATGAAGAAAAAAATAAAAAAAAATTGATCCTTGCGGTTGAAATTAACTCATTTTGGCATTTTTACCCCCAAAAATTTGATGAATCGTTAAGAGAGAATGTAAAATTTATTTGGGACGCACTGTATACACTTTCTGTTGAAATTACATTTACAAATCGTGTTAGAATGAAGAAAAAAATGGAAAAATTGATCCTTTCGGTTGAAATTAACTGATTTTGGCATTTTTACCCCCAAAAATTTGATGAATCGTTAAGAGGGAATGTAAAATTTATTTGGGACGCACTGTATACACTTTCTGTTGAAATTACATTCACAAATCGTGTTAGAGTGAAGAAAAAAATGAAAAATTGTTATAAAAATTGATCCCCTCTATTGCAAATGACTCATTTTTGCATTTTTCGTCACCAAAATTTTCTAATTCGTAAAGAGGGAGTGCAAGATTCACTTGGGACGCACTGTATATACTTTCTGTTAAATTTACAATTACAAAGCGTGGTTTTGTGTGTTATAATGATGGAAGGAGTTGAAAAAATTATTATAAAAATGAATTTTCTACTTATTTTTGGCCATTTTTGTCCCCGAATTCGATAAATCGTGATTGTATTGTAAATTCGGTTAATTTTTCTAATGAAACAACTTCACCTTCGAAAATAATCAACATCGCAGTTATGTCATTCGTTATTTCAGAAATTGTTTTAGGGAATGTTACATCGTTTGATATGAATTTAATTAAATTTCAGCTAGTGGAGCAGACATTATTCAACCCCCGTCACATCTGGAACATTCTAATAACTTCCGCGTACCACTAATGCCAGGGACGTACGGGGGGTCGGAAAAAGTGTCAAAAATATTTTTTTACACGCAGTATAAAAGCGAAAATCATTGAATTCGTCGGTCACGTTCACAATTATGTATAGAGTGTCTCATTTCCATATATTTTTTTTGTAATTTCTGGAGAAAGTATATACAGGGCGTACCAAGGAGATTTTGCATTCCCTCATCGCGATTTTTCAAATTTTCGGAACGAAACTAGCCGAAATGAGTGGATTTTAATCTAGGGGATCGATTTTTATAATAATTTTTCATCTATTTCATTTTTGTAACATCCCAATTCACGCTCTGTGTTCGTGATTTCAATAGAAAGTTTATACTGGGAGTCCCAAGTAAATATTGCATTTCTTCATCTCTATTTATCAAAGTTTGGAGATGAAAACCACGGTTTGTGATTGTAATTTCTGTAGAAAGTATATACAGGGTGTCCAAAGCATACCCTCATCTCACGAATTATCGAATTTTAGGGGCAAAAATTGCCAAAATAAGGTGGATTTTATCTTGGAAAATCAATTTTTATCACAATTTTCAACTTTTTCCAATTTTTCTGGTACTCAGGACCATGCTTTGTGTTCGTAATATTAATAAAAAGTATATACAGAGCGTCCCAAGTAAATTTGACATCCGCTTATCACGATTTATCAAATTTTAAGGACAAAAAAGGTGAAAATACGTGAATTTTATCTTGGAAAATCAATTTTTATCATAATTTTCAGCTTTTTACATTATTATAGCGATCAGAACCACGGTTTGTGCTCGTAATTTTAATAAGTAGTATATACAGAGCGTCCCAAATAAATTTTACATTCCCTCTTAACGATTCATCAAATTTTTGGGGGTAAAAATGCCAAAATCAGTTAATTTCAACCGAAAGGATCAATTTTTTCATTTTCTTCTTCATTCTAGCACGATTTCTAAATGTAATTTCAACAGAAAGTGTATACAGTGCGTCCCAAATAAATTTTACATTCCCTCTTAACGATTCATCAAATTTTTGGAGGTAAAAATGCCAAAATGAGTTAATTTTAACCGAAAGGATCAATTTTTTCATTTTTTTCTTCACTCTAACACGATTTGTGAATGTAATTTCAACAGAAAGTGTATACAGTGCGTCCCAAATAAATTTTACATTCCCTCTTAACGATTCATCAAATTTTTGGGGGTAAAAATGCCAAAATGAGTTAATTTCAACCGAAAGGATCAATTTTTCCATTTTTTTCTTCATTCTAACACGATTTGTGAATGTAATTTCAACAGAAAGTGTATACAGTGCGTCCCAAATAAATTTTACATTCCCTCTTAACGATTCATCAAATTTTTGGGGGTAAAAATGCCAAAATGAGTTAATTTCAACCGAAAGGATCAATTTTTCCATTTTTTTCTTCATTCTAACACGATTTGTGAATGTAATTTCAACAGAAAGTGTATACAGTGCGTCCCAAACAAATTTTACATTCCCTCTTAACGATTCATCAAATTTTTGGGGGTAAAAATGCCGAAATGAGTTAATTTCAACCGAAAGGATCAATTTTTTCATTTTTTTCTTTATTCTAACACGATTTGTAAATGTAATTTCAACAGAAATTGTATACAGAGCGTCCCAAATAAATTTTACATTCCCTCTTAACGATTCATCAAATTTTTGGGGGTAAAAATGCCGAAATGAGTTAATTTCAACCGAAAGGATCAATTTTTTCATTTTCTTCTTCATTCTAGCACGATTTGTAAATGTAATATCAGCAGAAAGTGTATAAGGTGCGTCCCAAATAAATTTTACATTCCCTCTTAACGATTCATCAAATTTTTGGGGGTAAAAATGCCAAAATAAGTTAATTTCAACCGAAAGGATCAATTTTTTCATTTTTTTCTTCATTCTAACACGATTTGTGAATGTAATTTCAACAGAAAGTGTATACAGTGCGTCCCAAACAAATTTTACATTCCCTCTTAACGATTCATCAAATTTTTGGGGGTAAAAATGCCGAAATGAGTTAATTTCAACCGAAAGGATCAATTTTTTCATTTTCTTCTTCATTCTAGCACGATTTGTAAATGTAATATCAGCAGAAAGTGTATAAGGTGCGTCCCAAATAAATTTTACATTCCCTCTTAACGATTCATCAAATTTTTGGGGGTAAAAATGCCAAAATAAGTTAATTTCAACCGAAAGGATCAATTTTTTCATTTTTTTCTTCATTCTAACACGATTTGTGAATGTAATTTCAACAGAAAGTGTATACAGTGCGTCCCAAACAAATTTTACATTCCCTCTTAACGATTCATCAAATTTTTGGGGGTAAAAATGCCGAAATGAGTTAATTTCAACCGAAAGGATCAATTTTTTCATTTTCTTCTTCATTCTAGCACGATTTGTAAATGTAATATCAGCAGAAAGTGTATAAGGTGCGTCCCAAATAAATTTTACATTCCCTCTTAACGATTCATCAAATTTTTGGGAGTAAAAATGCCAAAATAAGTTAATTTCAACCGAAAGGATCAATTTTTTCATTTTTTTCTTCATTCTAACACGATTTGTGAATGTAATTTCAACAGAAAGTGTATACAGTGCGTCCCAAACAAATTTTACATTCCCTCTTAACGATTCATCAAATTTTTGGGGGTAAAAATGCCGAAATGAGTTAATTTCAACCGAAAGGATCAATTTTTTCATTTTTTTCTTTATTCTAACACGATTTGTAAATGTAATTTCAACAGAAATTGTATACAGAGCGTCCCAAATAAATTTTACATTCTCTCTTAACGATTCATCAAATTTTTGGGGGTAAAAATGCCGAAATGAGTTAATTTCAACCGAAAGGATCAATTTTTTCATTTTCTTCTTCATTCTAGCACGATTTGTAAATGTAATATCAGCAGAAAGTGTATAAGGTGCGTCCCAAATAAATTTTACATTCCCTCTTAACGATTCATCAAATTTTTGGGGGTAAAAATGCCAAAATAAGTTAATTTCAACCGAAAGGATCAATTTTTTCATTTTTTTCTTCATTCTAACACGATTTGTGAATGTAATTTCAACAGAAAGTGTATACAGTGCGTCCCAAACAAATTTTACATTCCCTCTTAACGATTCATCAAATTTTTGGGGGTAAAAATGCCGAAATGAGTTAATTTCAACCGAAAGGATCAATTTTTTCATTTTCTTCTTCATTCTAGCACGATTTGTAAATGTAATATCAGCAGAAAGTGTATAAGGTGCGTCCCAAATAAATTTTACATTCCCTCTTAACGATTCATCAAATTTTTGGGAGTAAAAATGCCAAAATAAGTTAATTTCAACCGAAAGGATCAATTTTTTCATTTTTTTCTTCATTCTAACACGATTTGTGAATGTAATTTCAACAGAAAGTGTATACAGTGCGTCCCAAACAAATTTTACATTCCCTCTTAACGATTCATCAAATTTTTGGGGGTAAAAATGCCGAAATGAGTTAATTTCAACCGAAAGGATCAATTTTTTCATTTTTTTCTTTATTCTAACACGATTTGTAAATGTAATTTCAACAGAAATTGTATACAGAGCGTCCCAAATAAATTTTACATTCTCTCTTAACGATTCATCAAATTTTTGGGGGTAAAAATGCCGAAATGAGTTAATTTCAACCGAAAGGATCAATTTTTTCATTTTCTTCTTCATTCTAGCACGATTTGTAAATGTAATATCAGCAGAAAGTGTATAAGGTGCGTCCCAAATAAATTTTACATTCCCTCTTAACGATTCATCAAATTTTTGGGGGTAAAAATGCCAAAATAAGTTAATTTCAACCGAAAGGATCAATTTTTTCATTTTTTTCTTCATTCTAACACGATTTGTGAATGTAATTTCAACAGAAAGTGTATACAGTGCGTCCCAAACAAATTTTACATTCCCTCTTAACGATTCATCAAATTTTTGGGGGTAAAAATGCCGAAATGAGTTAATTTCAACCGAAAGGATCAATTTTTTCATTTTCTTCTTCATTCTAGCACGATTTGTAAATGTAATATCAGCAGAAAGTGTATAAGGTGCGTCCCAAATAAATTTTACATTCCCTCTTAACGATTCATCAAATTTTTGGGAGTAAAAATGCCAAAATAAGTTAATTTCAACCGAAAGGATCAATTTTTTCATTTTTTTCTTCATTCTAACACGATTTGTGAATGTAATTTCAACAGAAAGTGTATACAGTGCGTCCCAAACAAATTTTACATTCCCTCTTAACGATTCATCAAATTTTTGGGGGTAAAAATGCCGAAATGAGTTAATTTCAACCGAAAGGATCAATTTTTTCATTTTTTTCTTTATTCTAACACGATTTGTAAATGTAATTTCAACAGAAACTTGTATACAGAGCGTCCCAAATAAATTTTACATTCTCTCTTAACGATTCATCAAATTTTTGGGGGTAAAAATGCCGAAATGAGTTAATTTCAACCGAAAGGATCAATTTTTTCATTTTCTTCTTCATTCTAGCACGATTTGTAAATGTAATATCAGCAGAAAGTGTATAAGGTGCGTCCCAAATAAATTTTACATTCCCTCTTAACGATTCATCAAATTTTTGGGGGTAAAAATGCCAAAATAAGTTAATTTCAACCGAAAGGATCAATTTTTTCATTTTTTTTCTTCATTCTAACACGATTTGTGAATGTAATTTCAACAGAAAGTGTATACCAGTGCGTCCCCAAACAATTTTACATTCCCTCTTAACGATTCATCAAATTTTTGGGGTAAAAATGCCGAAATGAGTTAATTTCAACCGAAAGGATCAATTTTTTCATTTTTTTCTTTATTCTAACACGATTTGTAAATGTAATTTCAAAAGAAATTGTATACAGAGCGTCCCAAATAAATTTTACATTCCCTCTTAACGATTTTTGGGGGTAAAAAAGCCAAAATGAGTCAATTTCAACCATTATTCTAGCACTCAGAAGCACGCCATATTTCGCCAATTTCGATAGAAAGTATACAGGGTATACCTAGGAAGTCTCACATCCGATCAACACGAACATGCCTATATCTTTAATCATTTTCCAGATATATCAAGAAATACGTAAACTTTTGAAATGAAAAAGCCCAAAATTCGTTGAAAACGTCGTATAATATATAAAAATCCATTTAGTTAGAAGAATTTCTGAAATTTCCATTTGGTAACCTTCATAATTCACATAATTTAATAAATTTTGAAAATAAACCGATTGTTTTCCATTATAACGATTTACCGTAGAAAAAATAGTGTACGCAACTCGCATTTAATGACTATCACAATCTCGTACTTGGATGTAGAACTTGGGTCGACTACATAGCGAAAAATAATGACAAGAGGACGTCTCAATCGGCCCTAAGTGCTTCGAAACCGAGAGGATCAACCGAGAATTGGATTGGAAGAAGATTCAGCTACCAGAAAAGGTATCAGAAGCCGAACCACGACCAGAATTGGAAACCCCAAGAAGAATCAAGTTTCGTTAACCAAATTACCGTCTTCAGACACTGAAAAAGTGGAATAATCGTGGAAAACCACCAACGGGAAACACCCGGAAGTCATCCAAGACTATATACCGACGTTTAAGGATTGGGTCGACTACATAGCGAAAAATAATGACAACAGGACGTCTCAATCGGCCCTAAGTGCTTCGAAACCAAGAGGATCAAGCGAGAGTTGGATTGGAAGAAGATTCGGAGGCTTCTGCTGCATTTTAGGCAAGACCACGACCAGAAATGAGAGCACCAAAAAGAATATGAAGAAAGGAATCATGAATTTAAGAGACAGGATCTCGAGTAGGGCTCTAGAAAGTGTTTAAGATACCGCCACAGACTTTTCTCATCTGGAGAACGCCTCAACGCGTTTTTTAGAAGATTATCCTGGAAGGGAAAGGGTTAAATACGAATATATATATATATTTTATAATCCATATTAGGAATATTTTGTTTTGACTCACCTTGTATTGCTAATATTTTGCCAGGCACCTTCGTTCAGCGTCGTATTTTCCGGAAACGGAGGTAACAGAGTTTCGGAAATAACCTATAAATATTAATTAGTTCAAAATATTCCAGCTGGAAAGCGGTTTAACGAATAAATTAAAAAAAAAATGAAAATAAAAGAAATACGTGGTTTCAATATGGTCAAATATATATTTTTCTTTATGGCGCATAACTAAATAGTGAATTAATAAAATTGTAAAATAAACTTGGATAAAAATGGATGATATTAGAAATTAGTTTCGGAAAATTCGCAAGTCGACTGATTTACAAGATATGTGGCAACATGGCACCGACCCGTGATCTATTTTTGGGTTATTTTTACTAGGCGAATGATATTTTGATGTATTTGGTGGGAAACAAAAATTGTTGAAAAAAGTGGCCATAGAAATTATTTTCAAAATTTTATGTCAAAATATGAAGTTGAAAAAGCGAAATTTCCAAAATTTTCACAATTTAACGACACTTTTTATACAATAAAATAATTAAACAACAAAATCTGCGCATTTTTCATTCCACAAGTTTTCGTTTATCTTTTGAAATAAAAACTGGGGGAGAGTGGGAAAATTTTTATGAAAAAAAAAAGCCTTTAAATCCGGTTCTGCTTAGTCGATTTTTATAAATTTCCATATATTTAGTATAGCTGAATAATAAATTTTCCAAAAAACGTCAAGTTTACCAAAATCGGTTAAGCAGAACCGGACTTAGAAGTTTTTTTATATAACAAAGTTCTCACTCTCCCCTACCTCTTATACGAAGAGATAGACGAAAACTTGTGGGATAAAAAATACGCAGAATTTAGTAAAGAATTCGATTATCGTATACAAAGTGTCACTTGATTGGATTAATTGTCGAAAAATTAGTTTTTCAATTAAATATTTTTAAATACGTCTTCTAGTAGGGGCCCTTTTTAATTTGTCCACCCGGTAGATTTAATAGCGATAAATTTCGATTTTTAGGTTCTTCTTTAACTAACGTGGGTTCCAAAAATTATCAAAAAATGACCCTAGGAATTATTTTCAAAATTTTGTATCAATCACTAGAAAATATATTTGAAAATATGAAGTTGAAAAAGCGAAATTTCCAAAATTTTCACAATTTAACGACACTTTTTATACAATAAAATAATTAAACAACAAAATCTGCGCATTTTTCATTCCACAAGTTTTCGTTCATCTTTTGAAATAAAAACTGGGGGAGAGTGGGAAAATTTTTATGAAAAAAAAGCCTGTAAGTCCGGTTCTGCTTAGTCGATTTTTATAAATTTCCATATATTTAGTATTGCTGAATAATAAATTTTCCAAAAAACGTCAAGTTTACCAAAATCGGTTAAGCAGAACCGGAATTACAAGTTTTTTTATATAACAAAGTTCTCACTCTCCCCTACCTCTTATACGAAGAGATAGACGAAAACTTGTAGGATAAAAAATACGCAGAATTTAGTAAAGGATTCGATTATCGTATACAAAGTGTCACTTGATTGGTTAAATTGTCGAAAAATTAGTTTTTCAATTAAATATTTTTAAATACGTCTTCTAGTAGGGGCCCTTTTTAATTTGTCCACCCGGTAGATTTAATAGCGATAAATTTCGATTTTTAGGTTCTTCTTTAACTAACGTGGGTTCCAAAAATTATCAAAAAATGACCCTAGGAATTATTTTCAAAATTTTGTATCAATCACTAGAAAATATATTTGAAAATATGAAGTTGAAAAAGCGAAATTTCCAAAATTTTCACAATTTAACGACACTTTTTATACAATAAAATAATTAAACAACAAAATCTGCGCATTTTTCATTCCACAAGTTTTCGTTTATCTTTTGAAATAAAAACTGGGGGAGAGTGGGAAAATTTTTATGAAAAAAAAAGCCTTTAAATCCGGTTCTGCTTAGTCGATTTTTATAAATTTCCATATATTTAGTATAGCTGAATAATAAATTTTCCAAAAAACGTCAAGTTTACAAAAATCGGTTAAGCAGAACCGGAATTACAAGTTTTTTTATATAACATAGTTCTCACTCTCCCCTACCTCTTATACGAAGAGATAGACGAAAACTTGTGGGATAAAAAATACGCAGAATTTAGTAAAGAATTCGATTATCGTATACAAAGTGTCACTTGATTGGATTAATTGTCGAAAAATTAGTTTTTCAATTAAATATTTTTAAATACGTCTTCTAGTAGGGGCCCTTTTTAATTTGTCCACCCGGTAGATTTAATAGCGATAAATTTCGATTTTTAGGTTCTTCTTTAACTAACGTGGGTTCCAAAAATTATCAAAAAATGACCCTAGGAATTATTTTCAAAATTTTGTATCAATCACTAGAAAATATATTTGAAAATATGAAGTTGAAAAAGCGAAATTTCCAAAATTTTCACAATTTAACGACACTTTTTATACAATAAAATAATTAAACAACAAAATCTGCGCATTTTTCATTCCACAAGTTTTCGTTTATCTTTTGAAATAAAAACTGGGGGAGAGTGGGAAAATTTTTATGAAAAAAAAGCCTGTAAGTCCGGTTCTGCTTAGTCGATTTTTATAAATTTCCATATATTTAGTATTGCTGAATAATAAATTTTCCAAAAAACGTCAAGTTTACCAAAATCGGTTAAGCAGAACCGGAATTACAAGTTTTTTTATATAACATAGTTCTCACTCTCCCCTACCTCTTATACGAAGAGATAGACGAAAACTTGTGGGATAAAAAATACGCAGAATTTAGTAAAGAATTCGATTATCGTATACAAAGTGTCACTTGATTGGTTAAATTGTTGAAAAATTAGTTTTTCTATTAAATATTTCGAAATACGCCTTCTAGTAGTGGCAGTTTTTATTTGTCCACCCAGTAGATTTAATAGCGATAAATTTCGATTTTCAGATTCTTCTTTAACTAACGTGGGCTCCAAAAATTATCAAAAAATGACCCTAGAAATTATTTTCAAAATTTTATGTCAATCACTAGAAAATATATTTGAAAATATGAAGTTGAAAAAGCGAAATTTCCAAAATTTTCACAATTTAACGACACTTTTTATACAATAAAATAATTAAACAACAAAATCTGCGCATTTTTCATTCCACAAGTTTTCGTTTATCTTTTGAAATAAAAACTGGGGGAGAGTGGGAAAATTTTTATGAAAAAAAAAGCCTGTAAGTCCGGTTCTGCTTAGTCGATTTTTATAAATTTCTATATATTTAGTATTGCTGAATAATAAATTTTCCAAAAAACGTCAAGTTTACAAAAATCGGTTAAGCAGAACCGGAATTACAAGTTTTTTTATATAACATAGTTCTCACTCTCCCCTACCTCTTATACGAAGAGATAGACGAAAACTTGTGGGATAAAAAATACGCAGAATTTAGTAAAGAATTCGATTATCGTATACAAAGTGTCACTTGATTGGATTAATTGTCGAAAAATTAGTTTTTCAATTAAATATTTTTAAATACGTCTTCTAGTAGGGGCCCTTTTTAATTTGTCCACCCGGTAGATTTAATAGCGATAAATTTCGATTTTTAGGTTCTTCTTTAACTAACGTGGGTTCCAAAAATTATCAAAAAATGACCCTAGGAATTATTTTCAAAATTTTGTATCAATCACTAGAAAATATATTTGAAAATATGAAGTTGAAAAAGCGAAATTTCCAAAATTTTCACAATTTAACGACACTTTTTATACAATAAAATAATTAAACAACAAAATCTGCGCATTTTTCATTCCACAAGTTTTCGTTTATCTTTTGAAATAAAAACTGGGGGAGAGTGGGAAAATTTTTATGAAAAAAAAGCCTGTAAGTCCGGTTCTGCTTAGTCGATTTTTATAAATTTCCATATATTTAGTATTGCTGAATAATAAATTTTCCAAAAAACGTCAAGTTTACCAAAATCGGTTAAGCAGAACCGGAATTACAAGTTTTTTTATATAACAAAGTTCTCACTCTCCCCTACCTCTTATACGAAGAGATAGACGAAAACTTGTAGGATAAAAAATACTCAGAATTTAGTAAAGGATTCGATTATCGTATACAAAGTGTCACTTGATTGGTTAAATTGTCGAAAAATTAGTTTTTCAATTAAATATTTTTAAATACGTCTTCTAGTAGGGGCCCTTTTTAATTTGTCCACCCGGTAGATTTAATAGCGATAAATTTCGATTTTTAGGTTCTTCTTTAACTAACGTGGGTTCCAAAAATTATCAAAAAATGACCCTAGGAATTATTTTCAAAATTTTGTATCAATCACTAGAAAATATATTTGAAAATATGAAGTTGAAAAAGCGAAATTTCCAAAATTTTCACAATTTAACGACACTTTTTATACAATAAAATAATTAAACAACAAAATCTGCGCATTTTTCATTCCACAAGTTTTCGTTCATCTTTTGAAATAAAAACTGGGGGAGAGTGGGAAAATTTTTATGAAAAAAAAGCCTGTAAGTCCGGTTCTGCTTAGTCGATTTTTATAAATTTCCATATATTTAGTATTGCTGAATAATAAATTTTCCAAAAAACGTCAAGTTTACCAAAATCGGTTAAGCAGAACCGGAATTACAAGTTTTTTTATATAACAAAGTTCTCACTCTCCCCTACCTCTTATACGAAGAGATAGACGAAAACTTGTAGGATAAAAAATACGCAGAATTTAGTAAAGGATTCGATTATCGTATACAAAGTGTCACTTGATTGGTTAAATTGTCGAAAAATTAGTTTTTCAATTAAATATTTTTAAATACGTCTTCTAGTAGGGGCCCTTTTTAATTTGTCCACCCGGTAGATTTAATAGCGATAAATTTCGATTTTTAGGTTCTTCTTTAACTAACGTGGGTTCCAAAAATTATCAAAAAATGACCCTAGGAATTATTTTCAAAATTTTGTATCAATCACTAGAAAATATATTTGAAAATATGAAGTTGAAAAAGCGAAATTTCCAAAATTTTCACAATTTAACGACACTTTTTATACAATAAAATAATTAAACAACAAAATCTGCGCATTTTTCATTCCACAAGTTTTCGTTTATCTTTTGAAATAAAAACTGGGGGAGAGTGGGAAAATTTTTATGAAAAAAAAAGCCTTTAAATCCGGTTCTGCTTAGTCGATTTTTATAAATTTCCATATATTTAGTATAGCTGAATAATAAATTTTCCAAAAAACGTCAAGTTTACCAAAATCGGTTAAGCAGAACCGGACTTAGAAGTTTTTTTATATAACAAAGTTTTCACTCTCCCCTACCTCTTATACGAAGAGATAGACGAAAACTTGTGGGATAAAAAATACGCAGAATTTAGTAAAGAATTCGATTATCGTATACAAAGTGTCACTTGATTGGTTAAATTGTTGAAAAATTAGTTTTTCTATTAAATATTTCGAAATACGCCTTCTAGTAGTGGCAGTTTTTATTTGTCCACCCAGTAGATTTAATAGCGATAAATTTCGATTTTCAGATTCTTCTTTAACTAACGTGGGCTCCAAAAATTATCAAAAAATGACCCTAGAAATTATTTTCAAAATTTTATGTCAATCACTAGAAAATATATTTGAAAATATGAAGTTGAAAAAGCGAAATTTCCAAAATTTTCACAATTTAACGACACTTTTTATACAATAAAATAATTAAACAACAAAATCTGCGCATTTTTCATTCCACAAGTTTTCGTTTATCTTTTGAAATAAAAACTGGGGGAGAGTGGGAAAATTTTTATGAAAAAAAAAGCCTGTAAGTCCGGTTCTGCTTAGTCGATTTTTATAAATTTCTATATATTTAGTATTGCTGAATAATAAATTTTCCAAAAAACGTCAAGTTTACCAAAATCGGTTAAGCAGAACCGGACTTAGAAGTTTTTTTATATAACAAAGTTTTCACTCTCCCCTACCTCTTATACGAAGAGATAGACGAAAACTTGTGGGATAAAAAATACGCAGAATTTAGTAAAGAATTCGATTATGGTATACAAAGTGTCACTTGATTGGATAACTTGTTGAAAAATTAGAAAAATATTTTCAAATACGCCTTCTAGTAGTGACCGTTTTTATTTGTCCACCCGGTAGATTTTACAGCGATAAATTTCGATTTTCAGGCAAACTAAATCTCGACGATAGACACGACCAAATTTACATCAAGTTTTAAAACATTTTACAGCATTTTTTTTTCATTTTATTCCGCCCCACATATATCCCAAAAAAATACTACAAACAACTCGAATAAAATAAAATAAAATTAAATAAATAAAAGATATAAATTTATTAAACACAAATTTACCTTCGACGACGAAGGAGCCGAATGTTCAATTACGGGGAGTGCAACTGGAGCGCGACCCCCGATGAGAAGCGCACCGAGGGTGTCTTCGTTCATCATCGCAGCCCCAACTCTTATTGATATGTAGTCCTCGCTCTAGAACAAACAACAAACCGATCGTGTTGACAACGCTCGTCATGCAGCATTGTTTGCTTGCTTCGACCGATAATTTTTCAAAATTTCCAAAATAATACCGATTCGCGACGTAGCCGAACAGCCCCCGCAATTATTCGGTCTTCGCAGATCGTCCGGTCTCGTCGAAACTTCGCCACCCGACATTTTACGGGCTAATATCTATTATTCTACGCAATTAATCACGAAAAACATATAAAAAGGTGAATAAACGTCTTTATTTATATTTACATTTGTGAAAGTTGAGAAAATTTCAAATCGAAAGCTCGGAGTTTAGTAGTTCCAAAGTAATTGCGTGAAATGGAATGACCCGCAACCTTTCTCGGGACCTTGCTTCCAACCGAGATACAATATGAATGGGATATAACCGAAATGGAAAATATCTTTGAAAATATCGATCACCATTTCCAATTTTTCTTCGCATTCGGGCGATAAGGCCATTATGGATTCGAAAAATTCGACAGACCAAAGAACCGACTGACGTTGAGACTTTTATTGATTTGAGGTTTGTTCGTTCATTTTTTATGACATTCAGTGTACGTCAAATGTTGGAGTAGAATGAACCATAGATCAAGTGAAACTGTCAACTGTCAACGTCGAAGTCGTCTACTCCAGAACGTCCCGAAAGCGTTTTGCGGCACGGAACTGTCACTTTCGCTACACGGAACACTCGAAACGCAACTTTCGGTATGCGAATGGATACAGAACGAACAAGTTTGAGATGGCGTCGTCCAAAATAACTATTTGTTACACTTCGGATGAACTTTGAGTACAGTTTAGACAGATTTTTATTAACCAATGGACGATTTCGACGTAAATATTTATAGTAATGATAGAATTTTATGATTTTATCCAAAAATAACGATGTATATTAGTAAATTAACGCCCGTAGTGGACTTTAAATAAATGTAGGTTAAATTTGCATGTGAATAATCGATCTCTGGGGTTATTCATAGCTATTATTGAATTGGACCATTAAAATAATGTGTTCCAGGAATCCTGTATCCGTATTTCGTCAAGGCTATACAAGATCGATAATTTTTAATTGAGGTTATGTCCAACGGTCTTTTTTCAAATCTCGCACTTCTCTGTCTCATTTTAAGATCTCTTTTTAGAGTATTCTATGTCTCTATTTCCTTCTAACCTTGCTCTATAAAATCTTCTCTATTTCTCTTTGTTTTTTCTTTCGTTAATGTGTCCTAACCACTGCATTGGTGGTTTTTATAAGATTTATCATGTTTCTGGGTCATTTTTCAGTCATTAAAAGCAGCCAAGGGAATTATAGGGATGTAGTCGTTTCGATTTTGGTCCTTTAAGAGGTTTCGCTAATTTTTCGACCCAAAATAATAGTGCATATCGGTATTTTTCCATAATAACACATAAATTAAGCATGTAGTGTATATGCTTTGAGATTTTTAAGGTAAACGCTTAAAATATTCACCTTTCCGTTGCGTACAACTTTGCGGGACATACTGTACATAGAAATTGATCTCGTTCTTACCACACGGCGCAAAATTTATCGAAAAAACTCGTTTAATATTGAATTTTACGAGGGGAATACGTTTTAAGCTCTAAACTCTAATTAAACAAGGTTTCCATTACAAAACAACTTTGCGGGACATACTGTACATAAAAATTGATCTCGTTCTTACCATACGGCGCAAAATTTATCGAAAAAACTCGTTTAATATTGAATTTTACGAGGGGAATACGTTTTAAGCTCTAAACTCTAATTAAACAAGGTTTCCATTACAAACAACTTTGCGGGACATACTGTACATAGAAATTGATCTCGTTCTTACCACACGGCGCAAAATTTATCGAAAAAACTCGTTCAATATTGAATTTTACGAGGGGAATACGTTTTAAGCTCTAAACTCTAATTAAACAAGGTTTCCATTACAAAACAACTTTGCGGGACATACTGTACATAGAAATTGATCTCGTTCTTACCATACGGCGCAAAATTTATCGAAAAAACTCGTTTAATATTGAATTTTACGAGGGGAATACGTTTTAAGCTCTAAACTCTAATTAAACAAGGTTTCCATTACAAAACAACTTTGCGGGACATACTGTACATAAAAATTGATCTCGTTCTTACCATACGGCGCAAAATTTATCGAAAAAACTCGTTTAATATTGAATTTTACGAGGGGAATACGTTTTAAGCTCTAAACTCTAATTAAACAAGGTTTCCATTACAAACAACTTTGCGGGACATACTGTACATAGAAATTGATCTCGTTCTTACCACACGGCGCAAAATTTATCGAAAAAACTCGTTCAATATTGAATTTTACGAGGGGAATACGTTTTAAGCTCTAAACTCTAATTAAACAAGGTTTCCATTACAAAACAACTTTGCGGGACATACTGTACATAGAAATTGATCTCGTTCTTACCATACGGCGCAAAATTTATCGAAAAAACTCGTTTAATATTGAATTTTACGAGGGGAATACGTTTTAAGCTCTAAACTCTAATTAAACAAGGTTTCCATTACAAAACAACTTTGCGGGACATACTGTACATAGAAATTGATCTCGTTCTTACCAGACGGCGCAAAATTTATCGAAAAAACTCGTTCAATATTGAATTTTACGAGGGGAATACGTTTTAAGCTCTAAACTCTAATTAAACAAGGTTTCCATTACAAACAACTTTGTGGGACATACTGTACATAGAAATTGATCTCGTTCTTACCAGACGGCGCAAAATTTATCGAAAAAACTCGTTTAATATTGAATTTTACGAGGGGAATACGTTTTAAGCTCTAAACTCTAATTAAACAAGGTTTCCATTACAAACAACTTTGTGGGACATACTGTACATAGAAATTGATCTCGTTCTTACCACACGGCGCAAAATTTATCGAAAAAACTCGTTCAATATTGAATTTTACGAGGGGAATACGTTTTAAGCTCTAAACTCTAATTAAACAAGATTTCCATTACAAAACAACTTTGCGGGACATACTGTACATAGTAATTAATCTCGTTCTTACCACACGGCGCAAAATTTATCGAAAAAACTCGTTTAATATTGCATTTTACGAGAGGAATACGTTTTAAGCTCTAAACTCTAATTAAACAAGGTTTCCATTACAAAACAACTTTGCGGGACATACTGTACATAGAAATTGATCTCGTTCTTACCATACGGCGCAAAATTTATCGAAAAACTCGTTTAATATTGAATTTTACGAGGGGAATACGTTTTAAGCTCTAAACTCTAATTAAACAAGGTTTCCATTACAAAACAACTTTGCGGGACATACTGTACATAGAAATTGATCTCGTTCTTACCATACGGCGCAAAATTTATCGAAAAAACTCGTTTAATATTGAATTTTACGAGGGGAATACGTTTTAAGCTCTAAACTCTAATTAAACAAGGTTTCCATTACAAAACAACTTTGCGGGACATACTGTACATAGAAATTGATCTCGTTCTTACCACACGGCGCAAAATTTATCGAAAAAACTCGTTTAATATTGAATTTTACGAGGGGAATACGTTTTAAGCTCTAAACTCTAATTAAACAAGGTTTCCATTACAAAACAACTTTGCGGGACATACTGTACATAAAAATTGATCTCGTTCTTACCACACGGCGCAAAATTTATCGAAAAAACTCGTTTAATATTGAATTTTACGAGGGGAATACGTTTTAAGCTCTAAACTCTAATTAAACAAGATTTCCATTACAAAACAACTTTGCGGGACATACTGTACATAGTAATTAATCTCGTTCTTACCACACGGCGCAAAATTTATCGAAAAAACTCGTTTAATATTGCATTTTACGAGAGGAATACGTTTTAAGCTCTAAACTCTAATTAAACAAGGTTTCCATTACAAAACAACTTTGCGGGACATACTGTACATAGAAATTGATCTCGTTCTTACCACACGGCGCAAAATTTATCGAAAAAACTCGTTTAATATTGAATTTTACGAGGGGAATACGTTTTAAGCTCTAAACTCTAATTAAACAAGGTTTCCATTACAAAACAACTTTGCGGGACATACTGTACATAGAAATTGATCTCGTTCTTACCATACGGCGCAAAATTTATCGAAAAAACTCGTTTAATATTGAATTTTACGAGGGGAATACGTTTTAAGCTCTAAACTCTAATTAAACAAGGTTTCCATTACAAAACAACTTTGCGGGACATACTGTACATAAAAATTGATCTCGTTCTTACCATACGGCGCAAAATTTATCGAAAAAACTCGTTTAATATTGAATTTTACGAGGGGAATACGTTTTAAGCTCTAAACTCTAATTAAACAAGGTTTCCATTACAAACAACTTTGCGGGACATACTGTACATAGAAATTGATCTCGTTCTTACCACACGGCGCAAAATTTATCGAAAAAACTCGTTCAATATTGAATTTTACGAGGGGAATACGTTTTAAGCTCTAAACTCTAATTAAACAAGGTTTCCATTACAAAACAACTTTGCGGGACATACTGTACATAGAAATTGATCTCGTTCTTACCATACGGCGCAAAATTTATCGAAAAAACTCGTTTAATATTGAATTTTACGAGGGGAATACGTTTTAAGCTCTAAACTCTAATTAAACAAGGTTTCCATTACAAAACAACTTTGCGGGACATACTGTACATAGAAATTGATCTCGTTCTTACCAGACGGCGCAAAATTTATCGAAAAAACTCGTTCAATATTGAATTTTACGAGGGGAATACGTTTTAAGCTCTAAACTCTAATTAAACAAGGTTTCCATTACAAACAACTTTGTGGGACATACTGTACATAGAAATTGATCTCGTTCTTACCAGACGGCGCAAAATTTATCGAAAAAACTCGTTTAATATTGAATTTTACGAGGGGAATACGTTTTAAGCTCTAAACTCTAATTAAACAAGGTTTCCATTACAAAACAACTTTGCGGGACATACTGTACATAGAAATTGATCTCGTTCTTACCACACGGCGCAAAATTTATCGAAAAAACTCGTTCAATATTGAATTTTACGAGGGGAATACGTTTTAAGCTCTAAACTCTAATTAAACAAGGTTTCCATTACAAACAACTTTGTGGGACATACTGTACATAGAAATTGATCTCGTTCTTACCAGACGGCGCAAAATTTATCGAAAAAACTCGTTTAATATTGAATTTTACGAGGGGAATACGTTTTAAGCTCTAAACTCTAATTAAACAAGGTTTCCATTACAAACAACTTTGTGGGACATACTGTACATAGAAATTGATCTCGTTCTTACCACACGGCGCAAAATTTATCGAAAAAACTCGTTCAATATTGAATTTTACGAGGGGAATACGTTTTAAGCTCTAAACTCTAATTAAACAAGGTTTCCATTACAAAACAACTTTGCGGGACATACTGTACATAGAAATTGATCTCGTTCTTACCATGCAGCGCAAAATTTATCGAAAAAACTCGTTTAATATTGAATTTTACGAGGGGAATACGTTTTAAGCTCTAAACTCTAATTAAACAAGGTTTCCATTACAAAACAACTTTGCGGGACATACTGTACATAGAAATTGATCTCGTTCTTACCACACGGCGCAAAATTTATCGAAAAACTCGTTTAATATTGAATTTTACGAGGGGAATAAGTTTTAAGCTCTAAACTCTAATTAAACAAGGTTTCCATTACAAAACAACTTTGCGGGACATACTGTACATAGAAATTGATCTCGTTCTTACCATGCAGCGCAAAATTTATCGAAAAAACTCGTTTAATATTGAATTTTACGAGGGGAATACGTTTTAAGCTCTAAACTCTAATTAAACAAGGTTTCCATTACAAAACAACTTTGCGGGACATACTGTACATAGAAATTGATCTCGTTCTTACCACACGGCGCAAAATTTATCGAAAAAACTCGTTCAATATTGAATTTTACGAGGGGAATACGTTTTAAGCTCTAAACTCTAATTAAACAAGGTTTCCATTACAAAACAACTTTGCGGGACATACTGTACATAGAAATTGATCTCGTTCTTACCACACGGCGCAAAATTTATCGAAAAAACTCGTTTAACATTGAATTTTACGAGGGGAATACGTTTTAAGCTCTAAACTCTAATTAAACAAGGTTTCCATTACAAAACAACTTTGCGGGACATACTGTACATAGAAATTGATCTCGTTCTTACCACACGGCGCAAAATTTATCGAAAAAACTCGTTTAATATTGAATTTTACGAGGGGAATACGTTTTAAGCTCTAAACTCTAATTAAACAAGGTTTCCATTACAAAACAACTTTGCGGGACATACTGTACATAGAAATTGATCTCGTTCTTACCACACGGCGCAAAATTTATCGACAAAACTCGTTTAATATTGAATTTTACGAGGGGAATAAGTTTTAAGCTCTAAACTCTAATTAAACAAGGTTTCCATTACAAAACAACTTTGCGGGACATACTGTACATAGAAATTGATCTCGTTCTTACCATACGGCGCAAAATTTATCGAAAAAAATCGTTTAATATTGAATTTTACGAGGGGAATACGTTTTAAGCTCTAAACTCTAATTAAACAAGGTTTCCATTACAAAACAACTTTGCGGGACATACTGTACATAGAAATTGATCTCGTTCTTACCACACGGCGCAAAATTTATCGAAAAAACTCGTTTAATATTGAATTTTACGAGGGGAATACGTTTTAAGCTCTAAACTCTAATTAAACAAGGTTTCCATTACAAAACAACTTTGCGGGACATACTGTACATAGAAATTGATCTCGTTCTTACCACACGGCGCAAAATTTATCGAAAAAACTCGTTCAATATTGAATTTTACGAGGGGAATACGTTTTAAGCTCTAAACTCTAATTAAACAAGGTTTCCATTACAAAACAACTTTGCGGGACATACTGTACATAGAAATTGATCTCGTTCTTACCACACGGCGCAAAATTTATCGAAAAAACTCGTTTAACATTGAATTTTACGAGGGGAATACGTTTTAAGCTCTAAACTCTAATTAAACAAGGTTTCCATTACAAAACAACTTTGCGGGACATACTGTACATAGAAATTGATCTCGTTCTTACCACACGGCGCAAAATTTATCGAAAAAACTCGTTTAATATTGAATTTTACGAGGGGAATACGTTTTAAGCTCTAAACTCTAATTAAACAAGGTTTCCATTACAAAACAACTTTGCGGGACATACTGTACATAGAAATTGATCTCGTTCTTACCACACGGCGCAAAATTTATCGACAAAACTCGTTTAATATTGAATTTTACGAGGGGAATAAGTTTTAAGCTCTAAACTCTAATTAAACAAGGTTTCCATTACAAAACAACTTTGCGGGACATACTGTACATAGAAATTGATCTCGTTCTTACCATACGGCGCAAAATTTATCGAAAAAAATCGTTTAATATTGAATTTTACGAGGGGAATACGTTTTAAGCTCTAAACTCTAATTAAACAAGGTTTCCATTACAAAACAACTTTGCGGGACATACTGTACATAGAAATTGATCTCGTTCTTACCACACGGCGCAAAATTTATCGAAAAAACTCGTTTAATATTGAATTTTACGAGGGGAATAAGTTTTAAGCTCTAAACTCTAATTAAACAAGGTTTCCATTACAAAACAACTTTGCGGGACATACTGTACATAGAAATTGATCTCGTTCTTACCACACGGCGCAAAATTTATCGACAAAACTCGTTTAATATTGAATTTTACGAGGGGAATAAGTTTTAAGCTCTAAACTCTAATTAAACAAGGTTTCCATTACAAAACAACTTTGCGGGACATACTGTACATAGAAATTGATCTCGTTCTTACCACACGGCGCAAAATTTATCGAAAAAACTCGTTTAATATTGAATTTTACGAGGGGAATACGTTTTAAGCTCTAAACTCTAATTAAACAAGGTTTCCATTACAAAACAACTTTGCGGGACATACTGTACATAGAAATTGATCTCATTCTTACCACACGGCGCAAAATTTATCGAAAAAACTCGTTTAATATTGAATTTTACGAGGGGAATAAGTTTTAAGCTCTAAACTCTAATTAAACAAGGTTTCCATTACAAAACAACTTTGCGGGACATACTGTACATAGAAATTGATCTCGTTCTTACCATACAGCGCAAAATTTATCGACAGAACTCGTTTAATATTAAATTTTACGAGGGGAATACGTTTTAAGCTATAAATTCTAATTAAACAAGGTTTCCATTACAAAATAACTTTGCGGGACATACTGTACATAGAAATTGATCTCGTTCTTACCATACAGCGCAAAATTTATCGACAGAACTCGTTTAATATTGAATTTTACGAGGGGAATACGTTTTAAGCTATAAATTCTAATTAAACAAGGTTTCCATTACAAACAACTTTGTGGGACATACTGTACATAGAAATTGATCTCGTTCTTACCATACAGCGCAAAATTTATCGACAGAACTCGTTTAATATTAAATTTTACGAGGGGAATACGTTTTAAGCTATAAATTCTAATTAAACAAGGTTTCCATTACAAAACAACTTTGCGGGACATACTGTACATAGAAATTGATCTCGTTCTTACCATACAGCGCAAAATTTATCGACAGAACTCGTTTAATATTGAATTTTACGAGGGGAATACGTTTTAAGCTATAAATTCTAATTAAACAAGGTTTCCATTACAAACAACTTTGTGGGACATACTGTACATAGAAATTGATCTCGTTCTTACCATACAGCGCAAAATTTATCGACAGAACTCGTTTAATATTAAATTTTACGAGGGGAATACGTTTTAAGCTATAAATTCTAATTAAACAAGGTTTCCATTACAAAATAACTTTGCGGGACATACTGTACATAGAAATTGATCTCGTTCTTACCATACAGCGCAAAATTTATCGACAGAACTCGTTTAATATTGAATTTTACGAGGGGAATACGTTTTAAGCTATAAATTCTAATTAAACAAGGTTTCCATTACAAACAACTTTGTGGGACATACTGTACATAGAAATTGATCTCGTTCTTACCATACAGCGCAAAATTTATCGACAGAACTCGTTTAATATTAAATTTTACGAGGGGAATACGTTTTAAGCTATAAATTCTAATTAAACAAGGTTTCCATTACAAAACAACTTTGCGGGACATACTGTACATAGAAATTGATCTCGTTCTTACCACACGGCGCAAAATTTATCGAAAAAACTCGTTTAATATTGAATTTTACGAGGGGAATAAGTTTTAAGCTCTAAACTCTAATTAAACAAGGTTTCCATTACAAAACAACTTTGCGGGACATACTGTACATAGAAATTGATCTCGTTCTTACCACACGGCGCAAAATTTATCGACAAAACTCGTTTAATATTGAATTTTACGAGGGGAATAAGTTTTAAGCTCTAAACTCTAATTAAACAAGGTTTCCATTACAAAACAACTTTGCGGGACATACTGTACATAGAAATTGATCTCGTTCTTACCACACGGCGCAAAATTTATCGAAAAAACTCGTTTAATATTGAATTTTACGAGGGGAATACGTTTTAAGCTCTAAACTCTAATTAAACAAGGTTTCCATTACAAAACAACTTTGCGGGACATACTGTACATAGAAATTGATCTCATTCTTACCACACGGCGCAAAATTTATCGAAAAAACTCGTTTAATATTGAATTTTACGAGGGGAATAAGTTTTAAGCTCTAAACTCTAATTAAACAAGGTTTCCATTACAAAACAACTTTGCGGGACATACTGTACATAGAAATTGATCTCGTTCTTACCATACAGCGCAAAATTTATCGACAGAACTCGTTTAATATTAAATTTTACGAGGGGAATACGTTTTAAGCTATAAATTCTAATTAAACAAGGTTTCCATTACAAAATAACTTTGCGGGACATACTGTACATAGAAATTGATCTCGTTCTTACCATACAGCGCAAAATTTATCGACAGAACTCGTTTAATATTGAATTTTACGAGGGGAATACGTTTTAAGCTATAAATTCTAATTAAACAAGGTTTCCATTACAAACAACTTTGTGGGACATACTGTACATAGAAATTGATCTCGTTCTTACCATACAGCGCAAAATTTATCGACAGAACTCGTTTAATATTAAATTTTACGAGGGGAATACGTTTTAAGCTATAAATTCTAATTAAACAAGGTTTCCATTACAAAACAACTTTGCGGGACATACTGTACATAGAAATTGATCTCGTTCTTACCATACAGCGCAAAATTTATCGACAGAACTCGTTTAATATTGAATTTTACGAGGGGAATACGTTTTAAGCTATAAATTCTAATTAAACAAGGTTTCCATTACAAACAACTTTGTGGGACATACTGTACATAGAAATTGATCTCGTTCTTACCATACAGCGCAAAATTTATCGACAGAACTCGTTTAATATTAAATTTTACGAGGGGAATACGTTTTAAGCTATAAATTCTAATTAAACAAGGTTTCCATTACAAAATAACTTTGCGGGACATACTGTACATAGAAATTGATCTCGTTCTTACCATACAGCGCAAAATTTATCGACAGAACTCGTTTAATATTGAATTTTACGAGGGGAATACGTTTTAAGCTATAAATTCTAATTAAACAAGGTTTCCATTACAAACAACTTTGTGGGACATACTGTACATAGAAATTGATCTCGTTCTTACCATACAGCGCAAAATTTATCGACAGAACTCGTTTAATATTAAATTTTACGAGGGGAATACGTTTTAAGCTATAAATTCTAATTAAACAAGGTTTCCATTACAAAACAACTTTGCGGGACATACTGTACATAGAAATTGATCTCGTTCTTACCACACGGCGCAAAATTTATCGACAAAACTCGTTTAATATTAAATTATACGAGTGAAATACGTTAATTCATCTTCAGAAATAGTTTAATATTTCGTAATACGAGGGGAATACGTTTTAAACTCTAAATAAAAAAGTGTATCGTTGTATGCAACGTGGTGTGGGACATACTGTACATAGAAATTGATCTCAATCTCATCACACGGCACAAACTTTGTCAACAGAACTCTTTAATATTGAATTATACGAGGGAAATACGTTTTAAGCTCTAATTTTAATTGAAAAAGTTTTTTGTTGTATACAACGTGTTGTGGGACATACTGTACATACAAATTGATGTTATTCACAACACCCGGTGCTAAATTTATCAACAGAACTAATTTAATATTGAATTATACGAGGGAAATACGTTAATTTATCATCAGAAATCGTTTAATATTTCGTAATACGAGGGGAATACGTTTTAAACTCTAATTTTAACTAAGAAAGTTTTCCGTTGGTGGGGACATACTCTACATATAAATTTCAAACTCTTATCAATCAGATATTCCAAATATTTTCGAAATATTTAAATTCATATTTTTAATCTAATCTACGAATAACAGCGTTGCCAATTCTCTAATATTGAAAATGAGAATTTTCGAACTTACCTCTTCGTAATCGGCCGATTTTTCTTGTTTATGTTGATAAGTTAGTGAACCGTGTCTGACGACCACCCCCGTTGCGCGCCCCCTTTCGTCTATAAAAAAAATTTCCGTAAACACGATTATTCCGAAAACGCCGAAAAACATGACGACTATGAAAAAACTCAAACTCGCCCGCTGTCTGTTCCTGAAATTTGCGTATTTCTTCTTTCCCCCGCTGCTCGCGCTCATTCTCAATAATCTGCAATAGAAAACAACTTCATTCATCATAGTCAAAGCGGGGGAAGCGATCTGTCAACACTCGCGGGACGTCATCTCGAAAAATGTGCGTTTTTTGAAGTCCCACCTTCCCAAAAAACTTCTAATGAATTTAGTGAAGTGAAAGTGGCGAATTTTAGTGAAGTGAAATCGCGAGATTCATTCCAAAGTTCACTTTTTCGAAGCCGGTTCTATAATATATTGTTTAGGGGGCGACTAAACTGAAGAAACATCACTTTAGTAAACGTCCAAAGTCGAAATTATCACAGTCAGTTAGTCTCGAAAACGAAAAACGGTGAAAACATTGTTTCCCCATTTTGAAATGAATATTTACACGCGACTCGCTGTTACATGGAAATTACGAACTCGTCCACCACATGGACCGTAAAACCGGTCCTGTTCGGTTAAAACGGAGTTTTTTTTCCATTTTTCTTCATTCACGTATTTTGATTCATGTTTTTTTACTATTTAGTATTCGATCTAACGGTATATAAATTTAATTTCTACCTTAATCGCTGCTCGCAATAATTGAACGTCAATTTTTCGTCACCTACATTCACACCTTCGAATTGTAAATGATACTGAATGCGATAAAATCAATGTGATATCAGTATACAATAAAAAAAATGATAAGAAACTACTACTCTGGATGTAACGGTACTCAATTAATATTTTTTCGTATTAGTTTAAAAGGTTAATTCCGTTAAATTAATTCCTACGGTTTAACTGATAAACAATAAAGAATTTACAATGTTTCGAGTCGGTTTAAATAACCGACAGTGTTGTCGGATTTCGTTCCAATTCGTAACAAGCGTTTTTTATAAATTTTATCGTCGATGAATGAATGTACATCACACCCGAGACATTTTGGTTGATAATATGTAGTTTGAAAGCCAAAAATAAATAAATATATTAGTCGAAATAGAAAGCTGTAACTTACAAATAAATCCTAAATTTTCTTCGTCGTTTTCGATATGATATTTCCAGTAAAACTGACACGTATGTCGAAAACGTCAAACTAGAATCAAATTAATAGACATTTATCACTTATTCTTCTTTTTTTTTATATTCCATCGAACTGAACAATCAAACGAATTGTCAAAATCACCTGATGTCTATGTAATAATGGCCGACGCGGAAGCTATTCCGATATTTAACGCTTATTCTTCTTTTTTAACGAAATGTCAAAATCAGGCGTGCGCTTTGTGAAGATGTTTATTGGGTTTAGGACGGAATTATTGCTTCTTAAGAGTTGCTATGCCGCCACACTGTTTGCAAAACGAATTCCTCGTCCTCCTACCTGGAATTTAATTTAGTGTTGCAAACGATTTCGCCGGTGTAGTTTTATTTGTTTGGAATCGGATTTGCATATATGCGAACGTCGAGTCGGTTGCCGTTTAATTAAAGTTGAGTGCATCGCATCAGATGAAGCAACAAAACAATCGAAAACACGCCGAACACGTGGGGGCGTAATCGTAGAGATTCGTGGTTTTTTGTGTTTTTCGTTCGAGCTCGTAGAACTGAGTAGATCGAAATGACGAAACTTTATGGTTAACAATTTATTCAATTGAACCTTCGAATTTGATTGTCTTTCAGTTTTAAGCGTCGAATTGATACCGTGTGTTACAAAAATTTGAGGTTTTTCGTAATTTTCTGCGATTTTTTTGCTTTTTCATTGTTTCTTTCCCAGTCCCAGTCCTCTTGTTGATTCTGCGATGGTTCGTGATGGTTCTCGATGGAAAGATGTCTCCTTCGTGATGCAAGACGTATAAGTCACTAATCTCGCAAAATATTCCACGAAAAGTCTTATAAATATCGCCGATTAATAGAAAATCGCGTGGCACTTCGTCTGGTTGATTCTGCCATGTTTTTGACTCCATTTCGTGATGTTTCTCGATGGAAAGATGTCTTCTTCGTGATTCAAGACGTATAAGTCGCTAATCTCGCAAAATATTCCACCAAAAGTCTTATAAATATCGCCGATTAATAGAAAATCGCGTGGCATTTCGTCTGGTTGATTCTGCGATGTTTTTGACTCCATTTTGTGATGTTTCTCGATGGAAAGATGTCTCCTTCGTGATGCAAGACGTATAAGTCACTAATCTCGCAAAATATTCCACCAAAAGTCTTATAAATATCGCCGATTAATAGAAAATCGCGTGGCACTTCGTCTGGTTGATTCTGCCATGTTTTTGACTCCATTTCGTGATGTTTCTCGATGGAAAGATGTCTTCTTCGTGATTCAAGACGTATAAGTCGCTAATCTCGCAAAATATTCCACCAAAAGTCTTATAAATATCGCCGATTAATAGAAAATCGCGTGGCACTTCGTCTGGTTGATTCTGCGATGTTTTTGACTCCATTTCGTGATGTTTCTCGATGGAAAGATGTCTTCTTCGTGATTCAAGACGTATAAGTCGCTAATCTCGCAAAATATTCCACCAAAAGTCTTATAAATATCGCCGATTAATAGAAAATCGCGTGGCACTTCGTCTGGTTGATTCTGCCATGTTTTTGACTCCATTTCGTGATGTTTCTCGATGGAAAGATGTCTTCTTCGTGATTCAAGACGTATAAGTCGCTAATCTCGCAAAATATTCCACCAAAAGTCTTATAAATATCGCCGATTAATAGAAAATCGCGTGGAATTTCGTCTGGTTGATTCTGCGATGTTTTTGACTCCATTTTGTGATGTTTCTCGATGGAAAGATGTCTTCTTCGTGATGCAAGACGTATAAGTCGCTAATCTCGCAAAATATTCCACCAAAAGTCTTATAAATATCGCCGATTAATAGAAAATCGCGTGGCATTTCGTCTGGTTGATTCTGCGATGTTTTTGACTCCATTTTGTGATGTTTCTCGATGGAAAGATGTCTTCTTCGTGATTCAAGACGTATAAGTCGCTAATCTCGCAAAATATTCCACGAAAAGTCTTATAAATATCGCCGATTAATAGAAAATCGCGTGGCACTTCGTCTGGTTGATTCTGCCATGTTTTTGACTCCATTTCGTGATGTTTCTCGATGGAAAGATGTCTTCTTCGTGATTCAAGACGTATAAGTCGCTAATCTCGCAAAATATTCCACCAAAAGTCTTATAAATATCGCCGATTAATAGAAAATCGCGTGGCATTTCGTCTGGTTGATTCTGCGATGTTTTTGACTCCATTTTGTGATGTTTCTCGATGGAAAGATGTCTCCTTCGTGATGCAAGACGTATAAGTCACTAATCTCGCAAAATATTCCACGAAAAGTCTTATAAATATCGCCGATTAATAGAAAATCGCGTGGCATTTCGTCTGGTTGATTCTGCGATGTTTTTGACTCCATTTTGTGATGTTTCTCGATGGAAAGATGTCTCCTTCGTGATGCAAGACGTATAAGTCACTAATCTCGCAAAATATTCCACGAAAAGTCTTATAAATATCGCCGATTAATAGAAAATCGCGTGGCACTTCGTCTGGTTGATTCTGCCATGTTTTTGACTCCATTTCGTGATGTTTCTCGATGGAAAGATGTCTTCTTCGTGATTCAAGACGTATAAGTCGCTAATCTCGCAAAATATTCCACCAAAAGTCTTATAAATATCGCCGATTAATAGAAAATCGCGTGGCATTTCGTCTGGTTGATTCTGCGATGTTTTTGACTCCATTTTGTGATGTTTCTCGATGGAAAGATGTCTTCTTCGTGATGCAAGACGTATAAGTCGCTAATCTCGCAAAATATTCCACCAAAAGTCTTATAAATATCGCCGATTAATAGAAAATCGCGTGGCATTTCGTCTGGTTGATTCTGCGATGTTTTTGACTCCATTTTGTGATGTTTCTCGATGGAAAGATGTCTTCTTCGTGATTCAAGACGTAAAAGTCGCTAATCTCGCAAAATATTCCACCAAAAGTCTTATAAATATCGCCGATTAATAGAAAATCGCGCGGCACTTCGTCTGGTTGATTCTTCGACGTTCTAGGCTCCACTTCGTGATGGTTCTCGATGGAAAGATGTCTTCTTCGTGATTCAAGACGTATAAGTCGCTAATCTCGCAAAATATTCCACCAAAAGTCTTATAAATATCGCCGATTAATAGAAAATCGCGCGGCACTTCGTCTGGTTGATTCTTCGACGTTCTAGGCTCCACTTCGTGATGGTTCTCGATGGAAAGATGTCTCCTTCGTGATTCAAGACGTATAAGTCACTAATCTCGCAAAATATTCCACCAAAAGTCTTATAAATATCGCCGATTAATAGAAAATCGCGCGGCACTTCGTCTGGTTGATTCTTCGACGTTCTAGGCTCCACTTCGTGATGGTTCTCGATGGAAAGATGTCTCCTTCGTGATTCAAGACGTATAAGTCACTAATCTCGCAAAATATTCCACCAAAAGTCTTATAAATATCGCCGATTAATAGAAAATCGCGCGGCACTTCGTCTGGTTGATTCTTCGACGTTCTAGGCTCCACTTCGTGATGGTTCTCGATGGAAAGATGTCTCCTTCGTGATTCAAGACGTATAAGTCACTAATCTCGCAAAATATTCCACCAAAAGTCTCATAAACATCGTCGATTAATAGAAAATCGCGTTGCACTTCGTCTGGTTGATTCTGCGATGTTTTTGACTCCACTTCGTGATGGTTCTCGATGGAAAGATGTCTTCTTCGTGATTCAAGACGTATAAGTCACTAATCTCGCACAATATTCCACCAAAAGTCTTATAAACATCGCCGATTAATAGAAAATCGCGCGGCACTTCGTCTGGTTGATTCTTCGACGTTCTAGGCTCCACTTCGTGATGGTTCTCGATGGAAAGATGTCTCCTTCGTGATTCAAGACGTATAAGTCACTAATCTCGCAAAATATTCCACCAAAAGTCTCATAAACATCGTCGATTAATAGAAAATCGCGTTGCACTTCGTCTGGTTGATTCTGCGATGTTTTTGACTCCATTTCGTGATGGTTCTCGATGGAAAGATGTCTCCTTCGTGATTCAAGACGTATAAGTCACTAATCTCGCAAAATATTCCACCAAAAGTCTCATAAACATCGTCGATTAATAGAAAATCGCGTTGCACTTCGTCTGGTTGATTCTGCGATGTTTTTGACTCCACTTCGTGATGGTTCTCGATGGAAAGATGTCTTCTTCGTGATTCAAGACGTATAAGTCGCTAATTTCGCAAAATATTCCACCAAAAGTCTTATAAATATCGCCGATTAATAGAAAATCGCGTGGCATTTCGTCTGGTTGATTCTGCGATGTTTTTGACTCCATTTTGTGATGTTTCTCGATGGAAAGATGTCTCCTTCGTGATGCAAGACGTATAAGTCACTAATCTCGCAAAATATTCCACCAAAAGTCTTATAAATATCGCCGATTAATAGAAAATCGCGTGGCACTTCGTCTGGTTGATTCTGCCATGTTTTTGACTCCATTTCGTGATGTTTCTCGATGGAAAGATGTCTCCTTCGTGATGCAAGACGTATAAGTCACTAATCTCGCAAAATATTCCACCAAAAGTCTTATAAATATCGCCGATTAATAGAAAATCGCGTGGCATTTCGTCTGGTTGATTCTGCCATGTTTTTGACTCCATTTCGTGATGGTTCTCGATGGAAAGATGTCTTCTTCGTGATTCAAGACGTATAAGTCACTAATCTCGCACAATATTCCACCAAAAGTCTTATAAACATCGCCGATTAATAGAAAATCGTGCGGCACTTCGTCTGGTTGATTCTTCGACGTTCTAGGCTCCACTTCGTGATGGTTCTCGATGGATATCCATTTTTTATCAAAATCAACTGATTATCGGCGCGATTTGCACAAATTGCAGCGTCTCGCCATACAGGGTGATCGACTTTTGCTTTACCTATTAAGAAACTACCGTCATTCGGTAAATTTTTTTTCGAATCGCGATTCTTTCGAAACAACAAAAATATTTGCTAATAACTCGATTTCACAAATTGCTAGAGATGGGAAAATATACGAAAATTAGCGAACTTACTTGTTTTTTAATTTAAAGCTAGCCGTAATTAAAATTCTTGAGCTTTTTAGTTGGAATGCGATTTATTGCGTGAAGTGAGTGCAGTCCTCGGCAGTTTTTCCATCCTGTATGACATTTATTGGACCTGCAACGAAAATTACCGAAATATTTATTTGTTAAAACAATTATAGCGATTAAACTAATTGAATCTCCGTTTTTTTTTCGTAATTCCGTCTCAATAATTTGTATAATGGAATATATCGATGATCTTTCGATCTATTTCCTAAATATCGCGATGTCTGTCCTATTGGGTTGTTCTGATGATAACCAAAAACATCGAAACCGGTCCGGGGTCATGAGATATCGAGTAATTAACAAGAAAAATAATTTAACGGCTCGTTTTTAGGTTTCTTTTGAATAAAAATCGGATTCTAAGCGAATTTCGACCTATTTCGGTCTTTATCAATGCCAAATTATATTCTGATAATTCCGAAACTGTTTAAAAACTAATTTTAATTTAAAATAGACCTAAAATCTGATTTAACGGTTCGTTTTGCTACCCTTGTCACGTACATTCTCCGACGTCACGTACGCTTTGAATATAGAGTCGGGCAAAATTATGCTTGCGCATATTTATACTAATTGTGTGCATTTGGGACCTTTTTAAATGGAATACATAACAAGCAAACAACGAAATCACGATAAAGGGAAGTTCGAATCTATTGGGACGTAAACACGCCCGCCATTTATAGAATTTTCCGGCTCGGGGTGGCGATCTATTAAATTCAACGATATTAACAAAGCTTTTGACCGTGTACGCCACCCCAATCGCCCGTAAGATTAAAAAGAATCGGAGATGACGCCGATAGAACTCGAAGCAGTAGTAAACGACGAAAAGTTACGCGAATATTATCCCGTAAACGATTCGTACGTTTGATTTCGTGAATATTGAACGAACCGTCGTATTTCCTAATTTTAGTTACCGGTAAAACGAAGTTTATCCTCGAGAATATCCCCCCGAGGACGCACTACGAAAAGGGCGGTTTCTAGTAAGAGTTTTATCGCTTTTATTTCGAGGGTTGTATTTTCTGATTACTTTAAAATCGCTGGAGTAACATTTTATTCGGACGGGAATACAGAAACGGACGTCGACTCAATTTTTATATACGGGGAGGTCTCAAAATTCGATTTTTGAACGGTTTTCTTTTATGGGGTGGATAAAATCCTAAAATGTGATTTGGGTATTCGATTTTTCTACTAAATTAATCCGCGAAATCTTGTTTTCGCTTGTCTCGTATTCTTAACGTGTTCGTGAATTCTTATTCGATTCTACCGCCTTGTTTGTCCAATGTATTAGTTTTTTTAGCAACCCTCGTATCTTCGAGTAGCTACGTTCACGCATAAAGCGATGGGTGATTAAGACACCATGTATTTAAACATGTGTTACCTGAAAAATTGAATGGCCACCAAGATTTCCAGATCTTAATCCTTTATAATTCCGGTTCCACCGGAAATCGACTGTAACTTTGTTATTTTATATGGAACACCCTGTATATTAATACATTTTCGAAATTTGCGTTAAATTTAAGTATACTTTTGTCTAAAAACTTTTTTCGAAAAATGAATATTTTTTGAGTTATTAATTTTTTTGGAAAAAATTTGACATATGCAGACCCTTATAAATTATTTTTTTACGTAAATACCCTTAAAGATATGAAAATATTTTCTGTTCGGTTGCTTTAAGCAAAGTCGGACGTATTTGAAACTGTGTTAAAAAATTATTCATTCCATACAGGGTGTGTATAAAAAGTGTTCGAAATTCAACTTTATAAATATCAATTTTCTTTATTTTTTTTAAATAGAACCACCCGGTTTTTTCTATTTTAATGCAAAACTTTCTGTATATGGCGAATTACTTATAGTAAAATCATGAAAATTTCCACGTTTAGGTTTTTTGGATACGATCTTATTAAGTAAAATATTCGGTTCTACCGGAAGTCGACTGTAACTTTGTTATTTTATATGGAACACCCTGTATATTAATACATTTTTGAAATCTACGTAAAATTTTAGTATACTTTTGTCAAAAAACTTTTTTCGAAAAATGCATACTTTTTGAGTTATTAATTTTTTTGTAAAAAAATTTAACCCTTACAGACCCTTATAAATTATTTTTTTACGAAGTTACCCTTAAAGATATGAAAATAATTTCAATTCGGTTGTTTTTAACAAGGTTAGACGTATTTGAATCTATGTTGAAAATTTTTTCATTCCATACAGGGTGTGTATAAAAAGTGTTCAAAGTTTAACTTCATAAATATCAAATTTCTTCAGGTTTTTTAAATAGAACCACCCGGTTTTTTCTATTTAAATGCATTAAGGGGTAAATATATGGATAACTATAAGGTTTAGGTATAGTAATTTGCCTTATTTTTTACCACTGAATGCATTAAAATAGAAAAAACCGGTTGGTTTAATTAAAAAATTTGATATTAAACTTTGAACACTTTTTATACACACCCTGTATAAAATGAATAACTTTTCAACATAGATTCAAATACATCTGACCTTCCTTAAAGCAACCGAATAGAAAACATTTTCATATCTTTAAGGGTATCCTCGTAAAAAAATAATTTATAAGGGTCTGCAATTTTCACAAAAAAATTTATAACTCAAAAAGTATGCATTTTTCGAAAAAAGCCTTTAGACAAAAGTATACTAAAATTTTACGTAGATTTAGAAAATATATTAATATTCAGGGTGTATCGTTCAAAATAACAAAGTTACAGTTGACTTCCGGTAGAACCGGAGATTTAACTCGTCGTGGGACACCCTGTATACATAAGTAAATAATAGGTGACATTCGGATAACCGAAATCTGGAAACGGATTATTTTATCTGTCTTCTATCTCGAGTTTTGGTGAGTTTAGGCGGCAGGAGTGTTAATCATCCACACTCTCGATTTATTTAGTTGATCGCTGATACTAACGCATCATCCACACTCTCGATTAATTTAGTTGATCGCTGATACAAACGAATCATCCACACTCTCGTACTAGCGTTTACTCGTAGAATGTTCTAACCATTTTTTGAAAACTTTCTATTATATTTTATATTGAATTTATTACTTTTTCGGAAATATTTTTCTCGATTCTCAATAATTTTTCATAGTTTTCACATAATTTTCAACTGTTTAAAGTAACTTCCTAGCATTTCCACAGTTTTTAGTATTTTTTCTACATATTTCATATGAGTTTTAATGATTTTTCATTGTTTTTAACACTTTTCTACAATTTTTCTCAATTTACAACAATTTTCCAGTTTCAACTTGATGATTTTCCAGAATTTTCCACAATTTCTACTTTTTCAAAGAATTTTTCTGCATATGTTATGAACATCTTGACGATTTTCCACTGTTTCGGATAAATTGTTCTACAATTTTTCACAGTTTTCTACAATTTCCATCTATATAAACTAATTTTCTTCACGTTTCCAGTGTTTCTTTGAAGATTCGCTACATATTTAATGAGTTTTAATGATTTTTCATTGTTTTCAACACCTTTCTACAATTTTTCTCAATTTTCAATAATTTTCCAGTTTCAATTGTACACAATTTCCAACTGTTATTGGTCTAGATGATTTTTCTACTCTTTCTAGTGTTTTTTTTAACACTTTCTACATATTTTATCACATTTTCTACAATTTTACTTATTTGGACACTATTTTTTTAGTTTTTACAATTTTCAATTGCCCCATAAACAGTTTCCAATTATTTCTTAATAGTTTTCCCCGTTTCTTACAGTTTACAACCATCATATCAATTTTTTGACTATTTTTTTTATATTAAAAATGTTTTTTATACAATTTACAACTGTTTCTAGTGGTTTCTGATGATTTTCTAATGTTTAAACTTTATTTTTATGATTTATTTACTGTTCCGGATAATTTTCTACATTTTCCAGCAATTTCCCTCGGTTTCCTACAGTTTCCAACCATTTACAACAATTTCCAACTATACTCAATAATGTCTGACCGTTTTCTATACAATTTGTGCCCCTAGTAATTTCCTACAGTTTTCCAGAGTTTCTTAACTTTCCAATTGTTTTTTCCACCATTTTTTTATATATTTTATATAACTTTTAACGATTTTTCATTATTCCGGACATCTTTTCACAATTTTTCAACAATTTTCTAATGTTTCCGTAGTTTCCGGCGATTTTCCAGCATTTTCCCTCGGTTTCCCACAGTTTCCAACGATTTACAACAATTTCCAACTATACTCAATAATGTCTGACCGTTTTCTATACAATTTGTGCCCCTAGTAATTTCCTACAGTTTTCCAGAGTTTCTTAACTTTCCAATTGTTTTTTCCACCATTTTTTTATATATTTTATATAACTTTTAACGATTTTTCATTATTCCGGACATCTTTTCACAATTTTTCAACAATTTTCTAATGTTTCCGTAGTTTCCGGCGATTTTCCAGCATTTTCCCTCGGTTTCCCACAGTTTCCAACGATTTACAACAATTTCCAACTATACTCAATAATGTCTGACCGTTTTCTATACAATTTGTGCCCCTAGTAATTTCCTACAGTTTTCCAGAGTTTCTTAACTTTCCAATTGTTTTTTCCACCATTTTTTTATATATTTTATATAACTTTTAACGATTTTTCATTATTCCGGACATCTTTTCACAATTTTTCAACAATTTTCTAATGTTTCCGTAGTTTCCGGCGATTTTCCAGCATTTTCCCTCGGTTTCCCACAGTTTCCAACGATTTACAACAATTTCCAACTATACTCAATAATGTCTGACCGTTTTCTATACAATTTGTGCCCCTAGTAATTTCCTACAGTTTTCCAGAGTTTCTTAACTTTCCAATTGTTTTTTCCACCATTTTTTTATATATTTTATATAACTTTTAACGATTTTTCATTATTCCGGACATCTTTTCACAATTTTTCAACAATTTTCTAATGTTTCCGTAGTTTCCGGCGATTTTCCAGCATTTTCCCTCGGTTTCCCACAGTTTCCAACGATTTACAACAATTTCCAACTATACTCAATAATGTCTGACCGTTTTCTATACAATTTGTGCCCCTAGTAATTTCCTACAGTTTTCCAGAGTTTCTTAACTTTCCAATTGTTTTTTCCACCATTTTTTTATATATTTTATATAACTTTTAACGATTTTTCATTATTCCGGACATCTTTTCACAATTTTTCAACAATTTTCTAATGTTTCCGTAGTTTCCGGCGATTTTCCAGCATTTTCCCTCGGTTATCCCACAGTTTCCAACCATTTACAACAATTTCCAACTATACTCAATAATGTCTGACCGTTTTCTATACAATTTGTGCCCCTAGTAATTTCCTACAGTTTTCCAGAGTTTCTTAACTTTCCAATTGTTTTTTCCACCATTTTTTTATATATTTTATATAACTTTTAACGATTTTTCATTATTCCGGACATCTTTTCACAATTTTTCAACAATTTTCTAATGTTTCCGTAGTTTCCGGCGATTTTCCAGCATTTTCCCTCGGTTTCCCACAGTTTCCAACGATTTACAACAATTTCCAACTATACTCAATAATATCTGACCGTTTTCTACACAATTTGTGCCCCTAGTAATTTCCGACAGTTTTCCAGAGTTTCTTAACTTTCCAATTGTTTTTTCCACCATTTTTTTATATATTTTATATAACTTATAACGATTTTTCATTATTCTGGACATCATTTCACAATTTTTCAACAATTTTCCAATGTTTTCGCAGTTTCCGGCGATTTTCTAGCATTTTTCCACGGTTTCCTACAGTTTCCAACCATTTACAACAATTTCCAACTATACTCAATAATGTCTGACCGTTTTCTATACAATTTGTGCCCCAAGTAATTTCCAACAGTTTTCCAGAGTTTTTCAACTTTCCAATTATTTTTTCACCATTTTTTTTTATATATTCTATGTAACTTATAACGATTTTTCATTATACCGGACATCATTTCACAATTTTTCATAGTTTTCAATTATTTTCTAATGTTTCCGTAGTTTCCGGCGATTTTCCAGCATTTTCCCTCGGTTTCCTACAGTTTCCAACCATTTACAACAATTTCCAACTATACTCAATAATATCTGACCGTTTTCTATACAATTTGTGCCCCAAATAATTTCCGACAGTTTTCCACAGTTTCTCAACTTTCCAATTGTTTTTTCCACCATTTTTTTTATATATTCTATATAACTTATAACGATTTTTCAGTATTCTGGACATCATTTCACAATTTTTCAACAATTTTCCAATGTTTTCGCAGTTTCCGGCGATTTTCTAGCATTTTTCCACGGTTTCCTACAGTTTCCAACAATTTACAACAATTTCCAACTATACTCAATAATGTCTGACCGTTTTCTATACAATTTGTGCCCCAAGTAATTTCCAACAGTTTTCCAGAGTTTTTCAACTTTCCAATTGTTTTTTCCACCATTTTTTTTTTATATATTCTATATAACTAATAACGATTTTTCATTATTCCCGACATTTTTTCACAATTTTTCATAGTTATCAACAATTTTCCACTATTTCAGTAGTTTCCCACGTTTTTCCAGGATTTTCTACAATTTCCAATTATTTATTTTGCACACCTCCTTTACAATTTCCAACTGTTACAAATTGGTTACATTCTAGTTAATATATTTCTTGTATGTTGTGAAATGATGTGGTAATAAGCACATACAACTTTTCAGCAATGTTTAAAAGCTTTTGAATATTATATACGTATAAAAAATTCCAGCTTTCAGGGACATTTTATGTGGCAACATCTAAACCACACGAAAACGCATACATTACAATAAAAAGAATTTAATAACCATATCTCTTTATATAAATACATTGATTTAGAAAACATAACCTCTATAGTAACCCAAATGTAGATAAATAACAATAAGGTAAGTAAAAAATAAGTCTAAAAAGAAACAAGTACCTAATTTGGTTTTAGAATTTTAAAACGAAACAAATGTTCAATACAATAAATTAGGAATAAATCTTTTCAAAGTAAATAATAGAATAAATAATTGACCACATAATAGAGTATCCAAATCAAAAATTCCAGTTTCAATCTACTTGGGTTTGTAGTAATAAAAAAAGTGATAGAACGAATTTTCATTGAAAACAAAACGAAACTGACTCACCTCTATTGAAAAATATCAAAAAACCACCTTTCACGACACATTTTAACAAATATTCTCGTTATTTAAACGGATTCTATCCGAGGAAAACCCCACCGTACTCCATCTACAACAGCTGATGAAATGCAAATGCCAAAAAACACCGAATCCACCGCATGTATGATCGGGTATAATCGGAAAATGAAATAAGACACTATTATTTATCTTTTCAAGCTGTTAATTGATATAAAATTAAGTATTATCCAGATATTAATTATAAATTGTGACAATAGTATCATTTCCAATGGATATTTAATGTTAATATACAATTTTGTAGATAGTTTTAGATATATAAAATGATATAGAGACTGCGCTTTTATAGAGCATGCGCTCGCGAACTGGTTACAAAACTACCTTAGTCCGCAAATCGATGGAAGAGAATTTCCCCTATTCCGACCGTAATTAGATACAATGTATCCATTCAGAGGGTTATTTAATACCGGGTTTTTCATTATAAACTTACATTTCCAACATTATTACGAATATAAAAAAATAAAAATCAATATATTTCACAATGAAAAGAAACAATATTATTTTTTGACATTTCAAGTTCAGAGAAGATATGGCAACATCTGATTGTACTCTCATACGTGTTTGATTCACTTTACAGGGTGTTACAATTATGTTTTCGAAGAATTTAAAAAAAAAATTACCTCAATCGATTGGTGCAATAGAAAATGAACCGTAAACATTGACACGGCGTCTATCAAAATTGACGAAACGGTAAAGCGTCAACTTGAAAACACGACACGTACTAAAATGATATTTTTTTAATTCGATTTTAACTATTCTAAATAATGGATAACTTTGGGGAAATCAATAACGAAAATGAAAGTGAAAATTTAAATGAATGTCACGGGTACTACACCAGATCTAAAAGGAGGAAGCTCGAGAAAGACGACGAGACGTACACTATGTTTCCAGATTACAATAGAAAAAGAAAAAACCCTATTACATTCTTACCGCTGGAAGTAATTCAAGCTGTTTTTAATCATTTATCATATCACGAATTAAGTACGTTTTTTTTTTTGGTAAATAAGTCTACTTTACCATCAACGTAAATATTGTAGGTAAAACCGTCAGGTTAGTCAACCATAGGTTCAAAATAATTGCCGAGGATATTTTAAACCGATCTTTCAAACAATTAGAGAAGAAAATAAATGTTTTAATTTTAACCACAGAAAAATCCCTACAATGTACAGATGACGAAATGGAAATTAAATGTGTAGTGAAATTACTTAACATGTTAGAAATTTTGAAATTACAGGTGCGTAAAAAATTTTTTTTTGGGTGTGTGTTTCGAATAAAATATGATTCAGAAAGAAATACATAATCCTAACCATAAATTATTAATGGCAACATCGGACACGCTATGCATTACACGATACAATATGGCGTCTTAAATGAGATACGTTCCGTTTCATATGAAAATGAAAATTTAAAAAATTAATTTTTAAAAAGCTATAGTTTCACCGCAATTTAAAATTTCGTATATAAATTCCTTACATCATACATTATTTGCCATAAAAAATATTAAATTTAGCCCAGACAACTTTACGAATGAATTAGTACAACGTTGCCAATAGTTGCTATTTTTAAGATACTTCATTTCTACATTAATAAAAAACTATTTTTTTTTATTATAAATGGTAAATATAATTATTATTTATATTAAATATCAGTTGAAATATGTACAAAGACAACATCTACGAAATAATCTCTATTTTTTTTTATAACAAACCATTTACTAAATTCTAAAACTCATACGGGTGAAAATAGTTTTGGCAACGTCGCTGAGTAGTAATAAGAGAAACGACAACTTGATTATTTTCACACAGCTGATCTCGTCAGTCCGCTAGTATACAGGATGTGAATATGTGGGGTTATTGTGTTATCCACCGTATTAATTTAATTGGAATATTTATTTATTCTGGAAACTAGTAAAAATTTGAAAGTAATTGAAGGATAATTGTTTTTTCAAGTGTATAAATACTAAACATTCAAATTTAGTTTAAAAGTGATTGACTGTATTATACAAAATTTCAAAAACAGTTTTTATATTTACACATATCAAGATTATGACTTTCTACAATAATACACAGGTAAACGTATAGATTAGCTTAAATTTCAGAGAAAATTAGGGAGGATTTAATTTTTTTTGAACTTTCGTTTTGTATTTCCAAAAATATCAATAAATTGTTGAAAACGTTAGTCCAAAATATATATGAATAGTTTTTCATGAACATCTTTTTCACAGTCTCATAAAAAAATTGTTTATATCAAATTGTACTTTAGAAAAATGTGTACCGTTACTTTTTTTTTGAAATACTAACGGTTTTTGAAAAAAAATTGATTTAAGAAATTGAAATATACATGGTGCAGGTTTGTGTAGTAAAATAATTTATTTGAGGGTTTATTTTTCTATTTCAGTGTACAGTAGTTGTTGCTACCGTATGGAGATATATTTACAACGATTATTATAAACCTTCCAGGTCATGTTTTTATGCTGGACAATTACTCGATGGTCTTAATGATTTTATTTATAAATTTTTTTACTCCCCTTATATACTTTACGCTCCAGCCATTATTAAAGATCATGTAAGTATATATATTTGTAAGATCGAGTTAATCTTACAGTCCCAATAAGACAGGTAACGCAAGTTTTGCTCTACTCCACCCCACTGCCACGCAAGAAGCACGACATTGCCCCATGTTTTCATCGAGTAGCGGTAGAGCAGCGCGAAGGTTACGCGGCCAAAGGCGAATTCCCGCGTTTTTAATACATATATTAATAACAACGACGTATTATATAATTTCGAGTTTATTTTTCACTCATTGTAATCACTTGTGAATCAGTTTCAATTGTTTAATTTCTACATCATGTATTTTCCATGTACCCGGTGTGTTTTACGAAGACTAACAACCATAGACAAATAAGAAAATCCCTACATATTCTATGATAAACGATTCGTGGTTGACATTTTTTTAATATGATGGTTTGTTTACCAAATTGAACGAAAATTCTTGTAGGAAAATATCGAAATTCGGTTATTTACAGGCCTTTCCACAAGAAATGACAAATATAATAGTGATGATAAAGAATTTCTGCTTGCACTTCGACAGAGTAATTGAAGAGCCGTTACCTGATTGTACAGTTTGCAGCGGTTGTAAAATGATAGATATTTTAGATTGTGCACAATTTTCTTCGAAATCTGTGGTGTCGGAAAAGGCTGATGTTAATGGATTTTCTGCAGAAGTGAGTATTAGCACAATGATTTAAATACTATAATGTTTTTTTTTTTAATTTAGTGAATGAATAATAACAAAAAAATATTGAAATACGGGGTTTTTTCTATTATAAGGAACGAATTATTGGTATCATGTCACTGGTTTTGTTTTTTATGTTTGTTAATCATTTCAATCAATTTCTAGAAGATCAAAGAATCAATTAATTTCGATGATTTTTTTTAAATTGTCATTTCTACTATCTTAATCTCAAAACAGTGGTTTTTACCTTATTAATTTGGTTTTTAATAGTAGAAAAAATTGATATACAGGAATAACGAATTATTTGTACCATGTCATAGGTTTTGTTTTTGTTTTGGTTTATTTAAAATGGAAGTTTTCTGTTTTTTATTCAAAATTAAATTCTATTTACTCAAAAAACTTTATTGTAGAGTTAAATACAAGAAAAAAATCATTTTTTTATTTTTTTATGTGAGAAATTTGTAAAAATTGATATACGGGGTCACTAAAGTTACTAAATAGAGAAAACTCATATTTAAAATATAGAGATGGGAACTTCTAAATGCATCTTGCCAGTTCCAAAATAACAGGTTAGGTTAGGTTGGGTTAAGTTAGGTTAGGTTCGAAATAATCATGATCTAACTACTTGTATAAGTGTTACATACGATGATTAAATAAAAAAAATTGATTTTGAGATAATTTAATAAGATTTAACTCGCAAAAAAAACATTTTTATATGATTTTTCTTCAAAATAATCGTTTTTTAGGTACGAACTTCATTTGATTTATATTTCCTATAGAAAAAAAGTCAAAATCAATTCCTACTATCACTTCTTAAATATTCCCTCAGATCAAATCTGTCCTCTGACCCAGAAGATCCCGAAGAATCTTCTATAACTTCGTATTTCTTCATTCTTTCCTTCAATTTTCTATTCCTCAAACATTTCTTCAATTTAACCACGACCACCATAACAATTAAACCGACACCTGTTAATACTAACCCCATTATAAGGGCGTAAAGTAAATTATCGACAACGGAATATTCAGTAGGATCAGAATTTTGTACAACCGGTATAAACGTAGGTCCGTAGCTCAAATTTTGTGTAGTCGTATCAAATACAAGTTCTTTCAACCCCTTCTCTAAACTCCTATTCAAATCGAGGGCTAATTCGTGGAAAACCGTTCGTCCTAACCTACAAAAACGTTTTGAGGATCAGTTTCGATGTTTTGATTAGGAATCTTTCTTCAAATGAGTTTCCCAAAGTACCACAATCACGAAAACATTAAAAGACATCAAAATTGAGAAGTTTGAGTCACTAAATCTCCTCTATGGAGGTGCATAGAGACATCTATCATTAGACAGCTGAAGCACGCAAAGATGGAGTCCCTTTAACCGGAAACGGTCATCTAAGACGCCATCTAGATATTAAAGGTCGATTTATAGGTTATACTTCGCGATTAAATATCATGTTCTAGTGAAATATTATCGATTTTTTTAATACTAACCAATCGGCTAATTCGTCTTTACCGATTTGCCGTAATCTGTGCTCTAAAGCTTCGTGCGTTTCCCCTTTGCCTTCGTTAGGCGCGGAGTTCCAGTGATGGAGCAGTTCGATACAAGTCAGATCTTTGGATATTTTCCTTTCCGCATGATCTAGAGCGTTAGGTTTTTCGTAGCTCTCGAAATGTACCGCGCTTATCAGTTCTCTGCATTCTTCTTGAGTTAAATGATCGGCGAGGTACTGCAATTCCGCCGAATTGAGATCTATAGTGGCTATTACGCATTTTATTACGGTTATTATCAATGATATATTATTTAATGTCATTTTGACGTTCGTTTCGAACCAACAAAGTGTCTATGTCTATGAATTAAGTAACGATTGTCATAAAACACTGAAAATTATTATGAATTTCGAAATCGTGAGTCATTCGACAGTAAAAAGTACAAAATTAACGTGTTTATATTTCAATTTGAATACTATGTAAAGTTAAATGTGGAAAACATTGGTCAAATTCGACTTTGATTCAAGTGAAAACTCTATGTTTTTCTTTTGTCTATGAACAGAGTGACACTTGTCATAGAACACAAGAGTTGAAGTATCTAGTGCTCGGTGAAACGCACCGGTTAGTTACGGTTACACGAAACCTCTATGTTTTTCTTTTGTCTATGAACAGAGTGACACTTGTCATAGAACACAAGAGTTGAAGTTATCCGGTGCTCGGTGAAACGCACCGGTTAGTTACAGTTACACGAAACCTCTATGTTTTTGTTTTGTTTATGGAGAGAATGATGTGGTTGCGAAATTTTTGATGATGTGGCATTTAAATAAATTGTTTTATCAATTATTAACAAATCTAGGGCAATTTCGAATGCTTTATTAATTATTATTATATTATTATTTTCAGTATAACTATTTTTTCCGTAATTCTTGGTTTGTCGCTCTGCCAATGTTGACAAACAGGAATATGGAACAGTCCGAAAAGCAAAGATTTATGCACATGCGCCTCAGAAGGATTGTACTCGCTCATACCGATATGTTTTTACAACAAAGTCACTATGAAAGAGAAGAATTACTCAGACCGTATTCTGACATCAGTCCGCCCAAGAAACCAAGTAACAACGTTTATACAGGGTACGGTGATACCGGGAAAATATTCTTTTACTACGGATGTATGAACGACGGTAGGTAATAAGGTAACATTCCTCATAGCCAACGCCATTTTTAAATTATATATAATAAGCTGTCACCGCCATTTTGAATGACGCAGTACCGGAAATGCGCGAGAACCATTTGTGATAGTAGGAAGTGTGCGTGAATGGACGTTTCGTCCATTTTTTTTTTGGAAAATAGCGATTAGTGTTAATAATTTTCAGGTGCTTATAATCAGAAATTTCACGACGACCAAATCGAAGAGGACAGTGATGAGGAGCCTCCTAACGATCAGTTACGCGCGAGAAATTCCGAAGAGAACATTCTCTACAGAATCCCGCACCTCGGGTTCAATGTACAAATCAAAGTTCAATGTCCTTTGAAATATGCCCCACTTCGGTTTTTGGAAAAATGTAAGGATGCACTCTCGCAAAATATGGAAGACGATAAGGAAGTGAAAACGCATTTGAAATTGATTTTTGAATGCCAGGGAGCGAGTTATACCAGATTACCAACTAGATTCGAATATACGCATTGATTTATTTATTATTTTCATTTTATTTATATTATTTTGTATTGAATCTTTTAAATTTTATCTATTTTGTCACAAATACATTTTAATTTTTTAACAAGCGCTCATTTTTAGTTGAGTGTTTCAGTAGTGCTGTGATTATAGTGCAAAAAGTAATAAAAAAAACTTGAAATCTTCCGAGATTTTCATTTCGTATATACTGACGCCATCTATACATTAATATCATTACTTAATCCCGCATTTCTCGAATAACATCAATAACCATTGACAAAGTAAAATCTTAGAGGTTCGCTATTTGTACGCGGATTCATTCGGAAACGATTCCAAATCGGTAACCGGTCCTATTAAGGATGTTGTTTTACAGCGACCGTAATTCATGATTATCGGAATTGATGTGAACCGCGAACTCATAACTTATTGAAAATTTAGAACTGATCCATTCCCGAACGACAATTCGTAGGCAGACCCGCGAACAAAGATTATAAATTCAGTTTGCTTTTAGTTAATTTAAATAAACCTCTATGTTTTTTCTTTTTCTATGAACAAAATTACATAGAACACAAAATTTCTTGAGTTGCTATTGTTCTAGACGAGATGGTAACTTGTTTTAAAAGTACGTTTTCTAGAGTAATTCATAACAGAGTATACGTTTGCATGTATATTTGTGTACAAGTATACTCGCAAGTTTTGATGAAAGTCCACATTGACTCAATATTAATTTATCATTTCAAGCAATCGCTACCAAAAGTCCTTACGTGGAAATATACCAATAAACGGAACTTCTATACTTTTATTTTATCTATGAACAGAGTTGTCATTTGTCAACTGTCAAAACCACTTTCGAAAATTATTCAGTATTCTGTTATTTGCGTTGCATGTATTATGTAGTTTAGGAACAATTATTACTAGTGAAAGCCCATTTGATCTTATTGTTTTTTACAATTATACATTTTAATGATTTGTATGTATAGAAAATGTTCCAATGCATTTTGTGGTGACATTTAATAACATTTATCCTGATATTGTATAAAAGTGAAAGGTATGTTTTAATAATACACAAAGTGTTTTTATGATATACATTTATTAAAATAAATAACATCTCATATATTTAGAGTAAAGATTTAAATAAATAACAGTCGTATATAGACAGGTTTTTTTGTTTTTCAAAACATAGTTATTATTACAACATAAATTACACCTGAACAAGTAATTGAATATTTTTTTCTAACAAAATTTGATACAAATATTTTGTACTTTTACATATCGACATACATCATTGAAAAACGATTAACAATTGTTGACTTAATTGACAAAAAACGCTTCAAATGGATGGATATAGATTTTATATGAATTGCTCACTTTGTTCAACGAAAGTGATAGTTGGTGCTGATCGGGGATTCCGATGAGTACAAGTATAGTTCAATCTGGTCGTATGGTATCTGTACATTTCTGGACAGAGCATATCGAAACTACCATCTATGGTTTCCTGTGAACAAAAATTTCAACAACACACAATCCTCCAATATATTAGACTTATTGATCAAAGTACCAAAAGAAGATAATGCTGGAAAATTGGACAACAAACTAATCTGATTCTAGTTTGATTACATGTGTGTATTAAGCTGAAAAAAAGATTGATACCTGGCTGTCGATAGAATTGAATGCTCGTCTTGCTCTCTGATGTAGTTGAACTACTGGGCAAGAAGATTGCGACAAACAAGACTTACAGTTTTCGTAAAGATGTAAGTCGCTTTCCAAATTGACCCCGGTTCGTTTTAATAGATCCGGTGTTTTACTGCTCAACCCTAGATGGAAAATAGAAACAAAAAAGAAAAACACTTATAATAACCAAATAAATATAATTTGGACGTACTTTCTGAACTTAAACTGCTGTATAATGAAGATCCAACTATATCTTCTCTGATTCTCGCTAATCTTAAAGCTGGATCAGCTCCTATGAGCCAATACGTTTGCATTTTACCTTTACCCTAAACAAATAATATATATTTAGAAAGATCAATTATTTATTTTAATTTTTTGGTATTAAATCTGTACTAAATTCAATTATTTCCATTAGATTTGAGTATATGACCGAAATTGTTCACCTTGATTGGGATAACTCCTCTTTCTTCACAACAATATCCTCCTAAGCGTTGTAGTAACATAAAAGTAGCATCTGATATGTGTATTTTGAAAGCTTCACCAGAACTTTCCATTCTTGAAGCAGTATTGACCGTGTCACCAAAAAGACAATATCTAGGCATTTTTAGACCCACGACACCGGCTACAACGTGACCTGTAGGATTTAAAAATGAAATGTGGATTATACAGGACAAATATCGTGATGAGAATTGTCATCAAATGCAAGATTTCTAATAAAATCATCAGGTAATACATTTTTATCAAGTAATTTAGTGTCTTAAATCAACATAATTACAACTGCTTTTCATTTAAGTTGGAAAATTTAAAAAGAAAACAAAAGAATTACAACATTTTTTTGGGAAATTTTAGTCGTAGTTGTTGCTAAGACCAAGATTAATATTTTTCAAAGTAGTATAATGAAGTTTAGGGACACATTTTGTTTTCTAAATAGTTATTTTGATAGATTTCCAATTATAACATTTGAAAAATATTGTATTCCGATCAATATATTGGCTAATAACCTTTTTATATCAAGGATATATATAAAAAGAGTAATTTTTCATTATAACAAACTACATTTATCAAATTTGGAATCAAAAATGAGTTAATAATTACTTACCAGAATGTATGCCGATCCTCAGCTGAAGAAGCTCGTCTTGTCTGTGTTTAATTTCAAACTTTTTAATCTTACTGAGTAAATGTAAAGCCATAGAAGCAATTTCCCCGGCATGTCTGTCCCCGTTTCTTATTGGAAGACCACTTACCACCATATAAGCATCTCCAATCGTTTCTACCTATATTAAGACGATTACAATGTCTTAATAATCATTTTAAATTGTCAAATATTATATTTAATAGTCCCGACAAACTATACCAAAAAAATAAAAGGGAAGATTCAGTAAAATTCAAGAGTAATGTTAAAAAACGTAGCTTTAACGTTAAATTTGTTTCGTTAATTTCTTAACCTCCACTTGAACTGTTATTATCACGTGACATTGACGTTTAATATGATTGGATAATTTCTCAACCGCTACTTGAACTCTGTTATTTACTTGGTCGCAGTATCATCGAATTCGATTTTCGCAGGGAATTAATGAGGGGAAGTACTTTGTGAACGCGCCTTAAATGTCTACAAGCTGGAGTCTCTTGGATGGCGCCAAAAGTAACTTTGACGTTTAAAGTCTATATACGAGGACAATTCAAAAAGTAATTTTATATTGATTCATATAATATAGTTGAATTAATGTTTTTACCTTGTATACATCGTAATGTGATATAATTGAATCGAATAATGTATAAAGATCGTTGAGTAAATCGATAACTTGTAACGGGGTACTAACTGCTGACAACTCTGTAAAACCTACAACATCGCTGAAATATATGGTGACGGAATCGAAAGATTCTGCTTCAACTTTTTCACCTTTTTTCAAGGAATCTGCTACAGACCTGTAATAAATAAAAATGTCTTCGACTTTTTCTTTATTTAGTTTTATTTTATTTTTGACCTACTAACTCTAATTTAACGTACACTTTTATAAAAAAAACAAACTAAGCCCACTTACTTTGGTAGCATTCTGTGAAGCAGTGCGTCAGTCTTCTTTTTCTCTTCAGACAATTGATTGGTTCGTTCTTGCACCAATCCTTCTAAATTATAAGCATATTTTTCCATAATCGCCAGCATATTGTCGAAAATATTCGATTTTAAACCGGCCTATACAAATTTCAACAAACAAATCGATATAAAATTTATAATCCTCAATTTGAAACAAATTCTATTTTAGATTACCAGCAAACCTCACAAGCTTATAATGTTGCATAACTTGTTACGAATCTATTGTTCGATATAAACATTGAATATAGTTCGATGGCGTATATACATGAGAATTGTTTATCTTTCAAGAGTTTACGAAAATGAGTAATCGGAAAACAAAAATTAGTTTAAAATATTAAAAATTTGAGTAATAGTCATATAAAATAAAGTAGAATTTTACATTGTTGCCTAACAACTGGATAAGACATTTCAATATAGTTTGTGAGACATTAAATGCAACGTTCTGTGTCATATGTCATTGTTAACAATCGATCATTGGAATATAAAAAATATATTCGTGATCAACATTGTGTTACGTGTCATAATTTAATCATAAATTCAATTTGATTTCGGTGAAGAGAAACCTCTACGTTTTCCTTTTGTCTATTAAGTGACTGAGACACAGAATACAATCTTCCGCGAGTTCAATGGAACGCAGTTAGAATCTAGCTTCACTTTAACCTCTACGCTTTTTTTTTGTCTATGAACACAATGACATTTGCTACAGAACACAAGAGTTATTTTAAAATTTGATAAGGTCACGTATAAGAATTTAATAATTGATTATTAAAATATAAATACAGGGCTGGAGTTATTTTAAAATTTGATAAGGTCACTTATAGGAATTTAATAACTGATTATTAAAATATAAATACAGGGTTGGAGTTATTTTGTAATTTGACAACTTCATGTAAAAGAATTTAATAATTGATTACGAGGGGTAGATGAAAACTAAAATAAATGGGAGTAAATACAGTGTTGGACTTTTAATACAATTTAATGGCTGAATTGAGGTTTTTAACACCAATTAGAGTATCGATTTACCTGCATCTCTTTAAGCCTAACTCTCACATATCTGATATCCGGTCGTTGATCAGGTTCCTCATGCCAACATGCTCTCATACATTTTATTATGTATTCGGCTGCCCCCAAATTGTCCAGAGGCGGCCTAAATGGAACTTCCAATTTTTCTCTCTTCACCGATTCGATTATTTCTTAAATAAAACACGAGAAAAAACATTTCCGGCACCGTAGAGCGCGACTCTGCGCTTCCAGGAATTTACTTACCACGATAATCGGTGTTGTTTTTGCCCCAAGGTCCTTGTCTACCGATTATTTCATACAACAAAATGGAGAAAGAATACACGTCACCTTTTTGCGTCCCCCTAGCCGGCGGCGAGTTTTGTCTGAGCAATTCAGGCGCCCGGTAAATAAATCTCCTCAATTGCTTTTCTTCGAAATTCGGATCGTCCTGGTTGGCTTAAATTCAAATTGCATTTCACAAACGAATCCATGTTACATACAGTTATTTTCAAACTAAGATATTCCCACCTCTATAAATTCGATAACATATTTGTACTTTTGCTAAAAATTTGTGCGGACGTCACTGTACGAATACGTCATCGAAAAACAGCTGATTCGAGTTCACCGAATAGGGAACTGTTACTAGAAATGCGCATGCGAACCGCCCAGAAGCGTTCCGCAATACTACACTCACCTGTCAATTCGTGTAAACCAAAATCGGATATTTGCAGAACCCATCGACTGTCTATCAAACAGTTACTGGACTTTAAATTCCCGTGCGATATTATTTCGCTATCGTGTAGATAAATCATTCCCTGCAAATACGTATCTGTCATCTAGCTTCACGTTGAACAGTTTTTTGTTTACAAAGAAGATATGAATGTATGGATGGCGAATAAATGCATTAGTTAGAACGCACGCAGTTACGATCCGGACTATGTTTTGTCCCAAGGTCGTTCAAGGAGTAGCATTATTTATGTAATTTGCGTACTGCGTGAATGGAAATCACGTCGCATAAACAAATCAAATAGAGAAGCGTCCGTGCGATGGTTGGGAAATTTATTAGTTGATAAGAAATAAAGCGAGAATTCAGTTACAGGGAAATCGAGTCCATTATATAAATCCACTCGATAGAATTGAATCGTTGTAATGAGTACTTCGAAGCGAGAACTAGATCGGGATGAGTGCCTTTAAGGAGAAGGCCGAATACTAAATGAAAAAGAAGAACTATTAGAGGATCGTGCATATTTTGCTGTTTTGTTCTATGGATTAGATGTGGATGGGTACCGTTTAGGTAAAGGCCACTTTGTGAAAAAAGAAGAGGAGCTTCCATTTCGTTTTGAGGGCTTTTGCTAATTTGTTTTTACCGAAATTCAAATCAACAATTAGAGCCGAATGAATATCTGAAGGACAAAAACTGAAAATGAAAAACCGTCGTTGTGAAGTGAATGTAAAAAAACTTGAAGTTTGGTGGACGCGCCGGTTAAAAATCGTCATTCTTTGTATAGTTCTTATAAGCTGTTTACATTATGTTCTGATTGTTTCTATTAAGACGAATTCTAAGAAACTTATTTACATTATAGAATCCGAATTATCCAGAATCCGTTGTATATAAATAGACGCTTGTTTATCAGCGAAAAAATGACATTACTTTCGTCGAGTTTCTAACGGGATGTGTTTGTTAATCGGTTCGAATTACACGTTTTTGTATTAATAGTGAGCTGAGGTTTATCGAACGCGACGAGTTTTTTTCTGGAACAGCTGTTTAGTTTTTTCTGTTACTGTTTTTTATACAGAAACATGTCGAATGATAACAAGTTTCTGTCTATATATACTGCTGATTCGGATATATATACAAAATATCAAATACCATTAACGTAACTCAATCGAATGTTTGTAATCACGAGGTTTGTTATTTATAAACGTCGCGTTTCTAACGGGACGTGTTTGTTAATCGACTCGAATTACACGTTTTTGTATTAATAGTGAGCTGAGGTTTATCGAACGCGACGAGTTTTTTTCTGGAACAGCTGTTTAGTTTTTTCTGTTACTGTTTTTTATACAGAAACATGTCGAATGATAACAAGTTTCTGTCTATATATACTGCTGATTCGGATATATATACAAAATATCAAATACCATTAACGTAACTCAATCGAATGTTTGTAATCACGATGTTTGTTATTTATAAACGTCGCGTTTCTAACGGGACGTGTTTGTTAATCGACTCGAATTACACGTTTTTGTATTAACAGTGAGCTGAGGTTTATCGAACGCGACGAGTTTTTTTCTGGAACAGCTGTTTAGTTTTTTCTGTTACTGTTTTTTATACAGAAACATGTCGAATGATGACAAATTACTTGCTATATATACTGCTGATTCGGATATATATACAAAATATCAAATACCATTAACGTAACTTAATCGAATGTTTATAATCACGATGTTTGTTATTTATAAACGTCGCGTTTCTAACGGGACGTGTTTGTTAATCGACTCGAATTACACGTTTTTGTATTAACAGTGAGCTGAGGTTTATCGAACGCGACGAGTTTTTTTCTGGAACAGCTGTTTAGTTTTTTCTGTTACTGTTTTTTATACAGAAACATGTCGGATGATGACAAATTACTTGCTATATATACTGCTGATTCGGATATATATACAAAATATCAAATACCATTAACGTAACTTAATCGAATGTTTATAATCACGATGTTTGTTATTTATAAACGTCGCGTTTCTAACGGGACGTGTTTGTTAATCGACTCGAATTACACGTTTTTGTATTAACAGTGAGCTGAGGTTTATCGAACGCGACGAGTTTTTTTCTGGAACAGCTGTTTAGTTTTTTCTGTTACTGTTTTTTATACAGAAACATGTCGGATGATGACAAATTACTTGCTATATATACTGCTGATTCGGATATATATACAAAATATCAAATACCATTAACGTAACTTAATCGAATGTTTATAATCACGATGTTTGTTATTTATAAACGTCGCGTTTCTAACGGGACGTGTTTGTTAATCGACTCGAATTACACGTTTTTGTATTAACAGTGAGCTGAGGTTTATCGAACGCGACGAGTTTTTTTCTGGAACAGCTGTTTAGTTTTTTCTGTTACTGTTTTTTATACAGAAACATGTCGGATGATGACAAATTACTTGCTATATATACTGCTGATTCGGATATATATAAAAAATATCAAATACCATTAACGTAACTTAATCGAATGTTTATAATCACGATGTTTGTTATTTATAAACGTCGCGTTTCTAACGGGACGTGTTTGTTAATCGACTCGAATTACACGTTTTTGTATTAACAGTGAGCTGAGGTTTATCGAACGCGACGAGTTTTTTTCTGGAACAGCTGTTTAGTTTTTTCTGTTACTGTTTTTTATACAGAAACATGTCGAATGATGACAAATTACTTGCTATATATACTGCTGATTCGGATATATATACAAAATATCAAATACCATTAACGTAACTTAATCGAATGTTTATAATCACGATGTTTGTTATTTATAAACGTCGCGTTTCTAACGGGACGTGTTTGTTAATCGACTCGAATTACACGTTTTTGTATTAACAGTGAGCTGAGGTTTATCGAACGCGACGAGTTTTTTTCTGGAACAGCTGTTTAGTTTTTTCTGTTACTGTTTTTTATACAGAAACATGTCGAATGATGACAAATTACTTGCTATATATACTGCTGATTCGGATATATATACAAAATATCAAATACCATTAACGTAACTTAATCGAATGTTTATAATCACGATGTTTGTTATTTATAAACGTCGCGTTTCTAACGGGACGTGTTTGTTAATCGACTCGAATTACACGTTTTTGTATTAACAGTGAGCTGAGGTTTATCGAACGCGACGAGTTTTTTTCTGGAACAGCTGTTTAGTTTTTTCTGTTACTGTTTTTTATACAGAAACATGTCGAATGATAACAAGTTTCTGTCTATATATACTGCTGATTCGGATATATATACAAAATATCAAATACCATTAACGTAACTCAATCGAATGTTTGTAATCACGAGGTTTGTTATTTATAAACGTCGCGTTTCTAACGGGACGTGTTTGTTAATCGACTCGAATTACACGTTTTTGTATTAATAGTGAGCTGAGGTTTATCGAACGCGACGAGTTTTTTTCTGGAACAGCTGTTTAGTTTTTTCTGTTACTGTTTTTTATACAGAAACATGTCGAATGATAACAAGTTTCTGTCTATATATACTGCTGATTCGGATATATATACAAAATATCAAATACCATTAACGTAACTCAATCGAATGTTTGTAATCACGATGTTTGTTATTTATAAACGTCGCGTTTCTAACGGGACGTGTTTGTTAATCGACTCGAATTACACGTTTTTGTATTAACAGTGAGCTGAGGTTTATCGAACGCGACGAGTTTTTTTCTGGAACAGCTGTTTAGTTTTTTCTGTTACTGTTTTTTATACAGAAACATGTCGAATGATGACAAATTACTTGCTATATATACTGCTGATTCGGATATATATACAAAATATCAAATACCATTAACGTAACTTAATCGAATGTTTATAATCACGATGTTTGTTATTTATAAACGTCGCGTTTCTAACGGGACGTGTTTGTTAATCGACTCGAATTACACGTTTTTGTATTAACAGTGAGCTGAGGTTTATCGAACGCGACGAGTTTTTTTCTGGAACAGCTGTTTAGTTTTTTCTGTTACTGTTTTTTATACAGAAACATGTCGAATGATGACAAATTACTTGCTATATATACTGCTGATTCGGATATATATACAAAATATCAAATACCATTAACGTAACTTAATCGAATGTTTATAATCACGATGTTTGTTATTTATAAACGTCGCGTTTCTAACGGGACGTGTTTGTTAATCGACTCGAATTACACGTTTTTGTATTAACAGTGAGCTGAGGTTTATCGAACGCGACGAGTTTTTTTCTGGAACAGCTGTTTAGTTTTTTCTGTTACTGTTTTTTATACAGAAACATGTCGGATGATGACAAATTACTTGCTATATATACTGCTGATTCGGATATATATACAAAATATCAAATACCATTAACGTAACTTAATCGAATGTTTATAATCACGATGTTTGTTATTTATAAACGTCGCGTTTCTAACGGGACGTGTTTGTTAATCGACTCGAATTACACGTTTTTGTATTAACAGTGAGCTGAGGTTTATCGAACGCGACGAGTTTTTTTCTGGAACAGCTGTTTAGTTTTTTCTGTTACTGTTTTTTATACAGAAACATGTCGGATGATGACAAATTACTTGCTATATATACTGCTGATTCGGATATATATACAAAATATCAAATACCATTAACGTAACTTAATCGAATGTTTATAATCACGATGTTTGTTATTTATAAACGTCGCGTTTCTAACGGGACGTGTTTGTTAATCGACTCGAATTACACGTTTTTGTATTAACAGTGAGCTGAGGTTTATCGAACGCGACGAGTTTTTTTCTGGAACAGCTGTTTAGTTTTTTCTGTTACTGTTTTTTATACAGAAACATGTCGAATGATGACAAATTACTTGCTATATATACTGCTGATTCGGATATATATACAAAATATCAAATACCATTAACGTAACTTAATCGAATGTTTATAATCACGATGTTTGTTATTTATAAACGTCGCGTTTCTAACGGGACGTGTTTGTTAATCGACTCGAATTACACGTTTTTGTATTAACAGTGAGCTGAGGTTTATCGAACGCGACGAGTTTTTTTCTGGAACAGCTGTTTAGTTTTTTCTGTTACTGTTTTTTATACAGAAACATGTCGGATGATGACAAATTACTTGCTATATATACTGCTGATTCGGATATATATACAAAATATCAAATACCATTAACGTAACTTAATCGAATGTTTATAATCACGATGTTTGTTATTTATAAACGTCGCGTTTCTAACGGGACGTGTTTGTTAATCGACTCGAATTACACGTTTTTGTATTAACAGTGAGCTGAGGTTTATCGAACGCGACGAGTTTTTTTCTGGAACAGCTGTTTAGTTTTTTCTGTTACTGTTTTTTATACAGAAACATGTCGAATGATGACAAATTACTTGCTATATATACTGCTGATTCGGATATATATACAAAATATCAAATACCATTAACGTAACTCAATCGAATGTTTGTAATCACGAGGTTTGTTATTTATAAACGTCGCGTTTCTAGCGGGACGTGTTTGTTAATCGACTCGAATTACACGTTTTTGTATTAATAGTGACTAAAAATTAACCCTCTTAGTTCTTATGAGCTGTTTACATTATGTTCTGATCGTTTTTATTAAGTCGAATTCTAAGAAACTTATTTAAATTCTAGAATCCGAATTATCCAGAATCCTTTATATATAAATAGACGCTTGTTTATCAGCGAAAAAATCAGTAAATAATCTGATGTCGTGATAAACATATACGTTTTTTTCACAATTTTACTAGTTTTTTTTATATTTATCATTGTTTCAAGCTCATTTTTCAGAATTATTCGCAACTAATTAGTTTGATGCGCCGTAGAATCGTGTATTTTTAATTTTTTCAAACTATATTCAATTGAAATCACTCTCGTGCAATGGCTTCGCTGCTTATGTACCTAAATTTCGTCGAAACTTGTACCGAGCCGTAACGGCGTAGTTGGTAAGGTTATCGAAGTGCCTAATTTTCAACGCGGATATCGGAGCCACTTGCTATAAAGGTGAATTTATGAACGTGGGAGTTTATGAATCCTTTAGTCCAAAGGAGAGTTGCAAAAAGGGTTTTAGAAAGTACACGGTGTGTTTAAGTAAATTAATATGTTCAGAATTATATAAGTGTTTAGTTTAGTGAATAGTTAAGTGTTACTGTGTAAATTAGTGGATAGTGCATTTAGTGTAAGTGAAGTGAATATTCATTGTATTTACCTTTAAAATATCAGACACTAAAGATGATATAAACATATTGTCCAAATTTAAATCTTTGTTCTTTAGAACGTCCTCCAGGCTTCCTCTAGCCGAATACGCCGTTAAAATCGCTACGTTGCCGTGATCTACGCAAGCGCCGATAAAGGGAATCAAATTTTCGTGTCTAGCTTCTCTTATCTACAAGATAAAAAGGAGCTCTTGAAATACCTGTAAGTAGTTTATATAATTATTTCATTTTTACCTGTTTCAATTCTTTTCTAATAGATCTAGTTAGATCGACGGATCGTTTGTGCAAATATTTAATTGCTACAATGTTGCCTTTATAAATACCGATAGTGGTATGAGCCCTTTTTGAAGATTGTTCAACGTCTCCCATATCTGTATTCGATGGAGTTTGAAATATGCTGTGACGGCAGACGCGTATCTACAATAATTATGAAAATTAAGTTTCGGTTTATTGGGAAAAATTTGAAGGTTATGACCGCATAGAATATTGGCAAAATATCAGCACCATTGACATTACTTTCGTCGCGTTTCTAACGGGACGTGTTTGTTAATCGATTCGAATTACACGTTTTTGTATTAATCGTGAGCTGAGGTTTATAGAACGCAACGAGTTTTTTTCTGGAACAGCTGTTTAGTTTTTTCTGTTAATGTTTTTTATACAGAAACATGTCGAATGATAACAAATTACTTGCTATATATACTGTTGATTCGGATATATATATACAAAATATCAAATACCATTAACGTAACTCAATCGAATGTTTGTAATCACGAGGTTTATTATTTATAAACGTCGCGTTTCTAACGGGACGTGTTTGTTAATCGACTCGAATTACACGTTTTTGTATTAACAGTGAGCTGAGGTTTATAGAATGCGACGAGTTTTTTTCTGGAACAGCTGTTTAGTTTTTTCTGTTAATGTTTTTTATACAGAAACATGTCGGATGATGACAAATTACTTGCTATATATACTGCTGATTCGGATATATATACAAAATATCAAATACCATTAACGTAACTTAATCGAATGTTTATAATCACGAGGTTTGTTATTTATAAACGTCGCGTTTCTAACGGGACGTGTTTGTTAATCGACTCGAATTACACGTTTTTGTATTAACAGTGAGCTGAGGTTTATAGAATGCGACGAGTTTTTTTCTGGAACAGTTTAGTTTTTTCTGTTATTGTTTTTTATACAGAAATATGTCGAATGATTACAAATTTCTGTCTATATATACTGCTGATTCGGATATATATATATACAAAATATCAAATACCATTAACGTAACTCAATCGAATGTTTGTAATCACGAGGTTTGTTATTTATAAACGTCGCGTTTCTAGCGGGACGTGTTTGTTAATCGACTCGAATTACACGTTTTTGTATTAATATTGAGCTGAGATTTATAGAACGCGACGAGTTGTTTTCTGGAACAGCTGCTTAGTTTTTTCTGTTACTGTTTTTATACAGAAACATGTCGAATGATGACAAATTTCTGTCTATATATACTGCCGATTCGGATATATATATATATATATATATATATATATATATATATATATAAAATATCAAATACCATTAACGTAACTTAATCGAATGTTTATAATCACGAGGTTTGTTATTTATAAACGTCGCGTTTCTAACGGGACGTGTTTGTTAATCGATTCGAATTACACGTTTTTGTATTAATCGTGAGCTGAGGTTTATAGAACGCGACGAGTTTTTTTCTGGAACAGCTGTTTAGTTTTTTCTGTTACTGTTTTTTATACAGAAACATGTCGAATGATGACAAATTACTTGCTATATATACTGCTGATTCGAATATATATACAAAATATCAAATACCATTAACGTAACTCAATCGAATGTTTGTAATCACGAGGTTTATTATTTATAAACGTCGCGTTTCTAACGGGACGTGTTTGTTAATCGACTCGAATTACACGTTTTTGTATTAATAGTGAGCTGAAGTTTATCGAACGCGACGAGTTTTTTTTGAACAGCTGTTTAGTTTTTTCTGTTACTGTTTTTTATACAAAAACATGTCGAATGATAACAAATTTCTGTCTATATATACTGTTGATTCGGATATATATACAAAATATCAAATACCATTAACGTAACTCAATCGAATGTTTGTAATCACGAGGTTTGTTATTTATAAACGTCGCGTTTCTAACGGGACGTGTTTGTTAATCGATTCGAATTACACGTTTTTGTATTAACAACCAACAACCACCCACACTGTGTTCTTAGTTCCGTGTAAGCGGGAAAAAGACATTCTGATGTTTCCACAAGATATAGGACATCTTGGTTTAAATGGATAATTATCAAGTTTTTTCTGCGCATGTTTTTTATAGAAACAATTTCTTGTTTGCTTATGGTTACAGAAGGTGACTTTATAACATGATGTGAGAATTTACCAGCCGTGATTATGTCAATAATTTATTGGCGTGTAGTAAATAGTTAAGTGAATAGTGTATAAAAACAAATAATAAGTAATTATGATATTTTCATAAATAACCATATATTATATAGATTTGCTTACCATTTTCATGTTTTGACTTTCAATTTCGGTCGTATCAGTTGGTATTATCGTCACATCTTTCATATCTATTTTCCATAGTAAACAAGCTAATTTTTGTTCGTAACGATAGTGTCTAAAAACAAAATAAATCTGTCAGCCATACATTCATCTCAACTGTAACCACCTCTGTAAGTGATTCACCCTGTTTTTACTCATAATTTATTATTTTTATCGTTACGAACTCGTCCACTGTACGAAACGTGAAATCGGTCCTGTCCGGTTATGACGGTAGAGCTTAAACTGTTACTGTCTTACGTCTAAATTGAGGTTAAATCATATCCAACATTTTGAAATCCATCTTGATGGAAACAATTTTAATGAATCGGTCTTTTAAACGATTCATTTATCTTTTATAATGGGAATTTCTTTTCGAACAACATATCGTCTCCCCTCGTATTATACTTAAAATAAAAATATTGAAATTGCGTTCGATAGAAATCGAAAAGAAAACAGCAAAAATCGTACTCCACATAAACAAAATTTATTGTATTTATAAAACAGTTTTCTCAGTGTAGTGATACCCCCACCTGAAAATTTAGCGCGCCAGCGGATTGTCGTTTCGATTTGATTGGTGGCTCTCTAATTCAGACTTCGTACAGTCGATTCAACAAATCTGTTTGAAGTTAGCAAACCAATTACATTTCACTACGTGTACTTCGCTTTCTATGAAATTTTAATTATACTTTAGTTTGACGGAGAAAATGACGATCAAAATTTGGGCTACCAGTGAAGACGGTAAGTAGATTTATTTAGATAAAGGTTAGAATTGAAAAAATGTTATCGTAGTAACTTTTTCGTGAACGTTTTTTATAGTACGATAAAATTAGGATTCAAACCGTCCCTTTAAGAAGCAAATCTTTTCATATAAATTGATTTCAGCCAATATCTCGAAGAATTATAATCAGGAGATGCTGAATTTTATACGAGGGGTTGAAAAATAATTACCACAAACATATTTTTTGTGAATATCTCGAAATTATATCAAATTTTTAGCGATAATTAAGAAAATTAACATTTCTAGATTTTTTTATGACTTTTTTTACATAAAAATTGATATACGAGGGTTGTCTTAGACATACCCAAAATCTAAACAGCATATGTTTCAAAACAATGGACTGAAAAGGGAGAATCGTCTACAAATACCGTTCAATCTGTAGGAAAAGTCATGGCGTCGATTTTTTTTGAACGCACGCGGCATAATTTTCATTATAAATAAAGAAAAACTATCAACTTATTGCGATGTTTGAGTCCGAGTACTTTTCGTACCATCCTCGTATGCTAATATGCACGAAATCGTCGTTTTATCGAAAACAAGTACCGATACATCAAATTTTTGAAACACAAAAAGTTGTTCGAGCGGTTTTAAGCAAATTTTTTATAACAATAATAAAAAAATTGTCAGTGCCGTACGCAAAAGTGAAAATAAAATTTAATCGAAATTAAAATCAGTTTAAAAAGTATTCATAGATTGTTAAAAAAACGTTTTGCATCTCAAAAATAGTTGAAAAAATTTTGGATTCACCGTTAATCTATTATACAGGGTGATTGATTAGTGTGGTGAAAGTTCAATGCCTATTTTGTCTTTTAAAATACCAATTTCGAAAATTTGAGATTCCATACCCGTCATATTTCAAAATTATTCAAAGCAGCTTCACTTTCACATGTATAGTGTTGTATTCTACGGGGTATTTAAAAAGTTATAACCATAAAAATAGTAACAAATTGAATACCCTGTATAAAGTAAGAGAAATTCGGAAATGAAGTTTTATAGTGTCCAAAGCATTCAAGTAATAGTAAAAATTCTAGAAATTTCTATAATATTCATTGAATCTGATACGGGGTGAATCAAAATACTAATAAATTGTTTTTTTAAAGGAATCACCCTGTATGTATGAAGAAATCAAATATTCAACAAAATGTACGTTTTATTTAAAAAAAAAATGTAACTTTAATACGACATACATTATAGTATACGAGGGAAACACCTATCGTTCAACTCGTATTTTTTTTTTAAATTAATCACCCTGTATGTTAAATAATTTCAATAATTGATAATTATATTTTTGGAAAACCTCAACTAGCATTTTAATTGGGTTAGAAATCACTTTTATAAAGCAATCGCGTCCTCGTGTAGTACAATTTAATATACAAGGGTTAGTTGAAAAGTTTTCGATTTAAACAATCCAAGATTAATTTTGGGTCTCCTTTTTTTATTCATACAAATAAAAATTGTGTTAAAACGAAGAAATTAGCTACTCAAAGCTGTTTTATTACGAGGGTTAGTCCAATCATTCTCATTTTTATCTTTATTGTTATTAGAAGAAAGGTTATGTCAAATGTCAATCAGTTTCGATGCATTTCGATTATTAAAATCGATTATTTTTGACACTAGGGAATAAAGATCATTCTAATCGTTTGGATTCGATAGTTTTGTACGCCCGGTATATTTTTGTTTCCAAATCGATACCAAAATACTGTTGACTTAAAGTATATCAAAACCAATAAATATTATAATTAGTAATGGAGTCAAAGGTTACGAATAAAGATAATTTATTCCGGTATCTCATATCTTATACATATCAGTTGTATAGAGGTGGCGGTAAAATAGTTCCGAAATAACTGTTATTTGTACCGGTATATCTCGAATAACATTTCTCCGGAAGATTAGTCGTAACGATCGAGTTCCCGCGCAAATTTCAAATCAGAGAAGGTCAAAAGGGCCACGCCCTTTCATATCTATTCATCAACCTGGTCTTAGAGTGGAAAAATCGAAATCCGGGCGTCCAAAATCTTCTAAAACGGTCGGAAACATGAACAATGTTCGCGACGAGCCTAACTTCTAAAACGGTCGTAGACATAGACGGTGTTCGCGACGAGCCTGACTTCTGAAAAGGTCGAAAACGAAGACAGTGTTCGCGACGAGCCTGATTTCTAAAACGATCGTAAACATAGACAGTGTTCGCGACGAGCCTGACTTCTAAAACGATCGGAAACGAAGACACGGTTCATGACTAGCCTGATTTCTAAAACGATCGTAAACATAGACAGTGTTCGCGACGAACCTGACTTCTAAAACGATCGGAAACGAAGACACGGTTCATGACGAGCCTGATTTCTAAGACTGTCATAGACATAGACGGTGTTCGCGACGAGCCTGACTTCTGAAAAGGTCGAAAACGAAGACAGTGTTCGCGACGAGCCTGATTTCTAAAACGATCGTAAACATAGACAGTGTTCGCGACGAACCTGACTTCTAAAACGATCGGAAACGAAGACACGGTTCATGACGAGCCTGATTTCTAAGACTGTCATAGACATAGACGGTGTTCGCGACGAGCCTGACTTCTGAAAAGGTCGAAAACGAAGACAGTGTTCGCGACGAGCCTGATTTCTAAAACGATCGTAAACATAGACAGTGTTCGCGACGAGCCTGACTTCTAAAACGATCGGAAACGAAGACACGGTTCATAACGAGCCTGATTTCTAAGACTGTCATAGACATAGACGGTGTTCGCGACGAGCCTGACTTCTGAAAAGGTCAAAAACGAAGACAGTGTTCGCGACGAGCCTGATTTCTAAAACGATCGTAAACATAGACAGTTTTCGCGATGAGCCTGACTTCTGAAAAGGTCAAAAACGAAGACAGTGTTCGCGACGAGCCTGATTTCTAAAACGATCGTAAACTAGACGGTGTTCGCGACGAGTCTGACTTCTAAAACGATCGGAAACGAAGACACGGTTCATGACTAGCCTGATTTCTAAAACGATCGTAAACATAGACGGTGTTCGCGACGAACCTGACTTCTGAAAAGGTCGAAAACGAAGACAGTGTTCGCGACGAGCCTGATTTCTAAAACGATCGTAAACATAGACAGTGTTCGCGACGAACCTGACTTCTAAAACGATCGGAAACGAAGACACGGTTCATGACGAGCCTGATTTCTAAGACTGTCATAGACATAGACGGTGTTCGCGACGAGCCTGACTTCTGAAAAGGTCGAAAACGAAGACAGTGTTCGCGACGAGCCTGATTTCTAAAACGATCGTAAACATAGACAGTGTTCGCGATGAGCCTGACTTCTGAAAAGGTCAAAAACGAAGACAGTGTTCGCGACGAGCCTGATTTCTAAAACGATCGTAAACTAGACGGTGTTCGCGACGAGTCTGACTTCTAAAACGATCGGAAACGAAGACACGGTTCATGACTAGCCTGATTTCTAAAACGATCGTAAACATAGACAGTGTTCGCGACGAGCCTGATTTCTAAAACGATCGTAAACATAGACAGTGTTCGCGATGAGCCTGACTTCTGAAAAGGTCGAAAACGAAGACAGAGTTCGCGACGAGCCTGACTTGTCTATCCGGAAGCGCGCTGCTGCTTTAAACGTGCTTGGATCATAATTATTTCGCACTGTACGCAAAGTTTTGGGGATCCATCAGTACAAAATTCAGTTGGTGCAAGAATTGAAGCCCGAACTAGAAAATTTTAATAGTTATAACCAAAAAAAAAACACGTTTCCATTAGGACGCAGCAATTTAACACACGTCCGATAGATTCCTACCTCGATTTCGTGAATTTTTCCGTGGCAAATCGATCTCCAGGAGATGCGACCTCCACGCAGTCCCGATTTAACGCATGCGGACTTTTTCCGGTGGGGTTACGACGAATCTAAACTTTACTAAAAGGAAATTGCGTCTAAGACGAAAAGTCTTCGGTTAATTTTTGAATTTGACCTTTTTTTTTGATACAATTGTTGTTTTGTTATACCGATTGAACGTTTCGTTTCCAGATTCTATAGAGTACATGGCGCTGACTGCGGATTATCTGGAAGGTGCTTTGGGTGTATTGAGAAAGAGTTTTTATCGACAGGAAGCGGCCAGCGTGGCCGTGGGTATAGCGAAAGACGACGAAGCCATGGACGAAATTGACGATTTCGTAAAAACCGTAGCCAAAGAAGGAGTTTCTCTGATTGCTCTAGATAAAAAAACGAACGCGGTTTGCGGTGTGGCTTTCAATAAACTCCAAGCGAAAAAAACCGGCGACGAAGCCTCGGATTTCCACAGACTGTCCGAGATTTGCCGGCGGCCGCCCGCGAAAGATTTGATCAAATTTATGGATAAGGCCGACAAGCAAACGGACCTTTTCGCATTATGCGAAGCGGATTGTCTTTTGGAAATAATGTTTTTGTCCACGTTGGAGAATTACGGTAACAGGGGAATCGCGACGAAGTTGTGCGAGGTTTCTGTGCGATTGGCGAGAACGTTGAGATACGATAGAGAAAACGTGAAACAGGACATCGACGGGAAGGAATTAGAGTTGGAACCGATACCCGAAGCTGTTTGCGCCCTTTTTACCGTTCCCAAATCCCGTAGGATCGGAAGGAGGTTGAATTGGACGATTGCCGTTACTTTGGGCTACGAAATTTTTTTTACTAACGGCGAACCTTTTTCGAAATTCCTCCCAAGCGACAATCGATTCACCACGGTTGAATATTTCATTATTTGAACCAACTTTTATTATATTTTAACTGTTTTGAGGATTTTAATTGACAATTAATTACGATCGAAGGGTTTTAAACGACAAATTTTTACATTTCGAATATTTTAATAAACGATTTTTTGAATATTATTGATGAATATCATTTTTTTCCTTTCCTTGATCACTGAGAAGTTGGCGAGCCTGATTAAGATGAAAAAAAGAAGCGGAATGTCTGTCTGACAGTTATTTCTGGGTAAATTTTGTTTTTCTAGTGCCACGACGAAGTAGAACTGTCAGAACTGTCAAATAGACGTTTACACGTTCCAATCTACCGTTAAAAATAAAGTTTTTCGCGTTTTTCTTTTTGTTTTTGCTCAATATCTTCCAAAATTGCTATTTTTACGAGGGATAATCTTTATGTTTTGCAGATTCCATCACAAATTTCGTTTTCCTAGTGCCACGACGGAGCAGAACTGTCAGAACTGTCAAATAGACGTTTACACGTTCCAATCTACCGTTAAAAATAAAGTTTTTCGCGTTTTTCTTTTTGTTTTTGCTCAATATCTTCCAAAATTGCTATTTTTACGAGGGATAATCTTTATGTTTTGCAGATTCCATCACAAATTTCGTTTTCCTAGTGCCACGACGGAGCAGAACTGTCAGAACTGTCAAATAGACGTTTACACGTTCCAATCTACCGTTAAAAATAAAGTTTTTCGCGTTTTTCTTTTTGTTTTTGCTCAATATCTTCCAAAATTGCTATTTTTACGAGGGATAATCTTTATGTTTTGAAGATTCCATCACAAATTTCGTTTTCCTAGTGCCACGACGAAGTAGAACTGTCAGAACTGTCAAATAGACGTTTACACGTTCCAATCTACCGTTAAAAATAAAGTTTTTCGCGTTTTTCTTTTTGTTTTTGCTCAATATCTTCCAAAATTGCTATTTTTACGAGGTATAATCTTTATGTTTTGCAGATTCCATCACAAATTTCGTTTTCCTAGTGCCACGACGAAGTAGAACTGTCAGAATTGTCAAATAGACGTTTACACGTTCCAATCTACCGTTAAAAATAAAGTTTTTTGAGTTTTTCTTTTTGTTTTTGCTCAATATCTTCCAAAATTGCTATTTTTACGAGGGATAATCTTTATGTTTTGCATATTCCATCACAAATTTCGTTTTCCTAGTGCCACGACGGAGCAGAACTGTCAGAACTGTCAAATAGACGTTTACACGTTCCAATCTACCGTTAAAAATAAAGTTTTTCGCGTTTTTATTTTTGTTTTTGCTCAATATCTTCCAAAATTGCTATTTTTACGAGGGATAATCTTTATGTTTTGCATATTCCATCACAAATTTCGTTTTTCTAGTGCCACGACGAAGTAGAACTGTCAGAACTGTCAAATAGACGTTTACACGTTCCAATCTACCGTTAAAAATAAAGTTTTTTGAGTTTTTCTTTTTGTTTTTGCTCAATATCTTCCAAAATTGCTATTTTTACGAGGGATAATCTTTATGTTTTGCATATTCCATCACAAATTTCGTTTTTCTAGTGCCACGACGAAGTAGAACTGTCAGAACTGTCAAATAGACGTTTACACGTTCCAATCTACCGTTAAAAATAAAGTTTTTCGCGTTTTTCTTTTTGTTTTTGCTCAATATCTTCCAAAATTGCTATTTTTACGAGGGATAATCTTTATGTTTTGCAGATTCCATCACAAATTTCGTTTTCCTAGTGCCACGACGAAGTAGAACTGTCAGAACTGTTAAATAGACGTTTACACGTTCCAATCTACCGTTAAAAATAAAGTTTTTCGCGTTTTTCTTTTTGTTTTTGCTCAATATCTTCCAAAATTGCTATTTTTACGAGGGATAATCTTTATGTTTTGCATATTCCATCACAAATTTCGTTTTTCTAGTGCCACGACGAAGTAGAACTGTCAGAATTGTCAAATAGACGTTTACACGTTCCAATCTACCGTTAAAAATAAAGTTTTTTGAGTTTTTCTTTTTGTTTTTGCTCAATATCTTCCAAAATTGCTATTTTTACGAGGTATAATCTTTATGTTTTGCATATTCCATCACAAATTTCGTTTTCCTAGTGCCACGACGAAGTAGAACTGTCAGAACTGTCAAATAGACGTTTACACGTTCCAATCTACCGTTAAAAATAAAGTTTTTTGAGTTTTTCTTTTTGTTTTTGCTCAATATCTTCCAAAATTGCTATTTTTACGAGGTATAATCTTTATGTTTTGCATATTCCATCACAAATTTCGTTTTCCTAGTGCCACGACGAAGTAGAACTGTCAAATAGACGTTTACACGTTCCAATCTACCGTTAAAAATAAAGTTTTTTGAGTTTTTCTTTTTGTTTTTGCTCAATATCTTCCAAAATTGCTATTTTTACGAGGTATAATCTTTATGTTTTGCATATTCCATCACAAATTTCGTTTTCCTAGTGCCACGACGAAGTAGAACTGTCAGAACTGTCAAATAGACGTTTACACGTTCCAATCTACCGTTAAAAATAAAGTTTTTTGAGTTTTTCTTTTTGTTTTTGCTCAATATCTTCCAAAATTGCTATTTTTACGAGGGATAATCTTTATGTTTTGCATATTCCATCACAAATTTCGTTTTCCTAGTGCCACGACGGAGCAGAACTGTCAGAACTGTCAAATAGACGTTTACACGTTCCAATCTACCGTTAAAAATAAAGTTTTTCGCGTTTTTATTTTTGTTTTTGCTCAATATCTTCCAAAATTGCTATTTTTACGAGGGATAATCTTTATGTTTTGCATATTCCATCACAAATTTCGTTTTTCTAGTGCCACGACGAAGTAGAACTGTCAGAACTGTCAAATAGACGTTTACACGTTCCAATCTACCGTTAAAAATAAAGTTTTTTGAGTTTTTCTTTTTGTTTTTGCTCAATATCTTCCAAAATTGCTATTTTTACGAGGGATAATCTTTATGTTTTGCATATTCCATCACAAATTTCGTTTTTCTAGTGCCACGACGAAGTAGAACTGTCAGAACTGTCAAATAGACGTTTACACGTTCCAATCTACCGTTAAAAATAAAGTTTTTCGCGTTTTTCTTTTTGTTTTTGCTCAATATCTTCCAAAATTGCTATTTTTACGAGGGATAATCTTTATGTTTTGCAGATTCCATCACAAATTTCGTTTTCCTAGTGCCACGACGAAGTAGAACTGTCAGAACTGTTAAATAGACGTTTACACGTTCCAATCTACCGTTAAAAATAAAGTTTTTCGCGTTTTTCTTTTTGTTTTTGCTCAATATCTTCCAAAATTGCTATTTTTACGAGGGATAATCTTTATGTTTTGCATATTCCATCACAAATTTCGTTTTTCTAGTGCCACGACGAAGTAGAACTGTCAGAATTGTCAAATAGACGTTTACACGTTCCAATCTACCGTTAAAAATAAAGTTTTTTGAGTTTTTCTTTTTGTTTTTGCTCAATATCTTCCAAAATTGCTATTTTTACGAGGTATAATCTTTATGTTTTGCATATTCCATCACAAATTTCGTTTTCCTAGTGCCACGACGAAGTAGAACTGTCAGAACTGTCAAATAGACGTTTACACGTTCCAATCTACCGTTAAAAATAAAGTTTTTTGAGTTTTTCTTTTTGTTTTTGCTCAATATCTTCCAAAATTGCTATTTTTACGAGGTATAATCTTTATGTTTTGCATATTCCATCACAAATTTCGTTTTCCTAGTGCCACGACGAAGTAGAACTGTCAAATAGACGTTTACACGTTCCAATCTACCGTTAAAAATAAAGTTTTTTGAGTTTTTCTTTTTGTTTTTGCTCAATATCTTCCAAAATTGCTATTTTTACGAGGTATAATCTTTATGTTTTGCATATTCCATCACAAATTTCGTTTTCCTAGTGCCACGACGAAGTAGAACTGTCAGAACTGTCAAATAGACGTTTACACGTTCCAATCTACCGTTAAAAATAAAGTTTTTTGAGTTTTTCTTTTTGTTTTTGCTCAATATCTTCCAAAATTGCTATTTTTACGAGGGATAATCTTTATGTTTTGCATATTCCATCACAAATTTCGTTTTCCTAGTGCCACGACGGAGCAGAACTGTCAAATAGACGTTTACACGTTCCAATCTACCGTTAAAAATAGTTTTTCTGATTATATCGAAGGGGTTGTTTTCTTTTTGAAGGAATTTATCTAATTTTGAATTGGTACCGACTACTACAAAATCGATCTCTTCGTGTTGAAGGATAAATCTTTTAATGAACAACTTGGTATATCTAAGAAAAATTTGAGAGCGAATGTAATTAAAATACCGTCGACATCCACCAACCGATTTAATTAAACTTGTTAATTACAAATATTTCAGTCACAGTTTGACAATGTAATTAACTGTGATAACTTGGAAAACGTTAAACGTTTTTAATTCTATGTTTTGTGATTATAATTTCGAAAATTTACTCTGAAAACGTGAGATTTCATGTCACCCTTAAAAACTCTTCCCCTTCCAGTTTATGACTTCCGATCGCTCGTAAATTATTTTTTTTTCACTTCCAAAATGGGTTTCATTCATAACCACGTACCTTATTCTCAATGTTGAACATTTTTGACGGGTTTTTCTACTAAAAATTGAAAAAAACTTCCGGAAATATCAACCCCCTCCCCCAATTTCGCGAAATTTTTGTCAAATCTTGTTCCAGATTGAAGAATATTTAACAAATTTCGTTTATATCCCAGCCCTGTTCGTATAATTTTTCAAAATATCTCCGAAAATATTTATTTTAGAGAAAATTATTTCAAACAAAAAATGAAGCTCACAAAAAGCTTTATAAAAAAGGTTGAACACATTTTTTACGTAAACCTATTTTTTTGGCTGTTATGATCGAAAATACATCAAGAGTTTTTTTCACGCAAAGCCCTGTTCATACAATTTTTCAAAATATCTCCGAAAATATTTATTTTAGAGAAAATTGTTTCAAACAAAAAATGAAGCTCACAAAAAGCTTTTTAAAAAAGGCTGAACACATTTTTTACGTAAACCTATTTTTTTGGCTGTTATGATCGAAAATACATCAGGAGTTTTTTTCACGCAAAGCCCTGTTCATACAATTTTTCTAAATATCTCCGAAAATATTTATTTTAGAGAAAATTATTTCAAACAAAAAATGAAGCTCACAAAAAGCTTTATAAAAAAGGTTGAACACATTTTTTACGTAAACCTATTTTTTTGGCTGTTATGATCGAAAATACATCAGGAGTTTTTTTCACGCAAAGCCCTGTTCATACAATTTTTCAAAATATCTCCGAAAATATTTATTTTAGAGAAAATTATTTCAAACAAAAAATGAAGCTCACAAAAAGCTTTATAAAAAAGGTTGAACACATTTTTTACGTAAACCTATTTTTTTGGCTGTTATGATCGAAAATACATCAAGAGTTTTTTTCACGCAAAGCCCTGTTCATACAATTTTTCTAAATATCTCCGAAAATATTTATTTTAGAGAAAATTATTTCAAACAAAAAATGAAGCTCACAAAAAGCTTTTTAAAAAAGGCTGAACACATTTTTTACGTAAACCTATTTTTTTGGCTGTTATGATCGAAAATACATCAGGAGTTTTTTTCACGCAAAGCCCTGTTCATACAATTTTTCAAAATATCTCCGAAAATATTTATTTTAGAGAAAATTGTTTCAAACAAAAAATGAAGCTCACAAAAAGCTTTTTAAAAAAGGCTGAACACATTTTTTACGTAAACCTATTTTTTTGGCTGTTATGATCGAAAATACATCAAGAGTTTTTTTCACGCAAAGCCCTGTTCATACAATTTTTCTAAATATCTCCGAAAATATTTATTTTAGAGAAAATTATTTCAAACAAAAAATGAAGCTCACAAAAAGCTTTATAAAAAAGGTTGAACACATTTTTTACGTAAACCTATTTTTTTGGCTGTTATGATCGAAAATACATCAGGAGTTTTTTTCACGCAAAGCCCTGTTCATACAATTTTTCAAAATATCTCCGAAAATATTTATTTTAGAGAAAATTGTTTCAAACAAAAAATGAAGCTCACAAAAAGCTTTTTAAAAAAGGCTGAACACATTTTTTACGTAAACCTATTTTTTTGGCTGTTATGATCGAAAATACATCAAGAGTTTTTTTCACGCAAAGCCCTGTTCATACATTTTTTCAAAATATCTCCGAAAATATTTATTTTAGAGAAAATTATTTCAAACAAAAAATGAAGCTCACAAAAAGCTTTATAAAAAAGGTTGAACACATTTTTTACGTAAACCTATTTTTTTGGCTGTTATGATCGAAAATACATCAGGAGTTTTTTTCACGCAAAGCCCTGTTCATACAATTTTTCTAAATATCTCCGAAAATATTTATTTTAGAGAAAATTATTTCAAACAAAAAATGAAGCTCACAAAAAGCTTTATAAAAAAGGTTGAACACATTTTTTACGTAAACCTATTTTTTTGGCTGTTATGATCGAAAATACATCAAGAGTTTTTTTCACGCAAAGCCCTGTTCATACAATTTTTCTAAATATCTCCGAAAATATTTATTTTAGAGAAAATTATTTCAAACAAAAAATGAAGCTCACAAAAAGCTTTTTAAAAAAGGCTGAACACATTTTTTACGTAAACCTATTTTTTTGGCTGTTATGATCGAAAATACATCAGGAGTTTTTTTCACGCAAAGCCCTGTTCATACAATTTTTCAAAATATCTCCGAAAATATTTATTTTAGAGAAAATTGTTTCAAACAAAAAATGAAGCTCACAAAAAGCTTTTTAAAAAAGGCTGAACACATTTTTTACGTAAACCTATTTTTTTGGCTGTTATGATCGAAAATACATCAAGAGTTTTTTTCACGCAAAGCCCTGTTCATACAATTTTTCTAAATATCTCCGAAAATATTTATTTTAGAGAAAATTATTTCAAACAAAAAATGAAGCTCACAAAAAGCTTTTTAAAAAAGGCTGAACACATTTTTTACGTAAACCTATTTTTTTGGCTGTTATGATCGAAAATACATCAGGAGTTTTTTTCACGCAAAGCCCTGTTCATACAATTTTTCAAAATATCTCCGAAAATATTTATTTTAGAGAAAATTGTTTCAAACAAAAAATGAAGCTCACAAAAAGCTTTTTAAAAAAGGCTGAACACATTTTTTACGTAAACCTATTTTTTTGGCTGTTATGATCGAAAATACATCAAGAGTTTTTTTCACGCAAAGCCCTGTTCATACATTTTTTCAAAATATCTCCGAAAATATTTATTTTAGAGAAAATTATTTCAAACAAAAAATGAAGCTCACAAAAAGCTTTATAAAAAAGGTTAAACACATTTTTTACGTAAACCTATTTTTTTGGCTGTTATGATCGAAAATACATCAGGAGTTTTTTTCACGCAAAGCCCTGTTCATACAATTTTTCTAAATATCTCCGAAAATATTTATTTTAGAGAAAATTATTTCAAACAAAAAATGAAGCTCACAAAAAGCTTTATAAAAAAGGTTGAACACATTTTTTACGTAAACCTATTTTTTTGGCTGTTATGATCGAAAATACATCAGGAGTTTTTTTCACGCAAAGCCCTGTTCATACAATTTTTCAAAATATCTCCGAAAATATTTATTTTAGAGAAAATTATTTCAAACAAAAAATGAAGCTCACAAAAAGCTTTATAAAAAAGGTTGAACACATTTTTTACGTAAACCTATTTTTTTGGCTGTTATGATCGAAAATACATCAGGAGTTTTTTTCACGCAAAGCCCTGTTCATACAATTTTTCTAAATATCTCCGAAAATATTTATTTTAGAGAAAATTATTTCAAACAAAAAATGAAGCTCACAAAAAGCTTTATAAAAAAGGTTGAACACATTTTTTACGTAAACCTATTTTTTTGGCTGTTATGATCGAAAATACACCAGGAGTTTTTTTCACGCTAAGCGTCAGCCATTTTAGGTTGTCGTAGCAACCAATAGAATAGGTTTACGTAAAAAATGATTAAAATCTTTTTTCTACAACTTTTTACGAACTTCATTTTTTGTTTGAAACATTTTTCTCTAAAATCAATATTTACGGAGATATTCAGTAAAGTTCGTCTCGTTAGCCTTCGTTTCGAAACCTCGAGATTTAATCGTTTCAAGTCGTTTTGGTACGATTCAAACGGAATTTTTTTGACTATTAAATGTACGAAAAGATTATTGGAAAAAAAAACAATCAACTCACCTCACTGCAAACAATATTCCCACTATTACTATAGTCGATACAAGTACCATAGTAGCCACCAATCTCCAATCGATTTTATAAATACATTTCTCCCCTTTAAAACCACATTTCGGCTCCGCGCGTGGTAATTTCCCACCAACCCATTGTATGGGACGATCCAAATCGAAATATTTAAATTCCTGCAATTCCAATACAACAGGAAATTTCATAATTCACAATAAAAATACCACCCCCCAAGTATCCCGAACACGTCCCAACCACCCGGCTCTTTAGACTTATTACCGGACTAATAACGAAAAAATCTGATTTAAAAAATGACTTACGGGTAAAGCGAACATCGTATTACTTCCGTTAGGTTTGTATTGAAAATATCCGACCGGTTGCATGCTCATGCGGATCGTTCCGTTCATCTCTTTGTCATCGAGCAGAGCTACAACAGTGAAATTACCTTCCGCGTCCCCATTTCCGTCTATAAATACCTGTAAACCATTAAAATTGATATCCAACGAATTTCCTGCGAACTGGAGCAAAAAACACGTCTAACTAGGAGGTTAGATCAATTTTTCGGGGGGTTTTTTGATTATCTAGGGGATAAAATGGAATTTGAGATTGTACCAGAGCACCAGCGAACGGTTCGGAGTTGTCCCACTGAAAGAAAATGGTGGAAACATTCCTTTATTCGTTACCGATAGCGTCTACTTGTCGCCCTGCTCTGATGAGACAATCGCCACGAAAACCGACTGATCAAAAATTTCTGGAACTGGAACCTGATGGGGAAATTGAATAATACGAGACGAACGGGAGTTGTTTGAAAAGTTTCCTACTTAACAAAGAGACAAAACATGTTTTTCCACCACAAAAATCGTTATTTTCCTCATTTAGAGTCCTTTAGAAGGTCCCACAGGAAGAAATCACAGTTCGCATGACCGCGCTGGCCGTATATTCTCCGAAATGAACATCAAGGTGAAGTACCATCCTGCAGGAAGTGCCGTATGTTGGATCGCTGTCCATTTGTCCACGTAAATCGTCGAGCAGTTCCAGATAACACACACAAGCACCCCGCGCAAGTTTTAATCGATCCTCAGTGGAGACTCCGAGGATTCTGGTCGTTTAGAGCGCGTCGCGTCGTCAACAGAGCCCGTTTTTCAAATTTCCACCCTGTTGAACGATTTGTTGTGGGTCGGAAACTTTTCAAACGATTCTCATATTTCCTAATAGGGAAAAACTTACATCGTATCCTTGTATAGAGTGGTAGGATCTGTTGATGATCCTATCTAAAATGGCGGTGCCGTTTCGTGGATCTTCGTTATTTTCGAAAACTTCCGTAAGAGCTCGCGCGTAAATCATGACGGCGTCGTATAAATACGCCGCTTGAATGGGTACCTGAAATGAAATTTTTTCTCATTTTCGTCTGGGGAACGGAGAATCCGCAAAACACCGCCGCCAGACTGGTTAAATACAATTTGTACCCCTAGTTATAAATTTGATAAATTTTTTGATTAAATCCGCATGAATCTATATGAAACGAGTAGTTTTTATTATAAAAATAAGAACCAATAATAACCGGAATAGTATTGCCGCGGGCGGAGCTTATACAGGGTGTCCCACGACGAGTTGATAAAACTATTTGTATATTGCAAAATACTTATAGGAAAATCATGAAAATTTTTTTACGTTTAGGTTTTCGGGTACGAACTTTTTAACTAAAATATTTTCAAAGATGGCCGACTTCCGGTTCTACCGGAAGTCGACTATAACTTTGTTATTTTATATGGAACACCCTGTATATTAATACATTTTTGAAATCTACGTAAAATTTTAGTATACTTTTGTCTAAAAACTTTTTTCGAAAAATGCATACTTTTTGAGTTATTAATTTTTTTGTAAAAATTGCAGACCCTTATAAATTATTTTTTTACGTGGATACCCTTAAAGTTATGAAAATGGTTTATGCTCGGTTGCTTTTAGCAAGGTTAGACGTATTTGAATCTATATTGAAAAATTTTTCATTCTATACAGGGTGTGTATAAAAAGTGTACAAAGTTTAACTTCATAAATATCAATTTTCTTCGTTTTTTTTAATAAAACCACCCGGTTTTTTCTATTTTAATGCATTCAGGGGTGAAAAATAAGGCAAATTCATGTATACTTTCCCATACCTAAACCTCACCGTTATCCAGATATTAAAAGTTTTCTCGAAATTTTTAGACATGCAGGTTAATATCTGGATAACTCTAAGGTTTAGATATAGGAAAGTATACATGAATTTGCATAATTTTTTACCCCTGAATGCATTAAAATATAGAAAACCGGGTGGTGTCATTTAAAAAAATGAAAAAAATTGATATTTATGAAATAAAACTTCAAACACTTTTTATACACACCCTGTATAAGAAGAAAAATTTTTCAACATAGATTCAAATACGTCTGACCTTGCTTAAAGCAATCGAACAGAAAATATTTTCATATTTTTAAGGGTAACTTCGTAAAAAAATATTTTATAAGGGTCTGCAATTTTTACAAAAAAATTAATAACTCAAAAAGTATGCATTTTTCGAAAAAAGTTTTCAAACAAAAGTACACTAAAATTTTACGTAGATTTCAAAAATGTATTAATATACAGGGTGTTCCATATAAAATAACAAAGTTATAGTCGACTTCCGGTAGAACCGGAAGTCGGCCATCTTTGAAAATATTTTAGTTAAAAAGATCGTATCCGAAAACCTAAACGTAGAAATTTTCATGATCTTACTATAATTATTTTACAATATACAGATAGTTTTATAAACTCGTCGTGGGACACCCTGTATAGCAAGTAACTTTCTTTTGGGGAAGTTCCAAAAAAAAGAATAGAAAAGCAGCAACAGAGATTAAAGGAGAAATTATAAAAAAAGCAGAGAATAAAAAATGGAAGGAATGCAGGATGAAGTATCTGAAGAAAAAAAGAAGAAGAAAATTTGATAAAACTTATCCATAATGCAGAGTACGATATAATCGAAAATAAAGACCGGGAATTGGGAGAAAAGCAAAAAGTCATAGACGAAAAAAAAACTGCGTTGTCATATGTCAAAAGGAAGCAACAATAACAAAATTTGGAGAGAGACAGAGAGAGAGAAAAAAGAGAAGAAACGAGCGTTGTAGTAGGAGAGAACATAGACAAACAGGTATTCCTGTCAGCTGTTTACCCCGAAGTCTATTCGTTCAATTGCGATGTCTACAATGTCTGTTGACAAACCAGTATAGCCGTTGCCTTCGTTTGTATAGCAGAATCGAAATTACACGTGAAACTATAACTCATAATTTATCGAAACCATTTTTAATGTAAAACATTCAAGTTTTTTTTCCTAAAGCAAAAACACAGCATGCTAAAAACTTGCGTAACACTTACAGATATGCTATCGAATATTTTATGATGATATGGAACACAAAATGGAGGCTTGGCCGATGTCGATTTGATTTGCTCGCAAATGTATCTGTGGATAATAAGAAAAACAAGGAAAAATAAATTGTTGATTGGTTTTAAGTCATATATAGATTGTAAATGGAATATTGGAAGCTTGCCCGGGTGTTTGAACCGCGCTCTTGCGAGTGCAGGGCATATTTTGCCACAATCCCACTACGAAAACACTTCGTGTTGGCGCCAGACAGCGTTCGATGACGAATGTTTAACTATGTTTGTTATACCACTCTAATGAGACGTTATAACGTCGAAACTAGTCAGCGGTTACAACTCTAAAGCTCTTCAGAAGAGATGTAATTCAATATTCGTCGAGGCATTAGCCAGGGAAATAGCTGTTTTCTTCTTTTTTGAAGGTGATTTTTGACAGTTATGGATTTATTAGTAAAATTAGATAATTATGTCATTTTAATGAAGAAAGATATAAAAAAAACTCCAATCCCCTGTATATTAGATACTAGCGGAGATCGAAAAGTAAAAATTTGATAGGTTATAGAAAAATAACCCACCTAAATTACAAAAAAAAAATTTATAATAATTAAACAACGAAATCTGACAACAGTGTCAGTTATTTGAACTGATTTATAGTGAATTCCTTGTTGTTTCGCTTGTCATTAAATAGAATGAAATCTGACAACAGTGTAGATTCTTATAGATGAGATTCTTATAGTTAATAAGTGTTATGTTCGAGGATCGATCTTTTTTTAACAATTATTTATTTGTAATTTATAAAAAAATATTTCCCAATCTAATATACTTAAACAACGCATTTACTCACTTATAATTTGGATTTCTGGGGTGAGAAGGTGTTAGTTTCAATACCGATCGAAATCCCATCACATCGCTGATGTTTCCCCAATTTTCTTGATTCAGAAACGGATCCAAATAATCTGTGGATCATAATTAGTACTAGTAAATCAAGTACTGAAGCAAAAAAATGATTTAATGCAACAGAAATTGTGTGAGTAGCTTTCGAATAAACAATATGATGACATCATAACATATTTCAATCATTTCTTATATAAAAAAGAAGAAGAAAAGAAGAAACAATTGAGAGACGAATACTGTGGGGTTAATGACCTATCTGATAATTTAATTACCGTGTAGATTTTTGAGCAAGGTTTCAAATTTATTTGCTCTATCAGAATTTTAATTTTAACGAAATATTCACTCTATATACGTGTGAAATATTAATTTTCAAATTGACTTTCGTTTGAAACCTTAAAAATTATAAAGAACGTTTACATGCACGTCCAAATTCAATGAAGTCATAAAAGAATCCCATTAAGAAAACACAATGTCGAAGCTGTTAAAAAAAAGTGTCGTTATTTCGACGTAAATGTTTATAATGACATATTTTATAGTTTAGGAATCAAAAGCGAAAAACCGAAAGTATAAAAAGTGTTAAAACAACACATATTCATGATATTTGAAGAAAAAAAATTGTTTGCCAGAAATTGGGTGGCAAAAGGCAAAAAATATTAAATGTAAAATACTAAAATGCATTTTTTGGTTATTCTCTGAATACCGAATCACTTAGAAACAGCTATTTATTCTTAACAACGAAAGTTTATTTACTACAAAAATGATCTCTCTAGAACTTGTTTTTTATTAGTTTAAACTGACCTTTATTGGTTTTCCAGTTGCCTACTAGCTTCTTTATTCGAACAAATTTCACAGTAAAAGTCGAAAATAATATGCAACACATGCAGTTCACATGTGTTGAACTTGTGTTTTCTTAATTGTCTATAATTTTCGGTTATATAAAACACCAGGTACATGAAAAACACTATTGATATCGAATTCTAACACGGGAAACCGATTCACAAGTGATTATAATAAGTGAAAAAGAAACACGAGATTGATAATAAAAATATTAAGTATAATATCAAGTAATGAAGCGCGGGAAATTGTCTATGGTCGGGTAACATTCGTAGTTCCGAACAAACTGATCCCGCGAGATCGATGGCTCGATAAAAACTCGTGCCAGTGTCGTGCCTTAAGCGACGCAGTGGGTTGAAGTACTTATACTTGCAATAGGACCTATCTCATTTGAACTATTGCAATTTAAAAATGTGTTAATTTGGTTGCTACGACCCTGTCGCAGGGTAACAGGGTCGCAGAACAAGAGTGATCACAAACGAAAGCGAATATCATAATTATTATCTGTGTGATTAGATTATAATGGTTGTAATTAGTTTTCAATCACTATTAGTCAATTATATGAAGTTGATATAGCAATAAATTAGTTTGAATATGAGAAATCATCGTTTATATGAAATTCCTCAAAATTTCCCAAAGTACTCAAATTTATGTCTCTTTTCCATATTATCATCAGAACATTAACGAGATATTAGATAAATGGAGCTCTTTTATAATTTGATGCTTGTCTTTAGAATTATTTTGAACAAAGTCATCAAAGTTTATTTTTTCGTACTACAGGAATTTCGAAAATAAGATCCCATTGCCTCGTCTGAGGTACGCCACTGTCACAGATTTTTATCGAGTTGCTATCGATCTGTCAGCGCGGGATCAGTTTATAACGGAGTGCAAAACGGTGAAGATTATGCAGCCATAGATAGTTTCCCGCGCTTTTTAAGTGATACAATACTTGATATTTTCACTATCAATCTGGTGTTTCTTTTTCATTTGTTATAATCACTTGTGAACCCGTTTTAAAATTCAATATAAATAGAGTGTTTTTCATGTTCCCGGTGTTTTATGAAGCCGAAAACCCTATACAACTAAGAAATCCCTACGTTCATAAAAAGTGTTGTAAACCGCATATTAAAGATTATTATCAACTTTTACCACATAACTTCCAATCAAGACACTAGTGAGCAACTGGAAAACCAAGAAAATGTTACTTAAAACAACTTCTACAATGGCGTTACCAGAAAACTTTAATTGGAAAACAAAATGGAGGTCTTTATGCTTGTCTTTTGGATGATTTTCAACAAAGTTATTGAAGTTTGTTTTTCTCGTATTGCGACAATTCCGAAAATAAGAAGATAATCTCACATCCTGGTTTTCTTTCGGGACTAATTGGAAGCAAAAAAGGTAACATCAGTATTCAGAGTATATTTTAAAAAATGCAATTTCTTATTTCTATACATTGTTTTTTTAAATTTTGTTGCCTTCTAAATGCATGTCACAGGTGCTATAAGCGTAAATTCAATTCGAATAATGGTTTGTATATATATGAAATATTAAAACTCACTTCTTCGCATTAACTCCATCCGTCTGTTCGGATCATATATTTCGTCGTCTACGGAGATGACGACGTAATCACCAGATTCCAATAATTTTCGTTTTTGTAGACATTTTACAAAATCTATTAACGCGATATGTTCGCCCACAAATACATAAACTGCAATAAGGCAAGCATTTATTGATATTAGTAATAAATAAAACAAGAAATTAATCATGCCACGTGTTAGTTACTAGATCATCTTTTATTTTATTTTTTATATGTTTTATCTACAAAATTCTGGTGGAGTTTTATTGAAATTTGGGTGCTAGGGGGTAGTCACGTATTCGATAAACGATATACGTGTTTAGCACGTGATTTTCAAATTAAGGAATCAGGATTTTATTTTTCCTGAGTAACGGAAACATCCAAACTGTCCCAAAGGAATAACCTCAAATTAGTGATTCGGGTAAAAACGTTCTTTTTATAATTAAATCGTAGCTCTGTGAACCTCTACGAGGGTTGCTTCTTAAGTTTTGAAGTATGGCAATACTAATGTGAATACGTCAATTATGACATTTTCCTCATAAAGTTTGACGTTTTAAACGGTGAACGTAATCAGAACGAAAATCAGAGATTTTCACGAAAACGCAAGAGATTTGGCAACAGTGTGTAGTACTTACCTCTGGTTATTTTATAAGTTTCTGCAACGATTTTGTCCATTTGTTCAATGTACTCTGGAATATAATCAGAGTAACGTTTCGTGTCAGTAATTGTAAGTCCATGGAATAGCGATTGCTCCTGTAAATAGAACAAAATTCCGTGTAGTTCTATGATACTTTGTTGCGACAAGAAATTCGGGATCAATCCGAGACTAATCTATAATTTGAAATAGTTACACTGGACTGGACAACCATTTTGTTAATAGATAAACTAAAAGCGATGAGTACATTAACGATCATAGATATAAAAAGAACTGCGCCAAAGTAAATAACTTACTTTTATGGCTTCCTGGACTTCACTTCCAGACGCTGGATGTGCTCCGGAAACTACTACGAAAGTGTGCCAATCAAAAGCACGTAACAGAGCGACGACGCTTTTCGATACTTTACTAGATGGCGGTAAAGTCCTTGCGAATGTAAAGAAAAGTCTTTTATTTGATACTTTTGTTTCACTGCATCTCTGGAGTTGGAAAAATTTCATTAAAAAACGAGTTCATTATATTGGAGATATGATATCCAAAAAAAAAACGTTAGACTAAACTAGTAAGACCACAAATTGCCTATTTTATAGATGGTTTACGGAGGTGATTTGAATTCGAGTTAGTTTTCTATTTTTAGTTAAAACTTCATTAAAATTTCATTGTTGCCATTACAATGCATTATCTTTAAATTTATTCCCGTGTCCTTACAAAAATTTGAAACGTTTTACAAGATGGCTACTGATTACTGATAAGTATTTTATTGAGGTTATTTTAAATATTGATAAAAAATTGTGTTTTCACAATATTATTATCATTATAAATACAAGAATTAAGTATGAAACTGTTGGACTGTTTAATTACGCCGTATATTTGAGCTTTTTTACCACATTTTATTCAACAATCTTTACTTTTATAAACAAATTTTATTACCAACAAATTTTCCCTCTAATATAATGTAATTGTCATTCAGTTTTCCGTCCGTCTTATTTGGTTGAACTTGACCAGTATTACATGTGTCATATGTCAGAAATTAATAGTTTTTAATAAGTATGAAAATATCCAATATTTTTTATAACTGTGTTTATTACGGGGTAATCCCAATATCTAATTACTGAATTATTCGTGTAAACCCGCGGAAGAGAACAATTTAATTATATGTTATCGATAGAATTAAAATTGCTTGTTTTATATGAGAGATATCAAATGAATAATTCAAATTCATACCGCTAGATGGTATTAATCGTACCTAACGGCGGTAATTGCTTCTTTAATACCATATCTTTCTGTTTTCCAATACGAAATTTGAAAATCAAATCTTGTTAAACTGATATATATATATACTTTTATTATTCCATTTGATTACTATGTAGTCTACCTAATAAATGACATCGTAAAGTAACTCGATTTCGAAAAATAAAATACTCTTGAGGTCGTAAACTTCGTATAAATATGAAAACAATTTGCAGTTAATTAAGATATCGTCTCCTTTTGATTCACAAAATCCTATTTGTAGTTATTTGAGTGCTTTAAGAAGACGAATATTTTCTCGAGTAAAAATTTTTCCGGTTCAGTAGAGAGAACACGAAGCAATATTATTAAAATTAATGAAAAAAATCAATTTTTGATGTCATATTGAACTAAAACGTATGCTGGAGTTTGATTTAAGACACATCAAAAGACATCAATAAATAAGAAGTGACGATCGAGTCCAATCGGCTTGTTAATCGACAAAATCTGACAAAAGTAGATGCCAGTTCATTCGAATTAAAAGGCAACACTGTTATTTGGGCAGACATTCTTTGAAATTAAGTTATGGGATCAATATTTTATCATAAATTACGTAAAAAGTTTTTAGATTAGGTTCGATTTAACGAACATCCCCTTATCTTATTGTAATATACAGAGTTTTGTGTAATTTATGGAAAAAATTAAGGGTTGGGTACTTAAACCAAGGGTTATGTGAAATTTTAGTACTATTTCAACCTGTTTAGCCGTTTTTTGCAATATTTGTGTTTATCGAGCTTATGAATTGTGATTACGTAGACCCATGGTCAATTAATACATTAAATATACTTTTAATTACTTAAATTTACATTTTTTGGAGACCCTTTTATAATTTTTTTCCCTGTATACAAAATTATGTCTATAGAAAGTTTATGGAAATTGAATAATCGAGTGTCTGGGTGATTGAAGAGATAATGTTAACTTTAGAACTAATAACAGCGATAAGTTCATTGAAATAAAGACTAAAAGTAATGAAAAAACTCAGTTGGGCGAAAATAAAAATTTAATTTGTTGTAAGTACATTCATAAAAAGTTTCTTTTCGGCAGCCGTATATTTCTAACGGTTTTCTTTTAAATGGAAATGCTTAAAAAAGTGTGGGTGGCATCATTCCAACCGTTTTATTCAAATTTTTATTAAATTTATAACTTTCGTGGTCGATTATATATCTTTCGAAACATTTTCTTATAATTAATTCATATTTTTTCACTAAAAATCTTGATATTCCCAGATTTTTCGTTAAATAAATGCCTTTGAACGACTATACCCTGTATAAACCTCAAAAGGTACGCTATAGTAGTAGTAATGCCACATTTAAAATCTTAGTTATGATTTACCCTGTATACGTTGCAATCGTACCATTATTAACAAATTATATGATAATTCAACTTTGACATTTACAGCTTTAGTTATGGATATACCCTGTATAATCAACTAATCGTAAAAGTATTAACGAATTCTCATTCTAAAGCCATTCAAAAAACTCAAATCCTTAGTTATGACTACACACTGTATAAACTATTATATCATCATTAAGTATCGTTTAATTGGCGCCATTCGAAAGTTATGACCACACCCTGTAGTATCAACGAAAGTATATTGATCAACATCGTATTATTTGTCTGTCTCTAATTAAAACGTTACTAGTTAATGACTTTTTACCATAGAACGTTTTTGCTATACCCTGTATAATCAACCAACGTCACCATCATCATTAATTAATTTATATATTGTAACGACTATACCTTGTATAATCAAGGAACCGTTAGCAAACTTCAAAGAGATATTTTTTCAAGTTTTCCTATCCTCCCACCTACTTATTAATTAATTAACGTCATGTTAGGGAGATCTACTGTGATTAAATATCGGATTTTGATTGTACGATGGATATTTTCCTCTTCCATCGTATCTATATTCAAATCACCCAATCCGAAATTAACATAAATCTGGTATCTATCGAAACATTGCTTTAATCGTAACACGATATTCGGAAAAACTAAATGCCTTTCATTAATTATTGTCATACATACATCAATTTGAATAGAAATTCAATACCTGAAATATTCCAGACAATCTGATTTATTATAATGTGTTATCCGTAAATGACGAACGCTTGTCAAGACTCCTTTATAATTAATAACGAAAATCGTTTACGAAATTTACATAATGTTACATTGATCCAATGCTTTCCAATTTTCGGCTTTAATATTACACATTCAATCTTCATACCGACTCCATTTTGTAGTTAATTGAGAAAGCGAAAATTTGTTCTCGAAAAGGTTCTTAAAATATACGTCAGGAAACGATTTTCTGAGTAAATAATTTCAATCGAATAATCATGTGATAGATCGCTATTTGGTTATTGAGAAAAAAAAATGTTTTTATAAAATCGATTCAAGGTTACTGGGGCATCTAGCTTTTATTTCGAACTAAATCATTCGCACCATTACGAATTTTTGTTTTTGTGAAGAAATAAAAATTTAGAAATCGTCAATACACTGATTCTGAACTTAAAAAATGTAAAACAATGGATACGTAGACAGTAACTCCTCCTCCTAGTACGCAATGGACTCGACCGAACTGTTTGTACCATAGAATTAATATTAAAGACAGAGAGAGAAAACTTCCTAAATTCATGCAGAGAAAAATAACGTTAGTTTACTATGCTCTATCTCTCTCTACTATATTCTGATTCGTCATTACGTCGAAGTTTCGAGTGGTGCTATTGTTACTTATTCCAATTATTCTATTTTTATTTCTATGGTTTGTTATACGAAGACGTGTCAAAAAATATAATCAACCCATAAAATGAAATTAATATATGAAAAAATCTCTCTTTTAAATTTAATCAATGTTTTCTGATTAAATAAGTTGATCTAGAAATTTACAAAAGCCGTTATTTCCATTAGGTCTTAACACCCGAATCGACAAAAACATCACGAATATAAACAAAAACAAGTAAATGAAAAACGGCACATTTAATGCCGTTAATGTATATAATCCTCACTAAATAGTCGAACTCGATATTTAATTAACTTACTGGTTGGAGACAAACAAAGTTCCGATGGCCACAAGCTGATATATATTGAAAAAGTATTAGATTTTGATTTAATTGAATTAAACAAATTTTCTACTTTGACATTATGTATAAAATAACAAGAAACTGCATTCGATATTCTACTTTAATTAAAATTAAAACTATTAATCACGCCAGTAATTGTATTTTAATAAATTCATTAATTTTCATTAAGCGGAAACTTGAAATTATCACCTGTCTGACATCCAACTTCCTTCCTCTTCTTTACTTATACATATAGCGTCTAAATTTGTAACATAGATAAACAAAAAACATAGATACTCACATCAGGACAGATAGTTTATTTAAAAAAATAATTTGCAACTGTTTAATTAAAATTAAAGCACAAAAAATATATTTTCACATAATCAAATAGTGGAAATATTTATGCAAACGGGGAAGTAACAGTAGCCATTTCGTTTTCTTAATGGTCTGATCTTGAACCAGTTGTCTCAAGGTCAATTATTTTAATGTTAAAAGTTTTATAATATGGGTATGCTTGTTAGATTGAACGGACGTTGGGCAAAAATTACGAAAAATAAATAATTTTATGTTGATAGTGCATTGTTGATGTATAATATTACGCATGAAACGATTGTGATCATCCATTGTGATTTGTGCTGTTTATATATTATTTTTACCTTTTCGAAAGTCTTTGTTTACCGATTACAGTGATAATTTTTTGAAAATCTTTAGAATATTGAGTATTACTATACGAATCCATTAATTTAAGCATTTATTCCCATATTTTAAAAATTTCACACGTTTTACAAGATGGCTGCCGGATATCAACAATGCTTGTTTCAAGTTCTATTTTCACTTGTTATTCATTGACGCATGTCAAATTAATAGTTAAAGGTTGAATCTCTAGATGGCGCCAATTAGACCAAATATCGTAAACTATCTAAATATAGGTGATCTGTGTTTGATTCATTTCGAGTATTTGTTATATACGAGGAATCTCGATTTGATTATACGTGCATTTGATCATTTTTCTTATACATACATAAGAAATCATCGGTAAATTCCAAGCCGCCGCCACCAAAGCTTCCGAAGAACACGTGTCGTCAGGTCCTATAAATGCCACCGTTCCGTTATCTCTCATCTCAGTCATGACTCTAATAGCTTGTGCAGCTAAAGATGATTTGCGAAGATATAAACCGAGTTCTGGTGGATTAGTACCAATATCAGCTGCTATGTAACTCAAACGACGACCAGGTAGGAGGTCTGGAAAAGGAATATTCTAACGACAGAAGTTTAGATGCTCAAATTTGAAAAAAATATCTTTTTTTTGTAGGTGCTCTCCTATTATAATAAATAAAATTAATATGAAATATAAAGAAGCAATAAACTCTGAATATTTCCAGATTACAGATTTTAATCGATTATTATCTAAAAAAAAATCGATATTTTGAAATATCGATCGTTTTAGTTAAACCAAATTCACTTGTCGTTACAAAGAAGCACATTTCATTTTTGGGCATGCGCATAATGCTTTTATAAGTATAGTTAAATAGAAAAACTTTGAACTAAATCATAGAATAATCAGTATTTGATTACTGAAATACATTTCAATGAACAATTTTCTTTATTACTTTTTAAGATACTTTTTATGTTCATTATTTTCAAATTTAACATTTCTCAAGTTAATTTATTTATGGTAATGCTAAAGTTGAGATTTGTGTCTTGGTATTTACCTAAATGAAAGTCTCGAACAAACATTAAAGATTAATAACGTTAGAATGAAATTTCCAACCAAACTTGAGATACGAAATTCAAATTCGATGAACTTTGATACTTTTTTATGTTGTCTGGTAGATGATTTGCTTTTCTTAAGGCGTATTTTCACGAGACTCAATTAAACGATTGTATTAATCACTAAGTCGGAAACAAATTGAAAAATTTTCTATTACTACTAAACTTGCATTGTCTACCATGTAAACTTTTTCAATTTCAACCTAGATCTTACGAATTTAATCGATTGATATAGATCGACTCGTGAAAATATGCCTTTATCGGCCATGATTCATGCAGGCGCGGAACACAACTACTAACCGTTTTAAAAATGTCGGCATTCAATTTGTAGAAGTGTAAAATGACAGCGTTTGTATAATAGTGCAGTAAAATTTCGTTTTATTTTTAAATTAGTTTACTCAATTTTATTAATTAGTCATATAGTGATGCTTTATAATTGATAATTACATCAGGTTGTTTGATATGTGTGACACGAAACACTATTTTAACCTACCTTTGTCTTCGTTAACTGCTTCTACCGCTAACGGCAACGCTCCAAGAACAACCTGAGCCTGTCTGTATACCCCTAGGAAACCTATCGTCACCGATTCACTAAAATTGTGAGCTCCAGTTCCCTTAAGATATTCGTATAACACGGAATAGTTCGGTGAACTTTTATTTTCTTTCAATTTTCCTGTGGGACCGGAGCACGTAATTTCGTTTCGGAAACTCGTGTTATCGGAAGCAAGCGAAATTTTTAAAGTCATTATTATCAGCCCGATTGAAAGTCGCATCATCATCTATCACAAATAAAATTTATTCCCGTCGATTTTTTTTAGTATATTGAACATTTAATTTAGTTCGAATGGACTATAAACAAGATGATTAATAAATTTAATATTAATGTGTATATAATAAAATAAATATTTCGATATTAATTATGTTTTCTTTCCGCCTTGAGGAACACTAGACACTTTTAAAATAATTTACCACGCCCCCTATACGCCATCATAAAATGTAGGACATTGAACCATAATTTAGTTCGTATTTGTATTAAATTAATATCATATATCCTGATAATTAAGAAAAATTAGTGCTCTACACTAATCGGCAAAAGTATGTAGTATAAAGAACTAGTAGGTTTCTGTGAATTTACAGTGTTGTCAGATATTCCGTTTATTAGATAATATAATGAAACTTGTCATATTTTATGTATTTGCGAATTTTTGACATATGACATATTTGACAATTTAGAAAGCTTCTATATCATTTTAATATAATATACGAGGATGGTCCCAGAAGTACCTTTCCCAAGAAAAGTTTATTTATGTGAAAGGCCTCGTAAATGTAGATATTATTACTAAATTATAATATTTATGTACAGGAATCGTTACTTTTCAGTATTTGTCAAGGATTTTCAGAAGAAAAAGTATAGAAAAAAATCTATATAAAAGAATTAATTATGTTTTCTTTCCGCCTTGAAGAACACTAGACACTTTTAAAATAATTTACCACGCCCCCTATACGCCATCATGAAATGTAGGACATTGAACCATAATTTAGTTCGTATTTGTATTAAATTCATATACATTTTATAAAATAACTAAAATATCTAAATAAATACTCCGGATTATATTTTGACGTGATTTTTCTCTATTTATATCCAGCAGAGTTGAATTTTATGACCTATTTTAATTGTCATATTTACAAAACAGAACAAGCATAAATAAGACTTATGAAACGCCTCGTTTGCAAGAACTGATCAATATCTAAATTTTAACTATTCATTCCAAATAATTTTCATCTTATGGAATAGAATACAAAAAAGCATTTTGCTGCGTCGTAGTATATATGAATATACAATCGCCCAGCTCAAAAGACGTAAACAATAATTGTTAAAAAAAACAACGATTTTACTTGTACTAAATTAATGTCATATATCCTGATAATTAAGAAAAATTAGTGCTCTACACTAATCGGCGAAAGTATGTAGTATATAAAACTAGTACTCGATTAAAGGTTTCTGTGAATTTACAGTGTTGTCAGATATTATTAGATAATATAATGAAACTTATCATATTTTATGTATTTGCGAATTTTTGACATATGACATATTTGACAATTTGTAAAGCTTCTATATCATTTTAATATAATATACGAGGATGGTCCCAGAAGTACCTGTCCCAAGAATAGTTTATTTATGTGAAAGGCCTCGTAAATGTAGATATAATTACTTTATTATAATATTTATGTACAGGAATCGTTACTTTTCAGTATTTGTCAAGGATTTTCAGAAGAAAAAGTATAGAAAAAAATCTATATAAAAGAATTAATTATGTTTTCTTTCCGCCTTGAAGAACACTAGACACTTTTAAAATAATTTACCACGCCCCCTATACGCCATCATGAAATGTAGGACATTGAACCATAATTTAGTTCGTATTTGTAATAAATTCATATACATTTTATAAAATATCTATATAAATACTTATCATATTTTATGTATTTGAGAATTTTTTTATATATGATATATTTGACAATTTGTAAAGCTTCTATATCATTTTAATATAATATACGAGGATGGTCCCAGAAGTACCTGTCCCAAGAATAGTTTATTTATGTGAAAGGCCTCGTAAATATAGATATAATTAATATATTATAATATTTATGTACAGGAATCGTTACTTTTCAGTATTTGTCAAGGATTTTCAGAAGAAAAAGTATAGAAAAAAATCTATATAAAAGAATTAATTATGTTTTCTTTCCGCCTCGAGTAACACTAGACACTTTTAAAATAATTTACCACGCCCCCTATACGCCATCATGAAATGTAGGACATTGAACCATAATTTAGTTCGTATTTGTAATAAATTCATATACATTTTATAAAATATCTATATAAATACTTATCATATTTTATGTATTTGAGAATTTTTTTATATATGATATATTTGACAATTTGTAAAGCTTCTATATCATTTTAATATAATATACGAGGATGGTCCCAGAAGTACCTGTCCCAAGAATAGTTTATTTATGTGAAAGGCCTCGTAAATGTAGATATAATTAATATATTATAATATTTATGTACAGGAATCGTTACTTTTCAGTATTTGTCAAGGATTTTCAGAAGAAAAAGTATAGAAAAAAATCTATATAAAAGAATACATTTTTCTTATTTCAAGAATATTTGAAAGATCTGACAACAATGTAAATACAAGATCGACCACATCACAAAATCATCTTTTATTTATATTTTGAATAGAAAAAAAAACATAGATATGGAAAAATTCTAATAAGACAAAATAAATGTTGAAAAACCGTCTTCAAACAGCAAAAACCGACTTTATCTCGGCAATATTTCACCCCACGTACCTCATTTCAATTGTAAACAACCCTGAATATCAATATCATTAAACAAACATATTTTTTTAATACAAACTTCGCGGATCGCTTGTAAAAAGGTAAACAAAGACATAGATAAAAGCAAACCAAATAAATCTAGACGGACCGGACGTGACGTTCAAAAACATCATCGAAACTAAGGTGTGGTATGACGTAAGACTATGGGTTTCTCGCGTTGATTAAGTATACCAAAAATTTATCATACAGCATTGATTTTGAGCGGAACGTTTTAACGCTAATATTCACATTATGTAAAATATACCGGATTATCAATAAGATTATTCGACGTAATAACATGGTTGTTTAATTATTGAATCGTCCTTGTATAAATAGCGTGAACCAGAGACAATTCTTGCGTTAATCTATAATTCGTCGCTTATCCACAGCAATAACAGTCTTTATATATTGTTATGAATGAGACGAAAAACGATTGGATGAAATTTCATTATCACCGAAGACGACGCCATCGTCTGCGAGAAATTCTATTATTTACCACACTAAATCACTTCTTATTTTTGTCGTTGATTCACTCCCAACAAATTCGGTGATTTGAGATTTGAATTTGTTATATATAAATACAAAATACAAATAATTAAAAAACTGTAAATAACTTGTAGTAACAGTAATTTATCCTTATAGATAGATAACCTCAATTACACTGTATAATTAGTGTTGCCTATCTATTAGTGAAATTATTTATTCGATTGTTTTTTTATGTTGGCAAAACTAGGAATGTGTAAGATGACTAATACTCGCTCTGATGCTTTAAATAATCTGCTAAAAATCTAAAAAAGAGTTATACGTAAATAATTATTTTGAAATTTATAATTAAGCTTCAAAAATATATCGTGTACACTATTCTACCTACTGTTTTTATTTATATAAATTTTTTTCTTTCAATAAATATTAAAATATTTATTAAACAAAACTGTTTGAAACCCGCGAAGTTTTTACGCGCGAAATAACGTATTGACCACCCTTATAACCGATAGCAAAACATCAGCAACGGAACTGAAATCCGGAATATTATTTACCGTTAGATTTTCTTGAGCGAAAATTCGCGCAAACTCCAAATTTTCTTGTCGGGAATCAACAGGTTCCATTTAACTCTTGGAGTTACAGGGATCGGCTCAAAACTACTCATTTTTACGTTGATTATTACGTCGATGACTGTCTGACTATTGTAAATAACATATTTTCATTTATTACACAATAAAAAATAATAAATATTGTACAATTACAACCGCATTTCTAAAAATATTTATGAGGTTGCATACTTTCTATATTTATATATATTAAGAATAGCCCCATCTATATGTAAATAATAGAAATGAATCAGACCATAGAACTAAACTTTATCTATTATGACGGGAAATGACGTCATGAATATATTACAAAATGAGTATTCCTATACGAATAAATTCTGTATACAAATGTCAATAATAGCAAACAACAAATATCCCCATATTTAGAATAGTTTTGTCACAAGCTATTTAAAATGAATATAATTACATCTGAAAGCGAATTGTTTACAGATTAGTTAGATGAAATGTTCCTAAATGAGAAATTATATCTGGAACGTCTACTAGTTATAGTAACTTTATCTATTATAACGGAAATGACGTCATGAATATATTACAAAATGAGTATTCCTATACGAATAAATTCTGTATACAAATGTCAATAATAGCAAACAACAAATATCCCCATATTTCGAATAGTTTTGTCACAAGCTCTTTAAAATGATTACAATTACATCTGAAAGCGAATTGTTTACAGATTAGTTAGATGAAATGTTCCTAAATGAGAAATTATATCTGGAACGTCTACTAGTTATAGTAACTTTATCTATTATAACGGAAATGACGTCATGAATATATTACAAAATGAGTATTCCTATACGAATAAATTCTGTATACAAATGTCAATAATAGCAAACAACAAATATCCCCATATTTAGAATAGTTTTGTCACAAGCTCTTTAAAATGATTACAATTACATCTGAAAGCGAATTGTTTACAGATTAGTTAGATGAAATGTTCCTAAATGAGAAATTATATCTGGAACGTCTACTAGTTATAGTAACTTTATCTATTATAACGGAAATGACGTCATGAATATATTACAAAATGAGTATTCCTATACGAATAAATTCTGTATACAAATGTCAATAATAGCAAACAACAAATATCCCCATATTTAGAATAGTTTTGTCACAAGCTATTTAAAATGAATATAATTACATCTGAAAGCGAATTGTTTACAGATTAGTTAGATGAAATGTTCCTAAATGAGAAATTATATCTGGAACGTCTACTAGTTATAGTAACTTTATCTATTATAACGGAAATGACGTCATGAATATATTACAAAATGAGTATTCCTATACGAATAAATTCTGCATACAAATGTCAATAATAGCAAACAACAAATATCCCCATATTTCGAATAGTTTTGTCACAAGTTCTTCAAAATGAATATAATTACGTCTGAAAGCGAATTACTAACGGATTGGTTAGAAGAAATGTTCCTAAATGAGAAGTTATACCTGGAACCTCAACTAGATAGAGCGACAACAATTTTAGTGAAAGACGTGTGTAATTTATTGAGGCACGACAACCATGTTTTTGCTTTTTCTGTGGATACTTTAGAAGAATATATCAGAAGAAAGGCTATTTTAGAAGAAGAAATAGATGATCCGGCCCTGACTGTAGTAGTTACAATATTCATTTGTGGTAAAGTTGTTGGAATTCAAGACGTGAAAATAAAAATACTTCAAAATATTCTAAGAAGAATGACAGGCAGAAATTACCACACAAATATAATAAAACAAAAAGAAATGGAAATTCTCAAAACCTTCGATTACAGTTTACCGATAAATAACGACGTTGACGATTTGAAAACTTTTATTTCCAAGTTTGAAACGCAAAGCTGTATCAGAGTATCGATTATCTCGTTATGTTGCGAAATCCTCGAAGCTCTTTATATAACAAGAAGTCACTGGTTTTATTCGCTTAAAAACATGTATATTGTGAGCAACGAAGCGCTACAGGTATTTAAAAAGCTCATGCAAAGCAGACTCTATTTGCCAATAGGGATATTAATTTCCGCTTTTAGAATTACTTCCTACAAAAATACATTAAACGTCGATAAAATTCTGGAAGACTTAGCTAACGGCTCCCAAATTCATACCGACCATTTTAATGCTTTAATTTCAAAAATTGTAGAAATAATTAATGAATAATTGTATTTATAAGATAATTGTTTCAATTAACTGATTTAATTTAATGTTAAGTAGCTGTGTTACTACCCGAATAAAGTCTTTAAAAAAAAGTTTTGAAGAAATTTCAACACCTGTCATAAGTCATTTTGCCCTGTCAATGTAACGTGGTTGCCATTGACAACAATCTTATTTTCCAAATTTCTTTGAACAGGTTGTGCTAATAAACGTTAATTAATGTGCATTTTGCTTTAAATATTAATTATTCTTGTTCAAAAGAACAATTTTTGGACTATTTCTGTATCCTGTTGATAATGGATACTAATAATAACTTTCAAGTAACAGAAGAGAGGTTATGTTGAAAAATCATTTCAGTTGAGCCTTGTCCAGCTTTATTAGTAAAGAGTGAGTAATATTTTGTAAATATAATGAATTTTTTTAATTTCATACTTCTTAGACCTCTTTTATATAGTTTTATTAATTTATTATCTTGATTTTAATCTCTTTTAATTAAAAATTTCGTCTAAAAGCTTTTTAAATTGACGTCAATATTATATGCTTTTGAATGAAATTTTAATAGAAAGTGACCTAAAATAAAGATCACTAAATGTATAGCATTCTTTTTATATGACGTATTTAGTAACAAAAGTTTTTTTCAAATCTATTATATATTATAAAGTTGATTTTACTAGGGACTACATTGAGATAGTAAAATGATAAGGGTAATACAAATAAAACACATTTATAGTTGACTGCCTTTTTAATTAAAAATGCATACAACATTTGAAATATAATTTGAGTACTTCTTTTTAATTTTAAATGTACACACGCATCTCTAGATGTAAATTTAAACATAAAACAACAAAAAAATAACAGTCTTCTGTATAAAAGTAAAAATATAGTAAAATAATTGATTAAGCATTATTATTAATACTAAATTGGGAGATTCTTCATATAATTGCAACATTTTGTTTGCGTTATAGAAAATTGTATTACAATTGGATTCGATTTAAACAAAATTTAATTCAAAATTATTATGAGTATATCACAATTAAAATTATTGAAAATACAAAAAGCTGAGTATAGATACAGGAAAATAATTCCCTACTTGTTATTTTTTTTATATCCTATTTATTTTAAGCGAATTATACTAACGGAAATATGATTTATGCTGTATACAAAATTTTGCTCCGGAAACCAATAATTGTAGAAATATACTACATTGTCTAGCTGCTTGGAAGACTGTTGAGTTGGGAGAACTACAATCCTAATGATTCCTTGACACAGTACTAAATTTTTTAATTAAGCAAAAAACTAATACGAACTATATTTTTTTAATAAATTACTACTATTACTACAACAAAGTTTCGCCTAAATATAAAATGAGCAAAATATCAACTAGTCAGGTATATAAAGTAAATATGTTTTTCCAATGACCAAATATGCATATATAACACAATAATTATGAAAAATTGGTGTCAATAAGCAAATATTAGTTCATAGCAGGCAGTTTATCATCATCTAGCGCAATCATTTAAAAGACCTTTATCATACTATACGTTATAATCCATTTTAATACGTCTTCAAAATAGTTTTAGTAGATTCTCAAGGATAAAAATAAAATTAGATTTGGATGTCACATTTCTAAATAAATTTAGATTGTCCGGCTTGTTGTCATTCATCGATTAGCTGAGTAACACACCTCAGAAAGGTTTGAGTTCAATCTTATCACTTACTGTCTTTCTTCTGTACACCTTCAATACCGGTCTAAAATGGGGTGGATAGCAACAGAGTTGACTGGAAACTACCGATGCTACCCGAGCTCTCCAACATGATCACACCTAGAGGAGTATTTGCAAGACCTATTCGACAGGCAGACGTCCCACTACAATCTACAGAAGTTTAAGATCACTATCCACAGGCTAAGTTGGAAGTTTTGTAACCGTTGGTGATATTCATATGAACATACTGTTTACACTACCACTACATCAACACTCACAATCACAACGACTGAAGGTTCACCTTCTGTCTCTGAAGACGATAACTTGTTTATCGAAATGGGTGTCGGACAGTGTAATTCAGTGTAATTGTGAGTGTTGTTGAAGTTGTAGTGTAAATGGTGTGTTCAGTAATATCCACATGGCAGGCACCACTGCTTTTTACACAAAAATATATATATAAGAGAGATAATTATTATTGCTCCACTCCATCCCACTGCCACGCATGAAGCACGGCGCTGTCACGAGTTCTCTTCGAGGTTACGCGGCTAAAGACGAATCCCGCGTTTATAAAGACGGTTTCCCGCTCATTTTACTACGTATTACGATATTCGGTTTTCTTATATTTTTACTATAAATCTCGCGTTTAATTTTCAATAGTTTCGTAATCACTTGTGATCCAGTTTAAATTCCATCAATTATTGATGTTGCCAATAGCAAAAAGTCTCTTTTTACAAACGAACAAAGACCAAAAATACAAATTTTCGTAATATTTTGGGTTTTAAATAGTGTAGGAATATATTCACAAGATTCTACTGTCAGTATAACGAGTTTTCAGTATGAAAATGAAGAATATAAATGAATGAATGGTGAAAAAATACAATTCAATAATATATAAGGTAAATACTGTTTCTTTTTAGTTGGATAACGAAAATTTTTATGAAAAAATGTAACGAATATGCAGTTAATCACAATATGAATATTGATTATTTGAACAAAATGTTTATAAGAAATAGTACAAAATTATTTTGGCACTTTTCACCTGGTTGTGTTTGAGGAAACAAGATTTACCCAATATATAATTAAATTTATAAAGAAATGTAAAAAATAAACCCTGTATATTATATGTTGTTAAAAATTGATACTATATTCAATTGTTATTAAATATTTGTCGTTTCTATCTTAACAATTTGTAAATTCTTTGGTTTTTATGCAGATGAGATTATAAAAAAAAATAGTCCATATCGTAGACCAGACAAATAAAAATACTATAAAGCTCCAAAAGTTATAGAAGTTCATATTATTTCGATACTTTTATAAATAAAAGCTTTGTTCATAAAAGATAGTTTATAAATTAGCAGCAAATCAATTACAGCCATACTCAATTTATTATAAGAACTTTTTTATAGGTTTTGTTTTTGTTCTTTGTCTGAATTATTTTTTCGACATCCATAAAATAGTTTTAAAAATAAAGGGCCAAAGTTTAGTTTGTTTGTTGTTGAAAAAGTTGTTAATCTATAAAAATAACCGTAAAAATATTTCTTCATCGTATTAAAATATTAATTTTCGCGCGTAATTTCACTAAATGTCATACTATGTAATCAATTATGGCGTCTGTTGATCACTAAACGAATATTCATAACCCATCTGCCTGTCTATAACTTGCATCTTATTTTAACATACGTGTATTAAATATTTCACCCTGTTTTATACATTACAAGTATTGTACGAAATCCCGCTACCTGATTGGAGTAATCATTTTGCTTTATCAATAAAAATCGTTTAACTAAAATCGATTCGTGAGAACGTGCCTTTAGATATGTGTGACTGTTACGTGACAGCAGATATCCGTCAGTTGAAAGTGTTGTGAATCTTTTCTAAATTTAAATTACAATTAAATTTTTATTCAGTGATGGAATTAAGTGCAATGCAATTAATAGTGAGCGATAATTCGTTAATTTTGAGTTCTTTAATATGTTTTAAATTCAACTTATCACATACATAAAATTTTTAAATGGATTCTGTACTGTGGGTGAGTAGTGTAAAACTTTCTTATAAATTTAAATTATTTCCAACGTTGTTTTCTTTCCGTGTACAAATATTCTCAAGATTTCTTTTATAAATTTATGTAGATCGTCAGCAATAGAGTGGAAAAAGTGAAAAATTTGAAAAGAATGTGTTTTGTGTGTGTGAGAAAGTATAACGATAGTGGTTTCGTAAAAATCACCAAATTGGTATTACCCATTTCCTCTCGGCTTTTTTTGTTCCATTTATTTTATGGTTTTGTGGTTTTTTCGAAGAAAAATTGTTTTCAATTTCCTACTGGTAAATCAATATGGCTGACCTTTCGGCCATATTTAGTTTAGATAGATTGAATGCAAAGTGCTGCGTAGGGCATCTTTTACTTTTTACCAATAAAACCTAGTAAATTACATATATTCCAAGCTATTCCAACCTATTGATCATATTGTGCAATAAAATTATATGGTAAAATTAGTCTCGAAACAAAAATCAACCAACAAGTGAAAGTGAGGTTATGATTATTTTGAAATTTTATTTTCGTTGATGGAATTAAAATGAGTAGAAAAGACAAGTATTTTTTAAGGTGAATATACATTTTTTCTTAATTATGCAAATCGTGTGAAATCGTTTATTTTATCGTGATCATAGAAAAAATTAGATTCCGGGGAAACGTGTTATAGTTTCGGGATTTTTTTAATAATTATTCATTCATATTTGAAAATTTTGATTCCTTATGAATAAGAACTAACATTTTCCTATTTTTAAAAAAAAATTTTTGTGTCCCAATATCGTTAGCTGATGATACAAAACTTGTAATTTTTCTGATTAATTATTTTATATAGGATAGCTGTAAATGGCTATGCTTGAAGTATATGATCTTACAATTGGTTAAAAAATGTTCTACCTCACATAAGAACGTTTTAAAATGGAATTTACATTGAATATTATGAATATTTCGTAAATATTTTTCCTTTTATCATTGTTTTTCGTTATATAACTATAAATGAAAGTTTGTATATATTATTTGTAAAATGTATTACTAAAATTGAAAAAAGTAAATTTCTATTTACCTAACATAATTGATTTGTTCATGAGATTCCAAAAATATTAGTTCTACAGCAAATAAATCTTTTTCAAAGCATTATATCTATCAATATACCTTTATGAGTATTATTTCGCTCAAATATATAATAAAATCGTAACAAACTTTTTCAATAACCAACTATACTCTGCCCTCTTGTACATATAACACTACACAACATATTTATTTGGCAGTAGCATCAATTTGTGTTAGGTAACGGATACAGATAGTTTAGTATAGCAAAATAGTGAAAATACGCAGCTAATACCACTAACAGATGCCATATTGCGTGAGCAAAAGGTATAACCCCATCGCTTTTGAAGAATACTATACCTACCATATATATCAGTCCCCCGATGAATAATTCTGTCAACCCCAAAAACGTATGCTGGAAAAACAGCAAAAGAAAAAGATTCTTCTAGGATTAAGTCTTATAATTTCCATAATTATTAACAACTAACCCTAATCTTCAAATTCAAAAAATGTTATAAACAAACCTTCCTTATTTAATTTGAATTTATTTCTTTTTGGAAACATCTTTAATGTTAGTTACATTCAGATATAGCAATAGGACTATTTGTATAGCAAAGAAAATGAAACTTACCTCACATATGATGGGAAAAAACGGTCCCACGCCCATAATAAGATAAAAGATAGTCTCGAGCATTTTGTACTTTTCGTGGAAGATTTGTTGATAGGTGATACCGATTACGGCTAAAAACCACACTCCCCATCTCATGTGGGAAGCCCATCCTTCGTGTGGAAGTTTTTCAAGTGTAAGCCATGGAAAATACGAACCGGCAATGAACACATATATCATCGCTCTATCACAACGGTGGAGGACATCTTTTAATTGTCTAAAAATCATGTTTTCAAAACCTACAAGATATCCAACACCGTTTTTATTTACCTGTGTTTATTATAGTAAAATACACAATGGAAAGAAGTTGAAACCGAAAATAAAAATATCAGAGTAGCTCCGTAAATTAGAGCAGAGAGCATTTGGTTACCATCTTCAGATCTATTTATTAATTCAAGAGTAGCAAAAATACTAGGGATTATCCATATACCGTGGGTTATAATGTTTGCCACATGTTCTACAGACGTAGGGCAGTATGCCTCTTTGGCGAGTGCCTTTTTGTTCATCCATTGTATACTGAAAAAGAAATTAGAGAGTTTTATATAGCATAGGATTCAAATTCAACACTGAATAAGAATAAATATGAAAGTTATATTAATTTTAAAGCAAATATAACAAAAAAATCAACGAAAGGAAAACTAATCTTGTTTTTTTATATATATCGTTATCAAAAATATGTGGAACTAATTTTGTTTCAATTTTTCAAAATCTAGAAAACGTATTTGATCACTAGAATATACAAAATTTGTATTTAAGTGAAATTGGGGCTACTTATCAACAAAAACAAATATAAAAAGGGGGAAAATTGAAAAAATTACATATATGAAAATTGGAGGAATAAGAAATGAAGCATTTGAGAAGAATAATGGGGAAAACAAGGTGGGACAATGTAGAAAAGAAATTACAATAGAAGAGTTGATAATAATAAAAAATTAAAAGTTAAATCGGTTTGAAATATACTCGGAATGTAATAGACTTACAAGGAAAGTGGTAAAAGCTGTCAGTGTTATCAGGAGAAGTAAATAGTAGAAGAAAAGCCCTAAACTAGCAGGAGACAGAGCCAGTGTTGGATTAAGAAGTAGTGGGGCCCACTAAAGAAATCAAAATCGGTTCGAAGTAAAAATAAATTAAAATCTTATTTCACCATTTAATTTTAAATGCCATACATTTCATTTATTATTGTACTCATGAACAAAAATCAATAGATTTATTACATTTAGTCCTAATTAGAAGGAATAATCCTGAAATAACCAACAGAAATTATAAAAAATTTTTTTTGTATTTCGGTTTTACATAATCATAAACAATTGAAACTAACTGGATAAATTTTCATGCATTTCTATTTATATTTTGTCTAGAAATTATTTAACATCAATTAGTAACTCCAACACGAACTATCAAAATAAACATTTGTATAAATATAGACCCAAGTGAAGGATAATTTATTAGAAATAAATAATAGTCTATTCTAGTTTTATTTTAAACCCCTACTTACCATTTTAATTTCTGCAAATAGGTATTTCTATTAATATACAAAAGGTACTGTTTCAGAATTGTACTGCTTATCATACCTAAAAATTCGAACGATCGTTATTTACAGATTTTTCTTGATATTGTATGAAACGCCATATTTTTCTCGTATCAATAGTGAATCGGGAAATATACTAATTCGATTTATACGAAAAATTATCTTTTACATAAATAATTCTTTAATAAAGAAGATTTACAATTGTACTAACCAAGAATGTGGATGAACAAAAACACTTTAAGCACTCGCCGTCTAGCAAGCGAATGACAATAGCTGGATGTTCATTCTCACAGTGTTGCCACGTCAATTTTCATCAACGGAGAGTTCGTGAAAAAATATCACGATCAAATTTTAAAAAACGATATTTTATAATTTAATATAAACATTTGATTTCAATGCACATTTGTTTTTATATTGAATCGATATAAATCTGTTGATATTTAATTGATATTATGAAGAATTCCGGCCGCGGGAATGTAATAAAAAAAAGGCGGCAAACAGATGATGAAAAACAATAGACTGCATAACATTGAAGCTAAATAATGAGATGTTTTTATGAAATATTTTTCTCACCTGTCCGGTTTAAGGTATTAACAGTATTAACCGCACAACAACAAGTAAGTATGATGTGTAATAGCCCGAATGGATTTGCAAAAAATTATTTTATTAAAGTCAATAAAAAGATAGTTTGAAATCAGGATATAAGTTTTATTAAAAAATTACTCTCTATAATTGATAACGATACGAACGTAGTTTGAGGTTTCCCTTTTGCGTAACTAAAAGGATTATTAGCTATAAAAGGTATAATGAGATTACTTTTTAACCTATTTGAATAATGTATAAACACTAAAACTTTACTAATTAAATTCGATCGATACTGCAACTTATGAAACACCACCCGTATAATTTGATTTACTTCACAACTTCCTTGATGAAAGTTAATTACCAACTGCTTGTACTTTTGTACAGAACTAAAATTAAACATATTTTATAAACGGGACTTTGCTCTTTACAAATTTATTTTCAACTAATCACCTTTAAAACCTTGATTTTAACTAAATGTAATATGCACGATGAACAACAGATGTATAAATAAAATATATTTTTATAACTTCATTGTCGGTATTTAATAGTATATTTGCAAAAAAAAATTGTTATACAGGATAATATTTACATCCTAACTGCGTTGAAAGTTAGGTTAGGTTAACTTAGTGGCCTCTTTCTGTAGATGAAAAGAATTTTCAAAAAAGACAAACGTCTAGTATATCCGAAAAAGAAGAAGAAATAGGAAGGTTGTAATAAAAAATTAACATACAATGAAATGAAATTTCATTACTTTCACGTTTTACTATTTATAAATAAAATAGTAATATCATTATCTTCGTATATATGCAATATTTAACCTTTAATATGAATTTCTGTGACAAGTGTCATTCGTCGACCTTGTTTTTAGACACCAATCAAAATACCCACGGATTATAAGCTTTTTTCTCCTGAATCGCGGTTTGAAAAGTTACAAAATTATTTTACAATAAATATCAGACTTGTTCGTTTTATTGGAAATTGTCGTTATGAAGATACGACCTACACTGATGCGGGTTTACAGTTAACTAACCTCTTTCAAAATTCGGTCAAACCCCGTTAAAATTATTCAAATTTATCGCTTCGCGAAAGTGTATAAGTAATGTACGAACTGAAAATTTACAGTTTCTTTTAATGCAAAATCATGAGTGGTGCATTGCGATTTGCAACGTCGTTTTTGATATGCTTTTTAGTACACCTTTCGATAGAGTGTACCAACAATGGATATCCCTTTGAAAATTATCTAGGAAAGATGACTCCATATCGGATAGTATCCAACAAAAGTTTCGACAGGATTGATTATCCAGGTAATATGATATTCCAATATCGTAAAGTGATTTGTTTATTTTGGAATAGATTATGTGTACACTATATTATTTATAATAATATATCGATGCAAATATGATAAAAATGTTGTGGAAACTTCTCATTTCACGTACTAAAGGCACTTATTTGCTTATATGTGTCTTTTATAGGTTGTACCCCGAAGAAAGTTTGGATGGTAATTAGACATGGAACGAGAAATCCAAAATACTCACTTATAGAACAAATGAACAATCGTTTACCAGAAATTAAAAAAATTGTTCTCGACAGCTCTGCTTTACCTAATGGTAAGTTTATATAATCATTAGGTGTAAAATAGACTCATTTACAGTATTTTCTTCCATATTTAACCCTATAGGTTATTAACGACTACTATATTACTCAAATTTAAATGAATTTAAGATACTAGCTTGCAATATTTCACTATATTTTCATAGGTAGTGAATAACAGATCTTCTTTTATATCTTTTGGTTTTGTATATTCGAGTGTTATTTTGCTTTCTTCGCACAATATATTCATACCCCATTTTTTAGAATTTATTAAACATAGAGATATGGATTTGTTACGTAAATGGAAAATCAGTTTAGATCCCGATGAAAAAAATAAATTGACTCACGAAGGTGAAGAAGAAATGCTAATTTTAGCAGAAAGAATGCAAAGTAGATTTCCTAATTTGTTTGACGAAGTCTACAGCAATACATCTTATAAGGTACAGTTAAAATTGATATAACTTTTTATTATATTCTGAATGAAATATTATTGGAATTAATTAATTCGTGCAGTTTTCAATATCAAAGATAAAGAATAAAATTTCCCATACTATTTTCTGTTTCGTTAACCTGTGATTCGGTTCTCTGCCTAGTGTTCGATGTGTCTTCAAGTAAATCAACACTTTCTTCGATTTCTAAGTCTTCTCAGCCACACATGAAATATATTTCTAGCTTCTACATTGTAGTCCCACTTACAAAAGTTTGTCTAAACTGTTTTATAGGCCAGAACCTGTGGTATCAGCTATAGAACAATAGAAAAAGCTTTGAGAAATGGGGCAAATAGAGAGTCAAATACTTTCTTGGGAAACTTTGTAACTACGAAATAAATTTGTTGTCGAACTACCATTTCATTCGAAAAAGTTTCAGTGTCTCGAAATAAATTTGTAGTGAAACTATTTCTTATATTCTCTGTTCTACAGTTGCCAGTTTGGAGTTAAGGAGCCCAACTGGTGAATCTACTACTACGTTATCATCATCTTTACCCATTTGGAATTTTTTTTATTCTATACAGCAGTTAATATTAATTTAGTGAATCATGTTTTATTTTGAATTAGTTTGAAAGTGTTTTTTGAGAAATAAAAGTTTTGTTATGTTCTGGAATAGCCTATTAGGATACAATAGTGGTTAACTTGATTTTTTTTTCTTTCAGTTCAAATATACTTATTCGCAGAGGACTCAGAAGAGCGCTTACTATTTCGCAGCCGGTTTATTTGGAAAAGCTACAGCGAAAGATGTTTGGTTTCCGGAACCTTTAAAAAAAGATCCAATATTGAGGGTAAGTTCAAATTATTATTATGTAAATGGTTTATAAACAAAAAAATAAAAATTTCAATATTTTATTAAAAAAAATTGACACAAATATGCTTAAAATAGTAAAAAATAATCTTTGCTAGTAGATAATGGCGTTAATAGTTTATTAAAATATTGTGAAATGTTTGTTTTCAATTATTATAACATACAGGAGGTGTCACGTAAGTTGTATGAAATTTTAATGATTTTAAAGTTGGAATTTCTGCAATTATTCAATCATCATCAGCGGTTAAAGATTTATCTTTGGCTTTAAATCAAATTATTATATAAATATAAATAATTGAATGAAAAACGCAAAATTACACAATAATTTTCGATGCTTTATTAATTTGTATCTCCGCATACCATTTCTTTTTGGATTTTTCTGTCTTTCGTGTTCCCACAATAATTATATCAGTCATTTTTGGTTCCGGCATTCTTTTTAAGTGCCCCACCCATCCTAGTCTTCTGGATCTTATAATTTTTTCAATTTCTTGTTAATCGTACAGGTTCTTTATTACCTGGTTGGTTTTTTAGTTTTATAAATTATGTGATAAATGGAAATATGATATTAAAAATAATCCTGGGGCTTTAAGAGAAATTACACTATTCGAAAATGGTGCCGAAATTGATAAATTGGTGAAAGACGTTAATCAGAGATTGCAATTAGATGACAATCCTCTAAATGCAGGTAAATCCGTACACATATATTTACTAATTTGTGAAAATTTATTTTTATTTTTATTTTTTTGTTTCAGAGGATATAGTTCTTATTTATAAAATGTGCGCTTATGAAACCGCGTGGAACAAGAAGAGTAAATCACCGTGGTGTGCTTTCTTCAGTCTTGATAATTTGAAGGTAACATTTTAGATAAATTCAGTTCCGTTGCTGTAAAATTCATTTCGAAAATTTTATTTTTCAATATACACGTTTTGATGTCAAATTTTTTACTGTAACTGTATTTTTTCTCACAAATCATGCAGCAAATTAAAAAAAAAAAAGAATTTGTAGGTACTGGAATATGGTCAAGATTTAAAAAGTTATTGGCAAGACGGTTACGGTCATGAATTAAATTACAAGCAGGCATGTCCAGCGATTAAAGATATGATAAATTTTTTGCAGACGTAAGTTCACATTGAGATGAGAAGAATGTCTTATTGAAATGTTGTTTTTCAGTAAAAACCGTTTTCCTAGAGTGAATATATATTTGACCCATTCCGGAACCATATTGAAATTATTAGCTCACCTCGGTTTATATAAAGACGAAGAAACTTTGACTGCCAAAAATTATGATACCTCCAATAATAGAAAATGGAAAACGAGTCTTATAGACTCGTTTGGATCCAATTTAGCTTTTGTTACATTTGAGTAAGTATTTTTTATTTCGTTAAACCTCTTCATGTTTTAAATGATACATTTTTTTCTTAGTTGTTTTGTCTATTCATCTCATTTTTGGTTGTTTTAATAATCTGAGTTCATTCTTTGTTTTTTTTCTATTATTAATTATTGTTTTTGATACTTTCTTAAAGTCTTCGTTCTTTATTTTGTGTTTTCTCGATTGTTCTTAAGTTGTTTCATTTCCATTACTTCCTTTTAATCTCATATTCGTTCTTGGATAGATAATTTTATTGTTCGTGATCGATATACCTTCTTATTTCATTTTTGGTTGCCCATTTCTATCATCGCTTCTTCTATATCTTCATCGATTTAGTTATTCTGTTTTTGATACTAGTTTCCTCTTACAACTTAATTTTTTCTTGTCTTTTTTTACGGTTTCAGATCTTTTATCATGTTCTCCAAATCTTCTTAGTTTATTTGCTATTATTATCTATTTCCTGAGTTCATTCTTGTTTTTTTTTCGTCTATTATTAATTTTTGTTACTTTTTTGACGGTTTCATGCTTCGTTATGTGTCTGTTTGTTCTTTTAAAGTGTTGTGGCCATTTCGTTTACTTAAATTGTACTCGTTTTTGTAAATGAGCAGTTTTGAAAAGTATTTTTTTTTTGTTTAAGATGTGGACCGGAAACAAAACTTCTTACTATGCACCAAGAAAATATTGTGAGATTACCTGCATGTCCAGATTCAGATTTGTGTGAATTAAACACTGTGAGAGATTATTATTTCCCCAGTATTAATAGCTGTGATTTTAGTAGTATGTGCCGAAGGACTCATTCTTCGAAATGATGATGACCAATTATTCAATTGATTATTTTAAATAGCTTCATCATATATTTATGTACTAATTATTGAATTCTAATATATTTATACATTTTCCGTTCAGTCTTTTATTTATTACTTGGTACCTTTTCAACTTTGAAGAGTAGTTCAAATGTCACATAAATTATTTACCTACAAAAGAATAATTTTAATTATTTGATACTTTTCCCACTATGAAAAGTAGTTCAAATGTCACATAAATTGTTTACCTACAAAAAACAATAAAAACAAAAAAAAGTCGTTTTTATTCAAAACAGAAATCCAAACAAAATAAACAAACTAATATGAAAATATTAAAACAAAACAAATAAAATATTTAGCTATAAGAGAATAATAAAAAACATTCGTACTTATTCAAAATAATATTGATCCAAAACAAACTAATACGAAACTATTAAAACAAAACAAAAAATAAAATATTTAGCTACAAGTGAATAATAAAAATAAAAAAACAATCGTATTTATTCAAAATAATACTGATTCAAACAAACTAATACAAAACAAAAAAAATAAAACCAGAATTTGTGTATCAATTCGGTTTTTCTTCAACTCTCTTCAAAACGCAGATTCCATCTAAAGTAGGAGCAACCACTTCAAACTCATCAGTAGCCAATTCCGCCCTCTCAGCTGTTGCCAATAACACCGGGGTTACATGAGTATGGATTCCAGCAATCGTTTTAGGAGTACCAGCTTTACCGACTGTATCTACAGCTTGTCCTACCCGAACAGTCACTGGTAAAGTGCGCAAGTCTTCATCTAGAGTTAATAACCACCTAGGTTGGATTGCCGCAGATAGTAAATAAAGCAAATAGTGACATGGTCCGAGTATGAGGCTTTGCGGTTCCAATAAACTCACCATCACTGTTACAAGAGCTGAAAGAATCAAGTTATACCTTCATCAAATCTTATTTACTGAAATATATACTCACCTACGAGTCCTACAGGATCCATTAACATTCTATCGGTGTGCATAGGATCGAAAGTCATTGTCCCTTTACCCATATGTATCAAACCTTGCGCAATTCGCACCATAAATAATTCAGAAGGATTCTTATTATGGAAAACGGCAAGTTGTCTCAAAGTGGCAGCTAATCGGGCGTTATTTGAACCAGCACCGACAATACCTAAACCAAAAATGGCATTCACCGCCACATCTGGATCCGAGTCGTGGGAATATTTTGTCAAAACGTCACAAATATTCAATTTGGGATTTGATACTGAAGACAGAGCCATCGCCAAAGGTACAGCCTTTCGAACAGAAGGCTCCCCGTAACGAGCAACTTGTCCAAATATTCTGTGGATCATTTCAATACCTATACATAAAATTTTTTTTTTTCGGTAACTTATTATAACTATAGTTTTTGTTGAAAGTCTTACCGATATCTTCACCTATAGCAACAACACCAACAGCCAAAGTAGCCATTGCCTGTCCCATAGAATAGTCCAATTTCAATTTTTTTGTTTCCTTTGGTTTATCGGGACTATTGGTCTTTTCTTTTTTGTCTTTCTTTTCGGTTTTTTCCTTTCTCTTTTTTTCAGGTATTTCCACCTTTTCACCTGCAATAAAAATTGTCCCGGTCGAAAATGTTTACTCAATATCGAACCCCTAAGAAAAAGATACCTAAAATCAAGACAATTTAGCAACAAAACCATTTAAAAAGATATAAGAAATGAACTGTAGATATCAAATTGTAATTAGAAGACTGTCTGTATGCAAAAAAAATTAATTTTGGATGATTGGTATACTTATAACCATAATCAATCCATTCAAAACTGTGTATACAAGGAAATGAAGGGGCGGACCTTGTCGCTAAAGAAACTGTAAATAGTGACACTGCAACTTTATAACTAAAGCAGATATAAAATCACCTCTAAAACATAAAGTACTAAATGAAAGACTACGCGAGGCCATGGTCAATGCTACAAAAGAATCTTAGAGAAAGTTTACCAAAATAAAACAGTGAATTTACTGAAAAATATGTACTTACCAACGATCCGCAACAATTCTTGTATAGTTAATACGTCGCCTGTACCCGCATAAGCACACATCAATAACGTAGTTTGTGTGCAAGTTTTAAAAGGTTCCTCCATTACGCTAAGAGCTTCATTGGTTACTTCAATATCTTCTCTCGCTCCTAAATAACACAACGATAAACCTAAACCGACTAATTTCATAAACGCCGATTTGAGAAGTTCGTTATTATTCATTTCGATTATTTTTCCTATTATCGCCGATGGTATCCCATTATCCGATCTACCTATAGAGATAAATCCTAGAGCTAAACAAGTTATTCCAAGAACTTCCATGGATTCGGCGGTATTTACTAGCGGCAACAACAAATCTATTACATCTTCTCGATGAGAACCTAAAATTAACAAAAAAATATTTTCCAAACATAGTTTTCCTTTTAAATAGGAACGGTATATTAAAAAAAAAAACAACAGATGTTCAAACAAATTTAATTTGAGGTTATGTGTATTTCTTCTTTTTTATTTATACGTACTTGACAGCTATGTTTGAAATAGATAAATAAAAAGTATAGAGGAAGTAACCTGCATAGGCTAGTGCTAATCCCGTAAGAGCACCAATTTGAAGTATTTCATTTTCTGAATTCACGTAATCTCCAAGCAATGCTAATGCAGGATCACATTCGTTTCGAACTCTACAATTGACGATACCGAGAGCTAATAACGCTCCAGATTTAATATAATCATCAGTCGAATACAAATATCTATCGATTGGTGTTAGTCCACCATCCACGTCCCATAAATGAAGAAGGCCTAAAGAAGCCGTTGCGCTCATCATTCCATGTTCTTTATTACGATAGATCCATTTATTTCCTTAAAAAAATCAACTATTTATAATAATTTCCGCCACAGAACTAAACGTTAACGACAACTGACGTACGACATTTCACTCCTCCTAAATGTTTAGCTCTATGGTAGACATCTTGGCAACCATGCTTTGTATTAGGTTATTAGGTTTGTTCGCAAAGTGTGATTCCGAATTAGTTCGGTCATACCAAATCGGTTCTAATATCGATCCCGGTTCGTAATATGTTCCGAACTAATTCGGAATCTGCTATTATTTACCTGATGGAACCGTAAGAAGTTTGTCGTTACCAAAACCTGCGTTGACGAAACCGTTAACAAAAGAAGAAGCCAAATTTTGTTTGGCGCTGTCCAAATCTTCACCCAATATCGTAATCCGTGGGGGAATCGGTTCTAACCAAGTTTTATACACGTCTTGAGGTGATTTCGGGTCAAGTATATCCAACTGAGGAATATGAAAAAATTCATTTGTGAAAATATTTTTTTTATATAAGAATTACGTTACATACCTCTCGGACTAACGTTAAAAAATAATTGCTCAAATAGCTGTTACTTAAAATGCCGATAAGTTCATCATAATACTCGTGATCGGGATCAATTTCAACTGGGTAATTATGTCGTGCACATATAAATGCTAGTTGAAAAAGAGTAACCCTAAAAATTGATTAATTTACGTGAAATAATTGTATCTTCGAGATGTAGAAATAGAAACCGACTAACGTACTAAGTTGTAAATAGAAGTTCCCATCTCTACACTTCACAATTAACGACCTTGAAAATATCGTCTCTTTTGGTGTAAAAATTATTTAAGTGGAAATCAAAAACATTGACTCAAATAAGATTCTAATAGTCCAGTTAAATTTTATTGTTTTTTGGTTGACGATACGATTATTAAATAATCATTTTTAGTAGGTAAAATAAGTAAGAAATGATAGTGTAATAGAATAATAATTTTTAATCTAATTGATTTGTAATCATAATAAAAACAGGCTAGTTTCACGTTTTCTTTTCGATATCATAAAATCGATTTATTGAGGTTCCAGATGTCGGAAATTAATACTTTCAACGATTTTTCAAAGCAAACATATCGGATTTCATAGAAAAATATCTTTTTTTATAATTATCGACCAATTAAAACAACTTAACCGCCCCCTAATTACTAAAGTCGAGATTGATCAATTGATAATGCACCTGTCTGAGTTTCTTTGGCGAAAAATAGAATAGAAAATGGATACGTTCCTCGGTTTGCTTAACAACTTTAGTGCCAAAACTTTAACAACAGATTTTTTTTTAATGTATAACTTTTTCCTTTTTAGCCGAGCCCCCTCTCCGAAAAATAAGCCTCCCCAAAATAAAACGTTTGGATTCTACGCTCCCAAAACCTTTTTTTCAAAGTTAAAATTGTCATACCTCGTAGATAAAGTTTTAACAGATTTCAAAATTTTAAAATATAATTGTGTAAATTTGATAACCTCACACAATTCCACTGCACTATAATTTGGATTCTTATAGAAGCGCGCCAAGTTTATCTAAATCGTACGCGGATGTTTTTATGATGTGTAGTAGAAGACAATGGAAGGGTAAAGTTGTATTATACTCGGTCAACAATAATAAAAACAAATTTATCTCTACCGGTTCCTTATCTTATCTGGGGGTGTGAATTTTTTTTTTCTGTTATGAATATCTTAAAAATTCACTTTACAAATAATTATTATTATGTACATTTGGAAAGAAATCGTCGAACAGTTCGATTTAGTCCGGTCGTTGACTATATAAAAACGAAAAAAAAAATGCGACAAAACAAAACTTTTAGTCCGGTCGTTGATTGTAGCAAAAACGAAAAAAAATATGACGAAACAAAAATTTTCTCCAATTTATGAATATTTTGAAAAAAATCGTGGAACGGTTGGATTTAGTCCGGTCGTTGGCTATATAAAAACGAAAATAAAATGCGACAAAACAAAACCGGTACTTACTTGTCTTCGCAATAATTGAATATTCTCCTAACAGACAGTCTGGCGTCGATTTGTATGAAAATAATCATAGCTTTGGCGAATTCTTCGAAATTCATGTACTCCTCGCATACCAGTTCCATTATTTTCGTCCTTTCGATCTCGTCGACGTATTTGGCGCACGAATACAAATACATACAGATCCTTTGGTAATTATTTTCCGCCACATAATCCGGTAACATTTCCAAACGATCGATTTCCATAAGAAGATCGCACCCTTGTATTTCGGCGTTGTGCGAACAATTGAACGACATTATATCGCGAACAAGAGGTATTAACGATTCGCAACTTTTCTCGCAGTTAAACGACCATTGTTGAACTATTTCTTTCTCTAACTGTCTAATATACTCATGACCCCAATCTCCAATATTCTCCATCGTACCTATAAGTCAAGAATTTCTCTATCTACACCTGTATTGAACCAAAAAGTCGTAATTTGAGCCAATCGTACTCGATTATATCGCCAAAAATAAGACTTAACCTCAAATTATGACGTCACACTAACTAAATACAAAATAATGACAGTTTTATAGAGGACGACATTACATATTATCGTTATTTTACGTTAATTTTCTATTTTTTACGAATCTCTATTAATTTTTTTCTCAAACCGCCCCTGTACTAAACAAAACTAATCTCCAAATAAATATCTCATTTAAATACTCGATTATATAATATTAAGAATAATTATTTAATGTTACGTTACGAAATTTTCTTCTCGAACCGCCCCTGTATTAAATAAAACATATCTCGATACATATAGTCGATGTCAATTCAAAACGTCACTTACGTCATCGTATCAAATCATTTTTTTTTTATTGTAAATGCATTTTGTGTTTAAGCCGGTCCTGTAGTGTTTCGTTTAGTGCATCTACTTCATAGAGTTAATGATAAAAATAGAGAGAATGAGGTATGGAAATTAAGAGATAGAGAAATGACATATTTCTCTGTACTAGATTCTGATTGGATCTTTAATAATGACTCTACACGTAAACCAATCAAAAGCGGGTAAAAAGAATGATAAACCGATGTTCTTTCTCTCTTTAAATAATACTAATATTGACATTCTTCTCTATCTATCTTTATTATTAACTCTATGATCTACAAATATAAACAATCTATTAAATAGAATAATGTATAGTGTAAATTATTATTTTATATTAATTTTTTGTTTTTATTTACGAAATTTTTTTAATCGCTGCTATATAAAAACGAACACTCTTACCTTGAATACAATATTTGAGGCAATCTCTGTTAGCTTTTGCTTCCTCTCCGCCGGCAGTACCCATGGCAAGTAGAGATATTATGTCTGCAATATTTTTGGCCATTTGTTCATTTTGGATTTTTTTGTGGGCATCTTTCAACGAATCGTAATGAGGAGCCAAATATTTAAGAGGTTTTGGAACGGAGGTCATGGAAGTTGTCGAAGTGCGGATTATATATTTCATCATGTCTATCGCCGGTTGAATTAACTGTATATCGTTACCCTAAATAATAATTGAATTTTATGTTATATTGTGTAAAAAGTATAGTTAATTTAACTTACTGTAATTTTGTCGACAAGTAATTTTAATTCAGCCTGAAGTTCTTTATCTTCCTCAGACTGAAAATATGTTTAGTTAACTAAATTTGGTGATATTTAAAACAAAAAAAAAGAGAGTATGTTAATTTTAAAGCAATAATAAATACCTATTAGAATAATATTAGCGTTTGTGTTTACAAAAAATAATAGATTAGAAAATACCTCATCATCCTTTACAGCTATTCTTGGGAGTGCCACTGCAGTTGATGCCATTTTATAATATTATTATTTAATTCAACAATAAATTCACTAGATAACTAATTTCGTAATTATTGAAACCGAAAATAATAACATAAACGAATATTCAATATTTTAAACTCATATAATATCAGTGTCTTATAATCCAAAAAAAACCGGGAACTTGATAATACCCTATAAAGTTTTTGATAGATTCTAACAGTTTTAAATTTGAGGGAATGATTTGACTAAACTGATTAATACCAACCTAAGAAAATATATCAATGTCCCATTATGACCAACTTTTGTTATCTATATTTTATTAAACGCTAATATATTATATACTAATTAGTTATTATTCGATTAAAATAATTTTAACCAAAATAAAAAATAGAATTTATTTCAGATTATACCTAGTTACCCATAATTTTTTTTATTTCATCTTAATTGTCCGGATGGATACCTTCTATGTTAAGAACTAAAAACGAAGATTAACATAACCAATAATATTAACCTATTTTTTTTGTTTAAAAATGTTTATTAAGTTTTTATTTCGTTATGGGAAAAATAACATATATTTTAACAGATATTTTTCCAATCGAAATATAATGAAATTAAAAGATCGCGGTATGCTCGAAGATATTTTTCCTGACAATGCAGCGTAAGTACATTACATATTTAAACGGTTCAATCTAGAGAATAGGATATCTTTTAGGAACGTTGTTACGGATTTACTAAATTCGCGTTATCAAACAGTATATGCAGGATTTGATCCTACGGCAAACAGTTTACATGTAGGGAATTTATTAGTTTTAGTGAATCTATTACACTGGCAAAGAGGAGGTCACGAAACAATTGCATTGGTAATTAAATGAAAAAAACTCCCATTTCGTATGATAATAATATATTGTCACAGATAAACTTTTAGATAGGAGGTGCAACTGGTAAGATAGGTGATCCCAGTGGTAGAAATACAGAACGAGAACAGTTATCAAAATCGTTTATAGAAGATAATATTAACGGAATTTTTAAAAATATTAGCACTGTATTCACAAATCATGAAAAATATTTATGGAAAAATAAAGATCTCTTGAAACCTGTTAGGTATACCACCAATTTTTAAATTTATTTAAATATAAGAGATGTTTTTCTAAAGGTTACTTAATAATAATAGTTGGTATCAAGTAATGGATCCAATAGATCTCATTGGTGGAGCTGGGAGATTTTTAAGAATGGGTACATTGTTATCAAGAACAAGTGTACAAACAAGACTGCAGTCTCCCTCTGGAATGAGTTTTACAGAGTTCAGTTACCAGTTGTTTCAAGCATACGATTGGTTACATTTGTTTAAAACATATGGTTGTACATTTCAGGTAATATAATCGTTTAATATACTTATTTACAGCATACTTTCCTAGAGAATTTTTGTCCCACATCCCAAGGTGTTAGCACTATTCCTTCGAAGTACATAAACCTTTTACAGGATATTCTCAAATGATCTGCTAACTTGCATATCCGAAGAAAGATAATCATCACCATATTTTATTGCTCATATTAAATAATAGTAGTTCAAATGTACCAAATGGATAATTGCCATATCAGAGGAAATCAACTCTGGCAAAATTCAGTAATTATTTTCAGATATTAAATAATGGTAGTTCAAATGTACCAATCTGAAATTTGCTATATTCATGTCTCCTGAAAAGTATTTTTGTATATAGTATAACCCAACATAGGAAGGGTGATAGTTTTGTCTATTTCAGATAGGAGGTAACGATCAAATGGGAAATATAATGTCAGGGCATGAATTGATAAGTAAAATTTGTAAAAAAGCGGTATATGGTAAGTTACATAAATTACAACTAGAAAAAATCACTTAAGGGATCAATTTATCTTACAGGTTTGACGCTTCCTTTGATGACTACTGAAATTGGTGATAAATTTGGAAAATCTGCAGGTAACGCCGTTTGGCTTTCAGACGACAAAACATCTCCGTTTACTTTTTATCAATTCTGGATGAGACAACCGGATTCAGAAGTAGAAAAGCTTCTGAAATTATTCACTTTTGATCCTTTAGGGAGTATAACGGATTTAATGAGGCAACATAGAGAAAAACCAGATAAAAGGTTACCACAAAGAAGACTTGCTGAACAAGTAATTAACTGGTAGAATTATTAGCGATTGTATATTGAGGATTTCAAAGTTTGTCACAACTTTTTGGCTTTTAAAATATGTTTTTCTACTTATTTTCATAATATAATTCACTAAATTATTTAGGTTTGAAAAATAGTTGTTGAGAATAAAAAATTTCTATAAATTTATCGAATGAACTAAATTAGGAAATGTTTATAAAGGTCACTATATTGGTACACGGTGAACAAGGTTTAGAAAAGGCCAAAAAAGCAAGTGAAGCTTTATATGAAGGAAGTATTGCAGCATTGGGTGAATTAAATGCTGAAGAAGTTGGTCATTTGTTCAATGGAGCTACGGTTGTGGAAATTTTACCGGAAGCTGGTCTAAGTGTATTAGATTTGTCTTTAAAAGCCGGATGTTTTTTAACAAAACGTATGTAGTGAACCATAGTGAATTAAAGTACTTGCTTTAAACGTTTATTGTTTTGTAGAAGACGCTCTAAGGATAATAACAGCGGGAGGCTTTTACATCAACCAAGAAAGAATAAATAATCCTAGTGAAGTTATTAATTTGGATATTCATAGGCTCAAAAATAATTCAACTTTAGTTAGAGTAGGAAAAAAGAATTATTATGTAGTTAAATGGCTTGTTTAAATAAATATTTTTTCTAAAATTTGTATCTATCTTTTAGTAAGTGTTTAAGCAAAATATATACATAAAATGAGAAAATAGACGATTAAGTTACTATCAAATTCAAATAAAATAAGTTTTAAAATTTATCCCTAATCTGATTCGTTGCGCACCTCGTTCTGCCTTCTAAAATAAGCTACTTTTCTGGGCGATTTTTATTCTACACTCCCAATGTGTTAGCACTAGCCTTTTGGGGTATATAAACCTTTAGCAAGACATTCTCAGATGGTTTGCCAGCTCATATATCTGAGGAAAGATACTCATCGGCAAAATTTACTATTAATTTTCTGATATTACATTATAGTAGTTCAAATGTATCTTATGGATATTTACTATATCTGAGAAGATATACTGGGCAAAATTTACTCATAATTTTCTGATGTTAAATAATAGTAGTTCAAATGTATCTCAGAAAATAAATTCTTTAGCAAAATTTACTTATACTTTTCATATATTAAATAATAGTAGTTCAAATGTATCAAATTGATATTTGCTATATCTAACAAATTTACTGATAAGTTTCAATGGAATTACCAGTATTATTAAAAAAACACGCTCCATGCTATTTATTATATAATATTAAATAACACTTAAAACATTGTTATTAAAAGAAAAGGAATATCGTGTGCTGAACCTTGAATTTGATCACCACTATAACATAAGTACGCGAACAATTCAGTATCGGGTGATGATAATAATAAATTTTTATTTCTGTTCCGTTAAAATCTAAAAGGTCTGAAGGAAAAAAGTTTTATTATTCCAAAACACAAACATAATTTTTATTTTTGGATGTTAACCGTTTATTTAGACGTTAATTTCTTCTTCTTCCATTCCTATTTATGTCATGTACAAATCTATTGACCAGTTAGCATAAATTTGAACAAATCAGATCATAGCTTTTGAAATAGATCTATGAACACAGGTTATTACCAACATAAAAAATAATAAAAAAAATCTCCTAGGTTTGAAATCCGCGTAAATTGAAAGGGAAATTGTTCAAAACAACAAAAAAAATTGTCTTTCAAACATTTCATTGATTAAAAAAAAAACAATTTTATATAAGAAGAGACCTAAAATCAAGTCGATATAGAAACATATAAACCAGATTTTATGATTTTGATGGTTTTCTAAGATTTCATTGGTTAGGTTAGGTTAGTTCAAATAATGGATTGACGTTAAGAATGAAAATACTATTTATACTGTATAGTTTTTTCGGTATGGATGATGACACATCGCCTGTCAAAGTTTCAAAAATTCTTGAATGTTTGGAGAAAAAATGTAAATCACAACAAAATGTCGATTATAGAAGTAGCAAATTTAAAAAAGCAGCACGAATTGCACAGTTAGCAGAAACCGAGTAAGTTTTCCACATAGTAGTTTTTTTTATTTAATTATATTGGCAATTTTGACGCTCTGTTAAGTAACGAATATAGTTTGTCTCAGTAAAATGAACATATTACAAAATAACAATTAAAATATACAATTCAAAATTTGCCGCGAAGAATATGCCTGCAAGATAGGCAACTCTAAAATCACATGTCACAAACGTAAATTTCGTTCGTTTTCGAAGTACAGAATACTAATAAACGAATAAATACGAATAATGATGAATTTTCTAAGTATTAATTTTTGTTTCCCTGAAATTTACGGCAAATTAATCATAGATTTAAATATAAACGTTTTTTTATATTACATGGGCTTAATAAATGGTTACGCATTTTATCACGTTACCGCGGACATCCTGTATACTCAGTATTGCCACATATATAATCATTATTTATGGCGAAGTATGAAAGTAACATAAAATGATTTAATCGGACAAGGAAAATCAGAACATCTGTTGTTACATCTACATTCATCTATACCTTCTTTGGTTTCGTGCAAATCGGTTAAAAATTGCAATAATTGTTTGACTAGTTACCTTCTAAGGTGAATCACGCAAAAAATATTCGTCATGTGTGTGCTACTTTTAGACCAAATAAACGTGAGTCATTTTTAAAAGGGAAAATGTCGGACCCGCATTTCGAATATCGTAATAATTTGTTTTATATCCTCAAATGATTTAGCAATTATCAAATGTTATATGACCTTTATTATTAATAAAATATTGATATTCAATACTTAAGTACATTCCCTTTATTAAATGATATATAACAATTAAAAACCCGCGTTTTATTTGTTTATCTATTTTTCCTAACCTCAATTTTTGCATTGTTGCCGCGTATACTTTTAATAGGTACTTCAATTGTTTTGTGTGTAGTATTCAGACTTTCTTGTACATATTCAGAAATAAAATTAAAAACCCCTTTTACCCTCAAGCTGATACATATATGCGTTCGTGATACGTTTTTAATACTAAAAAAGAGCAAAAAATTCTGTTAAAAAATCATGGTTTAATTATTCACGGTATTCAATGTCTCTGTAAATGTGACTCATAAAGTTTTTGTTACTGATAGGAGAACGTATACGAAAACAATAATATGAATAATATGAATAAGGCAGGTGTTACTTTTCATACATAATGAATCAAGAAAAGAATTGTTTTATTTGATATTGTAATTATTTAATTATTTCAAAATTTTGTTTAAAACTGTATTGATAAAACAACGATCTATAACGTACAAGCGATTACTTATTCATACTGCTTTCTAAATATAAAGCAGTAATATTTTTTTATTATCTTCGTAACTACGGTGATGATCTCATCCACTTCACATACATTGACGGTTGTTGTCGGTTATTTATTTAAACAACAACGCCCGGTATCGATATAGGTGGGATTGAAAAGTTGTTTCTTAAGGGTTAAAAAGGGATACTTTGCATTTGCAAAATATCAACAGGTGGTTTTTGTAGCGAACATTAGTATCGTCTCGAAGTAAAATCGATTTAAACGGAATTTGGCGCCGCTTAACAGTAATGGGAGTGTTGGTTTTTACACATTGTTGTCACGTTTAGTTTTTAAAGGTGATTAACCAGGAATTTTGATTTCTGAAAAATAATCTTCGTCTGTAACAGAATTTAAATAAGATTTTTTAATTATTGTACTCATCTGTCGTTTTTATAGTATTGATAGTGGAATACGAGATTTAAAGTTGATATTATTTATATTCTGACAAATTCATTATATTGGATAATTTTACAAATATGCGCATTCATAGTTTGTTTGGTTTGTTTATAAAAAATAATTTGTTAAAACACCAATTCCTGAATAAGTTGTTGATAATATAAAATAAAGGAATGCAATTATGAAGGTTTGACCATAATTAATTTCTAATTTATTTTTAATGCGAGTAAGTTAATTACTCCAAAAACTTTTTGATACATTATCGAGCAAGATGTTTGTAATTAGGTATTTAACATTAATTTTTTTATGTAGAAATAATGTTTTCTGAATTCATTGACCTTGTAGAATTTAAAACAAAAGGCGTGGCTGCAGTATATACATGTCTGAAAATGCTCGAACGAATCTGGCAACGCCGGAAAAATGTATCAGTGCTGACTCGACTTCGAACGCTACAGCCAACCTCGATCCGACTTAAAGTAAACTGTCATTCGTAGATGGTGAGAGAGATTGGTGTATAAGTACCTAGATACTAAAGAAACAAAACCGGTCCCTCAACTAAAAAGAAAAACCATTCTGTGGCGTAAACTGAAATATTTGTCATTCGAGCGCGGGTCCGACACATTTTCTTACCAGTAGGTAGACGATAGATGTGATTTTCTTTGTGATTGACACTTGTTTTTTTTTGTGCGAGTGCGGTTTTTTATTGTTTCCCGAGTCATGGCTGACGCGGAAACGAAAGATCGTTTCGATCCAGAACTTAAATTTCTTTGCGTGGATAGGAACAATTACAACGACCCAGCCACTCAGGCAGAATGGACTCAGAAAAGATTAGTTTGGGTTCCTCATGAATCGCAGGGCTTTGTTGCTGCTAGTATCAAAGGAGAACGAGGAGATGAAGTCGAAGTGGAGATCCAGGAGACCGGCAAGAGGACTACCGTCCCCAAGGACGATATCCAAAAGATGAATCCGCCTAAATTCGACAAGGTCGAGGACATGGCCGAGCTCACCTGTCTGAACGAAGCTTGCGTCCTACACAATCTTAAAGACAGATATTATTCTGGGCTCATCTACGTGAGTTATTTTCTTTTTTATATTCAATTGCAGTTTAAAGCCGTATATGCACCACATAAATCTAATGACTACACTTTATTTTTAACGAATATTCAGTTAATATACGTTAGAAATTTTAATAAGAAATAAACGTGGGATCTATTTGAAGTAAAAACTTTAATTTGTGTAAACATAGTATTGCTATTGTCATAATCGAAGCAACAATCACAAAATATGAATTTTCGCTGTATGTAAATAAAAATATTCTCAAATTTTGTGATATTGGTAAAATTGGGATGAAATTATGATACAAAGTGCCGTGAAAACTAAATAATTTTATCGAATGGTAGGTATTAGTCGTCTTAATTGTGAATCATGGATGCTTGTTTCTAAAATTTGGAAAGACACGTTTGTAAATGATTTATTGATTACAAAATTAAATGTTTTTTTTTTCTATAATTAAGGTATGAATTTTAAATTTTATTGAATATAAAGTAAAGGCTACTCAACAAACTCATACCTATTTTAAAACATTTCTTACTTGATAAAAGATAACAAAAATATTAATTGTTTTGTTATATTCATATAAATGTGTGTGAGGTACTTTAGATAATGTAAAATTTTCCATTTGGATTTTTTTTGATGTTAGAACATTCAGAATGGATGTATTTAAAAAAATTGAGGTCTCAGTTAACATTTTTTTGTCAAATTTTTCATTCATTCACTTCTATTTCCATTTCCTATTTGTCCTTATTTTTGTTCTGTTTTCTCATTCTCTATTGCTTATTACTTTAAACTATTCTTTGTGTCCTATTACTATTTCTTTATACAATCAAAATCAATTTTGTTGTTGGCCCCCATAATTTATTCACTTGAAAATATTTAATATAAAGTTAATATAAAAATTGAAGTACTCAGTTAATGAACAACATTGCCAGATTTTAAAAATAGTCTGGAAATTGAGGAAATATAAACAATGATGTCAATATCATTAATTTTACTTGAATAAAAAACTATTTGTCAGGTTTTATCTGTCTGTAAACCTTTTTTCCACACTTTTTTCAAGTTATGAAACACATAACATGTTTATGAGAACTGGATTTTATTAGAAATTTGTCTTATATGAATTTACCTGTAGTACTGCCATTAAAGGTAATAAAGATTCCTCAAAATATTGAATTAATGTTGCAACAAGCTGTTTATGGTCTATATCCAATTATTCAAATCGTATTTATGTTAATTGGGATTGTTATAAGAACATTCTACATTAATAAACGGTTTGTTTTCTTCGAGGGCTAATTAAACAAGAAATATATCTGGTAACATAGCTTTTCTAAAGAAATTTCTGCTATTTTCATTACTTCTGAGACAAAACATCCAATTTTTGAGTAATAATCTCAATTGAATATGGTAAGTTTTTATTTTCGTTGTCGTAATCATAACGAAATTGTTTTAAAATTTGCTGTTATAAATTTGCAATTTGGGGGTAAATTTGGGGCTAGTAGGAGCAAAATAAATGATGATAGGGTTCTATTTCTTGTTAACACCACCATATGTTGGTACGAAGACTTTTTGTTTGACTTTTTCCGGATTCAGTTAGCTGCTGATAATTTCTTCGAATTCCGGGCACCCACCTTGATAAAAATCAATAATTTCACCTCTATTGAATTCATTTACATTGGGACTTCATTTTATGACACGTTGTGATTGAATACGTTCAGTATTTTGATACTTTAATGGAAAGATTTATCCAGAAGATTTTTTTTGAGAATCTTGTACATCAAATATTGAAAAAAATGTTTATTAGGTTGCAAGGTTTGTATATTACTGAATATACATAATAAAATTTAATCTATTCATGATTAATTCTTGAATATTTGAATAATTCGTTAGAATATTGTTCAAAATTGAACAAAATGAACAGGTGGTGGTACCAACAACAGTGTACTGTTGATACGAATACTTATATCAATTTTTATGTTGTACGAGGTGTATTTGTACTCATTTAATCGGTTTTTTTGCTTGGATAAGTACCCACATGGTTAAGTAGGTCATTTAAACATCCTTTGTATTTTACAAACAGTTTATTGTTTATAAAAATAAAATTAATTTGAGTTGTGTATGGTATACAAAATATTTAAGCAATTTTTCAACTTGTAACCAGCAATATTAAACTATATTTTCAGTCTATCATTTGTTCTAAATCATTGAACAATTTTACAATGCTGATTTTGATATAAAAAAAATTCTATCAGTCATTTTAACATATTGCATTTGGTGTCATAAAATAAACGTTCAGATTAAGTATATCAAGTATTTTAGAAGTTTTTATTCATTTTCGAGATAAAAAATTCCTCAATATATAAAATCTACAGATAAAATATTATTGATATGATACATCATATCAATATTTCTCATAGGGAATGATTAAAGTCAAACACTCTAATAAATATCACACCATCAGTTTTTTTTATAGATATAGAAATCGAAAATATATAATTGTGATTGTGAGCAGTTATTCCACCACTTCCACTTATCTAAAGGGCTTCTTCTACAATCCTGACATATCTTCTTAGTCTTTTCTCCTGCCTTTACTTCTGGTTGAGGTGTTTCGGAACCTTTATTTTTAGTTTTGCCTGCCTCTACTTCTGTTTGAGGTGTTTATAAACATTCCTTCTCAGTTTTACCCCATTCTACGTCTAGTTAAGGTGTTTGGAGACAATTCTTCTTAGCTTTGTCTCCATCTACTTCTGATTAAGGTTTTGCAGCCATCTCTTTTAGTCTTTTCCTGCCTCCACTTCTGGTTGAAGTGTTTCGGGAAATTTCTTTTTAGTTTTGCATCTTTTTACTTCTGGTTAAGGTGTTTGTGGATATTTCTTCCTAATTTTTGCTTGCCTCTTCTTCTAGGTGAAGTATTTCAGTAGATAACTTAAATGTGCCTCGTGCTCATCTAATTCGTTGTCGGGGACTCTACTACTCTATAGTTGATGTTAGTTTTACCTATTACGCCATAATCTACAGTTATAGATAGCCCCAAATATCCCTAATGGAATCCATGAATGTGAAAATTTCACTTATTCATTAAGGGGTTAGTTAATTTTGGTTACCATACATTTATTATATTTAACATTTGTGGTTAATGGTTAGTAATCATTCAGGATATCCTGACCGTAAATCGTAAGACATTTATGTTATTTTCTACCTTATCAACGAAAATGGAACCTCTAGATCTTTTTTAAAGTTTATCTTATAGTCTGTTTTTGACATTATTCGAAAATAAAATATCAAACTTTATCAAAAACAAGGTAGAGTCTATAAAATTTGGAATGTATCGTGTAATGTAACAGACAATATCCTGCAGTAAAGGTATTTGATAATACGTAGAAAAAAATTAATGTTTAGTTAGGTTAGGATAATTTAATTTTATATCAACGTTTTTAATAAATTAATTTACTGTATTTTTTGATCACACCTCGTATATAGTATAAAATTAGGTAAATAACCAACTTTGAATATTGTAGTTTTTTTTTGTTTAATATACGAATATGCGATTGGTGCAAATGTTTTTGTTAGGATCTTTTAGGTTGTTTTTTTTCTTCATTAACTTTTTGCTTAAATTATTTTGTTGAATGCCTTACTTACTTTACAAATGGAAAAATGTTCAATTTTAGAATATTCTTAGGTTCGTGTTCGGTTATATATATTTTTGAACACTTGGAAGAGAGATCTCAGATTGTTTTGACTTTTGACGTTTCGTTTGACATTTCAATGCTTATCTATTAGCAATTTCATTCGAGAGTTGTTTCTATTTATGTTTTGTTACTTGTTTTTGTATATTTATAAAATAAATAGTCATATTCATAATGCATAAGAACAGACTTAGTATGATATTTAATTAACAGTCAGCTTCGTTTATTGATACAAATCGGTTTCTGTTCGGTCTGTTTCGTGAACAACATTATCGAACGCAACTATTGAATTGTTGTTCGGGTGGTTGCATACTCTTACGTCGTCAACCATATTGCTTACGCTTCTGTTTTTAATTTTATTTTAGCGAATTATTTGTTCTAATTACTTTTGTATCTACTTGTATGAAATAAATATAGTGTTTCTGCTATTTTTGTTGGATCTTATAGGTTTTATTTTGATTTTACTGGTACCGTAATTCAGATATTTTTCTACGAAATCCTCGATGATACTATTACGTGATAACGTATTTTCTAAGAATATAAAGTATGTATAGTAACAGGAAGTTTAAAAAAACCACTGCGATAATGATCATTTTCGCGCAAACCTTAAAATTTTTATACAATAAGCATCCTAAATAAAACGAAATTATTGAAATATATTATCTTCATGATAACCAAATAAATGTTTTTCTATCTTACTGGTAACTCTAATCAACTAGGATTAGTCATAATAAATTAACAGATAAAACATTTATTGTTAAAAAAATATATAGAAGATGACTGAAAATTATATGGATAGTATACAAAATTGGAAGCGCGCCTGTGCGTAGCTGAAGACGTCGGCGTTGCCAAATCTAAAATTCTATTCATCTAATAAATATCAAAAGTTTTATACGGCAATTTGTGTGTAATAGAAAATACCATATATTGAATATATTAATAAACATGAAAGATAAGTATATTAGTGAAAAAATATTATCAATTTATCACAATAATGTTACTAAAAATTTAATAATAAATTTGGCAACATCGGTACGTTTGTTTCAGACAGATGCTTCTCTACGTTTGTATAAGTCTGAAGTTTGGTATATGTTTGAGAGTTTAATGACCTCGTATATTTCATTAAATCTAATTCATATTTACTAGTCTTTAATATAATTTATGTACGAACAGCGAAATTGAAGGTTATTTAATAATATTGCTTATAAAAAAAATGGATTAGTTGTTGTTGAGGACGATTCCATATTTGACATTTGCGATGCTGCCAGATTCATCATTTTGGTTACGTTATTTTCACTCGGTACTAAATCTATCAAACAGAAACAAAATGATGCATCTTATTCAAAGTTACTTATCGACAAGTCCTCGTATATCTATTATTAAAATAATTGATTTCTCATATTTTCGCATTTCAATCTCGTTTTTACGTTTATTTTCAACTACATATTCTTGTCACATAATGAGTGTAAACATTGTCCCCACATATTTATTTTGTTTATCTCGAATTCCACATAAAATGATTGGAATATTACCTAACAGCAGGATGTGTTCAAGGAATCAAGTCGTCTGTTCGTGATTTTATTTGTATATGATACAATTTTGAGAATTAAATGTTTAATATAATCGATGAATCACTTCTAAATAAAGATCCATAATTGATTTGTATGGTTAATAATAAATATCGATCAATTACACCATCTAGTGGCAACTGCGAGAGATAAAAATTAGTTTTCTGCAAGTAATATTCGACATTATATCGTATTTGAAGTCGTTGCACCTTATTACACACCTTTTGCTTTTCAAAATCGATTCCCTCGCCCTCACTTAATATAATTAATAACGAATGGTTAGTTCAATAACTTTTCAAAAAAGATAATTCCTGAACTACGCCACTGGGCGACAAAATTTCATTGTGTTTTAATTATAACTTATAAAACTTTTTATTTCCAACCCAAAATACTAAGTAAATAATTTTTTTTTTATATTGAATTACTCGGTACAAAACAATTTAATAATAAAATCCGAATTGTGAAATTCCAAGTTACGACTGTCTTATGGAATGCGGGTTCGTATTCGTAAAGAAAGAAAAGAGATGGAAATAATTTATAAGAACAACTACGGCGCGGAGGACACAGACTGAGTTTGTGTTCTGTGCTTTCTTCTCAGGGTCATTGCCACACCCCGCCCCCGCTCAAAGATCAACCAACGATCGCAGTCAAAATCAAAGCTCACTCACATGCTCGACGGCAGCATTGTTGTACCGAGGAGATTTAGACATTTTTAAAATCAATCTGTAACGATATCGTTACAAATAATTTATGATATCCATCTTTACAAATAGTTTAAATGTAAATGCTTTGGTTATAAAATGTTCGTTTGAAATATGGCAACACTGTTAACTGTTCATCGCAGCTATCGAAAGTGTTATTTAACCCTTTTATTTAGATTTTTTCTCGAATTTCCCTGTGAGTCATATCAACGTCTTCGTCATGAATTTTAACATTCTGGTTTAGTCATTATATTATACAAGGTATCAACATAGTAAAATAATTTTAAATGAATTTAATCGTTGTTAGTAAAATTAAATACCGGGTTCACACGAAACAAATTATGTATTACGTTACTTTTCGATATCCTCTCGTATATAAAGTTGTTTTTATTGAATAATTGAGTCAATTATTTATCGGTTAACACATTAGGTTATTGCAATTAACGTTAAATATGAACACATGCATTTAAAATGAGCTGACAAAGCGACTGGCCTACTTTTGGTCTTATATAGTAGCAATTCTTGCTGCAATTACGCAAAGTTTTAAAACATGTTACACGTGTTAACATAATATGTTTTATATATAATTGAAAATTATTGTAAAGTGAAGTCAAGCAAAAAACATTCCACAAAAGAAATATGTAAAACAAAACGAAATATTTTTCCCAATTAAATAAGCATTAACTTGATTTATATTAGTTAATAATCGTTTTTAAATTCGACTATTACATTTTTTTATACATATCGGACAGGATTCGTAAATGATTCCTTTTTAAGTTCACCTCTGTATTTGACACATCCATATAATTTTTTAAATAAATTTTAGAATCTGTTGAATGATATCAATTTAACAAATTTATTATTTTCTATTATTATAAACGAAAAAAAAAATCGATTTCATAACCCTAAATTACGTCGTAAAACTGATTGAATTAACGAACGTCAAGTGATCATTCTTCTTTTTTAGTTTGATATGAGTTTAAAGCTCCGTAGACATACATCCACGTTACTTCTTTTTTTAGTTGTATCCTATGAGTATTCAATAAATTCACGCGTTCCAAAATACTCTCTAATGACCGTTCGTTTTATTACTATGACGTCATTATCACGTGCTGTTTATACAGTAAGGTACAAAAGTAAAAGATGTATTCGTTTTTCACATATTTATATATCACAATATTGGATAAAAGACTAATAGAATTAGAAATGAATACATATGCGGAAAATTTTATCGAAAATTATTTCCTTTTGAAGTTAAATCATCTGCTAATTGAGCAAATACGTTGGCGAATGTTTATCTATTAATCTTTTTATAAGGAATTTCCTGGCGTCTAATTTCTCGATGTTAATCACAGGTCAGTATTCAGATATTTTTTGATTTAAATAAGAAATTTAATAAATGTAAAAATAACGAATACAGCTGCCATATAAATTTATTTTTGAGGTTAAAACTAGAAAAATTATGATTGTCAAGTAAACTGACACTTGTAAAACGGTTTAAAAAAGATTATAATTTTATAGATTTAATATTTATCAGTAGTATGAATCATTTACGTGAAATATATATAATAAATCATAATTTATCTCGATGATGATACATTAAAAAAACGATATATAGTATACGAGGGTTGTTTGATGTTTGATTAACTATTTTATCAAATCTAAACCAAATATTCGAAGTTGATAAGACGATATTAGACTATTCAACTTTTTTTAAATGCTGATAACATTTTTATATCATTAATTTATTGAAATAGTGACAATTTAATACTAGTTTAAGCTCAGTTTTTCAATAAATGTTTGTCTAAATCGAATTCCTCATTTATTTTCTTTGTTATACGGTCCTGGATATTCCTATTCGGTAAATTTCACATTTCGGTTTCCTTTCTTGTAAGTATGACGGCATTTTATGTAAAAAGGAATAGTTTACATGGAAACGATTAATTTTAAATAAGTTTATAAGAAATTGTTTACCTACTACACACGTGATCGTAAAAAAAAAACTTTGTGCAATGCCGCGCTCGAGAAAAACTTAATTGAATTATGTAATGTCGTCGTTTAAGCGGGCCGGACTGGCCATTCAGTTTCGCGAATGGATGCCGGGGAAAAAGATTTCCTATTAAATTTTTAACACGTTGACTGCCGGGGCAGTTTTCACAATTTTATTTAATCGTTTTAAATTCTAATTTGAATATAAAGTTATCGACGGTTTTTTAAAAGAGGTTTTGACCTAGTTTCAAGGTGTTTTATATCATATTTGTGTTTCATCATGAATAAAATTCGTAAATTCTTGAGACGAAAAGAAAACCAGTTTTGAGTGAATTTACTTTATTCCAAAGTCGTTCAGAATTGAAATTAACATTTTGAAATTGTTTTTTATTATAATTTCGGTTTCTAAACTATAAAAAGACCTTAAAAAATCGAAACTAAATCAGAATATCGAATAATGACGTTCAGATTTCAAACTCGACGACTAATTTCGAAAACTTTCACATTCTAATCTTATAATTATCTCGTATTGTATAATGGATCCTTATTTGGATACTTTCGCTCATGGTTGGCCATACTCCGGTCACAGATTACGTCATTCATTCAAACATAACCTTAAAAGGTATCGACGTTTAATATTTCTCGTCAATGGACGAACTCAACTCGATTAGAAATTTTTCTTCGATTCCTTATCGGGACAAATATGTTCCAGAAGTACCTGGTCTGGCCTAGAGATGGCGGTAGTTGTTTAAAAAAAATACCACGGGATGTTTGAGGACGCCACGTTGTTTAGTATTTCTTTGGCAGTCATCAATAGTAAACGTGGTCATCGTTACGTGTTAAAATAGCAAAGTTTCGACGAGACCGTACGATTTGCGAAGTCCAACAGCGCAGTGGTCGACCAAATGAGGATGTTTGAAGACGCCACGTTGTTTAGTATTTGTTTGGCAGTCATTAATAGTAAACGTGGTCATCGTTACGTGATAAAATAGCAAAGTTTCGACGAGACCGTACGTTTTGCGAAGTCCAACAACGCAGTGGTCGACCAAATGAGGATGTTTGAAGACGCCACGTTGTTTAGTATTTGTTTGGCAGTCATCAATAGTAAACGTGGTCATCGTTACGTGATAAAATAGCAAAGTTTCGACGAGACCGTACGTTTTGCGAAGTCCAACAACGCAGTGGTCGACCAAATGAGGATGTTTGAAGACGCCAAGTTGTTTAGTATTTGTTTGGCAGTCATCAATAGTAAACGTGGTAAAATAGCAAAGTTTCGACGAGACCGTACGTTTTGCGAAGTCCAACAGCGCAGTGGTCGACCAAATGAGGATGTTTGAAGACGCCACGTTGTTTAGTATTTGTTTGGCAGTCATCAATAGTAAACGTGGTCATCGTTACGTGATAAAATAGCAAAGTTTCGACGAGACCGTACGTTTTGCGAAGTCCAACAACGCAGTGGTCGACCAAATGAGGATGTTTGAAGACGCCACGTTGTTTAGTATTTGTTTGGCAGTCATCAATAGTAAACGTGGTCATCGTTACGTGATAAAATAGCAAAGTTTCGACGAGACCGTACGATTTGCGAAGTCCAACAGCGCAGTGGTCGACCAAATGAGGATGTTTGAAGACGCCAAGTTGTTTAGTATTTGTTTGGCAGTCATCAATAGTAAACGTGGTAAAATAGCAAAGTTTCGACGAGACCGTACGATTTGCGAAGTCCAACAGCGCAGTGGTCGACCAAATGAGGATGTTTGAAGACGCCACGTTGTTTAGTATTTGTTTGGCAGTCATCAATAGTAAACGTGGTCATCGTTACGTGATAAAATAGCAAAGTTTCGACGAGACCGTACGTTTTGCGAAGTCCAACAACGCAGTGGTCGACCAAATGAGGATGTTTGAAGACGCCACGTTGTTTAGTATTTGTTTGGCAGTCATCAATAGTAAACGTGGTCATCGTTACGTGATAAAATAGCAAAGTTTCGACGAGACCGTACGTTTTGCGAAGTCCAACAACGCAGTGGTCGACCAAATGAGGATGTTTGAAGACGCCAAGTTGTTTAGTATTTGTTTGGCAGTCATCAATAGTAAACGTGGTAAAATAGCAAAGTTTCGACGAGACCGTACGATTTGCGAAGTCCAACAGCGCAGTGGTCGACCAAATGAGGATGTTTGAAGACGCCACGTTGTTTAGTATTTGTTTGGCAGTCATCAATAGTAAACGTGGTCATCGTTACGTGATAAAATAGCAAAGTTTCGACGAGACCGTACGTTTTGCGAAGTCCAACAACGCAGTGGTCGACCAAATGAGGATGTTTGAAGACGCCACGTTGTTTAGTATTTGTTTGGCAGTCATCAATAGTAAACGTGGTCATCGTTACGTGATAAAATAGCAAAGTTTCGACGAGACCGTACGATTTGCGAAGTCCAACAGCGCAGTGGTCGACCAAATGAGGATGTTTGAAGACGCCAAGTTGTTTAGTATTTGTTTGGCAGTCATCAATAGTAAACGTGGTAAAATAGCAAAGTTTCGACGAGACCGTACGTTTTGCGAAGTCCAACAGCGCAGTGGTCGACCAAATGAGGATGTTTGAAGACGCCACGTTGTTTAGTATTTGTTTGCAGTCATTAATAGTAAACTTGTTAAAATAGCAAAGTTTCGACGAGACCGTACGATTTGCGAAGTCCAACAGCGCAGTGGTCGACCAAATGAGGATGTTTGAAGACGCCACGTTGTTTAGTATTTGTTTGCAGTCATTAATAGTAAACTTGTTAAAATAGCAAAGTTTCGACGAGACCGTACGATTTGCGAAGTCCAACAGCGCAGTGGTCGACCAAATGAGGATGTTTGAAGACGCCACGTTGTTTAGTATTTGTTTGGCAGTCATCAATAGTAAACGTGGTCATCGTTACGTGATAAAATAGCAAAGTTTCGACGAGACCGTACGTTTTGCGAAGTCCAACAACGCAGTGGTCGACCAAATGAGGATGTTTGAAGACGCCACGTTGTTTAGTATTTGTTTGGCAGTCATCAATAGTAAACGTGGTCATCGTTACGTGATAAAATAGCAAAGTTTCGACGAGACCGTACGATTTGCGAAGTCCAACAGCGCAGTGGTCGACCAAATGAGGATGTTTGAAGACGCCAAGTTGTTTAGTATTTGTTTGGCAGTCATCAATAGTAAACGTGGTAAAATAGCAAAGTTTCGACGAGACCGTACGTTTTGCGAAGTCCAACAGCGCAGTGGTCGACCAAATGAGGATGTTTGAAGACGCCACGTTGTTTAGTATTTGTTTGGCAGTCATCAATAGTAAACGTGGTCATCGTTACGTGATAAAATAGCAAAGTTTCGACGAGACCGTACGATATGCGAAGTCCCAACAGCGCATTGGTCGATTATTTATGGTGATTATTCCAGAAATGTTGAAGAAAATCCACTGGACGATCGTCAACTGTAAGTGTGTGAGCTACCAGACATAGTAGGCGTTCCATCGCTTCGCATCCGAAGCAAAACAACGGACTGAAAAGGGAGAACCGGCTCCGTATGCAGACAAAGCCATGGCGTCGGTTTTTTGGGATTGCCATGGAGTAATCATGGTTGATTTTTTGGTTAAAGGTACAAAAATAACTGGAGATCACTTTTCGACATTACAACGGGAAAAATTAAAGAGAAAAGACACGGAAAACTATCGAAAAGTGTTTTGTTTTTGCACGACAACCCCCCTGCACACAAATCTCATGTTGCAATGCAAAAAATTACTAAAAAACCCTCTTTATTCACCAGATTTAACCCCGTCGGACTAACATCTCTTTCCTCGACTGAAAAAAGTATTTCGACATTGAAATCCTGTTTGGTTTTATAGCAGACTAAGAATTTTTCTAAATATATCTTCGTATTAACAATTTATGTTGATTTTCTTCAGAATGTTCCTTTACGGCGAACGGTTTTTTTTAAAAAAAAAATCTATCTTTAGATTGTACAGGTTGTCCCTGTAAAATTTACGTATTTATCAACCGTACAAAATTGCAAATAACGAATATATATACTGAATCGGGTCTAATGGAGACGGAACGGAGTTATTTCAAATTCGAGGCACTGTTTTAATAATAGAACGACTACCACTAATTTTAGAAGCGAGGAAAATAGTTTGCGCGATTTAAATCGAATAAAAAGACGACGCGGAACGAGACGCGAATCGTTTTTTCAAGGATAAATCACAAAAAAAATGATAATTCACGACAATAAATAAAGGACACTGTTCTGATTAGACTCGGAGTTCGATAAACCGCATTCTTAAACATCGATCTTGATTAATGTACAAAACAACGTCAATAAACGTTTTTATGAATAACTGAACCGAAAAAAAACTTTTTTTTGACTACGTGCAGTAGTTGTATTTCGGTTTTATCAACGACTTTTTTAAATTTTTACCGCTTGACTTCCAAACCGGATGTTTGTTTTAAGACGTCGTTGTTGGATAGATTTTTATTTCAGACATCCCCTCGTATAATCCAAATTTTGACACTTATTCGTTGTACCACCACCAAGGAAATTACGAAGTATGAATAATAAGAGTGTCTGGATGGGGTGGGAGACGATTTTACATAAAAAAATGGCGGAAAGAATAGAAAAAATATTTTTTTGGAAAATTTTTTTGAAAAATTTTTTTTTTTTGGTACTTTATCGTAATACCACCACGGAAATTACGAAGTATGAATAATAAGAGTGTCTGGATGGGGTGGAAGACTATTTTACTTAAAAAAAATGGCGGAAAGAATAGAAAAAATATTTTTTTGGAAAATTTTTTTGAAAATTTTTTTTTTTTTGGTACTTTATCGTAATACCACCACGGAAATTACGAAGTATGAATAATAAGAGTGTCTGGATGGGGTGGGAGACGATTTTACATAAAAAAATGGCGGAAAGAATAGAAAAAATATTTTTTTGGAAAATTTTTTTGAAAAATTTTTTTTTTTTGGTACTTTATCGTAATACCACCACGGAAATTACGAAGTATGAATAATAAGAGTGTCTGGATGGGGTGGGAGACGATTTTACATAAAAAAATGGCGGAAAGAATAGAAAAAATAATAATTTTTTGGAAATTTTTTTGAAAATTTTTTTTTCGGTACTTTTTTGTTATACCACCATGGAAATTACTAAGTATGAATAATAAGAGTGTCTGGATGGGGTGGGAGACGATTTTACATAAAAAAATGGCGGAAAGAATAGAAAAAATATTTTTTTGGAAAATTTTTTTGAAAAATTTTTTTTTTTGGTACTTTATCGTAATACCACCACGGAAATTACGAAGTATGAATAATAAGAGTGTCTGGATGGGGTGGAAGACTATTTTACATAAAAAAATGGCGGAAAGAATAAAAAAAAATTTATTTTTTTGGAAATTTTTTTTGAAAATTTTTTTTTTGGTACTTTTTCGTTATACCACCATGGAAATTACGAAGTATGAATAATAAGAGTGTCTGGATGGGGTGGGAGACGATTTTACATAAAAAAATGGCGGAAAGAATAGAAAAAATATTTTTTTGGAAAATTTTTTTGAAAAATTTTTTTTTTTGGTACTTTATCGTAATACCACCACGGAAATTACGAAGTATGAATAATAAGAGTGTCTGGATGGGGTGGAAGACTATTTTACTTAAAAAAAATGGCGGAAAGAATAAAAAAAATTTTATTTTTTTGGATATTTTTTTGAAAATTTATTTTTGGTACTTTTTCGTTATACCACCATGGAAATTACTAAGTATGAATAATAAGAGTGTCTGGATGGGGTGGGAGACGATTTTACATAAAAAAATGGCGGAAAGAATAGAAAAAATATTTTTTTGGAAAATTTTTTTGAAAAATTTTTTTTTTTTGGTACTTTATCGTAATACCACCACGGAAATTACGAAGTATGAATAATAAGAGTGTCTGGATGGGGTGGGAGACGATTTTACATAAAAAAATGGCGGAAAGAATAGAAAAAATAATAATTTTTTGGAAATTTTTTTGAAAATTTTTTTTTCGGTACTTTTTTGTTATACCACCATGGAAATTACTAAGTATGAATAATAAGAGTGTCTGGATGGGGTGGGAGACGATTTTACATAAAAAAATGGCGGAAAGAATAGAAAAAATATTTTTTTGGAAAATTTTTTTGAAAAATTTTTTTTTTTTGGTACTTTATCGTAATACCACCACGGAAATTACGAAGTATGAATAATAAGAGTGTCTGGATGGGGTGGGAGACGATTTTACATAAAAAAATGGCGGAAAGAATAGAAAAAATAATAATTTTTTGGAAATTTTTTTGAAAATTTTTTTTTCGGTACTTTTTTGTTATACCACCATGGAAATTACTAAGTATGAATAATAAGAGTGTCTGGATGGGGTGGGAGACGATTTTACATAAAAAAATGGCGGAAAGAATAGAAAAAATATTTTTTTGGAAAATTTTTTTGAAAAATTTTTTTTTTTGGTACTTTATCGTAATACCACCACGGAAATTACGAAGTATGAATAATAAGAGTGTCTGGATGGGGTGGAAGACTATTTTACATAAAAAAATGGCGGAAAGAATAAAAAAAATTTATTTTTTTGGAAATTTTTTTTGAAAATTTTTTTTTTGGTACTTTTTCGTTATACCACCATGGAAATTACGAAGTATGATTAATAAGAGTGTCTGGATGGGGTGGGAGACGATTTTACATAAAAAAATGGCGGAAAGAATAGAAAAAATATTTTTTTGGAAAATTTTTTTGAAAAATTTTTTTTTTTGGTACTTTATCGTAATACCACCACGGAAATTACGAAGTATGAATAATAAGAGTGTCTGGATGGGGTGGAAGACTATTTTACTTAAAAAAAATGGCGGAAAGAATAAAAAAAATTTTATTTTTTTGGATATTTTTTTGAAAATTTATTTTTGGTACTTTTTCGTTATACCACCATGGAAATTACTAAGTATGAATAATAAGAGTGTCTGGATGGGGTGGGAGACTATTTTACATAAAAAAATGGTGGAAAGAATAAAAAAATTTTATTTTTTTGGAAATTTTTTTTGAAAATTTTTTTTTTGGTACTTTTTCGTTATACCACCATGGAAATTACTAAGTATGAATAATAAGAGTGTCTGGATGGGGTGGGAGACGATTTTACATAAAAAAATGGCGGAAAGAATAGAAAAAATTTTATTTTTTTTGAAAATTTTTTTTTTTGTACTTTTTCGTTATACCACCATGGAAATTACTAAGTATGAATAATAAGAGTGTCTGGATGGGGTGGGAGACTATTTTACATAAAAAAATGGTGGAAAGAATAAAAAAATTTTATTTTTTTGGAAATTTTTTTTGAAATTTTTTTTTTGGTACTTTTTCGTTATACCACCATGGAAATTACTAAGTATGAATAATAAGAGTGTCTGGATGGGGTGGGAGACGATTTTACATAAAAAAATGGTGGAAAGAATAAAAAAATTTTATTTTTTTGGAAATTTTTTTTGAAAATTTTTTTTTTGGTACTTTTTCGTTATACCACCATGGAAATTACTAAGTATGAATAATAAGAGTGTCTGGATGGGGTGGGAGACTATTTTACATAAAAAAATGGTGGAAAGAATAAAAAAATTTTATTTTTTTGGAATTTTTTTTTGAAAATTTTTTTTTTGGTACTTTTTCGTTATACCACCATGGAAATTACTAAGTATGAATAATAAGAGTGTCTGGATGGGGTGGGAGACTATTTTACATAAAAAAATGGTGGAAAGAATAAAAAAATTTTATTTTTTTGGAAATTTTTTTTGAAAATTTTTTTTTTGGTACTTTTTCGTTATACCACCATGGAAATTACTAAGTATGAATAATAAGAGTGTCTGGATGGGGTGGGAGACTATTTTACATAAAAAAATGGTGGAAAGAATAAAAAAATTTTATTTTTTTGGAAATTTTTTTTGAAAATTTTTTTTTTGGTACTTTTTCGTTATACCACCATGGAATTTACTAAGTATGAATAATAAGAGTGTCTGGATGGGGTGGGAGACGATTTTACATAAAAAAATGGCGGAAAGAATAGAAAAAATTTTATTTTTTTGGAAATTTTTTTTGAAAATTTTTTTTTTGGTACTTTTTCGTTATACCACCATGGAAATTACTAAGTATGAATAATAAGAGTGTCTGGATGGGGTGGGAGACTATTTTACATAAAAAAATGGTGGAAAGAATAAAAAAATTTTATTTTTTTGGAAATTTTTTTTGAAAATTTTTTTTTTGGTACTTTTTCGTTATACCACCACGGAAATTACGAAGTATGAATAATAAGAGTGTCTGCATGGGGTGGAAGACGATTTTACATAAAAAAATTGCGGAAAGAATAAAAAAAATTTTATTTTTTTGGAAATTTTTTTTGAAAATTTTTTTTTTTTTTGGTACTTTTTCGTTATACCACCATGGAAATTACTAAGTATGAATTATAAAAGTGTCTGGATGGGGTGGAAGACTATTTTACTTAAAAAAATGGCGGAAAGAATAAAAAAAATAATTTTTTGGAAATTTTTTTTTCGGTACTTTTTTGTTATACCACCATGGAAATTACTAAGTATGAATAATAAGAGTGTCTGCATGGGGTGGAAGACGATTTTACATAAAAAAATGGCGGAAAGAATAGAAAAAATATTTTTTTGGAAAATTTTTTTGAAAATTTTTTTTTTTTGGTACTTTATCGTAATACCACCACGGAAATTACGAAGTATGAATAATAAGAGTGTCTGGATGGGGTGGAAGACGATTTTACATAAAAAAATGGCGGAGGGAGTGAGAGTATTTTTTGGAAATTTTTTTATAAATTTTTTTTTTCGGTACTTAATGTATACTTGTAGAAATATCTTGTTTGTTTTAAGACAACGCTGCTGAATAGTTTTTATTTATTTCAGACGACCCCTCGTATAATCCAAATTTTTCGTAGAATTGCATTCGATTAACTGATTTTCGCATTAATTGTAATAGTGTTGTTAATCGTGTCACCGTTAAACATATGGCGTCTAAAAATCGGGGTTGATGCATGTCGTAAAACGAAAAGAAAAAAAAATTGCTTAAGTAACAACTGACTCACCTTAGATTGTCGATTATTCCGATCGGGATTGCGGTTAAACCATATATAGACGCATTACGTAGGTCACCAGGCCAGGGCTGGTATAAACGAGGCGAAAATTTATTGATACACAACGAGTTTTTTCGTTTATTTACTTCATTAGAAATTACTTATTATGGAATGTACGAAAATAAAAAAAACAATAAATGCACAGCTGTTAACGTGTTTCGAATTAAACGATGCATATACAGGGTGTTCGGGAAAATTATGCGACAAATTCGGTAGTGAGTGAATGACAGAATAGATGATGATTAACTATGTCTAAATAACTCTACATTACTATCTAAAGGTCAGGGCCGGCTCATGCCCAATGGTTAACAATCCGTAATTTTCGCAGGGACAATCTGTACAGTCTAAAAATGGCAAAAATCGATTTTTTAACGAAAAGTTACTATTCGTTTAACTCGATAAAATTTATGGTTTAGAAGATATGTGGATTTTTAGATCGTTGTAGATACCAAAGAAACCGTTTGCCATAAAGAAACATTGTCAAGGAAAAATCATAAAAGTCTGTCATTTTGGAAAGATGTTTGCACAGCTATGCACTCAGGAACGCGGAACATCTTTTCGACCTGCTCCACGTTCAGAATTAGTAAAAGGCTCGATACTTTGCAATGCAAAAAAATGCACAATCATCTGCCGATAGAAATCATAATAATTTGAAGGTATATTTACTGGAAAGCGTCTCCTACTCTATTAGGGTCTTTTATTATATAAAATATGTTCGTGTAAATGTACTTTACATTTAAAAATTTCGATTATTACGAATTTGTCAAGGAAAAACCATAAAAGTCTGTCATTTTGGAAAGATGTTTGCACAGCTATCCACTCAGGAACGCGGAACACCTTATCGACCTGCTCCACGTTCAGAATCAGTAAAAGGCTCGATACTTTGCAATGCAAAAAAATGCACAATCATTTGCTGATAGAAAAATCATAATAATTTGAAGGTATATTTACTGGAAAGCGTCTTCTACTCTATTAAGGTCTTTTATTATATAAAATATGTTTGTGTAAATGTACTTTACATTTAAAAATTTCGATTATTACGAATTTGTCAAGGAAAAACCATAAAAGTCTCTCATTTTAGAAAGATGTTGACATGTCTATCCATTCAGGAACGCGGAGCACCTTTTCGACCTGCTCCACGTTCAAAATCAGTAAAAGGCTCGATACTTTGCAATGCAAAAAAATGCACAATCATCTGCCGATAGAAATCATAATAATTTGAAGGTATATTTACTGGAAAGCGTCTCCTACTCTATTAGGGTCTTTTATTATATAAAATATGTTCGTGTAAATGTACTTTACATTTAAAAATTTCGATTATTACGAATTTGTCAAGGAAAAACCATAAAAGTCTGTCATTTTAGAAAGATGTTGACATGTCTATCCACTCAGGAACGCGGAGCACCTTTTCGACCTGCTCCACGTTCAGAATCAGTAAAAGGCTCGATACTTTGCAATGCAAAAAAATGCACAATCATCTGCCGATAGAAATCATAATAATTTGAAGGTATATTTACTGGAAAGCGTCTCCTACTCTATTAGGGTCTTTTATTATATAAAATATGTTCGTGTAAATGTACTTTACATTTAAAAATTTCGATTATTACGAATTTGTCAAGGAAAAACCATAAAAGTCTCTCATTTTAGAAAGATGTTGACATGTCTATCCACTCAGGAACGCGGAGCACCTTTTCGACCTGCTCCACGTTCAGAATCAGTAAAAGGCTCGATACTTTGCAATGCAAAAAAATGCACAATCATCTGCCGATAGAAATCATAATAATTTGAAGGTATATTTACTGGAAAGCGTCTCCTACTCTATTAGGGTCTTTTATTATATAAAATATGTTCGTGTAAATGTACTTTACATTTAAAAATTTCGATTATTACGAATTTGTCAAGGAAAAACCATAAAAGTCTCTCATTTTAGAAAGATGTTGACATGTCTATCCATTCAGGAACGCGGAGCACCTTTTCGACCTGCTCCACGTTCAAAATCAGTAAAAGGCTCGATACTTTGCAATGCAAAAAAATGCACAATCATCTGCCGATAGAAATCATAATAATTTGAAGGTATATTTACTGGAAAGCGTCTCCTACTCTATTAGGGTCTTTTATTATATAAAATATGTTCGTGTAAATGTACTTTACATTTAAAAATTTCGATTATTACGAAATTGTCAAGGAAAAACCATAAAAGTCTGTCATTTTGGAAAGATGTTTGCACAGCTATCCACTCAGGAACGCGGAACACCTTATCGACCTGCTCCACGTTCAGAATCAGTAAAAGGCTCGATACTTTGCAATGCAAAAAAATGCACAATCATCTGCCGATAGAAATCATAATAATTTGAAGGTATATTTACTGGAAAGCGTCTCCTACTCTATTAGGGTCTTTTATTATATAAAATATGTTCGTGTAAATGTACTTTACATTTAAAAATTTCGATTATTACGAATTTGTCAAGGAAAAACCATAAAAGTCTGTCATTTTAGAAAGATGTTGACATGTCTATCCACTCAGGAACGCGGAGCACCTTTTCGACCTGCTCCACGTTCAGAATCAGTAAAAGGCTCGATACTTTGCAATGCAAAAAAATGCACAATCATCTGCCGATAGAAATCATAATAATTTGAAGGTATATTTACTGGAAAGCGTCTCCTACTCTATTAGGGTCTTTTATTATATAAAATATGTTCGTGTAAATGTACTTTACATTTAAAAATTTCGATTATTACGAAATTGTCAAGGAAAAACCATAAAAGTCTGTCATTTTGGAAAGATGTTTGCACAGCTATCCACTCAGGAACGCGGAACACCTTATCGACCTGCTCCACGTTCAGAATCAGTAAAAGGCTCGATACTTTGCAATGCAAAAAAATGCACAATCATTTGCTGATAGAAAAATCATAATAATTTGAAGGTATATTTACTGGAAAGCGTCTTCTACTCTATTAAGGTCTTTTATTATATAAAATATGTTTGTGTAAATGTACTTTACATTTAAAAATTTCGATTATTACGAATTTGTCAAGGAAAAACCATAAAAGTCTGTCATTTTAGAAAGATGTTGACATGTCTATCCACTCAGGAACGCGGAGCACCTTTTCGACCTGCTCCACGTTCAGAATCAGTAAAAGGCTCGATACTTTGCAATGCAAAAAAATGCACAATCATCTGCCGATAGAAATCATAATAATTTGAAGGTATATTTACTGGAAAGCGTCTCCTACTCTATTAGGGTCTTTTATTATATAAAATATGTTCGTGTAAATGTACTTTACATTTAAAAATTTCGATTATTACGAATTTGTCAAGGAAAAACCATAAAAGTCTGTCATTTTAGAAAGATGTTGACATGTCTATCCACTCAGGAACGCGGAGCACCTTTTCGACCTGCTCCACGTTCAGAATCAGTAAAAGGCTCGATACTTTGCAATGCAAAAAAATGCACAATCATCTGCCGATAGAAATCATAATAATTTGAAGGTATATTTACTGGAAAGCGTCTCCTACTCTATTAGGGTCTTTTATTATATAAAATATGTTCGTGTAAATGTACTTTACATTTAAAAATTTCGATTATTACGAATTTGTCAAGGAAAAACCATAAAAGTCTGTCATTTTAGAAAGATGTTGACATGTCTATCCACTCAGGAACGCGGAGCACCTTTTCGACCTGCTCCACGTTCAGAATCAGTAAAAGGCTCGATACTTTGCAATGCAAAAAAATGCACAATCATCTGCCGATAGAAATCATAATAATTTGAAGGTATATTTACTGGAAAGCGTCTCCTACTCTATTAGGGTCTTTTATTATATAAAATATGTTCGTGTAAATGTACTTTACATTTAAAAATTTCGATTATTACGAATTTGTCAAGGAAAAACCATAAAAGTCTGTCATTTTAGAAAGATGTTGACATGTCTATCCACTCAGGAACGCGGAGCACCTTTTCGACCTGCTCCACGTTCAGAATCAGTAAAAGGCTCGATACTTTGCAATGCAAAAAAATGCACAATCATCTGCCGATAGAAATCATAATAATTTGAAGGTATATTTACTGGAAAGCGTCTCCTACTCTATTAGGGTCTTTTATTATATAAAATATGTTCGTGTAAATGTACTTTACATTTAAAAATTTCGATTATTACGAATTTGTCAAGGAAAAACCATAAAAGTCTGTCATTTTAGAAAGATGTTGACATGTCTATCCACTCAGGAACGCGGAGCACCTTTTCGACCTGCTCCACGTTCAGAATCAGTAAAAGGCTCGATACTTTGCAATGCAAAAAAATGCACAATCATCTGCCGATAGAAATCATAATAATTTGAAGGTATATTTACTGGAAAGCGTCTCCTACTCTATTAGGGTCTTTTATTATATAAAATATGTTCGTGTAAATGTACTTTACATTTAAAAATTTCGATTATTACGAATTTGTCAAGGAAAAACCATAAAAGTCTGTCATTTTAGAAAGATGTTGACATGTCTATCCACTCAGGAACGCGGAGCACCTTTTCGACCTGCTCCACGTTCAGAATCAGTAAAAGGCTCGATACTTTGCAATGCAAAAAAATGCACAATCATCTGCCGATAGAAATCATAATAATTTGAAGGTATATTTACTGGAAAGCGTCTCCTACTCTATTAGGGTCTTTTATTATATAAAATATGTTCGTGTAAATGTACTTTACATTTAAAAATTTCGATTATTACGAATTTGTCAAGGAAAAACCATAAAAGTCTGTCATTTTAGAAAGATGTTGACATGTCTATCCACTCAGGAACGCGGAGCACCTTTTCGACCTGCTCCACGTTCAGAATCAGTAAAAGGCTCGATACTTTGCAATGCAAAAAAATGCACAATCATTTGCCGATAAAAATCATGATAATTTGAAGGTATATTTACTGGAAAGAGCTGCATGATTTATTAGGGGGAAAATAGGACACTTTGGGGCGAATCTAATTTATTTACCTGACGTGTTGTACACGATTGTTAAGTGTATTTACAAAAATGTTTTTCGCCCCAATCATCGGTTAATATTTTCAGTTAAGTACGATTTGTACAGAACCGTCATTAAATTATCACGCGATCCAGTACCGGATTAACTAGAAAATTTCAAAACATTTACGTAAATTAAAAATAAAAATATTTTTTTTATGATGCTTATTTTTTTTTTTGTTTAACGTTTCCTAACAAGATGCGATCTAACGACGTGGGCAGCCGTGACCATCATAAAAACGTTTAAACGTATAATTAGAATGCTAGATCGACGTAATACTTTAGATAATGTTTTTTAAAAAATATTAGTACAGTCATTGCTGAAACACACCAAACCGAAATGACACTCGACATCAGAAATGCAATCGCGCAATTCACGGTCGCACAACCCACGCCGGTTGTTCGCAGCGCCATCTGTCGATCTGTTTAGAAAGCGAACAAAATAATTGAAATTTTCCCCTAAATACCGTATCCAGATTGAGTTTAGCACCCCCGGGAATGTTCAGAGTACTAAAATTAATAAAAATTCAATGAAATTTTTTTATGGAAAACAATCGTAGAGAAAAACTTTTTTTTCTTCCCTCGTATTAAAAATCGAGGAGTGCAAACGGATTTTATTCAATGTTTCGGTTAAAAAGCGTATAAATTCATCGTCAAAATTGAAAATCCGTTTTTAATTCTTCGTTTTTAATACAAGGAATGATAAATGTTTTCCCCACGTATAATTTTTGTCGAATTTTCAATTTTTTTCGTGCTTTTTAAGGGGAAATCCGACTAGACTTGAAAATCTCAACTGTAATTCAAAACTTTCTCGGATATTTTGAAAATCTAACCCGAAAATCGTAATTTGACGTAGTTTTTTTCCACCCGTTTTTTTATTCAATTTTTTTTTTTTTTTTCGTATTTCAGACCTACTCTGGACTTTTCTGTGTCGTGGTGAATCCGTATAAAAAATTACCGATTTACACAGAAAAAATCATGGAAAGGTATAAGGGAATCAAAAGGCACGAAGTACCACCGCACGTGTTCGCCATTACAGACACCGCCTACCGATCAATGTTACAAGGTAATTTATTCTAATCGATCACGATATATCCCGATTCGAATGATAATCGATACTAAATAAATCGATATTAGCACGGGCGCACCCAGGATTTAGTCCGGAAACATTCCGACCGAGGAGCGTGGCGAATAATCGAGAAACAACGCAAAATAGCTCGACAACTCGACTAGAGATGACGTTACTGCGCAAAAGATGGCGCTAGGCGCTACTATATACATATATTCGAATGTAATAATTTAATTTTCTTCACTTCTCGTATTTTTTCTGTATTTTGGGGGGCGGTTAATGAATTAATGTTTGATTATACACCCCATTCGCCACATTTAACCCCTTGGGATTATTTTCTGTTCGCGAAATATCTCAAATGTCGAATTTTTTTCCAAAATTATTGGTGCGGGTACTTCTCGGACAATCCTCGTATACTAAACGATGATTTCGCACATCGGATACTCAAATTTTGTTCGGTGGTTTTTTTCCTCAAAAAAAAATTCAAAATTACGAACGTTCGATGTGAAATCTCGTCGAATCGGCGTACTAAATAAAATACGAGGGTTGACTCGAAAGTTTCTGATTAATAAAAGTTTCCGCTGAGGAATTTGTATTCGAAAATCGTATGAATGAAGATTTTTCGTATCGGGTGGGAAAATGTATCGTATAACCCTCGTAATAGTACTTTTTCGGGAGTGCCAATTATTTTATGTTTGCAGAAAGGGAGGATCAATCGATTTTGTGTACGGGGGAATCCGGTGCGGGGAAAACTGAAAATACGAAAAAAGTCATACAATATTTGGCGTACGTAGCGGCGTCGAAATCCCCCAAAGGAGCTGGAGCGGTAAGTCAAACATCCCCAAAAACAATTTTTTTTTTTTTATTTTTCAAATCCAACTTTTTCTACACCATTTTTTTGTCACCAATTTCCGAAAAGGTGATGGCAACCATGTATATTTATTTTTCGGTGACTTGATTATTTTCTAATTTTAATTTTCTTTGCATGGTCTTCTTTTTTTTTGGGGGAAAAAACCAGCAGAAAGATCTTATCGTAAGTAGTACTTCTTTTTTTTTTGTACATATACGAAATATCTATTCGATTTTTATAAAACCCTCTGTATATATGTGTACTTTCGGTGAAAACAATTTAAATTCCACGAAATGTAAAAAAAATTGCAATAAATAAGTGTAGTGTAGTGTAGTGCCCGCAATGACACCGAATTATTTACTAATCTATTTATACCCAAAGGATTTCTCGATAATTCGGATTCTAGAATGTAAACGAACGTAGATATCGAGTCTATAAAAACGGCAACAACGTAATATCGAGATATTAGTTAGTTAGTGAGGTTATGTCAAAAAAAATATAAAGTTCAATCCGGAACAGAGTTGCCAAAACTAAAAAATCAGTAGCAAAACTCTGAAGACAAAATCTATTTTTAACTGACATCTGTTTTTGGCGTTTGACGTGCAAAACTTTTTCCAAATAATAACTTTCATTAATGGTAAAAGTGATTTCGATTTTTTCAGACATACTGTATATATAAATGAAAAAAAAAATTTGTTTGCCAACCATCTTGAAAACAATCATTTATGTATTTTCGCGGACGCACTGTATAAATCATAGAAAAATCTTTATCCAACTATCTCAAACATTATTTTTCCTTATTTTACATGCGTCAATGCCAGAGTCCCACAAGAGAATTCTCGGTATGTAAGTTTGACGTTTGCGCATTTACTCGTCACGTGCATATTCCCATAGCATGTTTACCAATTTTTATTTCAGTTATTAACACAGCTGACACATCTTTTATGACGCGTTTTTTCCATAATTTTAATACTCCTTCATTGCGCAAGTCTCAATTGTCATAATTATGATAGTAGACACGTTCTTTTTGGGGGCGCTGATGGGGTACTAATAATATAAAATCCCTGTATGGGAAAGTCTGGACACGCCCATTTGTAAAAGACAGAAATCTGTCCGTATCCTTTTCTATTATCTTCTTTCGAGAAATTAATGGCGTCTATACTTCCTGTCACGTGATCTCGCGAATGTAAACAAAACCGACCATACTTACATTTGCTTGCGTTCTATCTGACTTAAACTCGTTTCGTTTTGTAATTTAATTATTTATGTCTATAAATGTCATTTCCTTCATAAAACTATAATTTCATTATATATTATTTCTCAATAATCAGTAACATTGTTCGATCATTTGAACAGACAATTGTTTCGCGGGCTTCTCTTCTTGTAGCAGCCATTAATTTCTTAGCTCGAAGCTAACCAATCGCGTGAACGACCGCTCGTGTCCAAACTTTCCAATACAGGGACCTTATAATGATGGTATTTGAGTCTATTTTCGAATTAAACCCGACGACAATTGTTATATTTTAATAAAACGACCAACCACGCATGTAAGAAATAACAAAATAGTCTTTATTCACAGTTTACATAAGTGCCAACAAAATATTTTGCTTCCATGTTCTGTTAAATTATTTGTTCGGAAATTTATCACGTGATTTATGTTTTATTGCATGTTTTTACGTCGTTTATAAACTTATCTATATATTTAAATTCGATAAACAGCTGCAAGAGTTTATTAATTTTTTTTTCGTCTTTTCCGTACACTCATAAATTACGACGAAAAATATAATTTTTATAGTATTAAATGTGATGTGTGACATCCATGTTGCTTAGAACGCCATTTAGTTTGTAATTGGCTACGGGAGTGTTGACGTCACACACCGCCATTGTTGACGCAGGTCAGGGATCACTTTCCAATCAAAGTTTTTACTCCGTTAACGATCTTGTGATTTTTTCGTATTTTCTTTGATGAATTTTCCAAAAAAAAAAAAAATACCTTTTGACACAAAATACATTACCATCTGATACAACAGTGAACTAATTAAACACTTTTTAAATTACTTTAAAGAATCGTTGCATCACGTCACGGCCGTCATATTGCAATAGTTTGTGAGATAGTGTGTACTTCAAAGTTAATTTAATTAGTTTACTTGTATAAGATGGTAATGTGTTTTGTGCCGAAGTGATTTTTTTTTCAAAATTTATCAAAGAAAATATGAAAAAATAAACATATATACGATCGTCAACGCAGTTAAAAGTGGAAAAATGACCGTGACCTACGCTAACATGGCGGTGTGTGACATCAACATTCCTTATATAAAACACGTGTAAAGTTGAAACATGTTTTAACGATTTTTCTAATCTCGACAAGTTTGTAAACGAAATTTGACCTATAAACAGTTCAATTCATCAAAGTTATTTTAATGGGACACTCTGTATATGTAAACTAAACTTTTTTTTTTGTTTTTTTTTTACCGCTACAACTAATCAGTTGCGTGTGTTTTTCTTTTTATACTGTAAAAAATATATTTTTAAAACATTGATTCATACTTAGGGTGGATTAGAACAACAATTACTGCAAGCCAATCCAATTTTAGAAGCTTTTGGTAATGCCAAAACAATCAAGAACGACAACTCATCGAGATTCGTAAGTTTCTGTTTATAACTTGAAAATTAAATTTTAGTAAACTATATTGAAGTCTCCTAATTAGTAAATGGAAATATATGTATTATGAATATTTTGAGGTTAGTTATTTTCGTATCACTTTATAAAAATTAATCGTTTATTTACCTTCATTTTGTTGAATAAAATATGATCTATACGTTATATTAATACAGCGTATACACTAAGAAAAGTTTTCTATGAGTAACCCTGCAATGAAAGTGTAAATGTGTTAATTTAGGGTCAACGAACTAAGAAATAGTTCATTGAAGCATTATTTGCGTTTAATAATTAGTTATTTAGTATATTTGGAATAATGAAATTTAAATTTTTTTAGTTGTGATTTTGTTTTTTCGATGTATCAATTTATATAATGTTTTTTTTGTCATATAGGGTAAATTTATTAGAATTAACTTCGATGCCTCCGGTTACATAGCCGGAGCCAACATAGAAACGTACTTATTAGAAAAATCACGTGCCATTCGACAAGCAAAATTCGAAAGAACCTTCCACATTTTCTACCAACTTCTAGCAGGTGCTTCCGATGCTCAAAGAAGTAAGTTTACACCGAATTTTTCTTTTTCTATACAAACAACTATAAAAATTTTTTTGTTTATTAATTAAACAATCATAAAGGCATTTCATACATCACAATATGGTCTACAATGAGTAATTTAATTCTAAATTAAATTTGAAATTAAGGTTCCTTGGGTTATGTAGTTTGTAGTTATGTAGTAAGTTTAACGTAAGCACTAAAAAAACTTACTCTAAGGGCTTTATCCTATTAAATATTAATTATAATTTAGTATTATCAAGGAAATGAATAGATTCAATATTGACATGATGATGGAGCCTTTTTATTCTTGACCTTTGACTAATTTTTTGGTCATATAGTTAAAGATGTCTATATCTAGGTTCTTGTGGAGGTAACTATTACGAATGTACTAAAGAGCATCTATTATGTTAATCAGTCCTTCGTGTTGGAATTTTTGGATGATTCTGGAGTCCATCTTCAAGATTTTTTACTAATTTCTTGATCATTCTGTTATCGGTGGCCATATACAGGTTCCTGTGGAGGTAACTATTACGAATGTACTAAAGGACATCTACATGTGGATTAGTCCTTCGTGTTGGAATTTTTGGATGATTCAGGAGTCCTTCTTCAAGACTTTTTACTAATTTCTTCATCATTTTGTGATCGGTGTCTATATCCAGGTTCCTGTGGAGGTAACTATTACGAATGTACTAAAGGACATCTACATGTGGATTAGTCCTTCGTGTTGGAATTTTTGGATGATTCAGGAGTCATTTTTCAAGACTTTTTTACTAATTTCTTGATCATCTGGTTATCGGTGTCTATATTTAGGTTCCTGTGGAGGTAACTATTACGAATGTACTAAAGGACATCTACATGTGGATTAGTCCTTCGTGTTGGAATTTTTGGATGATTCTGGAGTCATTTTTCAAGACTTTTTTACTAATTTCTTGATCATCTGGTTATCGGTGTCTATATTTAGGTTCCTATGGAGGTAACTATTACGAATGTACTAAAGGACATCTACATGTGGATTAGTCCTTCGTGTTGGAATTTTTGGATGATTCTGGAGTCATTTTTCAAGACTTTTTTACTAATTTCTTGATCATCTGGTTATCGGTGTCCAGATACAGGTTCCTGTGGAGGTAACTATTACGAATGTACTAAAGGACATCTACATGTGGATTAGTCCTTCGTGTTGGAATTTTTGGATGATTCTGGAGTCATTTTTCAAGACTTTTTTACTAATTTCTTGATCATCTGGTTATCGGTGTCTATATTTAGGTTCCTGTGAAGGTAACTATTACGAATGTACAAAAGGACATCTACATGTGGATTAGTCCTTCGTTTTGGAATTTTTGGATGATTCTGGAGTCATTTTTCAAGACTTTTTTACTAATTTCTTGATCATCTGGTTATCGGTGTCTATATTTAGGTTCCTGTGGAGGTAACTATTACGAATGTACTAAAGGACATCTACTATGTGGATTAGTTCTCTATTTTGGAATCTTTGGATGATTCCGAAGTCCTTCTTCATGCCTTTTTTTACTAATTTCTTGATCATCTGGTTATCGGTGTCCATATACAGGTTCTTGTGGAGGTAACTATTACGAATGTACAAAAGGACATCTACATGTGGATTAGTCCTTCGTGTTGGAATTTTTGGATGATTCTGGAGTCATTTTTCAAGACTTTTTTACTAATTTCTTGATCATCTGGTTATCGGTGTCTATATTTAGGTTCCTGTGGAGGTAACTATTACGAATGTACTAAAGGACATCTACATGTGGATTAGTCCTTCGTGTTGGAATTTTTGGATGATTCTGGAGTCATTTTTCAAGACTTTTTTACTAATTTCTTGATCATCTGGTTATCGGTGTCTATATTTAGGTTCCTATGGAGGTAACTATTACGAATGTACTAAAGGACATCTACATGTGGATTAGTCCTTCGTGTTGGAATTTTTGGATGATTCAGGAGTCATTTTTCAAGACTTTTTTACTAATTTCTTGATCATCTGGTTATCGGTGTCCAGATACAGGTTCCTGTGGAGGTAACTATTACGAATGTACTAAAGGACATCTACTATGTGGATTAGTTCTCTATTTTGGAATCTTTGGATGATTCAGGAGTCCTTCTTCATGCCTTTTTTTACTAATTTCTTGATCATCTGGTTATCGGTGTCCATATACAGGTTCTTGTGAAGGTAACTATTACGAATGTACTAAAGGACATCTACATGTGGATTAGTCCTTCGTGTTGGAATTTTTGGATGATTCAGGAGTCATTTTTCAAGACTTTTTTACTAATTTCTTGATCATCTGGTTATCGGTGTCCAGATACAGGTTCCTGTGGAGGTAACTATTACGAATGTACTAAAGGACATCTACTATGTGGATTAGTTCTCTATTTTGGAATCTTTGGATGATTCAGGAGTCCTTCTTCATGCCTTTTTTTACTAATTTCTTGATCATCTGGTTATCGGTGTCCATATACAGGTTCTTGTGGAGGTAACTATTACGAATGTACAAAAGGACATCTACATGTGGATTAGTCCTTCGTGTTGGAATTTTTGGATGATTCTGGAGTCATTTTACAAGACTTTTTTACTGATTTCTTGATTATATGGTTATCGGTGTCTATATTTAGGTTCCTGTGGAGGTAACTATTACGAATGTACTAAAGGACATCTACATGTGGATTAGTCCTTCGTGTTGGAATTTTTGGATGATTCAGGAGTCATTTTTCAAGACTTTTTTACTAATTTCTTGATCATCTGGTTATCGGTGTCCAGATACAGGTTCCTGTGGAGGTAACTATTACGAATGTACTAAAGGACATCTACTATGTGGATTAGTTCTCTATTTTGGAATCTTTGGATGATTCAGGAGTCCTTCTTCATGCCTTTTTTTACTAATTTCTTGATCATCTGGTTATCGGTGTCCATATACAGGTTCTTGTGGAGGTAACTATTACGAATGTACAAAAGGACATCTACATGTGGATTAGTCCTTCGTGTTGGAATTTTTGGATGATTCTGGAGTCATTTTACAAGACTTTTTTACTGATTTCTTGATTATATGGTTATCGGTGTCTATATTTAGGTTCCTGTGGAGGTAACTATTACGAATGTACTAAAGGACATCTACATGTGGATTAGTCCTTCGTGTTGGAATTTTTGGATGATTCAGGAGTCATTTTTCAAGACTTTTTTACTAATTTCTTGATCATCTGGTTATCGGTGTCCAGATACAGGTTCCTGTGGAGGTAACTATTACGAATGTACTAAAGGACATCTACTATGTGGATTAGTTCTCTATTTTGGAATCTTTGGATGATTCAGGAGTCCTTCTTCATGCCTTTTTTTACTAATTTCTTGATCATCTGGTTATCGGTGTCCATATACAGGTTCTTGTGAAGGTAACTATTACGAATGTACTAAAGGACATCTACATGTGGATTAGTCCTTCGTGTTGGAATTTTTGGATGATTCAGGAGTCATTTTTCAAGACTTTTTTACTAATTTCTTGATCATCTGGTTATCGGTGTCCAGATACAGGTTCCTGTGGAGGTAACTATTACGAATGTACTAAAGGACATCTACTATGTGGATTAGTTCTCTATTTTGGAATCTTTGGATGATTCAGGAGTCCTTCTTCATGCCTTTTTTTACTAATTTCTTGATCATCTGGTTATCGGTGTCCATATACAGGTTCTTGTGGAGGTAACTATTATGAATGTACCAAAGGGCATCTATTATGTTAATCAGTCTTTCGTGTTGGAATCTTTGGATGATTCCGGAGTCCTTCTTTATGACTTTTAGCTAATTTTTTGATTATATGGTTAACGGTGGCCATTTCCAGGTTTCAATAGAGGAAAGAACCGAGAGGCATCTACTATGCGGATCGGTTGTTTGTTTCGGATTCTTCGGATGGTTGCTTGGCGGCACATTTTTCTATATTTCAGTCTTCCACTTTATTATTTTGCTGAGTTTGAATATGAAATCAGGTTAATTGGAATACGATCTATATTTTTGTTTTGCAACTGATTTAATTCGACCAAATTTGACGTTCCATCTCTTCGTACAGTCACAGATACGATGGACAGCAGTTAATAGCTAGTCGGTCGTGTTTTTTCCAAGTGCTAGAAAGACAGTACCTTCATACAACCCTCCCTCGTGGTGCTCCAGCCTTAATTTCTCCAGAACAAGCTTCTCCTTGCCCCGAATAAACTCGAAGCAATGCTAAACCTCGTGATATTAAAGAATTTTTTTTTTTTTTTTTCATTTTTAGAGGAATTCATATTGGAAGATCCCAGATCGTACAGCTTCCTCAGAGAAGACAATCACATCGTTTCCGGCGTAGACGACGCCCAAGAATTTCTCGGCACGGTAAAAAGTATGAACATAATGGGGATGACCAGCGAGGATTTCAGCGCCATTTTCAGGGTAGTATCGGCGGTTATGTTGTTCGGCAAAATGGAATTCAAACAGGACCGCAGTTCGGATCAAGCCACGCTACCGGACAACACGGTAGCCCAGAAGATAGCCCACCTGTTGGGCCTATCGGTCACCGATATGACCAGAGCCTTCCTGAAGCCGAGGATCAAAGTCGGGCGCGATTTCGTCACCAAAAGTCAAACCAAAGAACAAGTCGAATTCGCCGTCGAAGCCGTTTCGAAGGCCTGCTACGAACGGATGTTCAAATGGCTGGTGACGAGGATAAACAGATCGTTGGGCAGGACGAAGAGGCAAGGCGCCAGTTTCATCGGTATACTCGATATAGCGGGCTTCGAAATATTCGATTTGAACTCGTTCGAACAGCTCTGTATAAATTACACCAACGAAAAATTGCAACAATTGTTCAATCACACCATGTTCATATTGGAACAAGAGGAATACCAACGCGAAGGCATCGAATGGAAATTTATCGATTTCGGCCTGGATCTGCAACCGACTATCGATCTAATCGACAAACCGATGGGCATAATGGCGCTATTGGACGAGGAGTGCCTCTTCCCCAAAGCCACCGATAAAACGTTCGTCGACAAATTGGTATCTGCCCACGCGGTGCATCCCAAATTCAAAAAAAGCGATTTCAGAGGCGTGGCGGACTTTTCCATCATCCATTACGCGGGCAAAGTCGATTATTGCGCCAATCAATGGCTGATGAAGAACATGGATCCCCAAAACGAGAACGTCGTTTCGCTTTTGCAAACCTCCCAAGATCCCTTCGTCGTGCACATATGGAAGGACGCCGAAAGCTTGGGAAGGGCGAAAGGCATGTTCCGCACCGTATCCTATTTGTACAAAGACCAATTGGCGAATCTGATGGTGACGTTACGTAACACGAATCCGAATTTCGTCAGGTGCATAATCCCGAATCACGACAAAAGGGCCGGCAAAATCGACGCCCCCCTAGTTTTGGACCAGCTAAGGTGCAACGGCGTCCTCGAAGGTATCCGCATATGCAGGCAGGGCTTCCCCAACAGGATACCTTTCCAGGAATTCAGACAGAGATACGAACTGTTAACGCCGAACGTTATCAACAAGGGTTTCATGGACGGCAAAAAGGCCTGCGAAGCGATGATCAAATCGCTCGAATTGGATAAAAATTTGTACAGAGTGGGACAATCGAAGATATTTTTCCGGGCGGGCGTGCTGGCGCACCTGGAAGAAGAGAGGGACTACAAAATCACCGATCTGATTGTGAATTTTCAAGCTTTCTGTCGAGGATTTTTATCGAGGAGGAATTATCAGAAGAGGGTGCAACAATTGAACGCCATACGCATAATACAGAGAAACTGTTCGGCCTATCTGAAATTGAGAAATTGGCAATGGTGGAGACTGTACACCAAAGTTAAACCGCTGCTGGAAGTTACCAAACAAGAAGAAAAATTGATGCAGAAAGAGGACGAACTTAAACAAGTCAGAGATAAATTGGATCATCACGTCAAAACGGCCCAAGAATTCGAACAGAAGTACCAGCAGGCGCAGGAAGAAAAAATAATACTGCAAGAACAATTGCAAGCCGAGGTGGAATTGTGCGCCGAAGCCGAGGAAATGAGGGCGAGATTGACGGCTAGAAAACAGGAATTGGAAGAGATATTGCACGATCTCGAAGCCAGAATAGAAGAAGAAGAAGAAAGAACGTCGGTGTTGAACAACGACAAAAAAAAATTGCAACTCACCATACAAGATTTGGAGGAACAATTGGAAGAAGAAGAGGCGGCCAGGCAAAAATTGCAATTGGAAAAAGTCCAATGCGACAATAAAATAAAAAAATTGGAAGAAGATTTGGCTTTAAGCGAAGATACCAATCAAAAATTGGTGAAAGAAAAGAAGATATTGGAGGAGCGCAGTAACGATCTTAGTCAAGCTTTGGCAGAAGAAGAAGAAAAAGCCAAACATTTGGCCAAACTCAAAGCCAAACACGAATCGACCATATCGGAATTGGAGGAACGTTTATTGAAAGATCATCAACAGAGACAAGAGACCGATAGATCTAAAAGGAAAATCGAAACCGAAGTGAACGATTTGAAAGAGCAGCTGAACGAAAAACGGCTCCAAATCGAAGAGCTCCAGTTGCAGTTGGGTAAGAGGGAAGAGGAGCTGGCTCAGGCGATGGTGAAGGTGGACGAGGAAAGCGCGCAGAAGGCGCAATCGCAAAAAGCGTTTAGGGAATTGGAGAGTCAGTTGACGGAGCTGCAAGAGGATCTGGAGGCGGAGAAGGCGGCCAGAAGTAAAGCGGAAAAAATGAAGAGGGATTTGAACGAGGAATTGGAGGCTCTCAAAAACGAATTGTTGGATTCGTTGGATACGACGGCGGCGCAACAAGAATTGAGATCGAAACGCGAACAGGAATTGGCGACTTTGAAGAAGACTTTGGAAGAAGAGGCGCAACTGCACGAAGTCACCCAAGCGGACGTTCGACACAAGCATTCCCAGGAATTGGCGGCGTTGAACGAGCAATTGGAGAACCTCAAAAAATTGAAGGCGAATCTGGAGAAATCGAAACAGAGTCTCGAGGCCGAAAACGCCGATTTAACGAGCGAATTGAGGAACGTGGGTGCCAGTAGACAAGAAGGTGTGCGATTAGCATTAATTTTTGATTTAAAAATATTTAATCGGTCGATTGTTTCAGGTGAAAGGCGTCGCAAACAAGCGGAAAGTCAGTTGGCGGAACTTTCGGCCAAATTGGTGGAAGTGGAAAGGACGAAAACGGATCTTCAAGAAAAAACTATCAAGTTGCAACAGGAACTTGAAAATGTGGCGCAACAACTCGAAGGGGCCGAATTGAAGTATTACATTTATTTTTGTTATTTGTTTCGGGATAATCGAATAATCGTTTTTCGTTACGTGTAATTGTTGTTTGAATTTTTGTTTTTACTAAAAATAATATGGTTGGTTGGAGAGAAGAAGATTTGGGGATTTGGATGTTTATGTATATATGTACTCGTTTTGGTATAATTATTATTATTATTATTATTATTATTATATAATTATTAAGAATCTATATAAAAGAATTAACGAATCGAAACAAGATATTATAGAAAAAATTTGATTTTTCATGTTTTTGCGGCTCAAAATAATTGTAATGTTTTTAAAATTGACAATATCGTTTATATTTATTTATCGTGTGATCGAATGAAGTTTAAACATTTTTTTTTTTTTCTCAACCTACACCAAAAAATGAACAAATTGAAACAAAATTCATACAAAAAAGTTAATTTTTGTTGTTTTTGCAGCTCAAAATAATAAAAATGTTCTCAAAATTGACTTTTTCTCACTTATTATCGTTTATATTTTGTTATAAAGTCGTGAAATGAAGTTTAAATAATTTTCTGCTCAATCTATACAAGAAAACAAACAAATTGAAACAAAATTCATACAAAAATGTTAATTTTTGTTGTTTTTGCACCTGAAAATAATGATATTTGTTCTCAAAATTGTCCTTTCTCACTTATTACCGTTTATATTTTGTTATAAAGTTGTGGAATGAAGTTTTAAACATTTTTTGCTTAATCTATACAAGAAAACAAACAAATTGAAACAAAATTCATACAAAAATGTTAATTTTTGTTGTTTTTGCAGCTCAAAATAATGATATTTGTTCTCAAAATTGTCCTTTCTCACTTATTACCGTTTATATTTTGTTATAAAGTTGTGGAATGAAGTTTAAATCATTTTTTGTTCAATCTATACAAGAAAACAAACAAATTGAAACAAAATTCATACAAAAATGTTAATTTTTGTTGTTTTTGCACCTGAAAATAATGATATTTGTTCTCAAAATTGTCCTTTCTCACTTATTACCGTTTATATTTTGTTATAAAGTTGTGGAATGAAGTTTAAATCATTTTTTGTTCAATCTATACAAGAAAACAAACAAATTGAAACAAAATTCATACAAAAATGTTAATTTTTGTTGTTTTTGCACCTAAAAATAATGATATTTGTTCTCAAAATTGTCCTTTCTCACTTATTACCGTTTATATTTTGTTATCAAGTTGTGGAATGAAGTTTAAATAATTTTCTGCTCAATCTATACAAGAAAACAAACAAATTGAAACAAAATTCACACAAAAAAGTTCATTTTTGTTGTTTTTGCAGCTTTGAAAATAATTGTAATGTTTTTAAAATTGACAAATTCTTATATATTATCGTTTATATTTTTTATTGTGTAATCGAATGAAGTTTTAAACATTTTTTTCTCAATCTATACAAAAAACAAACAAATTGAAACAAAATTCATACAAAAATGTTAATTTTTGTTGTTTTTAAAGATCAAAATAATAAAATTGTTCTTAAAATTGACAATTATCGTTCCTAGTTTTTCATTAATTGAACAAATGGAGTTTTAATGCTTTTTTCTCAATCTATAGAAAAAAACAAACAAACTGAAACAAAATTCACACAAAAAATTTGATTTTTGATGTTTTTGCAGCTCAAAATAATAGAATTGTTCTTAAAATTGACAATTATCGTTCATAGTTTTTCATTAATTGAACAAATGGAGTTTTAATGCTTTTTTCTCAATCTATAGAAAAAAACAAACAAATTGAAACAAAATTCATACAAAAAAGTTAATTTTTGTTGTTTTTGCAGCTCAAAATAATAAAAATGTTCTCAAAATTGACTTTTTCTCACTTATTATCGTTTATATTTTGTTATAAAGTCTTGGAATGAAGTTTAAATAATTTTCTGCTCAATCTATACAAGAAAACAAACAAATTGAAACAAAATTCACACAAAAAGTTCATTTTTGTTGTTTTTGCAGTTCAAAATAATAAAAATGTTCTCAAAATTGACTTTTTCTCACTTATTATCGTTTATATTTTGTTATAAAGTCGTGGAATGAAGTTTAAATAATTTTCTGCTCAATCTATACAAGAAAACAAACAAATTGAAACAAAATTCACACAAAAAGTTAATTTTTGTTGTTTTTGCAGCTCAAAATAATAAAAATGTTCTCAAAATTGACTTTTTCTCACTTATTATCGTTTATATTTTGTTATAAAGTCGTGGAATGAAGTTTAAATAATTTTCTGCTCAATCTATACAAGAAAACAAACAAATTGAAACAAAATTCATACAAAAAAGTTAATTTTTGTTGTTTTTGCAGCTCAAAATAATAAAAATGTTCTCAAAATTGACTTTTTCTCACTTATTATCGTTTATATTTTGTTATAAAGTCGTGGAATGAAGTTTAAATAATTTTCTGCTCAATCTATACAAGAAAACAAACAAATTGAAACAAAATTCATACAAAAAAGTTAATTTTTGTTGTTTTTGCAGCTCAAAATAATAAAAATGTTCTCAAAATTGACTTTTTCTCACTTATTATCGTTTATATTTTGTTATAAAGTCTTGGAATGAAGTTTAAATAATTTTCTGCTCAATCTATACAAGAAAACAAACAAATTGAAACAAAATTCACACAAAAAGTTCATTTTTGTTGTTTTTGCAGTTCAAAATAATAAAAATGTTCTCAAAATTGACTTTTTCTCACTTATTATCGTTTATATTTTGTTATAAAGTCGTGGAATGAAGTTTAAATAATTTTCTGCTCAATCTATACAAGAAAACAAACAAATTGAAACAAAATTCACACAAAAAAAGTTAATTTTTGTTGTTTTTGCAGCTCAAAATAATAAAAATGTTCTCAAAATTGACTTTTTCTCACTTATTATCGTTTATATTTTGTTATAAAGTCTTGGAATGAAGTTTAAATAATTTTCTGCTCAATCTATACAAGAAAACAAACAAATTGAAACAAAATTCACACAAAAAGTTCATTTTTTGTTGTTTTTGCAGTTCAAAATAATAAAAATGTTCTCAAAATTGACTTTTTCTCACTTATTATCGTTTATATTTTGTTATAAAGTCGTGGAATGAAGTTTAAATAATTTTCTGCTCAATCTATACAAGAAAACAAACAAATTGAAACAAAATTCACACAAAAAAGTTCATTTTTGTTGTTTTTGCAGCTCAAAATAATAAAAATGTCTCAAAATTGACTTTTTCTCACTTATTATCGTTTATATTTTGTTATAAAGTCTTGGAATGAAGTTTTAAATAATTTTCTGCTCAATCTATACAAGAAAACATACAAATTGAAACAAAATTCACACAAAAAGTTCATTTTTGTTGTTTTTGCAGTTCAAAATAATAAAAATGTTCTCAAAATTGACTTTTTCTCACTTATTATCGTTTATATTTTGTTATAAAGTCGTGGAATGAAGTTTAAATAATTTTCTGCTCAATCTATACAAGAAAACAAACAAATTGAAACAAAATTCATACAAAAAAGTTAATTTTTGTTGTTTTTGCAGCTCAAAATAATAAAAATGTTCTCAAAATTGACTTTTTCTCACTTATTATCGTTTATATTTTGTTATAAAGTCTTGGAATGAAGTTTAAATAATTTTCTGCTCAATCTATACAAGAAAACAAACAAATTGAAACAAAATTCACACAAAAAGTTCATTTTTGTTGTTTTTGCAGCTCAAAATAATAAAAATGTTCTCAAAATTGACTTTTTCTCACTTATTATCGTTTATATTTTGTTATAAAGTCGTGGAATGAAGTTTAAATAATTTTCTGCTCAATCTATACAAGAAAACAAACAAATTGAAACAAAATTCACACAAAAAGTTCATTTTTGTTGTTTTTGCAGCTCAAAATAATAAAAATGTTCTCAAAATTGACTTTTTCTCACTTATTATCGTTTATATTTTGTTATAAAGTCGTGAAATGAAGTTTAAATAATTTTCTGCTCAATCTATACAAGAAAACAAACAAATTGAAACAAAATTCACACAAAAAGTTAATTTTTGTTGTTTTTGCAGCTCAAAATAATAAAAATGTTCTCAAAATTGACTTTTTCTCACTTATTACCGTTTATATTTTGTTATCAAGTTATCGAATGAAGTTTAAATAATTTTCTGCTCAATCTATACAAGAAAACAAACAAATTGAAACAAAATTCACACAAAAAGTTCATTTTTGTTGTTTTTGCAGCTCAAAATAATAAAAATGTTCTCAAAATTGACTTTTTCTCACTTATTATCGTTTATATTTTGTTATAAAGTCGTGAAATGAAGTTTAAATAATTTTCTGCTCAATCTATACAAGAAAACAAACAAATTGAAACAAAATTCACACAAAAAGTTAATTTTTGTTGTTTTTGCAGCTCAAAATAATAAAAATGTTCTCAAAATTGACTTTTTCTCACTTATTATCGTTTATATTTTGTTATAAAGTCTTGGAATGAAGTTTAAATAATTTTCTGCTCAATCTATACAAGAAAACAAACAAATTGAAACAAAATTCACACAAAAAGTTCATTTTTGTTGTTTTTGCAGTTCAAAATAATAAAAATGTTCTCAAAATTGACTTTTTCTCACTTATTATCGTTTATATTTTGTTATAAAGTCGTGGAATGAAGTTTAAATAATTTTCTGCTCAATCTATACAAGAAAACAAACAAATTGAAACAAAATTCATACAAAAAAGTTAATTTTTGTTGTTTTTGCAGCTCAAAATAATAAAAATGTTCTCAAAATTGACTTTTTCTCACTTATTATCGTTTATATTTTGTTATAAAGTCTTGGAATGAAGTTTAAATAATTTTCTGCTCAATCTATACAAGAAAACAAACAAATTGAAACAAAATTCACACAAAAAGTTCATTTTTGTTGTTTTTGCAGTTCAAAATAATAAAAATGTTCTCAAAATTGACTTTTTCTCACTTATTATCGTTTATATTTTGTTATAAAGTCGTGGAATGAAGTTTAAATAATTTTCTGCTCAATCTATACAAGAAAACAAACAAATTGAAACAAAATTCACACAAAAAAGTTAATTTTTGTTGTTTTTGCAGCTCAAAATAATAAAAATGTTCTCAAAATTGACTTTTTCTCACTTATTATCGTTTATATTTTGTTATAAAGTCTTGGAATGAAGTTTAAATAATTTTCTGCTCAATCTATACAAGAAAACAAACAAATTGAAACAAAATTCACACAAAAAGTTCATTTTTGTTGTTTTTGCAGTTCAAAATAATAAAAATGTTCTCAAAATTGACTTTTTCTCACTTATTATCGTTTATATTTTGTTATAAAGTCGTGGAATGAAGTTTAAATAATTTTCTGCTCAATCTATACAAGAAAACAAACAAATTGAAACAAAATTCACACAAAAAAGTTCATTTTTGTTGTTTTTGCAGCTCAAAATAATAAAAATGTTCTCAAAATTGACTTTTTCTCACTTATTATCGTTTATATTTTGTTATAAAGTCGTGGAATGAAGTTTAAATAATTTTCTGCTCAATCTATACAAGAAAACAAACAAATTGAAACAAAATTCATACAAAAAAGTTAATTTTTGTTGTTTTTGCAGCTCAAAATAATAAAAATGTTCTCAAAATTGACTTTTTCTCACTTATTATCGTTTATATTTTGTTATAAAGTCGTGGAATGAAGTTTAAATAATTTTCTGCTCAATCTATACAAGAAAACAAACAAATTGAAACAAAATTCACACAAAAAGTTAATTTTTGTTGTTTTTGCAGCTCAAAATAATAAAAATGTTCTCAAAATTGACTTTTTCTCACTTATTATCGTTTATATTTTGTTATAAAGTCGTGGAATGAAGTTTAAATAATTTTCTGCTCAATCTATACAAGAAAACAAACAAATTGAAACAAAATTCACACAAAAAGTTCATTTTTGTTGTTTTTGCAGCTCAAAATAATAAAAATGTTCTCAAAATTGACTTTTTCTCACTTATTATCGTTTATATTTTGTTATAAAGTCGTGAAATGAAGTTTAAATAATTTTCTGCTCAATCTATACAAGAAAACAAACAAATTGAAACAAAATTCACACAAAAAGTTAATTTTTGTTGTTTTTGCAGCTCAAAATAATAAAAATGTTCTCAAAATTGACTTTTTCTCACTTATTACCGTTTATATTTTGTTATCAAGTTATCGAATGAAGTTTAAATTATTTTTTGGTCAATCTATACAAAAATTCAAACAATTTGCAATAAAATTATGTAGAAATGTTGGTATTTTCATTTTTTTACAGCATATATTGTTTCCAAAATTGACTTATACAAAAGTATCGACGATTATTCGAATTTCTATATCCCAAAAAACGGGGGGGACTGTGTGATAGTCAGTTTCAAATTACCCTCATCTATACAATTTTGTATTTGCAGAGCTTCAGCTGCATTTAAGAGCCAAGCAACAATCGAATCCCAATTCGCCGAAGCACAAGCCGCATTAGAAGAAGAAACCAAACAAAAATTGGCTCTAAGCTCTAAACTAAGACAATTAGAATCCGATAAAGAAGCCATACAAGAACAACTGGAAGAAGAAGAGGAAGCCAAGAAGAATATCGAAAAACAAGTATGACAATTTCAAAATTACAAAATTACAAGCATCGCTAAAACTTTTTTTTTTTTTTTCATTTTTTACAGGTTAATATACTGAGCGCTCAACTGGCCGATGCCAAAAAGAAAGCCGAAGACGAAGCCGAACAGGCTGCCATACTGGAAGAAAGCAAAAAGAAATTGGCAAAGGATTTGGAAGCCCTACAAAGGCAAGTAGAAGAATTAACGGTGGCCAATGATAAATTAGAAAGAAGTAAAAAGAAAATAGCTGCCGAATTGGAAGACGCCAATATCGATTTAGAGACCCAACGCCAAAAAGTTTCCGAATTAGAGAAGAAGCAAAAGAACTTCGACAAAGTATTGGCCGAAGAGAAAGCGGTTAGCGAACAACTAGCCGCCGAGAAAGATGTAGTGGAAAAGGAAGCTAGAGATAAAGAAACGCTGGTATTGTCGCTGAAACGCGAACTGGACGATTCCAACGTTAAAATTGAAGAATTGGAAAGAGTTCGAAGACAACTGCAAGGGGAACTCGACGAATTGGTTAACAATCAAGGAACGGCCGACAAAAACGTTCACGAATTGGAAAAAGCGAAGAGATCGCTAGAAAGTCAATTGGCTGAGCTGAAAGCGCAAAACGAAGAGCTCGAAGACGAACTGCAGTTAACCGAAGATGCCAAACTTAGATTGGAAGTCAACATGCAAGCTCTCAGGGCTCAATTCGAACGGGACGTCCAAGCTAAAGAAGAACAGGCCGAAGAAAAACGAAGGGGCATCGTCAAACAACTCAGAGATCTGGAGGCCGAATTGGACGAGGAAAGGAAACAAAGAGCGGCCGCCGTAAGCGCCAGAAAAAAATTGGAAGGTAAATAATAATCCTTAACTTATTATTTATCCGATAATATTCCCACTGTTTCTTTTAGGAGATATCAAGGAATTGGAAAGTCAAATCGAACTACACTGCAAAGTAAAGGAAGACGCGCTGAAACAGCTGAAGAAATCCCAGCAACAATGCAAAGAAGCTATAAGAGACGCGGAAGAATGCAGAGCTGCTAGGGACGAATACGCCGCTTCGAGTAAGGAAGCCGAAAGGAAAGTCAAGACTTTGGAAGCGGAAGTATTGCAATTGACGGACGATGTGGCTAATTCCGAAAAAGCCAGAAGGGCGGCTGAGGCCGAAAGAGATGAATTATTGGAAGAAATAAACAGTAGTAATAATAAAAGTCAGTATTATCTTTCTGTTTAAAGTTTTCTCGCTATCTTCCCATCTCCAGTTGATTAATCAACCGTTAATGGTGTTTCGTAAATCATTTCGTTAGTATTTTCTTCTTTGGATGATGGCCACATCTTGAATTGTTGAAATTACGTCACACTAATGACTAGAACGTTCCCTTATTCGTCTCCAATATATATGAACTACTCCCAAAGGGGAAGGTGTCACTTCCCGAAGGGCCGTTAGCATTTTACCTTCAAGGTATCTAAGCTCTGTCGCCCTTTGTCATATTTATCGCCTTAAAGTGGCATTTGAAGGGACGTGGACCTTTCCGAAACCTCCTCAGACTTTTTAATTGATACGGTTATGAATATTAGACTTGAAGTGTTTCTCCAATAAGACTCCATCTGATCTAGCTTGTCCAGGCTACGGTAGGGGGCCCCGGTACAAAATAAATGTCATTACTCGGTCCAAAAGTACCCAATCGAGCTCATCGATCTATCTTCATACCAATTCTTCATCAACCACAGTCATAACATCACACTAATGACTAGAACGTTCCCTTATTCGTCTCCAATATATATGAACTACTCCCAAAGGGGAAGGTGTCACTTCCCGAAGGGCCGTTAGCATTTTACCTTCAAGGTATCTAAGCTCTGTCGCCCTTTGTCATATTTATCGCCTTAAAGTGGCATTTGAAGGGACGTGGACCTTTCCGAAACCTCCTCAGACTTTTTAATTGATACGGTTATGAATATTAGACTTGAAGTGTTTCTCCAATAAGACTCCATCTGATCTAGCTTGTCCAGGCTACGGTAGGGAGCCCCGGTACAAAATAAGTGTCATTACTCGGTCCAAAAGTACCCAATCGAGCTCATCGATCTATCTTCATACCAATTCTTCATCAACCACAGTCATAACATCACACTAATGACTAGAACGTTCCCTTATTCGTCTCCAATATATATGAACTACTCCCAAAGGGGAAGGTGTCACTTCCCGAAGGGCCGTTAGCATTTTACCTTCAAGGTATCTAAGCTCTGTCGCCCTTTGTCATATTTATCGCCTTAAAGTGGCATTTGAAGGGACGTGGACCTTTCCGAAACCTCCTCAGACTTTTTAATTGATACGGTTATGAATATTAGACTTGAAGTGTTTCTCCAATAAGACTCCATCTGATCTAGCTTGTCCAGGCTACGGTAGGGAGCCCCGGTACAAAATAAGTGTCATGACTCGGTCCAAAAGTACCCAATCGAGCTCATCGATCTATCTTCATACCAATTCTTCATCAACCACAGTCATAACATCACACTAATGACTAGAACGTTCCCTTATTCGTCTCCAATATATATGAACTACTCCCAAAGGGGAAGGTGTCACTTCCCGAAGGGCCGTTAGCATTTTACCTTCAAGGTATCTAAGCTCTGTCGCCCTTTGTCATATTTATCGCCTTAAAGTGGCATTTGAAGGGACGTGGACCTTTCCGAAACCTCCTCAGACTTTTTAATTGATACGGTTATGAATATTAGACTTGAAGTGTTTCTCCAATAAGACTCCATCTGATCTAGCTTGTCCAGGCTACGGTAGGGGGCCCCGGTACAAAATAAGTGTCATGACTCGGTCCAAAAGTACCCAATCGAGCTCATCGATCTATCTTCATACCAATTCTTCATCAACCACAGTCATAACATCACACTAATGACTAGAACGTTCCCTTATTCGTCTCCAATATATATGAACTACTCCCAAAGGGGAAGGTGTCACTTCCCGAAGGGCCGTTAGCATTTTACCTTCAAGGTATCTAAGCTCTGTCGCCCTTTGTCATATTTATCGCCTTAAAGTGGCATTTGAAGGGACGTGGACCTTTCCGAAACCTCCTCAGACTTTTTAATTGATACGGTTATGAATATTAGACTTGAAGTGTTTCTCCAATAAGACTCCATCTGATCTAGCTTGTCCAGGCTACGGTAGGGGGCCCCGGTACAAAATAAGTGTCATGACTCGGTCCAAAAGTACCCAATCGAGCTCATCGATCTATCTTCATACCAATTCTTCATCATCGCAGCTTTTCAGATGGAAAAATTGTTTGATATATCTCACTGGTTGATGTTGATTAATATTTGGGATTTAGTAAAACATAATTTGTTAAAATTCAGAATCGGTAAGTAAGTAAGGCAATCCCTAATGTATTTATGCTCCAGTGGAGGTATGTCGTTCCTAAAACTCCTTGTGATTGTATATTAAAAAAAATTTTATATTACTTACCATTTATTTTATCTTCAGGTAGCCTACTCGTCGACGAGAAACGCAGATTAGATGCGAGAATAGCAACGTTAGAAGAAGAAATCGAAGAGGAACAAAGCACCAACGAAATCCTCCAAGATAGAGCAAGAAAAGCCCAATTGACTATCGAACAGTTAACCACTGAATTGTCCAGCGAAAGATCAGCAGCGCAAAAGCAAGAATCGCAGAGGTTGTTACTTGAGAAACAAAATAAAGAATTAAAAGCTAAACTGGCCGAATTGGAAACGGCTCAGAGGACAAAAACAAAAGCTACAATTTCGGCGTTGGAAAGTAAAATTTCTAACCTCGAAGAACAATTAGAGGTAAGCATTACGGATCGTTTAAATCATTTAAGTATAACGAATCTTTCTGATACCGATTAAGGTCGAAGCGAAAGAACGTCTCGCCCAACAAAAGACCAATAGGAAATTGGATAAGAAAATTAAAGAATTGGTAATGCAGTTGGACGACGAACGGAGACACGCCGATCAATATAAGGAGCAAGTAGAAAAAGCCAACGCTCGCGTTAAGGCGCTCAAACGACAATTAGACGAAGCCGAAGAAGAAGTAACAAGAGAAAAGGCACAGAAACGGAAAGCGCAACGGGAATGCGAAGATATGTTGGAATCCCACGAATCCATGAACAGAGAAATCAATAATCTTAAGAGTAAACTGAGGTAAACCATTATTTTGTTTATTACTATCGGATCCAATCTCAAAATAAACATTTTTTCATCTGGAAGATAACGAAAAAGGATTCTTCATTGCTAGTCCAAAATCTTTTCCATGATATCTTCCACTGTTCGATTTCTGCTAGGCCTGATGTTATCAGATACTTTAGAACGGACAGTGAACTGTGTCAGCGAGGAATTGTAGTTTAGATCCAATCAATTTCCAGATCTAATGGTACCAAAGAAACTTTCTCCCAAAACTCCATTATAAGATCATTTTGCTATGCCACGAAAAAGGTATTAGCCAATAAAAGGCGTTCCTACTCCTTTTATGGAAAATGTGTTACCTTTGATTTCTTCGTGACCAGGTAAACTGGTGTTTCATGTTCTTTCCCACCGAATCTGCACTGGTCACTTTCTGCGGGGCTCCATATCATCAGGTGCTTCAAAAGGGGCAGTGTCATGTGTTAATTAGGAGTTGGTGTAGCTAGTTTTCATATCCAGTGGTACCAAAGGTACTTTTTTGATTGATCTAGTCTGGAAGTTCTCCCGAAACAATTCTAGGACTAGTTTAGTACATCACAGATAAACAATTTTCCATGTTCCAGGTTACATCTCCATTCCTAGTCCAAGACATTGTAATAGTGAGGTACTGTAGTACTAGGCGAAACAAAATTTCTTCTTTGTCTCTACAAAATTGACACCGGACAATTTCTACTAGACCTAATCTTAGAAAGGACAATATCCTGTGCCAACGAAGAGATATATGAAACTCTTTCTTGTAGTAGTACCTTACTACACCTCATAAAGGCTTTAGGTTGATAAAAAGCGTTCGTACTCATTTTTTTTTTGGAAATTATATTCATCCCCTTTGTGGTAGTTTCATAAAATTTCCTCTGGTACTCCCTTTGGGTAGATGACATGGGAGATTAGTGCTATTCACTATTAATTAATGTATATCTTTTGATTTAACGAAAACAAATTATATAAATTATTTTCTAGCCTCAAATGACCCGCGAGGAAATAAAATTTGGTATGTGACAAAGTAATCGAAATTGTTTGCTGGCGAAAATAATTGTGTCAAAAAAGAATTGCTTGTTTTTAACTTTTAATTGGCTGCAAAATGTACATATTAATCATCCTTCATTAATTAAAAAAAATAAAAAAAAAAACAAATCATTCAGCTGTTAATAAAAAATATTATACCGTTAAATTAGTTTCATTTTTGTGCTTATATTTTTATTTATGCAGATTGTCCATTTTATTGAAACCGAATAATCGTGTAAACTGAAAATTGAGGTTAGTTTTCATGATTTCAATTTCATGGACACACTATATATATATAGTATTGGAAAAAATTAATAGAACTTAAAATCTACTAATGTGCTTTTTAATAAAACTTGACCGTTCCACTAAATTTCTAATTTTACCGAAAAGTAGATAGAATGTATTAGATAAGCCCCTTCTTGTTGTTAGTGGTTTGAACAAAAAACCCCAGGACGGTATTTTTATCAAATTATGATTAAAAAACATCATTACAGTTAACCGATGAATTTACAGTTTCAGTAAATTTGTATTTTACAGCCTCCCATATCACCAGATTTGTCTCCGTATGATAAATTTCTTTATTTTTGATGGAACTACAAATCTTAATGAATTAAATGAAAAAATAAACCAACTTTTTGATTTAGAATTGATTGAGATTGAGAATTACAGCTAAATAACTGTGTATAATAGTTTTGGGTATTGAAATTTATATTGGTAGATTCATATTGACTCGATTGGGGGATTTTACTTTTTCCAATACTCTAGTTTGGTAAAACGCAAATTGAATTTTATTATTTAGTATTTCTCAGATAACCACTTTACCTGCTTTTACAACAAACGAACAATTGCAAACAAGTTTACCGGAAACGGTTAAGAAAATGTGGGGGGTAGCTTTTGAAATCAAGTGAGTTCCGAGTGTCCCCCTTTAAATTATTCCTTCGTTGCAAATTAATTACCTTGTTTCCAATATACTAACATCGTTTTCAATTAATGAATGAATGAGGGATCAGATTCACATGATTTGTTATTAGTTTTTGGTAAACTTACCCCCTATAGCTGATCGATCAATATTTTAACAGAAAATTGTTTGTTGCATGTTGTTTTATGGTGAATGTATGGTATTTTGAGAAAAATTGAACGTTTTCATGTGTTTACAGGCGAGGAACTATGGGAATATCATCATCGAGACTGAGCTCAACTAAAAGAGGTTCTATACAAACCAGCGGAAACTGTTCTGGAGATGATTCCACAACGCAAGATGAGGCGATGGACGGTGATGACACCCCAAATTAAACGTATCGTTTTTTTTTTTTTTAATAATTATTACCGAATTATTATTTTTTTTAAATTGGTAATTAACTGGCATTTACCTTGCCAATAAAATAATCGCTTTTATGTAAATACTTTATTTTTTTCTAGTACTTATAGGCGTATTTATCTTTTGTTTAGATTAAGGTTTATTTAATTTCGTGAAATTGATTTTTATATGTGGTACGATGAAAATTGAGTTATAGAATTTTGGTTTAATAAATTAATTTTTGAATTTATATTATGAAAAAGTGAAATAATATCGACTTTAATCTAAACATGCTTAATTTCATATATAAAAATGGCCAGGAGCGTTTAATATTTATGACTTAGCATTTATCGGGTGAGCACCGGTTCGTAAAACGGATCAGTGATCTTATTTTTGACCATTTATTATTTTTTTTTAAATTCAAGCTTATTATTTATACAATTTTCAACTTTATATTCTGTATTTGTTGCTAATTCTTTTTATGCAAGTTATATATTTTTTTTGTTTACCATTTTTGCATTATTTACTATCTACCGATATACATACATAGTCATTAATGCTTATTATATATGATAATAATATTAATAATAATAAAATAGTAATAGAAAATTAACCTTTTGATACACATTATATTTTGTAGAATATATATTTTGTAAAAACATCTATTTTAGTCGAACATGATTTTTATATGCATGTTTTTGTATAAACAATTGCATTTTGTAAATACCTTAAGCGTAATTATGGGGGTTCAGGGTTCAATATTATTTGATGACTTGAATAAAATTATCTATCTAGATCATCAGTTAACCGTTTTTTTTTTATCTTCTCCCTTCACCAAATTCACCCCTACAACATACTTCATACTGTATGTACCATTTTATACCATCAAGATCATTTTTTCTTTTCATGGAAGGCACATAAAACCCTCTGACAGTTCAGGGGCAGTTTTAGGAAGGTTTTGAACCCATGGAGACTTTTATTCAGTTTACTTCAAACTATGATCGTGTTAAGTTTCAAAAAAGCTGGCCGAAACCCCTCTTAAGGCTCCCTTGGACTTGTCGAACACTTCAGGGGTAGCAGCGTATGTATGTCTCAAAACACCCCGCTCAATCCTTATCGAAATTTGGTTTTGGACAATTTAACAGAAACTTGGCACAAATAAATGTCTCAATAGACAGGAAATTCCGAAACTACCCATGAAGAGTCCAAGGGTACCATAAGAGAAGGGATTTCGGTCAATTTTTTTGAAATTCCTCTCCTTCCAGAGTACCCTCGGACCGTTTTGAACCCATGGAGACTTTTAATCGACTTGTTTGGAACTACCATTGTGCAAAGGTTCAGAAAATTGGCCAGAACCAATTCCCCTATTACTAGGGTACCTTCGAACACTTCAAGGGTAGTAAAGCTAATAGCATTAGCTTCAAAATGACATGAAATAATGTCAACAAGAGTTCAACTCCAGCGGTCAAGACCAGAGTCAGCTTATTAGTATTGGTTAGGTTAGGCTTGGCAACGTTGACAAACAATTTTTATACTGAACGAACTATACATAATTTTCATATTTTTGTACCTAGATACTTTGTTAAAAATTATATTCGACGTTAAAATAAAAATAAATACTTTAAAGCAAACAGTATTTTAATAATATAAAAATATATAGAGAATCAATTTTCATTTAAAATAATTAAAAATAAATAAATTTGATCAATATTCTGAATAACCCGGTAGAGGAAATTGTTCACTGTATTTAGTAACTTCATCTTTAAGTTTCGCTATTTTATTTTGAATATCTGGATTGTCGTGTAAGACTTTTTTAAAATCGGCGAGTTTAGGTCCCGATATGTTGCTAATTTCTTTCGCTAATTTTAATCCACGATCTAGAAAATCGACTACCACATCGATATCTTTTTCTTTCAAATTTCGAGTCGTCAAAGCCGGAGTACCTAAAAAATAAAACATTTACCGCTTAGACAAAATTGATTATACTAGTCCTTCAATAACTATTACGACAATTTTACTGATTCCAACTCACCTAATCTAATTCCTGATGGATTCAAAGCACTTTTATCACCAGGAACCGTATTTTTATTACAAGCAATGTTGATTTCTTCCAAAATTAATTCAGCTTTAGCTCCTGTCAATCCCACGGACCTAAGATCAACCAACAACAAATGTAAATCCGTACCACCGGTTACTATTTTGTATCCTTTGGATTGCAAACCGTCGCTTAATCGTTTGGCGTTTGTTACAATTTGTTTGGCGTAAGTAACGAATTCCGGTGTACTGGCTTGTTTCATTGATGTGGCAATAGCGGCAATGGCATGATTGTGGGGACCACCTAAAATAAGTACTCGACTCAAATATAAAATAACCTTTAAAACAAAACTTACCTTGTAATCCAGGAAATACTGCTTGGTTAATTTTACTTTCAAAATCGTACATGATTTTTTCACCTTTAGCGTTCACAGATTTCACTCCCTTTCTGAAAAATATCACACCAGCTCTGGGTCCACGAAGACTTTTATGAGTGGTTGTAGAAACTATATCACTGTATTCAAATGGACTAGGAGTTACACCTAGAAAAAAAGTTTAATCAACAAATTTTATAGTCCGGCTGTGGGAGGTCAGGGACCATTGAGCACTTAGTCCTTCTGATAGCCTATCGCACCCCCTTTTAAAACTGCCAATGTCCTCATCAGACACCTTGGTTTGAACCTTCTAACGTCACTAACTAGACTGTAAGATGTGTCCAGGTGACTGGTGGGTAGTTACCCAAAGGATCTATCATGTCCTCTTTTCTTGCTGGTTCCCTGGGGATGCTCAGTGTTTGCAGCTTTTCTATTAATCTCTTAGCTATGGTCTAGCTGCTAGAGATATTCATCTTCAATATCGTATGCTCCTAGGAGTATTGCTCTGAAATTTTACATGTTCGTTCTCTATATAATCTGCGCAATGCACTTTCTTCTAAACATAGTGTCTTTGAGTATCCGTTGAGACGTCAGTGCTCCAACTGTTTAAATGGTTCCATTGTTTGGTAAAAGAGGCTCTTCTATGTGTGCCTTAGCTTATCTCATACCGAGTGTTTCCATATATCTCACAAGAGTTTGTTTTGCAAGCAGACTACTCGGGAATGCAATAGCAACACTCTCGGCTTCACTCGGAATGAGTTCTGGACCCATTGATGGATTTATTGATCTCAAACTCGTCGTTGCTCGAGTAACCGGATACTCAAGCTGGACCATCCACTTTTTGTAATAAAGGAACGATATAATAAATCAAATGAATAATTACCTGCCGCTACTAAGCCAGATATATGTGCCATATCTGAAAATAAATAAGCTCCTACTTCATCACATATTTCTCTGAATTTCTTATAATCAAGGGCCCTCGAATGGCAGCTAACACCAGCTACTATTACTTTAGGTCTAAATAGTCTTGCACATTCTAGAAGTTTATTATAGTCGATCAAGCCAGTCTCTGGGTCTACCTAAAACAGAAAAAGAGAAACATTTTTACCAATTTCTTCGAACACATCAATTAAAAAGTTACATTTGTTATTTAAAGTGTTAGATTGTTAATAATAAATTATTAAAAACAAAAATGCTAGAAGAAAATATCGTTTCTATAAATTTTATTTTAGCCAATGGAAAATAGTTGGCGCAATTTTTTAAATAAAATATTTACGTATAATGAATACAGATTAAACTGTAATTGTGTAAATGTATAGTTATTGACGTCATATTATAAATTACGTCATCTATTTACGACTTGTTAAAAGTGTCATAACTACTTGTTATCACAAAAACTTCCAACTTAGTAACATTTCCAAAATAACCACACACAATTCTTATCACTAACGAAAAACAATATTTTTGATATGTATGAAGAAATTGTTTTCATGGATGCATTATTTCAAATTCATATACAATATAGATTGAGTAATTATTTTATGTTTTTCAACTTTTGTTAATCGAGACCTGAACACTGACTTGAGACAGTGAACTATTTCAAAAGATAATTATGTCCTTATGAAAACCTCCACCTCCAAAGGAGAAAGGATGAAGCTAATGAAAAAACTTTGAAAGAAAAATGATAAGTAGAATAAATAGGTCAAAAAAGTTATATGACAGACAGTATAGAATCTATATGAACACTGAAATTAGAGAAATCTTAATTGAAGAGCCTATCACCAGATTTATAAAAGCATACTATGGATAGAACACACAAAATAATAGTAAAGTTAAAAAAAAACAGCCAAGTAACTAGTGATTTGAACAAAATGGGAGTCCGAAAAGAGAAAGAAAAATGGTGAGATGTGTATTGACTCACCACAAGAAGTGAGTCAAAGAATTCTTGATCGAGCAGTTTCTACTCCTTTTAGAACGCATATCCAATTATATATAAATATATATGTTGTCATAATTTTTCTCTGAAATTAAATGAATTTATGAACATAAATTGCTGTTCACTTACCAATCATAATTATTTCAAGCAAGTACAATTATTTCTCAAGAATTAGCATTTACTCACCTTATAAGGCATCGATTCGAAAAAAATTGAAGTTGCAGATATTTTTTTATTACCAGTAAAAAAACCGTGAGTCAAGTGACCACCATCTGGTAAATCTAATCCCATAATTCTTCCATGAGGTTCCACGACACCTATAAAATAAAACTTCTTCTAAAATATTCAAAGACTCGATTAAAACATTTATTATCGTTAAATATTAAATAATATGGAATAAAAACAAATAATAAACCTGTATATACTGCAAAATTGGCAGGTGATCCTGAATATGGTTGAACATTAACCCCCCATTTTTCAGGATCTAGTTTATAAGCTTCTAAAGATCGTTTCTGAGCCAGGATTTCAATTTCATCGATATATTCATTACCCCCATAGTATCTGAAATTTAAATAAGCAAAATATCGTTTCTAACACAATATGCCCGAGAGCTGATAAAAGTAAAGAAGCATTTTACTTACCTTTGTCCTGGTAGTCCCTCTGAATACTTATTATGAAGACAGGAACTAAGACATTGTAACACAGGCATGGTAGTGAAGTTTTCAGAAGCAATCATTTCTAAACCGGTTACCTGACGCTTTTTTTCTTTTTTTATTAAATCCCATAATTCAGGATCGGAATCCCATAGATTCGCATTTAAAATTTTACTAATATCACTCATCTTATTCGTACTACTAAAAGTTCTGCTTAACTGATATTTTAATACTTTTTGAACCTGTGGTTGAAAAAATGTTTTTAAGAAGCACTTCATTATGAATTTATCAATGTGGAATCAATGGAATGTAAATAAAAAATAATCAAAGTAATTATAGATTAAAATGTGAATAAAGCTATTCGAACAGTAATTGATTATTACTTAAGGTTAAGTTGGAAGAAGATACTAAATACTAACCTCAAATTAAAACTTGTTGTCACAGAAAATATATTCAGATTATTGAAATTTTATTTACTCTATCAATACGATTTATATATCAAGAAATTTAAAATGTATTTAGTAATATAATTGTGTACGAGTTTGATAACCTTAACCTCTTTGTAGAAATACGAAAGCCGTGGTAGGTCAAATGTACCGATAATGATGAAAGAGGTCAAAAATTACTAAATAAATTATAGAAAATGGAAAAAATACTGTTTTAATCGATAATTAGAGAAATGTAATCATTTTTATATCTAGTAAACAAAATTCTTCTTACCTCAAAAGGTGCAACAAGTTGCTGAAACGTGTATTAGATTATACGCGCGGGAAAATTCCATAGATTTAAAAGGAGATATTTTATATTTGAATCCTTAAAAACATATCATTATAATGCCCTCTTATAAGCTCTAGGGTGTTAACGGAAGTACTTAGGTAAGTAACTTATGAGCAATCTAATAGGAAACTTCATCCTCTACAATTTTTGTTTGAAATTTTTTTTCGTATCTTTTTGAGATATATTCAAAAAAAGATTTTCAAGTTTTTTCTTCGTTTCCGACCCCCCAAATGAAAATATGAAAATTTATATCCCCGAGATTACTTTTTACTTCTCGTAATTTCTTATAAAAAACTTTTATCGGCATCTTTGTTAAGAGAACTACATTTATATTTGTGCGCATGTGTATCGTTGTACAGAGAGCGCATGATCTCTTGTAAGTGTGGAAGAGCTCATGCGCACGACGTGTGCTTTAACAAGCACCAATTCTATGTAAGATGTTTGTTTTATTGTTCTTATTAACATGCAATAAAGCATTTATTATTACGAGTGATTTGTTTGATTAACCACGTACCACGAAACAATCTTTTATCTGTCAAATAATTTTTGACGTGAGGATTACTTCCGGATGCCTTAAGATTGTATGTAAAATTATTCCATTTGTCTCTTTTGGTACCTAAATTACGTTATATCCAATTTTTAATTCTTATAAAGGTATTAAATTATGAATTAGACTTCAAAATAGTTTTGTTTTAATCATTGATATTTTTAAAGCTGTTACCAGTGTACATTATGTCAACTATAAAACTGGCATCTATCATCTGTTAAGTGATTTTTGACATGAAGATCCTCCCATAAATTATGTCCCACGTCAACTGTCTTTGTTAGAATCCGGTCATTATGTACACTTATGACAATTATAGTAGTATCTGTCATTTGTCAATTGATTTTTGACGTGATTATTCCTTAATGATCAAATTATTATAAATAAAATTAATCGCTTTCCAATTACATATTTTGACCACCCAATCTTTGAATTATTTTTATAATGGAGTCTAAAATTTGGTGGACGTGCCCGATACAAATTTTCAAAAACGGCAATCTTTGAATTGTTTCACTGTAGAGTCAGTAAATAATTTGAGGTTATGTATGTATAGACAAGCAAATTAAACGGTGAAATTGAATGAATTATGTGTTTAGTAGTAAATTAGTGCATAGTTAAGTATATAAATTCACCCCAACGTTGAAAAACAGTATAAATAAATGCAATTAGGTGAAGCAGGATCCTCGAGTTGTTTTTCCACAAAGAATTTTCGCATGAAAATGGAAAATCATTCACGATTGGGTTTAGGAAGACGAGTAAGATAAAACATTGAATTAAAAGCTCGATTCAACATACATTCTTTTATTTTATATTTTTTAATCTGCTTACATATGTTTAACAAGAAAACTCAAAATATAATTTTCATTATTTTTTATTGCGGTACTTTAAAATCTAAGCAAATATTTTCATTGAAATTACGAAATATACAGAGTGGCAATAAATACAAATTATTAAATACAAAATTTTGTACAAGCAAACAAAACCATATCCGGAAACGATGAATTTTTAAAAAAATATAAATCGGGATGAAGAAACAAGAATCTATTTAATATTAATGATTTAATCACCGTGTTAGTAATGACAAAAAGTATAAAAAAGAAACTGGAAAGTCCACAGATTAATCGCTGGCTTCATCGCAATAACATTTTTCATACAAACCAACAATATCAAGATTAAATAATTGTACTTTAAATTTAGTTGTTAGCCAAAATTAGCCCTTAGCCTACGATAAAACGCCCTTTTTGGGTACTACCGATACACAACGCAAAATGTTTCGATCAGCAAAAGTCAGCGTTCAATCGACACATAAAAAATAAAAAGGAAAAAAAGTTGCAATAATAAAAACGAGAAAATACTTCGGGATAATTACAGTATATACAGGGTGTACAGTTTTCGGATAAGATAAGAACTTGTAACTAAAAGAAATATCAATATAGTCGCTCGATTAGATGTTATTAAAAAAAGAAAATAAAAATACAAATGCAACCCGTGTGATGAAACTGAACATTCTGTATATTCCTTAAACGATGGATGATGGTCAACCGAAAAAGTGATAAAATTATTTAAGAATACGATTCAAAAAAAAAAATAAGACTAGGTTATTCAAAATTTGCCGAAACTCGCAAATTTCGAACGTTTACAGGGTACTGACAATATTATATCACAATTAAAAAAAAATAATGCAAAAAACATTAAAATAGATGTATAAACATGTTTTTTTATCGGTTCTTAAAAAAAAAGAAAATATAATTGTAAATTTTTATTGAAATTCTTAATTGGAGGACTCAGAATACAACACACCGTAGACTCAAAATGAGAAATATAATTTCATTTGATGGGGAGCAGAACTGAAAAAAGATGATGTGCCTGTTTACTGGTACATCATAAAAACTGCAGAATCCCCTATTTGAAGTTTTCGATCATAAAAGCCCTCGAAGACTCAAAACGGGGACACTGGAAGTAGTTTGAAATACGATGGTTGACAAGTACCCTTTCAAATGAAAACAAATGAATTTTTCAGTTAAATTTAGGGGTTTCGAACCTTGGATAACTCGAAAATGACCAGTGAGACATGTGGAGCCCTCCGATTATCCTTTTTTTGCCACTTTGATTCCCCTTTTCCAAATTGGCAGTTTAGTGAGGTAAATAAAACAATAATTTATTGAAATTTCTGCTAGACGCTATGAATATTCACTAGAAGTATAAAGGGTGTCGAAATTATTTGATTTCCCAATAAAAAAAATTAAAAATAATATAAAAACATGATATTTTAAAATAACGCCATAATAATATTGAAATCAAATAAATCTCAACTAAGTAGTAAAAAAACTTCCTTGCATCCGAAAGTTTGACATATAATGTTCACCGTTTAAAATATATATTTATATATATATATATAAAAAAAATGAAACGATTTTTCTTCACATATTATCAGCACACTGTAAAAATTCGATTACAACTAAAATCATGGTGCCGTTTTAAATATTACATTATTAAAAGAAAGAAAAAAAAATTAACATTTCGTCAGTGATCCTGAATAACCAGACTACAAAATATCAACATGTGGATACACCCTAAAAACAACAGAGACAGACTTCATTTGTCATTAAATAAATATTTACAAGTGTTATACATTAGCTGATAGATTGCTGTTTGAGTTATCTGAGAAAATCTGAATTATAAGCATTTTAGTCGAGATACCCACCGCAAAGTATCAGAAATACCAACCACATAATAGTATCGTATAGTTAATAAGAACAATTTTTCTTTATAGCCTTGTACAAGATGAAAGAGTCAAACCTTATTTTTATATAAAGAGGAAAAAGTACAATTACAATGACTTGTGCCATTTTTATTGAGCATTCGAACAATATTTCATCAAATGATTTATAGCAAGTTGTAAATAAACAACAATTATACTAAAACATTGTCATTTGTTGGTTGGATGTGTATATGTCAATCGAAAGCCATGGTAAACTCACAATTTCTAGATTTCGATTACATTGGGTTACAAGCTGGGTGTACAAAATTCAATTCGATCGATGATTTTATAGCAACATGACAAAAAGGAGGACATGTTGTCCCTATTTCCTTACATACCCCCTATACATAGTGGATACTTCGAAAACCTTCCAGGGAATCAAACAATTAATTAAATGACACCGATGATGAGTTTTTTTTATCAACTTTTCCTTTTCAACTTATCTAAATTTCAAGAGCAATTAGCTTGATGTAGGGTAAAAATGTAATTCGAGTTCCGTAAACTATTTAGTAGTTGTTAGATTCAATTCCGTTAAGAGTTTTCAAAGTTTACTCTGAAATTTTCCTTTTTACTTCTATTCACAAGTATCCAGGTTATTTTTTTGATATTTTATATCTGCCAACCTAGGATGACAAATATGTCTAATACAACCCAACGTTATCAAAAATTGCATGGAATGGAAACAATTTTTCCGAAAAGATGTAATTGATGATTTCCAGTTGAAGATTCGGAATAGTTCTGCCAAATTTTCTCAGAAATGAGCTGCAGTTTGTTACACACTGAAAATTTTCCCTAAAAGGTGTTACTGTTCATTTCCAGAGGTTTTACTATTGAAAACTCAACATCATTTTGCCAAATTTTCTCAGAAATGAGCTGCAGCTTGTTACACACCGGAAATTTTCCCTAAAAGGTGTTACTGTTCATTTCCAGAGGTTTTACTATTGAAAACTCAACATCATTCTGCTAAATTTTCTCAGAAATGAGCTGCAGTTTGTTACACACTGAAAATTTTCCCTAAAAGGTGTTACTGTTCATTTCCAGAGGTTTTACTATTGAAAACTCAACATCATTCTGCTAAATTTTCTCAGAAATGAGCTGCAGTTTGTTACACACTGAAAATTTTCCCTAAAAGGTGTTACTGTTCATTTCCAGAGGTTTTACTATTGAAAACTCAACATCATTTTGCCAAATTTTCTCAGAAATGAGCTGCAGCTTGTTACACACCGGAAATTTTCCCTAAAAGTTGTGACTGATGATTTCCAGAGGTTTTACTATTGAAAACTCAACATCATTCTGCCAAATTTTCTCAGAAATGAGCTGCAGCTTGTTACACACTGGAAATTTTCCCTGAAACATGTAACTGATGATTTCCAGAGGTTATACAATTGAAAATGAGACTTGGAACGATCTCGAAGTAACAGTTGCAAATAGTTGGTCTTTCATTAGAAGAAGCTCTTTGGGAGCTAGGTGTCGACCTAAACGACTGGAGAATATGGTGGCTCTTTGAGGACTGTAGTTCCAGTGTAGTACAGATCCTCCGAAAGATATTTTGATCCATTAAAGCCAAAAATCGACAGATCTATACAAGAACAGAAATAATTGAATTATAAATGACGATGTAACCAAGCTGGTTTCGAAAGTAGTAATTCCTGTACTGACTATACTGCAGGATAAAAAGAATTTGGAAATTTAATTTTAGCTCAAGAGTATCGCTTTTGATGCTACAGTATTCTAAAAACATGGAAAGGAGCTGATGTTATCAGAAGCTGAAATAAGTGTTGCGAATGCTATTGATATAACGATTTACTTGATTCTAACAACCATTTAACAAATTTCCAACGTGTGGATTTAAATCAGTGAATAAATCAACAAGAAATATTTCTTTATATAAAAATAAGGCACCCTCTATATAATATTTTTTTATCTAACCGTAAAACAAGGACTAAAAAGAAAAATTGCGTCTTCTCAAACAATACGCCGAACTTTCAAGTAGACGTCTAGACTATTTAGCGAGCTCATACCGTATTTAATATAGTGACAATGCGCACACGCACCTCGTTATAGGTAAATTGTTAGGTGAGCAGGGGTAAATGTCGGCCATAACGCAATATTAGTTGGTGATTGGTTATAGGGTGGTGATGATAGATTTGTCACTAAACGTTTCTTCTGTCAGTCTCAGTTGTATATTTTAATGGCCTTCTCCAGGTAGTTGAATCGAGACCTCTTGGGGGTTTTATTCACATGGTCTAGACCTAACCAAGGTCGTGGACTACCTGCTTAAAAAAGATACAATTTTATTACATTTACTACATTTACTAAAATATTGTTTACGAGTTTAAATTTAGTTCGTGCCCCATTTAACATATCCTTTGAGAAGCTTTGAAATAAGCGACCCTTCAAATCATCCGTAGTGTAGAGATTGTGTCTTAGATGACCGTGTCCGAAACCACCATTCACCAGTTCTCGTAGAACTTGTACGGCAGCTCTGATGTCTATGGGGGATCACTGTGTTCCTATGGTGTCGAACCAAAGACAAAACTAACTATTTTGCGAAACAAAATTTGGCGCCAGGCAAAGTACTTCAAATGAACTAAACAAAACTGCTGAAGTACTTCGAAGGGGTGTAATTACCCCTACAAAGAGTTACGGTTGTAGTTTTCTACATGCCCATTTCATTCGATTGTATTTTTGTGTTACTAGTAAGTGATCTATATGTCTTCTTCTTCTGTACAAGTCTTTTGTATAGTTAAAATCCTTATTCGATGAGGTAATGACAAACCTCACTTGGTACGTATTAGTACCAACATCTTTAATGAATAAATTTTTCGATTGCAATAATTGGGAACTTACATTGATTAGGAGCAGGTTTGAAATCGGCTAAGTTCACTATATACTCGTCTTCTTGAATAGTTTGTGGCCTACCCAGAGCAACAATTGCAAATTTGAATTTTTCCCATTCTTTTTCAGGCACAGCCAATCGTTTCTGTATTCTCTCTAAGACAAAAATCGAAAATAATAATGTAACAATCAATTTTTTTTTTGTTGAAAAATAATCCAATTTACCTTTAACTTTACTGAAAGGTTCGTTATTCTTGAGTTTTATAAGAAATGGAATACCAAATGTAGAAAAAATTTCCTTGTGAAAATGAGCGCAAGAGACTAGCATTTCATCTTCGGCTAGATGTAACTCGTCTTGAGGTACTTCTTCGATCCTATAAACTTTCGTAGCAGTTATTCCTAGCTGCTCTAACGGCGTATCCTCTTTTGGCCCCATCGATACTCTACTACTACTCACTTCCGTTAACCTAAAAAATATTTTAAAACAATTACTAATGCTACTTTATCCATTTGACGGTTTTCACTTACCTAAGTTTTCCTGTACTACCTTCGCCGAATTCTATTTGTTTTTTAGCTTCTTCCAATAAATCGGCTACAGTCCCACCTTTATTTGGATATAATATCAATTCTTTTTCGTCCTTCATTTTGGGACCCACATATACACATTTAAATTGCTTCTTATTCTCTAGTTCATTTACCCGAATACTAAGTTGTTGATAAAATATTTTTTTCGGTACTTTTGGCTTCGAATACACTAGTAAGTCTTTGAGAGTGCCCTCGAAGGTACACCTCAATGGGTGACCGGGACTATCTTTATAACTGCAAAAAATGTTTATAACCATTTATTAAAAAGAAAACAAGTTTTGTAGCCAAAATAAGTACTATTGGGTCTAAAAACAGACAGTTGTCACTAAGAGCCACATCTAAATAATATCGTAGGTGCAGAAACAATTATTTGAAGTCTTAGTGAATTTCTAGTACCTCACAAACTGTATCATACACTTCCAAGGTCACAAATGGGTAAAAAATGAATCAGTCTACTTCATTCGAAGAGTTTAAGCTGTGGCTACAGTGCCCCGATAAAACTCCTGATAATATACGTAGATTGTTCTTACTTGGGTTGATACATTCAGCAGATCTTTTCCGATTATAGTTTCCCAGAAGAGTCTTTACCTGTCTCAGCCACTGTAAGTTGTCCCAATAATTGGTTTTACTCCTATCTACCTTCTTTTACAATACTTTTTACATTATTCTGTAGCTGATACCACAGAAGGGTTCAGGTCCCACGAAAGACTTTACAGCTATTCAATTTCCTTTCACTCCGGTGTGTCTTTTTGTACGGTAACTTTATTTTCTTGCCTAGTTTGTTTAATTTTTCTAGGCAACCCCAAATAAGTTTGGATTTTATAATGTTAAAGAATTTTTCAATTGCACACACCTTTGGATAGACAAATAGTTAACAACATACCATGTTTACCCAAAAATATAGAAGCCAGCGGATCAGTTAACTTCCATTTTGATTTCGGTGTCATACCGATCAATATTGATAGAAAAATTTGGAGGTTATACTATTAATAAAGTTCTGAAAAACTGTTGGAAGGAATGGGCTCGAAATTTTCGAATTACCGTTTGAAATATGTCACACATTTAGAATTTGAACCTTACTGACTTACCTTTGACATTTAAAGAATTGTAACAGATACGGATCTGTACCGACCCTTTGCGCTACCGCCCTAGCAAACTGATCGTACGTCATTCTCTGGGACAATTCCATTGTAAATCCTTGATCGTTCGGTATACACTTGTCTACAAATGTAACTTCAACTCGACAAAACAAATCTTTAAAATAATCGACGCAAGTCGGGAGATCCGAAAGTTCTTCCCTTTCTTCTTTTTCAAACACTATTATATCACCATCCATCAATTCTTCTAATACCTTAAATAAATTATTTCGATCAGTACAAGATGTTCCCACCTAGTTCAGAGGTTCCCAAATTATTTTTACTCTTAGACCAATTTAAAAATGTTATTGGTATCGGTACAGTTGATATATTTCTACAATATTATCAAAATTTGTTAAAAAAAGGGATGAAACATCTAACCACGCACATTTGCCCCCTATAGGGCATTCAGATTATTACGTTTGTTTTTCAAACATTTTGAATATTCCTTTGTTCACGTATTGTGGTACAGTAGTCACTTCTGAGTTATGTTTTTGAAGAAATTAATAAGTTGTCGACTTCACACTATCCTCTATCTACCCACACTTTAAATAAAAGTAAATTTTAATAAATGTGTGGTGATTTTATTCTAGAAAGAATATAATTTCAGTTTTTTCATATGTTAGACTACAAGTTCCTTTTTATTCAAATCTTTTCTACCTACTCGTGCTTTCTTTAGTAATAATCATCTGTATTCTCGACCTCTTTCTTATTTTAATGTTTTTCTGCAGATCTAGAGCTGCCAGGTTGGAGTTTCAACCACACTCAAAGGACTCAATAGGTACACCGCAAACAAACAAATTCGACTCAACTCCAACAACTGGGAATTTGATTGAGGGCTGCAACAGTACATAAATCCGAGTTTTTTTTTTTCAATTTATAACTGTTTTTATTCGTTGTGCTCTTTTGGATACGTAGTTAAAGCGAATTCATCATTTTCTCAATTCGTTAAAAAGCTGGTGGCGTCCAGTTAAATAATAATTGTTCACCCTATCTGAATACCAGTTGTTTAACTGAAGCCGAATACCAATTAAGAAAAAAAAAGAGTCTCCCGTCGGGGAATTGAGGTTATGGTGCCCCAAACAGGAATATTCAGTTGTTGGTATGATTAAATATTTACCTTTTCCAGTGGATCATTAAAATTGGTAATTTTTTCTATCATATTTGGACGAATTTCCTCATAAAGAAGTAATTCTGTGTCTGGTGGGAAACCCGCTCTTTCATTCAACAACGGTATGATATCCACTAATTTACTAGTGACGGGTAAATAACTGTGACCGCAGTAATGGATTTTCTTTTGTTTGGGATCGTACATTTTGAAAAATAGCAAAACGTCAGTTTCTTTATCGAAAGTGGGAAGCGTGGACTGTCCCGAATCGGGCGGTAGTAATTCCAAAAATATATTCCAAGGGTTCATGTTTTCTGCTGCATCTGTAACTGCCTTATGGAGATCGGTTTCGAGATCCAAAACGCTCGGTCGAATCGTTTGATTTGATCTAAAATAATCGGATTAATAAAATTCAACAGAATCAAATATTCCATCCACCTTTGACTGAACGGCCACGGTCTTATCTGCTCTGGAGGATATTTGAAAGCGTCGGCCAACATTTCCATCATTTCAGCAACGGTAGCCATTTTTTTAATTTTGAATACTCTAAAAAGGGCCCTTTCGGGATCATACAAATCATTACCCTGATGACCGTCGAACGAATCCTCCAACAGAACATTTATAGTCATGTAAAGATGCGCTTCGTTGCGTTCTTTACGACGAACTTGTTCCATTCGTTTTTCCTCGGCCAAACGATCCGCCAACTCAGTCGGAATATCAACGTCAGTAACCTAAAACATATCACGATAATATGTTGTTAAAATTAATATTGATAACCTTACGTCTTGGAGGACTTTATGCATTTCCGAATCTCTAATGTACACCAACATGTATGCGTTGGTACAATGTTTAACTGTCATGTTCATATCTTCGTCGTGACCGCCGTAATTGTGCTCCAAAGCTTCCTGCTTCGTACACCTCGAAACGACATCATCATCAAATTTACACCATTTACCATCACCTGTAAAATCACAATAAGGTGAATAAGAAAACACTGTAGATTGTATATGGCAAAAAAGAAACCGGTAACGCCCAAAGGAGTACCAGTAGCAGTACCAACTGTAACAAATGCAACTAAAAATCGATATAATCGTGGAAATGAAACACCCGAAGGAAAAAATAGAGGTAAAAACAAAGTGGGATAATATAAGAGTCGATAATAGGAAACAGATAAATTATCGTATTGAAGGCTGAAAATATTATATATACGAAGGGGGAAACCCAGAAAGAAATGTTAACTAATCAAGTAAAGGACCTGGGGACAAAAAAGAAAAAAAACTGATTGAGATACATGACAAATAACAGAGGAAAAAACTAATAAAAGAGAAACTGGACCTTGAGAGACTTAAAAAAATGAAAGGAGTAAAAACGAAGGTGAAAAACCCAGAAAGATTGATTGAAGACAAACATTGAAGGGGTTAAAATGACAAAAAGCAGTGGAAGAAACAAATAAAAGGGGAACTGGAATTTATCTGACACCAAGATAAGGTAAATAAGCCATAAGACAAAAAAAAACGAAGGGGGAAGCTCAAAAAGAAATATTGACTAACGAAATAAAGGACATGGGGACAAAAGGACAAAAAAATTGGGAATGAAACGAAGGGGGAGACCCAGAAAGAAATATCGATGAACCTAAGAAAGGAGGGAAAAAATTTAGAGGTATTGAGGCAATTGGCAAAAACCGGTGAAAGAAACAGACACCTAAAAAGGATAAAAGGAGAAAAAGCGAAGCGGGACACCTAAAAAAAAATTCATGGACTGGATAAAGAACCCGGGAACAAAAACATTGAAGAGATTGAGGAGGATTATGAAAACCAGTGAAAGAAAAGAGTAAAAAAGAAGCTGGACCTTCTCAAACAACGAAAAGGAAAAAAGCGAAGGAGGAAACTCAGTAAGAAGGAGGCAAAACTTTAGAGGAATTCGAGATAGATGGCAGGAAATAATCATTTTTTTTTTTGATGGACAAATCAAAAATTCATCACTCACCTTTGGGATTGATAAAAACAACATAATGTCCCCCGTGGTTATCGCCGCTATGTACAAGTACGGCATGTAATGTATAATTTGCCGGATTATTAGGATCTGGATCTTGGAGGTAAGTATCCAACGATATCTTTTCGTAAAATTCGAACCTATCATTGAATTTGACCGAACTATCGGTCACCGGATCGTATTGGAACCTCATCAAATGCAAATGTAATACAGGGGGAAATTCTTTGAAGATGACACCCTTTTCGGCATCTTGCAAACCGTGTTCGCCGGCATCATACTTATTATCACCATCTAATGTTTCTTTGGCAATATAGTCTTTGAATGATTCGTCAACTGAAATTCAGATTCAATTAATATTAAAAGAACGTCGATATTGCTTTGTACTCACTATTCTTTTTTCCTTTTATATTCAACTGTATATCGTAGAAAGTTTCCGATCTAGTACTTGAGTAATCAACATTTTTACATCTTATATACGAAATCATTTTCCCTTCGAATAATTTTGGAACGGTCCCTTCGACACATGTACCTTTCATTTTGCTCTCTAACTTATCTAATAGCACCTACAAATATCATATTTTATATCAACCCTTATGGTCATACCAAAAGTTACATACCCTTAAAAATTCCTGAACATCATGCTGCATAAATGAATCTAGCGTCTCCCAACCGAAACTTTTCGTTAGCTTTTTGGTACCGACTGGCTTATCGCAAAATTGTAATTCGTGAAAAACACGTTGCAAAGCCAAAGCCACAGATTTGGTAGAATCGTCGGATTCGGTTGGCATTTTATAAACCGCCTTTCTCAATTGATTAGTAAAATACAAAGTTTGGAGTAAAGAATTCATATAACATGTTGCACCCTGATTTTTCAAACCGACATACCCTAGAAAAATTTCAATATAATAATATTTATCTCGTTTAATCGATCTATACCTACCTGTGTGTTTTTTACTATCCCACGATACCCCATGGGGTGCATCCGCTACTACTTGCACCTCCAAGGTAATCGCATCATCCTTGATGAAACCTTTGTCCGGATCCAAGACATCATTCCATGCCATAAAATGGGAAAAACCCCAATCGTTTTCCTAAATATCAAAATAATTAATAAACTTTAGATTAAGAACATCATTGATATAAATAAAGATAACGAAAATCAAATATTTTGAAGATAAATCATATTATTTACATTACATTTTATGTCAATGACCTTAATTGGAAATTTAGAGAGAGAAAAGTGAAATAATACAATCGAATTAATATATAAATGTCTATAAAGTGTGATCACAAAATTATTTTATTAAATACAAAATATAAAACTTCAAATAATAATCTTTAAAATAGTACCGTTAATTTGCAACTAATCTATAATTACAAGCATTTCTAGAAAACACATTGTCACGATGAAGAAGAAAGCCCTTAGTTCATTTTATTTACTTTGCACATCTTTTCGCAACTCGTTTCCAGCACCTCCCTGTAAATTTGTTTCCCTTAGAACGAGCCCTATGTTCTCAGAAATGAATAATTGAAAAAAAAAACAATACACTTGATGTTCAAAGGAAATTTTAGGACAAAATGATACTAGTAATAGTCTGATAAGCCGGAACAGACCAAACAATAGGAGTACCAGATATAAAAATTCGTTCAATGTATTTTTTAAACACACCTCGTAAATCTATATGCAGCATAAAGTTTTCAATCTCTTGAATTATAAAGACAGGGATTTAACTTTGAATACAGTGTACTCACCTTCGAATAAAATAAATGTTGAATCTTCCTGGTGAAATTCTCAATATCAGGTCTAACCGAAAGCATCCTCAATTCTGCAACGGCGTAACAAGACCAAGAGCTCGATTCGCTTTCACCATTGCATTGTAAAAAGAATCCCAAAGATCTTTGTGATGGCCTGTCTGATCTAGCATCTTGAGCATGGCTGTTACGTGGCATCACCATTATCTTCCATGGTAAATTTCTCACGAAGCATGGTGGGGACAACACTGAATCCTTTTTTGAAAAATAATGTTAATAATAATATCAGAATACATTAAACTAAAAGGAAGTACTACAAATTTATTGTCATGTTTCATGGCCAGCAAACAGTCCAGTTTCGGAGATCCAATTTTTTTCAATTTTATAATTGAAATTTATTATAATTTTATAATTTGTTTTCATGTCTTACCTTCAATTTACTAAAATTCTGAACAGTAAATCTGAAAGTTGCTTCTGAACGAGCCTCATCTTCTTCCATTTCGGTATCTTGTGCTATTGCATTCGGATCAGGTTGTGGACCAACAATGATCTCTCCATTTTGAGTCTGATCCATTTCTGCACCACCAGAATCTGTGATGTATTCCATTGTAGTCACTATATACAATATTTTACTATAAGATCCCTGTCATAATTTTTCTGTTGAATTGAGTTTGTAATCAATGACTGTTGGTTAATTATTAAACCATCAATTATACTAAATATTTTGTGCATAATAAGAATATGAAAGTGCCCATCAGATGAAAAAGCCAGATATTTATGTGAGTTTCTTCATGAGATAGGTAATTCACACAAAATCACTTAGTATTATTATTTATAGCAGTACAGTGGCTGTATTATGATGTAAAACAGGGGTCTATTATAAAATTTTAAACTATAATACATTTCTTAAAGAAACCCTCATCTATAAGTGAATTCCAGCAATGTTTTATCTATTTCTAATTTTGTTTGTTAGACCTTTTTTCAAAATTTTATTCACTATAACAGTTGAGGTACCTTCCCCGTAGACACTTGGACTAAAGAAGAAGAAAAAAATGATGATTTCATAAAGTAAGTCTAAAGTTTTGGTTTTTTGTTTCTCTCATTTTTTTTTCTTCTAACAATAAAACTTATCAAATGCCATATTTTCTTTTTCCTAAATCACTTAAACCGTTGTTGGTTAACCAGCATACATTCACTTTTAAAATTTCAAGGTAAAAATAAATTGGATAACAGACTTACGAAATTTGTAAAAAACCCTACTATTAGCTTATAAAACTGTATATGTTGTGATTGCAAATAAAAAATTATAAAAAAAAAAGATATTTCATACAATTATGTAGTACAAATAAAAGTGGAAGTTATACAATACTGGTTTTTATCCACCCTATAATCCATTAAATTTCAAAATACTACAGATCAACAAATTTCTTTCTCATATTGTCACGCGAAGGTCGAAAGGGTGTCTTATACACAAAAAAGAATAGTGTCCCTTATTTATTTACCTTATAGAACTACATTTTTATATTTTGTCATTAAGTGTGAAAAGTTAAAACTTGCAAGTAGTGGTTGATTTGTTTTCTTCAATGTTTATGATTGTAGTTTAGTCCCAGTTCGCAAGAACATGTTGTGATTTATAATTTTTGGACCAACACATATTTTTGTGAAGTTCGTAATCAAATTGTTCGAATTGATCAGTGATTGACGAATCCCTGGCCCACAGCTCAGTCAAAGTTTGAGGTTTTTGGGTCTAAGAGAAGTGTTTGCGTATAAGTCAAAAGATGTAATCCTGACTATGAAACATGGCGAAGGCTCGATGGTGGTTTGGGGATGTTTTGAAGAAAGAGCGACTGAATACTTAATAAAAACTGAAAAGATTTTGAAAGAAAAAGGCTATAAAACGCCTGGTCGGCAGAAAATTTATCTTCCATCTTGACAAGCATTCTTTGAAGCTGTGCAAAGATTATTTAGAAGAACTGAAAAAAAAAAGAAAGTACTGATAGTAAAGATTTGGCCGTCACAATCACCCGACCTCAACCCGATTGAGTTGTTGTGGGACATATTGGACAGGAAAGTCATCACATCTTTGGAATATACTGAACAACGAATGGAATAGACGACGATTATCTGATGAAATTAAATACCGATAATGTCAAAATTGTGCACAAAAAATAATAATATTAATTAATAAAATTAAATATGTAACAATTGCAGCTTTATTATTACTATATTTTGATCTATATAATTATGTTTTTTAAAATATAAATATCAAAATCGATCATATTTTTGTTGTGTATCAGCATGTTATAATGGGTAGTGTCATACAGTCATATGATATTTAACAGTTTTTAAATATGATTTCTAATTTAAGAGTGAAAGTCTTCTGAGTATTATAATCACTTTTTGTAAGTCACAAACTTCATAGTTAAACTGTATTCTTTAATTTAACGAAGTTCTCTATATAAATGATTTTTCTGGTTGTGAGCACAAAGGCAACGAGGTATATACTTTTGATGTAGGCTCATTAAAATTTCCAAATAATAATTGTAGTCTTTTCATGAAAAATTGCCAAAATATGTAGCTACTCACGTTAGAAATGCTTTGTTTAAAATGATACATTTTTTATTGTTATTTATGGCAAGAATCGAAAATAAAAAAGTATTTCACAATGTTAATTTGAAATTATTTTTTTATAGGTAGAAATATCGCATTAGTTAAAGAGAAATAAACGGCAATAGATTAGCTAATTTTTTTTATATAGATGAAAGTTCCTTTGTGGTATTGTGATTTCATTCTCCAGCAGGCAGGTTGCTTACCTCAGAAAATTGAAACAATACCTTAAACACGTATCCTTAAGAATCGTATAAAACTCACTTCGACATTTAGCGACATAGCCTTATAACTTGAATTTTGAAATTAATAGAATGTATATTTATAAAAAAAGCAGACCATGACTTCACCAAATGAAACGAAATTTTGGTAGAAAAATTACTGTCATGTGTCAGATGGGAAATAGAACTGTCATGGCTGCCGGGACTTTTAAAATATTATATTTAAAAATATAAAACTTACCTTCTTGAGTTTCCATATCTTCAACTTCATTAGCATTAGTATTTTGAGGATTGTCTTCGTTTCGACGATAATGGCCTGTCACGTGGTTCATTATTGGGGGTGGTGATACAACGGGCACAGTTTTGTCTCTTCCAACAGTGCCGAATACACTTTTACTCTTTTTTATGTGCAGAAAACCTTCTTTGTCTGTCACGACACCACGATGAAGAGAGTTACTGTTGTTTTGAGGGTTATTTTTAGTGCCCGACACAGTAGTCAATTTGACAAAGTGCTTACTCGCGATGCGCCCAATGTCTGCTATTTTTTAAACCCTCTAAACGAGGGAAACGCACAAGGAACATATATACGACGATATTTTTCAACTTGTTAGAATTTGTTGTTTATTTTACGTTCATTCGCTTTATTAAATGATAATTTACCGCAATGCCGACACTACACTTTTCACATAAGAAAATAAACAAAATGGAGGCATTTTCTATGACCTGCGCGCAAATTTTTAGACAGAAATTTCTTTGAACTGTCACTTACACAGATCCATCTAGCAGATATAAGCTCAACTATTTAAGTTCGTAATCGTAGATATCTTCATTTCAAACGTATTTGAATTGATTTAAATGAATCACAACTTTTGACAAATCATAACGTCAAAACTAATTTTGATTCCTTTTGATGTTTTTTTTTTATTTTTTCCGATATAAATACGCACAATTAAATCGTCAATAAGTTTAATAATTTTTTTATTGAAATTCATTTTACCAAAATAAAACTTTTCTAATTTCCTATTCTTGAACTCTTTCAATGAACTATTTAATTTGAAAAAGTTACAAGAGGCTAAATGTACTATATATGGGCGCTAAGCATAATTACATTATAAATTTTCATATCAATTCCGTACCTTTTAACTAGAACCTTATCTACCCTCTTCGTAACATAAACATCCCCTTTAAAAAAACCGATAAGAATATTTTTCAGTCTTCCAGCCCTCGCCTTATCAGTGAGAATTTATCTATATTAAACAAAGTTTTTAGATTTGTACGTATTTGAAATAATATTTTCATAAGACTGCAGGTAAAGATAGACAAAGACAAAAAATTCCATTCTATGGAATAAAATTGTTTGTGAGAAAAGGATGGACGGATTTCTTATGACTGTCTAACTACGTTGCAAACAGAGTGTTGATATAACCGCCATTGCCATAGGCGTAGTTTGAAACAAATAATACGTGAAAATAGAAATTTATTAATTTTAGATATAGGTAGATAAATTATCAAAATATTTCATGAAATTTGGAAAAAATATTATAAAAATAAAACTGCGTATTGTTTCTAAGTGAGAATTTCTGGAACTGTTTGACATATTCATAGTCAACACACCGTTTACACTACCACTACACCAACAATAACATTGTTTGATGTGCGTTTCGAAAACCAAAGACTTCAAAGACTCGAGGTAGTCCCCCCTTCCAGTTTCATCAAACCTTACTTTCAGACTCTGAAGACGATAACTTTGTTATCGAAACGTGCGTCAGACAGTCAGACATTAACGAGGTAGAGGTATATAAATAAGACAAAATTAATATTTTTTTAATTAATAATAATAAAAAACAACAAAAGAGATCGTAAAACTTTTAATAAACCTATTAGAGTAGGAAAACAAGTAGAAAAAATAATTTATTTCAAACTTTATGGTTATTAAGGTTTTCTACTTTTAACATTAAGTTGAAAAAAGTTTTTTTAGTGTCTTTAGTAACGTCATTTGAAAATATTATGGAGATAAGTAGTAGAGGCTTGAATAATGAATACTTGAAAAGACATATGTTAGTTTTGAGGTTAGAAATTTTTAGGAAGAAAAATGACAGAACGATGATATGTTAAAAAAGAAGAAGTATTGATGAAAAACTCGCATTAAGACGTTGAATATATAATGCAATTAAAACTAGTATTTTATTTGAAATAAAAATCCACTGGAAGATTGCAAACCGAAAATAAAAATACAAGATAATAATCAGAACAAGTTATTTAATTAATATAAGAATAATTGATAAAATATAACCACTTTAAAACGCCTGTGTACTCCACTGGTTTCAATGACAACTGTATAACTTAACCTAAAAATACTTACCGATGGGGAAGAATGATTTCTTTTTAAATTATCCACTTTTTTGCTCACTACACAACGTAATTGTTTATATTTTTTAAAAAATTGTTTACACCATACAAATATTCAATAAAAGGGTAATTTAAAAACATTTTAGATACCAAAAGTACCCGTTTGACCTTCAAGGCGACGCGGTGTAATTTTGTTCCATTGCTTGAAATGTAACTTATTACGATTATTTCTTTTAATTAAAACTGTCATTGTAGATCCATATCTATCAAATTAAAAGTTTTTTTAAGACATTTCTGAAAACTTTTACCGATAGATAAAGCTGGCAAACCCGCAATAACCCGAACTAATCGCGAACATTTGGTGGGAGTAATGATCTGTCATACGGAAATGTAAACAACTTGATCTTGTAATTGCAACCATAGGTGAACCACATCCTTGGTTGTAACGACATCGAATGTAGATTTTTCAAAAACAAGTTGGATATGCACTTTGATCAAAAATAATGTTATCAGGAAACTTAAAAACGTTACCAGGGGACTTCAGAACGTATTATTTGTTCTCACAAGATTTTCCGAGACTGAAATTTAAGTTTGAGCAAAAATGATGTTACCAGGGGACTTCAAAACGTATTACTAGTTCTCATAAGATTTTCCGAGACTATAGTTGAAGTTTGATCAAAGATAATGTTACCAGGGGATTTTAGAACGTTGTATTACTAGTTCTAACAAGATTTTGTGATACTATAATTGAAGTTTGAGTAAAAATAGTGTTACCAGGGGACTTTGGAACGTTGTGTTACTGTTTCTCACGACAATCTGCTCCAGGAATATAATTGAATTTTAAACAGTTTCAATCATAACAATTTTACTGAGAAAATACCAGGTGAGTAAAATATTAGATTGATATTTTGAAAATAACCTTAAAAGAACGATTATTTTCGGGATACTTGTGATTTTAATAAGATTAATTTTGTTAGAATGTGTTAGAACAGATTTTTAGTTGGCATACGAGAAATTCCCGGTTACATCTCATCAAGGGTACATTTTATTAAGAATTGAGACGATTTCTTTTGTAAAGTTTCCAGTTTATATATTGATAGAAAGACCAGGTACCTTATTTGATAATTTTAATGAAATTTTTTAAAAAAAAACTCACAATAAATCCAAAAATTGACGTCATCTGGAAGTTCTACGCTAGCAGGATAATAAAACCACCGTAAATATATTTTAATTTGTTAAATGCAAATGTATTGTAACAATAGCTTTTCAATGGAACACCCACTATCGTACAGTAAATTAAAAAAAAAATAAATAAGACCAAAAAATTGCCAATTCCGATTAGCTTATATATTAATTCAAATCAACCAAAAATGGTTAACAATTGTTTGTTTTTTTTTCTGTTGGATATTTATAATTTTGAAAGTGGTATTTAGTCCAAGTGGTCGTGCTCTATTGTCGATTTCTTCTTTGTGATTCCTGAAGTAGAAGCTCGTGGAGTATCATCATCATCGCTATCTTCATCTAATCCGCTAAGAAAATTTTCAAAAAAGTTTCCAAAGAAACTGTTGCCATGTTGTTGAGGAGGAGGTTTCAAACCGAAGAAAATTTGACCGATTTTGTCCAAATATTGTACATAACAAGGATCCCTTTTTAAGGATGGTTCGTATTGTTCACACAATACTGCGAACGTTTGCAATTTTTTACTGGAAAAAATACATCAATTTTGATATTGCAACCAAGTTCGATACTATAAAATATAGAGCTAAATCAACAATTTAATGAAGATTACTCGATAAGCAGTCCTAGCCTTCCGGAAGAAATTTGCAGACCAACAACCGACTAATAATTTCAATTCTGTACCAATGGAAATATTTTCTGTTGTAAAAACAAAATTAGAATGAAGAATTTTTCACTTTGGATGAAGATCTGAGTTTAACCAAAGAAAAAACTGAATTTCTCAGCTCTAAATTAAAATAAAATAAATTCATGATGGTTGAAATAAGCATCTATATGTACAGAAAAGCAATATTCTATTTTTTCCACAAAAAAAGATGTTTTTATGACATTTTCGGTATCATAAGAAAATTTATTATCGATTTATTCATATTGGTAATTGGGACATACATTGATACTGAAAAAACTAATTTTTAAAACATAGAAAAAAGAAAATTTGACATAAAAACTCCCTAAGAACTCCAGAAGATTTTCCTCAACGATGGACATTGTTTTAAGTATCTTCATCTAAAGTTTCTACACCGGAATCAAATATTAAACTAAAATAAGGCATTTTTGATAGATTTGACATTAGAAAATTATCGTTTGACTTCAACTTTGTAAATCACAATATCCTTTAATGAGAAAACGGCATGGATACCACTCATGGAAGCTCTGAGGGTATTTATATTGTAGCTGTTATGTTGGAAATTTTGGATATTTAATGGAACTGAAAGTTAATTTTTTTTAAATGCCACCGATGCCACTGGAACATCAGTACAGGATTACTTCAACAAGAGAGATGAGGTGAAACCGGTATTATATTAATTTTGTGAGTAAACCTATTAAAAATACTAAATATGATAATTACATAGCATAGTGTTTAATTAATTTGAAAGTTTACGATATGGGGTTTTATATTACATAATATAAAACAAATTATGGATGATGCAATAAAAACAAGGCCCAAATTCAGTTCCAACTGTACAATCTTTACTCATTACAAATTTTAACTGTCAAAATCTAAATTTGAGATTGAAATTTAGAGCGTATACTAAAGAATGAAAGGCTTCTGGAATATTTCGAAACTGGTTCATGGACATTGATAAGAAAATGACTGAAGAAAGAATTACTCATCAATAATTGCACACCACACAGAAGAATAAAAGAAAGGATCTCATATATATGTATTAGAAGCAGATACGAATGACTGATAAAGCTTGGCTGCTACTACTATATAAAACTATGATTTTTCTTCGTCATTAATCGAATAAGAAGTTGAAGATATTTCTCTACAACCTCCTGTTCCTCCAGTAGCGCCTAGGATATGTTTCAAGGACTTTATTACATGTGACGATGAAGTAATGACCTCTGGAATATTACCAAACGAAGAGATCCTTGATATAGTATCTTCGAACAAAGAAAAAAATGAAGATGACACAGAAAATCTAAATAATGGTCGATTAGTTTCCATTAGAGAGGCGAAAATAGCACTAAATACGTTACGTAATTTTATAGTAACTCAGAAGAGAAAGAATTTGCTGCATTTGTACTCAAGACAATGCTATAGATAAATAACAACTTTATTTAAATAAAACAAAATAAAAAAAAATTACTGACATTTTTCATTAAATTTTTATAATAAATGTGTAATTTGAATTTATGTGTGTATGTATTTGATTTTTTTCCTTTCTACTCGTCCCCTCCCTAACTCCAAATCCTTTAAAACTCCATATATCAATTTTTTTCCACTCCCTTGGATTTCGAGTAATAGAAATTCTACTGTATAAACAATAATGAAGAATTATACTAAATTATTTATAATTTTGAAATAAATTAACTGAAATAAAAATATAATTTTTACAAAAGACTTACCTTTCGATAGCCTGTAACAAGAACCAAATAAAATTGAGCAACGGTAATAAATATGGCGGGCCGGATCTCAATATCCTGGGATGTTGTTCTGTATAGCTAGTGAATGTCTGATTCGCGGTACTTTTATTCTTCAAACACAAATATTGCAAAACTGTCTGCGCTATAAACAAATCAGCTTCTCCTTTGAACCCCTGACTGCGCTGAAATTCAATAAGAAGTTTTGCACATCCTTTACCGTCTTGAGAATATATAAAATGATGACGTGCCTGTGCATAACATTTTTCTTCCCAATACACAATCGCGATGTTCTGAAAAATGAATATAAATTGATTCAGTTCGTGTGTTTTGAATTGTATTATTACCCTATGTAACAAAGGGTGTCCGTGGGTTGACCCTTTAGATGACCATCGTATTGCATGAGCTAAGAATGTATCTCGTTCCGGAGTGGAAGAACTTATTAGACGGAATATTCTTGTTAGTTTTGGAGACCAAGATTCGTAATCTGTATCTTCCGATTTTTCCAATACGTCTATTAATATTATACCTAGGTCAGAACCACTCAATTGCTAAAATATGCGTAAAACAGACTATATAAATAAAATTTAATATCGATAGTACCTGATCGCGTTCTAGAAATAAAACAGACCCATTATATAGCATATCTTTTAGTTCTTTATATCTTTTCTGTGCTAAATATCTGAAATTACAAGGTTATGTTTAGAAACTTCCAGAATATCGATATTAATTTCGGAAAAATCATAAAGTTATTACCTGAAATATAATGTTCTATACATTTGATGGGCTTCGTAAAAATTTCCATCTTTAACCGATTTTTCTAATTTTTCTAAAACTCTAGAAACTCCACGAACTCCTTGTGTAGCCATATTTATTTACGCAAATGTGTCGTCTTAAGTCACTTGTCTGTCAAAATTATGATATTTTGGGTATATTTCCCTTTTAGTATTGGTATTACTGGTTATCTCTTTAAGTAAAAATATTTATGAAAACAAAAACCAAAAAATAAAGATCATTACCCGTATTTTATGAAAATGTTTCTAATCAATAGGGACTATTTTGCAAACTGGTTTAGTGTTTTTAAGTAATGACGCAACATAATTAGGTTGTTTAGTTCAACATAATAATATAAAAAATTTCCGTATAACAAGTATTACACCTCGTAAAATTTTCTAAGAAATAAATGTATCAAAAACAAATAAAAATGATTAATTATAAATTGAAAAAAGTTCAATTCACTAATTTAAATAATTGAGAAGCTATGTCTAATACTACGAAAGCGGACATTTAAAGTAAATTATCAAACAAGATTTAACATCACTATCTCTCTCTCTCTCTACAAATACAGGGTGTTCCAGAACAATTTCTTTATTCTAAGTCATTGAAGGAGCTAATGCAGAATTACATTTTATTTTAAAAAATATCAAGTACGATATGTTAAATTTATGATCGCGTAGCTTTAAATAAGATGATAGTTGGTATCTGTTATTTTCAAAATAATTGTATGTTGACTATAGCTTAACGAATGTTGTAAATAATTGATTTTAGATAACCCCTAGAAAAAATCTAGAGACCACTTTATCGTACTGGCCGATTTACGGCTGAACATTTTACTACTTTCTCTATCGAGTTTGCCTATCTCCAAATTCGCTGAATAAACGATATGCTAAATCGAAATAATCAAGTTGTTTCGACTCACCCTGTATACACAAGTTGTTATAAATGTAATAAATTCCGACCTTAGGACATCTAACAGTGGCGTTTTTTAATTTATAAATGCCATATATATCATTTCGGTTCCAGTGCCGTATTAAGGAAAGAATACTAAATATTTTAAATGTAATTAATTTAAAAACAACTATGTTGCAAGGTATTGAGTCATAATAATTAAAACCGAATAAATTTATCCCCATTTTTACGTAAATTCCTAGTAAACGATAAATTTGAGGTACTTAAAAACATTTTAAAAAGTAAATTTACGTTTGTTAGAAAGATGGCGCTCGCGTTTAAAAATTAAAACCGGGTCCGCCATTATTACGTTAGGCTGCTTTTATGGCCGTGCCAGAAAGATTTTATAAAATATTTTGTAGTGACCTCACAAATATAAAGTGTTTTTAAGGTGTGTGTAGAAGATTGTGTATTGTTTTTAATATAAGAAAATCTGTGTTCTCTCCAGTGCATTGTATTACGTACCGTGTTGTGTTATTTTTTTCCAACATCGATTCATCATCGTAAATGGCTACAACTCACATATTTTTCGTACACATGCAATAAGTATTTTTAAAATTTTCTTTGAAACGGGGCTTAAATTATAAATAATTGCCATTAAAAATATTTGTTTGGTTTTAGAAACCTTTAAATATGTCGTGTTCATATAACTGGGTTTTTAAATTATTGTGTAGTTTATATTTTTCTGTTTGCTTAAATTGTCTTTTTAGTTGTATTTTAACAAAACAGTAGAAAAATGTCTTTTATTAAATAACATTACTAAGAAATAACTTATGGAATTTAACTAATAATATTGTACAAACTGTCAGCTTTTATTTAATCAACTGTTAAATATCTATTCAGATATTATCCTGTTTTACATATTATAAATTCTTATTTGGATATTAAGAATTGTACGCTGCTGAATTATTTAATTCATTAGAAATATTTAACGATGAATTACATATTTAGGTTGTAAATATTTTAGTTTTACAACAGATTTTCTAATTTATTTATACAAAATATTCAGTTGATTTAAACGCATTGGGGTTTGAAAATTTCTTGTTTTAAATTAGAATTTTATGTATATTAACAAGAAATACTGTGTTATGTATCAATTAAATGAATTTTAGATATGCAACCTGATTGAATAATGGGATTCTAGAGTGAAATTTACTTTTACTAATTATATAAACAAGATGTCAGGTGGACCACCTCATCATCCACATAATAGGCAGATTCCAACGTCCAACCTTGCCAATACTGCTTGGAACCATTTGCAGGTATATTTTTGTGTAAATTTACAAAATTATTTACATACTTTGTATGTAAATGTTTTGCAGTGTACATTAAACTGTTGAAAAAATAATTCTAGTTACAATAGGTTGCATTGTCTGTTTTATCATTCATATCGGAGTGCAATAATCTCTCATCTAATCAATTTAATCAGTGAAAAACTTATTTTTTTGTAAATTTTTCATCGAGGCTTCGTTTGATGTCAACTGTAATGTAATAGTAGTAGATATTTGTATAATTTTTCATCTTACAGGTACCAAATTATTTTCCAAGACAGCCTCAAGTGGCACACATGTCAAATGAGCATTCCTTACTTCATCAACCGACATGGCATACCCCGACGACAGAAGCCTTGAAAATACATCCGCATAGTCACGTCCTAAGTGAAATGTTCAAAAATGAAACTTTATTTCCAAGAGACAGAGACTGTGTAGATTTAAGTTTGGCAAGAAACGGTAATCAAAACGGCGAACTCCCACCAGTTCCGATAAGTTTGAGTGTTAGAGATACAAATAAAATAAACAGTTTACCCCCTAGTGCTTTAGAGATACAGGCAGTAGAACTTACGAAAAGTACCAGTCCAATTGCAAAAGTCGTCACTCCAGCAATACAATCCGCTAGTCCTAATAGAAAGTCTTTAAGTCCTGGTTTGAAATCTTCTAGTCCCGGACTTAGGACCGTTCCACCATATCCAAAAACTTCTAGCCCCATATTAATATCAACAGCCTCGAATATTTTCCCACCTAGTTCCAGTATACTTTCAACTACTAGAAATATTAATCAAAATCTGGTATCAAGTTCGTCTTTAAAATCTGCAAGTCCTGTTCCAAAATCCGTTAGCCCAGGACTCAAACCTTCTAGTCCAGGTATGAAACCTGCGAGTCCCGGTATAAAGTATGCCCCTAACATACAGACTTTATTTCCATCTACTACCGCAACATTAGACGTAGTAAAGACAGTTCAAAAGAGATCTAATATTAGAGTAGATTCCATATTGGAACGACTCAATCCTACCTTAGATAAAATAGTATCGGTTCAAGAAAATAAACCCGAAGAAAAACTTAATAAACCCCAAGAAGTAGAGCAAGATAAACCGGTGAGCGTTATTGTTCAACCAACGGGCAATTTCGATGATAATAGCAACTCTAGCAGTATTAATAATATACCGGCGATGTCGAATGTTAAAGATGATGATACTGTTTCTACTAATAGCAATGACGATAGTTTAGATAGTACAAAATCCCGTAGGAAACGCAAACCCAGTAAAACTATTAGAGTATCCAAAGATGAAGAGAAAACCGAAGAACCAATAGACACAGGTAAGTTCCTCTTTTTGGTTAATTAATTGAATTATTTTATGTATATAATTTTTTTTGAGGTTAATTCATTTGATTTCGGTAATTAGCAGTTTTTATTGTCATGTAAACATTCCAACTTGAACGCGTTGTTGCCAGATTTTTACTAATTTCCCTTTTAATAATTAATTAGGAGTAGATTATCAATTATTTTGAATTTTACGATTACTTATTGATACATGAAAGTATATTATTATGTCAAATTATTCCTATACATTTTACAAATAAAAAAAATCACTAAATTGAATATACGAGGGACGATAAGAAAATAATATGAACGAATTTTCATAACAATATCTTGTTATACAATCAGAAAAACAGTTTTGTCATCAAATATAATTCTTCAATTTGATGATAAGTGTCAAAGTAGCTGATTAAATGCTGAAAACTGTCTGGTTGTAATGTTTCAACTTTGCGTTTAAGAATTTCGAGTGATTTAAAAGTGAAAATAATTCAGTTAAGCATCAAATAATAATCGTGTCTGTCCTTAGGTCTAGAAAATAAAAATTGATGTGAAAAAAAATCAGATTCAAGACCTTATTCGAAGAAACAGACATGAAAGAAGAACAACAAGCCACCTTTTCACTCAAAAGACTTATAGAAAAGAAAATCTAGAAAAGTGAAGAATTTTTTCTAACATATGTTGATCTTAAGGTGGCTTTTGACTCTATAGGAGGTGTTAGGTACCATTCACCACGACTTAAAGGATCTATAGTGCCCCCTTTTCTTATTGAGAATCACCAGTGGTTACAGCTACACATATGGGATGACTCTAAGTACCTCGAAGTGTTACTTTGTGCTTTAGATTTTGTGTTTGTGTTTCAACCATCCAATATGAGTGATTATGTTGTGAATTTAGAAGCGAAAAGTCCACAAGTTTCTCGTGAATCTAAAAGCTACAAATATTGTTGGTTATTTGGTGTTAAAATCTTCCGGAGGTTCGAAATGTATCTTTTTGTAGCGCAGACGGTTCGAAGCCAAGGAATGAGCTGGATTGGGTATTTTTTTTGGACCATACCTCAGTAACTGTGGAAGTTAAAATGATTGGGAGCATTACCGGACCTTTATTCTACACCTTATTGACAATATTCGACAAAATCAGATGATTTGTGACTGCCAGTGTATATTTTACATAGTAATCAGGAGGCTGAGCTGCCACAAAGTATAGCGATCAATGTTTCAGTACAATAAATGCCGAAACGAAAAAAAAAATAATTATCAGAATCGATTTTTCGCAAAGATACCAATACCAGAATTTTATTTTTGTTTTTTATATTTTTACAACTGTCATTTAACACAAATAAACAAATTCTTATCAGTGTCATGAATATTAATCGTTTGTAAAAATTAATTTATGACAAATTAAAATTGATAATCTGTTTTAGATGCCCCGATTAAAGAAGCCTCAGCAGAAGAGAAAGATCCAATTAGTATGATGGGAGAGATGTTGGAAGACGGTAAAAATCTGGATAAAGAAGAATTACCTAGTGACCTTGATGAGTTGATTCCGGCGAAGGCTAGACGTAAAACTTCATCGGAATCAGAAACTATAGATGACATAGCAGCTATGGTGCAAGAAGGTCTGAAAGAAAAAGAACAAAAACAGCAAAAGTGCTCGGAAAATATCGTGGAAGAACCGAAACCTGATACTGAAACCAAACCGATATCTGTAAGCGTTATCAAAACAAAGGAAAATCTTACTGAAGTTTTATCGGATAATACCAGCAGTATTCCTGTTTCATCTACCCCCCCTGTCGCTACACCGGCCGCCAAAAAAGCCAACACACATTTTGTGGAAGTAGAAAATAAATTGGAGGAAATGTTTGCAGGTACGATTAATATTTTCAACATATTTATATACAGTTTAATGAACAAATTTCGTTTAATAGGAATTGAAGATTCGAGCGATCCGGTTAAATCGACGAATATCGATTTGGAAGATTCGAAAATCGAAGACCCTTTATTGAAACTCGACGACCCCTTGCCGTCTAATAACGAACCCAAAGAAGAACCTAAAGACCAGTCGGGGGAAGCTGAAGAACCCGATGTCGAGGAACAGATCGGTTTTACGGAAGAAAAAAAATCGCAACCAAAGAAACCGAAACGTATACAAGGTTCGGAATCGACGCCGAAGAAAAAGAAGGCGAGTAATAAGTCGAAGGGCCAAGCGAAAATCGGTAATAGCAATAAGAAAACGGCCAAACAGAAAACGGGGGGGAAAATAGACCAGGTGGTAGCTAAAGATGTTTACGCTTACGATTCCGGTAGTAATACCAGTTCGACGAAATCCAGAGGTCCTTTTATACAAATAAAGGGTCCCAGGGATTCGCCTTTATCTGTTAACGTGATCAACTCTGCCGCCAACGAGGAAGACGGCGAAAGAAAATTACCGAAATCCAAAAAGTTCCATGACGATACGGAATATAGACACAAGGTACTTTTTCCCATAAACTTTTATCATTTTCTTGACGAATCCACCCTGTATAGTATCCTTTTGGAATTTATCTGGAATTTTTGTTGGGAATTCGAAAAAAAAATGCATCAATTTTCGATAATTAGTTCGAAATAAGGTTCGAGATGCTCAATCTGTGTCTTATTATTTCTGATACCCTTCCTACCGGTACATAGACTACCGTGAGATTCAGAATTAATTACATAGCCGTCATGGGACATGTTTTCATTGCTCGAAAGATTATCCCTCATAGGTTACTTCTGCTACTCACTCTGTCTTAGTCGTACAAACCTTCAGCTGGTCTTGATCTTTTATTTTACAAACGTTTAGCTCGTCTTGATGCATCAAGCCTTCGCCTGGACTTGGTTTTGATAGCCTTCAACTGGTCTTGGTGTTACAAGCCTTTTGCTAGCTTGGTCTTGGTGCTACAAACCTTCAGCTGATCTTGATCTTTTGTGTTACAAACTTTTAGCTCATCTTGATGCATCAAGCCTTCGCCTGGACTTGGTTTTGATAGCCTTCAACTGGTCTTGGTGTTACAAGCCTTTTGCTAGCTTGGTCTTGGTGCTACAAACCTTCAGCTGATCTTGATCTTTTGTGTTACAAACTTTTAGCTCATCTTGATGCATCAAGCCTTCGCCTGGTCTTGGTTTTGATAACCTTCAACTGGTCTTGGTGTTACAAGCCTTTTGCTAGCTTGGTCTTGGTGCTACAAACCTTCAGCTGATCTTGATCTTTTGTGTTACAAGTTTTAGCTCATCTTGATGCATCAAGCCTTCGCCTGGTCTTGGTTTTGATAACCTTCAACTGGTCTTGGTGTTACAAGCCTTTTGCTAGCTTGGTCTTGGTGCTACAAACCTTCAGCTGATCTTGATCTTTTGTGTTACAAGTTTTAGCTCATCTTGATGCATCAAGCCTTCGCCTGGTCTTGGTTTTGATAACCTTCAACTGGTCTTGGTGTTACAAGCCTTTTGCTAGCTTGGTCTTGGTGCTTCAAACCTTCAGCTGATCTTGATCTTTTGTGTTACAAACTTTTAGCTCATCTTGATGCATCAAGCCTTCGCCTGGACTTGGTTTTGATAGCCTTCAACTGGTCTTGGTGTTACAAGCCTTTTGCTAGCTTGGTCTTGGAGCTACAAACCTTCAGCTGATCTTGATCTTTTGTGTTACAAGTTTTAGCTCATCTTGATGCATCAAGCCTTCGCCTGGACTTGGTTTTGATAGCCTTCAACTGGTCTTGGTGTTACAAGCCTTTTGCTAGCTTGGTCTTGGTGCTACAAACCTTCAGCTGATCTTGATCTTTTGTGTTACAAACTTTTAGCTCATCTTGATGCATCAAGCCTTCGCCTGGTCTTGGTTTTGATAACCTTCAACTGGTCTTGGTGTTACAAGCCTTTTGCTAGCTTGGTCTTGGAGCTACAAACCTTCAGCTGATCTTGATCTTTTGTGTTACAAACTTTTAGCTCATCTTGATGCATCAAGCCTTCGCCTGGTCTTGGTTTTGATAACCTTCAACTGGTCTTGGTGTTACAAGCCTTTTGCTAGCTTGGTCTTGGTGCTTCAAACCTTCAGCTGATCTTGATCTTTTGTGTTACAAACTTTTAGCTCATCTTGATGCATCAAGCCTTCGCCTGGACTTGGTTTTGATAGCCTTCAACTGGTCTTGGTGCTACAAGCCTCTTGCTGGCTTGGTCTTGGTTTTGTATGACTTCTCCTGGCTTGGTCTTGGTGCTACAAACCTTCAGCTGATCTTGATCTTTTGTGTTACAAACTTTTAGCTCATCTTGATGCATCAAGCCTTCGCCTGGTCTTGGTTTTGATAACCTTCAACTGGTCTTGGTGTTACAAGCCTTTTGCTAGCTTGGTCTTGGTGCTTCAAACCTTCAGCTGATCTTGATCTTTTGTGTTACAAACTTTTAGCTCATCTTGATGCATCAAGCCTTCGCCTGGACTTGGTTTTGATAGCCTTCAACTGGTCTTGGTGCTACAAGCCTCTTGCTGGCTTGGTCTTGGTTTTGTATGACTTCTCCTGGCTTGGTCTTGGTGCTACAAACCTTCAGCTGATCTTGATCTTTTGTGTTACAAACTTTTAGCTCATCTTGATGCATCAAGCCTTCGCCTGGTCTTGGTTTTGATAACCTTCAACTGGTCTTGGTGTTACAAGCCTTTTGCTAGCTTGGTCTTGGTGCTACAAACCTTCAGCTGATCTTGATCTTTTGTGTTACAAACTTTTAGCTCATCTTGATGCATCAAGCCTTCGCCTGGTCTTGGTTTTGATAACCTTCAACTGGTCTTGGTGCTACAAGCCTTTTGCTAGCTTGGTCTTGGTGCTACAAACCTTCAGCTGATCTTGATCTTTTGTGTTACAAACTTTTAGCTCATCTTGATGCATCAAGCCTTCGCCTGGTCTTGGTTTTGATAGCCTTCAACTGGTCTTGGTGTTACAAGCCTTTTGCTAGCTTGGTCTTGGTGCTACAAACCTTCAGCTGATCTTGATCTTTTGTGTTACAAACTTTTAGCTCATCTTGATGCATCAAGCCTTCGCCTGGTCTTGGTTTTGATAACCTTCAACTGGTCTTGGTGCTACAAGCCTTTTGCTAGCTTGGTCTTGGTGCTACAAACCTTCAGCTGATCTTGATCTTTTGTGTTACAAACTTTTAGCTCATCTTGATGCATCAAGCCTTCGCCTGGACTTGGTTTTGATAGCCTTCAACTGGTCTTGGTGTTACAAGCCTTTTGCTAGCTTGGTCTTGGAGCTACAAACCTTCAGCTGATCTTGATCTTTTGTGTTACAAACTTTTAGCTCATCTTGATGCATCAAGCCTTCGCCTGGTCTTGGTTTTGATAGCCTTCAACTGGTCTTGGTGTTACAAGCCTTTTGCTAGCTTGGTCTTGGTGCTACAAACCTTCAGCTGATCTTGATCTTTTGTGTTACAAACTTTTAGCTCATCTTGATGCATCAAGCCTTCGCCTGGTCTTGGTTTTGATAACCTTCAACTGGTCTTGGTGCTACAAGCCTTTTGCTAGCTTGGTCTTGGTGCTACAAACCTTCAGCTGATCTTGATCTTTTGTGTTACAAACTTTTAGCTCATCTTGATGCATCAAGCCTTCGCCTGGTCTTGGTTTTGATAACCTTCAACTGGTCTTGGTGCTACAAGCCTTTTGCTAGCTTGGTCTTGGTGCTACAAACCTTCAGCTGATCTTGATCTTTTGTGTTACAAACTTTTAGCTCATCTTGATGCATCAAGCCTTCGCCTGGTCTTGGTTTTGATAACCTTCAACTGGTCTTGGTGCTACAAGCCTTTTGCTAGCTTGGTCTTGGTGCTTCAAACCTTCAGCTGATCTTGATCTTTTGTGTTACAAACTTTTAGCTCATCTTGATGCATCAAGCCTTCGCCTGGACTTGGTTTTGATAGCCTTCAACTGGTCTTGGTGTTACAAGCCTTTTGCTAGCTTGGTCTTGGTGCTACAAACCTTCAGCTGATCTTGATCTTTTGTGTTACAAACTTTTAGCTCATCTTGATGCATCAAGCCTTCGCCTGGTCTTGGTTTTGATAACCTTCAACTGGTCTTGGTGCTACAAGCCTTTTGCTAGCTTGGTCTTGGTGCTACAAACCTTCAGCTGATCTTGATCTTTTGTGTTACAAACTTTTAGCTCATCTTGATGCATCAAGCCTTCGCCTGGTCTTGGTTTTGATAACCTTCAACTGGTCTTGGTGCTACAAGCCTTTTGCTAGCTTGGTCTTGGTGCTACAAACCTTCAGCTGATCTTGATCTTTTGTGTTACAAACTTTTAGCTCATCTTGATGCATCAAGCCTTCGCATGGACTTGGTTTTGATAGCCTTCAACTGGTCTTGGTGTTACAAGCCTTTTGCTAGCTTGGTCTTGGAGCTACAAACCTTCAGCTGATCTTGATCTTTTGTGTTACAAACTTTTAGCTCATCTTGATGCATCAAGCCTTCGCTGGTCTTGGTTTTGATAACCTTCAACTGGTCTTGGTGCTACAAGCCTTTTGCTAGCTTGGTCTTGGTGCTACAAACCTTCAGCTGATCTTGATCTTTTGTGTTACAAACTTTTAGCTCATCTTGATGCATCAAGCCTTCGCATGGACTTGGTTTTGATAGCCTTCAACTGGTCTTGGTGCTACAAGCCTTTTGCTAGCTTGGTCTTGGTGCTTCAAACCTTCAGCTGATCTTGATCTTTTGTGTTACAAACTTTTAGCTCATCTTGATGCATCAAGCCTTCGCCTGGACTTGGTTTTGATAGCCTTCAACTGGTCTTGGTGTTACAAGCCTTTTGCTAGCTTGGTCTTGGTGCTACAAACCTTCAGCTGATCTTGATCTTTTGTGTTACAAACTTTTAGCTCATCTTGATGCATCAAGCCTTCGCCTGGTCTTGGTTTTGATAACCTTCAACTGGTCTTGGTGCTACAAGCCTTTTGCTAGCTTGGTCTTGGTGCTACAAACCTTCAGCTGATCTTGATCTTTTGTGTTACAAACTTTTAGCTCATCTTGATGCATCAAGCCTTCGCCTGGTCTTGGTTTTGATAACCTTCAACTGGTCTTGGTGCTACAAGCCTTTTGCTAGCTTGGTCTTGGTGCTACAAACCTTCAGCTGATCTTGATCTTTTGTGTTACAAACTTTTAGCTCATCTTGATGCATCAAGCCTTCGCATGGACTTGGTTTTGATAGCCTTCAACTGGTCTTGGTGTTACAAGCCTTTTGCTAGCTTGGTCTTGGAGCTACAAACCTTCAGCTGATCTTGATCTTTTGTGTTACAAACTTTTAGCTCATCTTGATGCATCAAGCCTTCGCCTGGACTTGGTTTTGATAGCCTTCAACTGGTCTTGGTGTTACAAGCCTTTTGCTAGCTTGGTCTTGGTGCTACAAACCTTCAGCTGATCTTGATCTTTTGTGTTACAAACTTTTAGCTCATCTTGATGCATCAAGCCTTCGCCTGGACTTGGTTTTGATAGCCTTCAACTGGTCTTGGTGCTACAAGCCTCTTGCTGGCTTGGTCTTGGTTTTGTATGACTTCTCCTGGCTTGGTCTTGGTGCTACAAACCTTCAGCTGGTCATGGTTTTCTGTATTGCAAGCGTTCAGCTGGTTTGCTAACTTGGTTTGGTTTTGTGAGACTTCAGATAGATGGAATTTGGTGCTGACAGCCTTTTACTGACTCAATCTTGGTATTATGAAACTTCAGCTGGTCTTATTTTTGGTGCTTTCAAGCTTTCTGTTGGGTCTTAGTGTTGTAAGCCTTCAGCTGGTCTTGTCCTTGATGCTGTAAACCTCCAGCTTGGCTCGGTGCTTCGTCTTGTTATTATGAAATTTCAACTGGTCTTGGTGCTACCAACCTTCAGCTGGCTTGGTCTTGTTACTTCTGGTGATCTTATTCTACTTCTAATAATTTATGTTGAAGCAAAATTATTTTACCAAAATTGATAATAAATTAATGGACTTGTCTATTTTTGAAGTGGACATTTCATTAATTCTAGTATCACTATTTTGTTGATGATAATATTGTTAGGTTCGTTCCAAGGGGCTACATTCCAGCACGCTCAGCAACAAGTATGATGCGCAGACGCGAGACGCCACGTGGATATGCGCGTTTTGTAAAAGAGGACCGCACGCCAGCCAATTGACAGGACCAACTTTTGACAGGAATATCGAACCGCCCGGTGATCTTTTCGGTCCTTACTTTATTACCACGCAGTGTCCAGAATTTGAAAGGCGATTGGACGATCCGTACGATAGACAATTCAAAAGTAAAAAAGTGAGTAATTTTTCTTATCATTGGGTATAAACAAAATTCAGGTCTATCCAATTTTTTACTTTGTTTTTACTAAGAAGTCGTTTCAGTTCAAAACATTTTAGATATTCTTCAGTATAACCCTATCTGTGGATCCAAATGTTCAACTCTATCCTGTATCAGTAGTTTTTAGTCTCATTGTATATATTCGATACTAAATTTGTAATATTTTTACGTAATAAAAGCTCTGAATGAAGCATCTTTCAATTTTTCTTGAAAACTCAGTTCTTGTTTTCTGAAAAAGTCCTTTCACTTTAATTATTTTCTAACCAATTTCCTGTATGTTCCAACAGCAGTTAATCCTGGTTTTTAACTCTCTACCGTACCAATAATTACTGATATGCATATCGAATCATCCCATTATGTTATACCCTGTATGAAACATCCCTAATTTGCAATTTTTTTAGATAACCAAACCGTTTGTCAAAGCAGCTTCTAGTTTTTCCTGTATATATGCCACAACTGTTTATTTTTCTTAAAATTTGTCTTCTGGAGCATATTTCATGACAGTTGTTGCACCTTTTACCTGCTCTAACAACAGTTGATCCTGATTTTTGACTCTCTACCGTACCAATTATTTCTGATATACATATCGAATCATCCCATTATGTTATACCCTGTATGAAACATCCCTAATTTGCAATTTTTTTAGATAACCAAACCGTTTGTCAAAGCAGCTTCTAGTTTTTCCTGTATATATGCCACAACTGTTTATTTTTCTTAAAATTTGTCTTCTGGAGCATATTTCATGACAGTTGTTGCACCTTTTACCTGCTCTAACAACAGTTGATCCTGATTTTTGACTCTCTACCGTACCAATAATTTCTGATATACATATCGAATCATCCCATAACCGTTTGAAAGCAGATTCTATTTTTCTCTGTACATTATTCTGAAAATTTATTTTCTGATGAAGTCGTTTCAGTTCCAACAATTTTTTAAGTATTTTCCATGACAACTGCTAGCAGCTCTAACTGATTTTTGACTTGTACATTGTGTTGTACCCTATATGTTATAAAGTAATTTTTTTTTTAGGTAACGAAAGCCCTTGATGAAGCAGCACTGGTAACCAAAGGTAAAAAATCCAAACGGAAACATTCCGATAGTGACTGTATGTCGGAAAGCGAATTATCCGATATATATTTGGGTATAACGGAAACTTCAAATAAGACATACGAAATTTGGGCTCACGAAGACTGTATCGTGTGGTCTAACGGTACTTATCTAATTGGACCTAAAATCGTAGGACTCGAAGCCGCAGTTTGGACTAGTTGTAACGTTACGTGTAAATCGTGTCATTTGAAAGGAGCCAATATATTGTGTTTTAGACGGGGGTGTTTGAACGCTATGCATATTTGTTGTGCCAGAAGCGAAGGCTGGCAATTTTCGGAAAGTAATTTCAAGGTGTATTGTCAGGAACATCGGGTTCCATGACAAAATCATCAATAAGTGTTGGAATTTCATAAAGAAAAGAAAATTTAGCAACTGTTCCTCTTATTTTTTTTTTAACTTAATGAATTATCAAAATTTTTTGGAAAAATTTAATTATTTCATTGAAAGTTTGCTACAATTTTTTCCTTTATGGATTTTTTTACCTTGTGGAAGCTGAATTATCTTAAACTCAGATTTGAGGTTAATTGTGATGGTATTTTGTAATTTAGACCAAGTCGGTTTTTTTCTTAAGTCTTTTTATTTTGAAAATAGTGTGTTATAATAGATTTTTTTAACCGTTGCCACGTTGTATTATTTTATGCTACCATTTTGTATCATTAAATGATAGTAAAGTTACTAATCATTTCGAGCAGTTTTATGGATTTTTAAAACGGTGTTTAAACTCAAAGAATAATGTGGAAACCGAAAAAATTGAAAAATTACAATCAGATAAGGATAGAAATAATCAGTTTTTCATAAAATACAACAAGAACTCAAAATAAATTCCATTTTTGAGAAAATATAACGAATATATTCACTTTTATAGACAAATTTCTCTTTAAATAGTTTTTTCGATCACTTTTCCACAATTCTTCGAATGGAAAACTATCAACGTGTGAATTTAGATTAATTATAACAAAATTTGTACCATTACATTATTTTAATCATAAATATTGTTTAAATTTGATTATTTTTATATTAGATATTTTCTTTTCCATAGAAAATTGTAAAATTTTGTTATCTCAAAATGTATGTTGCAAAACAATTAAAATGATCACACTGTTCTTCGAGTTGACTCAGCAATGGAATTTTATATATCATTCTTTACAATAAATTTTATTGTCAATACAAAAAAAATACTTCTTGTCTATTGGGTAGTTTGAAAATATATCATAGAAATAGAATAACACTCAATAGACAACTTAATATTTCATTAACTATTTTTTATTCTGGTTTTTAATCAGTCCTGTATAGGGCGTTTCATATAAAAATCCTCTTCAACTCATATTTTAGTTTTTAAGTTGGTAGGACTTCTAGAAGAGGCCCTCCATTGAGATAGCCATTGTTTTACCACAATTCGCTAGCTTCTAATTGGTGTTTAAGCGCCTCCATCTATTAAAAAAATCTACTACGACTAGGCATTCTAGTTTTCTATGTTATTTGATCCTGCAGGAGCTATTTCCATTAAGACAGTACCATTTTCACCCGGAGTCTTATTCTTCTGCTTAGACAGGTCCTGGAGGAGCTTCCTCTATTAAAAAAAGACTATTCATTGCTCTAGCATTCTAGTTTTTTTCATTGTTAGATCCTGCAGTAGCTATTTCCATTGAGAAAGTCTTATTTTCACCTGGAGTCATAATCTTCTGCATAGATAGGTCCTGGAGGAGCTTCCTTTATCGAAAAAGCATCTTCTTACCTCTAGCATTCTAGTCCATTGATTCTGCAGAAGCTATTTCCATTAAGACGGTACCATTTTCCCCCGGAGTCTTATTCTTTTGCTTAGATAGGTCCTGGAGGAGCTTCCTCTATTAAAAAAAGACTATTCATTGCTGTAGCATTCTAGTTTTTTTCATTATTAGATCCTGCAGTAGCTATTTCCATCGAGAAGGTCTTATTTTTACCTGGAGTCATAATCTCCTGCATAGATAGGTCCTGGAGGAGCTTCCTTTATCGAAAAAGCATCTTCTTACCTCTAGCATTCTAGTCCATTGATTCTGCAGGAGCTATTTCCATTGAGAAAGTCTTATTTTCACTTGGAGTCTTATTCTTCTGCGTAGACAGGTCCTGGAGGAGCTTTCTCTATTAAAAAAAGACTATTCATTGCTGTAGCATTCTAGTTTTTTTCATTATTAGATCCTGCAGTAACTATTTCCATCGAGAAGGTCTTATTTTTACCTGGAGTCATAATTTCCTGCATAGATAGGTCCTGGAGGAGCTTCCTTTATCGAAAAAGCATCTTCTTACCTCTAGCATTCTAGTCCATTGATTCTGCAGGAGCTATTTCCATTGAGAAAGTCTCATTTTCACTTGGAGTCTTATTCTTCTGCGTAGACAGGTCCTGGAGGAGCTTTCTCTATTAAAAAAAGACTATTCATTGCTGTAGCATTCTAATTTTTTTCATTATTAGATCCTGCAGTAACTATTTCCATCGAAAAGGTCTTATTTTTACCTGGAGTCATAATCTCCTGCATAGATAGGTCCTGGAGGAGCTTCCTTTATCGAAAAAGCATCTTCTTACCTCTAGCATTCTAGTCCATTGATTCTGCAGGAGCTATTTCCATTAAGACGGTACCATTTTCACCCGGAGTCTTATTCTTTTGCTTAGATAGGTCCTGGAGGAGCTTCCTCTATTAAAAAAAGACTATTCATTGCTGTAGCATTCTAGTTTTTTTCATTATTAGATCCTGCAGTAACTATTTCCATCAAGAAGGTCTTATTTTTACCTGGAGTCATAATCTCCTGCATAGATAGGTCCTGGAGGAGCTTCCTTTATCGAAAAAGCATCTTCTTACCTCTAGCATTCTAGTCCATTGATTCTGCAGAAGCTATTTCCATTAAGACGGTCCCATTTTCACCCGGAGTCTTATTCTTCTGCTTAGATAGATCCTGGAGAAGCTTCCTACCTCTAGCATTCTAGTTCATTGATTCTACAATAGCTATTTCCATTGAGAAAGTCTCATTTTCACTTGGAGTCTTATTCTTCTGCGTAGACAGGTCCTGGAGGAGCTTCCTCTTTGCTCTAGCATTCTAATATTTTGTGTTTTCACTAAGAAAGTATATTTTTCACCTTCTGTGGTAATCGGTCCTTAATGAGTTTTCTTCATCTAGAAAGCTTTTTATTTATCTCACATTTTTGATATTTTTCTTTTACGTTAATCGATCCTGTTTCTATTAACAAAATATCCTTTTTTCCGTGGCTCCTGTAGGAGCTTTCTTTATAGAAAGCCTGTTCCTCGCCAAATTAAGAAGATCCTTCAGGAGCTTCCTTGGTTGTAATTCAATATCTATTTTAATTTATTTAAATAAATATTTTATTATTGAAATTGATATTTTTAGATGATGACGATGATAAATAATATCATTGAGTAATTCTATTTCTGTAATTCAATTGTATATTTTGTCAATTTTTTTTTAAAATTCTTCATTTTACTGATGACAGATGCTTTAAAAATGTAATTAATTTTTTAGTCTTAAACCGGTCGCTAAATATACAATTTTTTTTACAAAAATCGTGTAGAATATGAGTTTTAATATTTTTTTGTCAATTTACCATTTGCAGTTTTGTCCTATTTGTAATACACTGCCTGCCAATAATAAGGTATGTCTTCGTACATGTTAACTACCTCCATCGGTTATTTCTACACCAATTACCGATACTTTTTCCTTAATTTAGCTTTCAATTGTCTAGGTGAATTAACACCTTTCAAAAATATTAGATGTGCAGCTAGGTTAACAAAACCGTCTGCAAATTTGCCATCTTCTCATGGTATCTTACCTATTAAGGTCTCATCTTCATTATTTTTTAAACTCAGAAGAGCCTCATGGTCAACACCAACTGTTCTATTTTGTTATAATATAGACCCAGTAGTTCTAATGTACCGATAATTTCATTTTTCACCTTATTCCACTGGTGTTGAAGTCTGCTACGTTTGCAGATCTAGTAGGAGCACTCTACATTGAAAAAGCTCCTTCTTCACCTCATTTCAATCACGTTTTGGGGCTCTGTGTTATTTTATGAGAAGCTTTCTTCATTCATTTTATAGCCAGTGATTCTATTCAACTCAACGGCTCTATTTTGTTTTAATATGGACATAGTAGTTCAAATGTACCAAACATTTCATTAGGATACTAGTAAATTGTAGTTCTAATGTCCTAATAATATAATTTCCTTGGACATCCTATTGGTTTTTCCCCTTTCAAAATTATATAAACAAAATTGCGACTGCGTTTTAAACCTAAAAATTTATCATATCATTAGGCATCTGTTGGATGTATTAAAATTTTATTTGTGTTGCTTCGTTAACTAATTTGTATGTAGAAATGCAGCACTTTTAATTTTTATTTCAATTGAAAAAATAAAAAAAAATTTATATTTTAGTAAAAACGGAGCTCGTTAACGAAGGGTAATAGATTGTTTTAAATGTTACATGTCCACCAATTCTTCAACCCCTTCTAAATAACTTACTGAGTGATACATAACTGAATTATTCTTTTCGGTACTATAAATTTACTAGGTACGAACTACTTATCACTAGAATTATTTATTCAAAGTAATTTTATAGTTTTAGTAGTCTTGAAGTTTAAAAGCACAAATAACATAAAAAAAATGTGATAGTAGAGTCAAAATTATGTAATACGAAAAGGCTAGAAGTAGAAAGTGTTCGGAAAAAGAAAAATCAGAACTGATGGGGAAATTTCAAACAATTTCAATTAGAAAAAAGTATAGACTGCAACAATAATTGGAAAAGTGGTGAACTTTTTATAAAACGGGTTCCGTTTTTGCTCGTTATTGTTGATAAAAAAATAGTAGTGGCAAAAATTGGGTGTGGGGTATTTAACTGTATTACTTGTATAAAGAAACTTTTAACATAAAAAAATTTATTTGTACTTGCAACTACCTATATATATATAGTTTAGATATTAGTGATGTTTATAATACTTTTTTAATTAGTAACAATATGTAAAAAAAATTACGCTTATTTTTTGTATCATATTTTCCAAGAACAAAAAAATACTCTTAATAATTGTATATCTATCTTGTAAGTTTGTCTTATATAGGTAGTTACCTGTCTCCAAAAAAGAAATGTGTACATTATGTAAATACCTAAATTTATGATTTGGGCAGATCAATTAAATTAATAAACTGGATAAAAAGTGTTTCTTTTAAATCAATACCTATATATTAAGTTTAATTAATTAATTGATATATTAGAGCAAAGACTGGAAGCTAGGACAACGAACGGTGGTTGGAGATGAGTGGAATTGGAAAAAAAGGATACGAATAAGCAGAAATGCTACTTTCTAGATTAATTCAACTTGTAGTAACTTTCTGTTTCGAGAAAACCTCAATTTGCTGTAATTTCAGTTTTCTGCATACTTTCTTCATTTAAAGAACTATTTCTTCTCCTTATTATCCTTCCATTTTAGTTATTTGATCCTGTATAATGAAGAACCCTCTTTTTTTACCTAATTCAACTGGTGTTAAAATCCACTACATTTGTAGATCTAGTAGAAGCTCCCTACATTGAAAAAGCTACTTCTTCACCTCATTTCAATTTAGTTTTAGGGCTCTGTAATATTTGACGAGAAGCTTTCTCCATTGCTTTTATAGCCAGTGATTCTCTTCAACCCCAACTGTTCTATTTTGTTGTAATATGGACATAGTAGTTCAAATGTACAGAACATTTCATTAGGGGACCTATAGATACTTTCTTTTGAAAAAGGCTCATTTTGCTGAAATTTTAGTTTTCTACATACTTCATTGAGAAAACTATTTTTCCATCTTATTGTGCTGCCGTTTTAGTTAGTTAGTCCTGTAGGAGCTTTCTTTAATGAAAGATCCTCTTCTTTACCTCATTTCACTGGTGTTTAAGTCTATAAAATTTCTAGATATAGGAGCTCCTTAGTAGTTCTAATGTCCGGGCAATTTCACTAGGAGACTTGTTAGTTAGTGTACATAGTAGTTCTAATGTACCGAAAATTTCTTTAGGAGACTAGTTAGTTAATTCTATAGGAGCTTTATGGATTGTAGAGGTTGAGATGGATTTGGAAAGAATGGGGGTGAATAATTGAATAAAAAAGCTATGAATAACCGAAAATGAAGTGGTATATAAAGTGAAAATGTAATAAGAAAAGGACTGACTCTCCTATGAAAAAAAAATTCTCATTTTGATATTAAAACTTATTAAATGTATTTTAACATAATCAATTTTCAATACTTTCATTTTGTACACTGTCCTGTTCAACAATTTCACTAGTCTGCATTGCCTCAGATGGCTTATCCTCTTCTTCAGAATTATCTTCGCTGCTTTCAGATGCCGATGACTCCTTTTTTTGTGATTTAATTGGTTTTTTCTTTCTCTTTTGTTTTTTCTTTAGTCTTTTTAGTCGTTTTTTTGCAGTTCGTTCTTCAGCAAGTTTCCTATTTTCTTCGATTTTTTTGTGATATTCTTCATCTAATTTTTCCTAAAATCATAATGCATAAATTGAGGTACTGTGTATTAAGTATCTTACCATATGAGCTTTTTCTTGCATATATTTTTGTCTAGCGTACTCTTTTCTTCTGAGGTGTCTATATACGTGAAATTCACCAGAGCCGGCCCCCGCGCTGGACCCCATTACATTTCTTACAAAATCAGGCACGTTTGGAACACCTCGTTCTTTCGGTCTTTCTGGAATAATTACTGGTTTATCCTAAAAATTCAAAAGTTATTTAACAATTATTTTCATATTGTATCGTATTTTACAGGATTTTTCATCAATTTTTCAAGTTTTAATCTTTGTAAATCTGTACAATTTCTAATTATAATTGGCTTAGGTTCATCTTTATCATCTGTGTCCGTATCTCCACCCATGATGGAAATGTATTCTGTTAATTCGAAGATAATTTTCATAATAAAACTATTTTCCAGGTTATAAGTCATGGTCTTCTTTTTTATTTTTTGTACTAATCCCTTTTTATATCGACGTTTAGCAACTAAATATTTCAATTTATAAATCTTAAATCCAAATTATTAAATATAATATTGGATAAATAAACTAGTAAAACATATTTAATTTAATAAATTTCAATAGTGAACCACCCCGTGTGCTCTGTAGTTAAGAACGTATTTACAAAGACATTTACTTCTTGCTGCATTTTGTATCGTTATTTTGCAAGATAAATATACCAATTTAATTGTTATTATTGATATAATTAATATGATTTAAAGTAATATATCGTATGTTTAATATTTATTTTATTTCTGTTATTTTTAAAAATAGTAGGGGAATTTTTCCGTATATTGGCACTACTGAACGATTAGTCATTTAAAAAATGTTAAAATTTCATATTTCATGCGCATTGTATTCGTGTGGACTGTGGCAGTTGGTGGTGTTGGTGTAATAGAAAATATTAATAAATTACGTAGACTCTCTATTTGTGAAATTGTGCAAATTTTTAATTTCCTTGGAGGAAGTGTAAGTACAATTTTGTCTAATATTGATATAAAATCTATCCGAATAACACAATCTTCCCAGCATACTATTAACAGAATTTTAGCAAAATGGCCGATATCGATTTTATCTTTGAACCAGAAAATTGCTCCAAATCTATTATGAAACTTGAGAAAATCTCGTGAATACTAAGAATAAAAGAAAATTTGCTGTCTGTTATCAGATTATTTATCATAGAATTTGAACAGTTTTTAAATCTCGAGTAAAAATTTAATTTATTACGTTTTGACAGTTAACTACCTGCCAACCTTCATATTATATATAATATTATCCTTATTTGTTGTTCTTTAACCTTTGAATTAGTAACGAAGTTTGTAATAAAAAAATCCCTCAATAATTCAAAGAGATTTATTCACTTATCCAATATTATAATCTTTTAAGTATGCTTTATCTCTTGATGTCCAAGAACATTGATTTTTTTTTCTATTTATTTAAAATACTCGGATATTGATCCCTGATTAATTCACAGATGTTAATCATATGTATTAATTAAAGAAAAGTCAATTTTGGTGTCTTGTTTACAATGATATCGAGGTTTTATATAGTTATAAGACAATATTTCTTGAAATTTTAACTATCACAAATTGTCACCTTTCACCACATCTCCGAATGAATTTTTGAAGTAAATTTACGAAATTTAAATTTTTAATTATTCGAAAATATGTGATAAATGCAGTTTCGAATCGGTGTAATTTAAGGTACAATAAAATTATTGCACCATTTCAGTTAATTTACTCAATATCTGTTTTGATTTCATATCTATTATGCAATTTTTACTTTTTGTCTATCGATTATATTCACGATAAAATGCATTAATAATTATTATATACATTCTTATTCACATAATTTTTGTTATGACGGAAAAATGTAAACATCATAACATCAAATTAATGTCAAAAAAATAGAATTTGTGTTGTTTATTTACAATCACCATTGAATTGAAACTATATTTTATATATTATATAAAGTACTACTTTATATATTAATTGTTGTACCCCTGTAAGTTTTTGCGTTTGGCATATTGTAATCATAGTAATCATTCAGCACCTATCCATATTTTTGTTACAAATTTTCAATGTTTAACGTTGAAAATGAGTTTCTGCAATTCTGAGCATGCGCAGATGAAGTTCATCTCATTGTTTCACGCAAGATTTCGCACTTACAACATTATCAGATCGGTATCATTTTTATTGAGTGCTAGCTGCGATTCTAGCGAGAAATCTAGTTACTTTCGGTTTAGAAACCAACCTGTCACCACTTTGTTTTGTTTATTAAGCTTTGTGTCATTTTTAAGGTCACAAAATATTAAATAAAATTTGAGGTTAGTTTTGTTATTGACAGCCATGGTGTATTGGCGGCCATGATGTAATGCCTTAAAGGACTGTAATTATTTCATGCCTGTTTTAAATACATATTTCTAGTATAGGAAACTTAACAAGATGAAAAAATTTGATCATAATCCGTTCGACTTGTAATTTTAAAGAAACATTACCAGTTAGAATTTATACAAAAGTTATTTTATAAGGATTCTTCGTCTTAAGTATATTTAAATATTTTTCATACTGCAATCCTTTTAGTGTTTCTTGAAATATATACCGAAAGGTATTTAATTTCAATATTTTTCACTAACTTTCAGGTATTAAGTATATAATCGTTATTATCTACATGGTCTTCGATGTTTGCACTCTATTATTTATTCAAATAATAAAATTCAAGGTTATGAATAAATTGTTAAAAGAATTTGTCATGTACATATTAATAAATAAATATGAGATAATTTTCTTCAAGTTAAAGTCGAAAAATAATTGTCCATAATGGAATAAACAAAATTTATACGAGTTAATTTCAAAAATAGTGAAAAATAGTGACATTTATGGTGATTACTATTAACAAATGCCAATAACAATTAACAGATTTGACATATTTACAACAGTGTTGCCATATCTCAAGTAAATATTAATTTTGAAGCCTTACAGCAAAAAATATGATTTGTACATAAAGTGATATATTTGGACATGGTTTTGGACCAAAAAATTTACAATTTTGTTATGAAATGAAAGTTTCAACTCTTAAAATTACATCAACTCATCGTTTGTGACCATTAATTAGATTTTAAAATCACGTTTCGTACGTCAATAAAACGTGCCGACGAAAATCCGAAAATACCGACGCAACTATTTAAAATCACACGCTTAGAAGAGGGAGACACGACTCTCGGATGCATTTCCAAAAATTAAAATGAATTTTGGCAGCGATTCAACGCATCCAAAAATAATAGGAGTTAATGCAGTCTGGAAGTCTGTTAGAAGGGTGGAACGTATTTGATTTTATCGGATATAAATTACGAGTGTTGAAACGACTATAAATAAACAAGAACTATATCTGAAATTGTTAAAAACCATACACGATTCTGTATCTTGTGCTGGTGAGGTGCAATAACGCCAAAATTGGTTTACAAAGCACAGATTTTTTCTTTAAAAGCCAACCGCTGACACATTTTCTACCGAAACCCTCAACATCCTCCAGCTATAGTCAAATTAATCGACCTTATTATTGCGTTATGACCCTAAACGTAATCAAAGTCGGGAAAAACGCTTATGTATCAAATTTCGTAGCAATCGGAATTCATTTAACAACTTCCGGTCTCCATTTCCAAGTCGCCATTTTGTGAAGAAAAAAACCAATTGCAAATACGTAATCGGTGATCGGAAAAAAACCCAGACATCAAATTTCGTAGCAATCGGAATTCATTTAACAACTTCCGGTCTCCATCTTGAGTCCGCCATTTTGTTTGTAAAAAAACTAACGTCAAATTCGTAATTAATGATTGAGAAAAGATCCAGATATCAAATTTCGTGGCAATCAGAATTCATTTCACAACTTCCGGTCTCCATCTTGAGTCCGCCATTTTGTTTGTAAAAAAACTAACGTCAAATTCGTAATCAACGATTGGGAAAAGATCCAGATATCAAATTTCGTGGCAATAAGAATTCATTTAACAACTTCCGGTCTCCATCTTGAGTCCGCCATTTTGTTTGTAAAAAAACTAACGTCAAATTCGTAATCAACGATTGGGAAAAGATCTAGATATCAAATTTCGTGGCAATCGGAATTCATTTCACAACTTCCGGTCTCCATCTTGAGGCCGCCATTTTGTTTGTAAAAAAACTAACGTCAAATTCGTAATCAACGATTGGGAAAAGATCCAGATATCAAATTTCGTGGCAATAAGAATTCATTTAACAACTTCCGGTCTCCATCTTGAGTCCGCCATTTTGTTTGTAAAAAAACTAACGTCAAATTCGTAATCAACGATTGGGAAAAGATCTAGATATCAAATTTCGTGGCAATCGGAATTCATTTCACAACTTCCGGTCTCCATCTTGAGGCCGCCATTTTGTTTGTAAAAAAACTAACGTCAAATTCGTAATCAACGATTGGGAAAAGATCCAGATATCAAATTTCGTGGCAATCGGAATTCATTTCACAACTTCCGGTCTCCATCTTGAGTCCGCCATTTTGTTTGTAAAAAAACTAACGTCAAATTCGTAATCAACGATTGGGAAAAGATCCAGATATCAAATTTCGTGGCAATCGGAATTCATTTCACAACTTCCGGTCTCCATCTTGAGTCCGCCATTTTGTTTGTAAAAAAACTAACGTCAAATTCGTAATCAACGATTGGGAAAAGATCCAGATATCAAATTTCGTGGCAATAAGAATTCATTTAACAACTTCCGGTCTCCATCTTGAGTCCGCCATTTTGTTTGTAAAAAAACTAACGTCAAATTCGTAATCAACGATTGGGAAAAGATCTAGATATCAAATTTCGTGGCAATAAGAATTCATTTAACAACTTCCGGTCTCCATCTTGAGTCCGCCATTTTGTTTGTAAAAAAACTAACGTCAAATTCGTAATCAACGATTGGGAAAAGATCCAGATATCAAATTTCGTGGCAATCGGGATTTATTTCACAACTTCCGGTCTCCATCTTGAGGTCGCCATTTTGTTTGTAAAAAAACTAACGTCAAATTCGTAATCAACGATTGGGAAAAGATCCAGATATCAAATTTCGTGGCAATCGGAATTCATTTCACAACTTCCGGTCTCCATCTTGAGGTCGCCATTTTGTTTGTAAAAAAACTAACGTCAAATTCGTAATCAACGATTGGGAAAAGATCCAGATATCAAATTTCGTGGCAATCGGAATTCATTTCACAACTTCCGGTCTCCATCTTGAGTCCGCCATTTTGTTTGTAAAAAAACTAATGTTAAATTCGTAATCAACAGTTGGGAAAAGATCCAGATATCAAATTTCGTGGCAATCGGGATTTATTTCACAACTTCCGGTCTCCATCTTGAGGTCGCCATTTTGTTTGTAAAAAAACTAACGTCAAATTCGTAATCAACGATTGGGAAAAGATCCAGATATCAAATTTCGTGGCAATCGGAATTCATTTCACAACTTCCGGTCTCCATCTTGAGTCCGCCATTTTGTTTGTAAAAAAACTAACGTTAAATTCGTAATCAACAGTTGGGAAAAGATCCAGATATCAAATTTCGTGGCAATCGGGATTTATTTCACAACTTCCGGTCTCCATCTTGAGGTCGCCATTTTGTTTGTAAAAAAACTAACGTCAAATTCGTAATTAATGATTGGGAAAAGATCCAGATATCAAATTTCGTGGCAATCGGAATTCATTTAACAACTTCCGGTCACCATCTTGAGTCCGCCATTTTGTTTATAAAAAAACTAACCTCAAATTCGTAATCAACGATTGGGAAAAGATCTAGATATCAAATTTCGTGGCAATCGGGAATCATTTCACAACTTCCGGTCTCCATCTTAAGTCCGCCATTTTGTTTATAAAAAAATTAACCTCAAATTCGTAATCTTCTGACCAGCTTTTCGGCCTTTTGGCCCACTGTGCGTCATGCAGAATGACGTAAACTACTCAGTCAAGTAAAAATGACTCACATCAAATTTCGCGTTATTATAAAATTTTTGTTTTAAAAAAAATTTAACACGCGACACAAATAAAAACAAAAGGTTAGGTTAGGTTAGATATCTGACGTGTCGGATGTCCTGCGACTCCACCAAAACATTAAATTCGTTAAAGAAATCGCGTTCTAAGCGAGTAATAGAAAAAATATCGTACGCAATTCGTACGTAAACGTAATTTTTCGACTCATTTTTATAGTTTCCACTATCGACACGTCCGTTTCGACAATTTACCTATCATCATCATCGTGGAATTAACCGTTAAAATATTTAAAAAATTCGAAAAATTTATTCTACGACTCACCCGCGTGGAATTTATGTTGCAGGTGATGCTGTAGAGAATATACGAGTCGGCTTCGGAACATTATCATGAAAATGGTCTTGTCTCAACGCCAGCGAGAAGAGCTGTAAGTAAATAATAAATTAATCTAAATACGAGGGGCTGGCGGATTGTTTTTAAAAACTTTCGCGCGATAAATTTCGATTTCGCCTTGTATATATATAAATAACGGTTATCGGTTTATTCGTTTTTACGAAAAAATGATTATTTCGAGGTACGTTTAAGTGGGGTTCTGAGGACCCAAAAACTTTTTGAAAATTTTGCTTTTTACGTTTATAAATAAGAAGAAACTCATCTAGTAGACGAACTCCTCGGAGGACTCGAACCTTTTCGCGGAAAACAATAGAAAATGGTTACTGGGACAATCTCCACCGGGTTGAGACATTCCCGGGAAACCGTAGCCTCGGAAGATCCGCTGGACGTATCAGAATAAACTGCAAGGCACGTTTTACCCAGATGGAGTGTTGATGTCAACGGGAAAATAGATTTTCACGATTTTTCCTTCCCATAATTGCGTAATACGAAGATGTATTAAATATCTAGTTAGCCTAGACCAGTTCCAGCATCGAACAATAAATTATTAGAAGTGTAAGTGTAAAATAGTGAACCGGAGTTTATTGTTGGAGGTTTTCGGAATATTCTGATACAAAATAATGATTTTATTACAATTCGTTGTAAACACGTTATCGTGAGGTTATCGAAAACGTGACATTCGAACGATTATTTTCTTTTTATGGCGCATGAGGAAATAACACTTTGGATACGCCCGTTCGCTTTTTATTTAACGTCGCATCGCTAAACTGACACGGTTGATTTACATTTTACCAATAACTGTAAATATTTTGAAAACGCCAGCTAATTAAACATTCAATTGAAATATTTCGAAGGGAATTCAGGCCCTTTAGTTTAGACACTAACAGGAGCCTTTGGTCCTTCGGAAAGTCTTCGTTAGATCCTCCCAACCGCCCTCAGAATCAACTAAAAAACGACCCACTGTTTTGGAAACTCAACATTCTTCGTTTTCTTAAGTTGTATCATTAATATCGTCTAATATCACCTGGTTAACTTTACAAATTCGAGCTTTTAGAAACCCTGCAACCTCCACCTCGGTCTTGGAACCTTTCTACGTTGATGGCTTCAGTTGAACTGCATGTTTCTTTTTTTAAATCAACCAAAAAACGACCCACTGTTTTGGAAACTCAACATTCTTCGTTTTCTTAAGTTGTATCATTAATATCGTCTAATATCACCTGGTTAACTTTACAAATTCGAGCTTTTAGAAACCCTGCAACCTCCACCTCGGTCTTGGAACCTTTCTACGTTGATGGCTTCAGTTGAACTGCATGTTTCTTTTATTAAATCAACTAAAAAACGACCCACTGTTTTGGAAACTCAACATTCTTCGTTTTCTTAAGTTGTATCATTAATATCGTCTAATATCACCTGGTTAACTTTACAAATTCGAGCTTTTAGAAACCCTGCAACCTCCACCTCGGTTTTGGAACCTTTCTACGTTGATGGCTTCAGTTGAACTGCATGTTTCTTTTTTTAAATCAACTAAAAAACGACCCACTGTTTTGGAAACTCAACATTCCTCGTTTTCTTAAGTTGTATCATTAATATCGTCTAATATCACCTGGTTAACTTTACAAATTCGAGCTTTTAGAAACCCTGCAACCTCCACCTCGGTTTTGGAACCTTTCTACGTTGATGGCTTCAGTTGAACTGCATGTTTCTTTTATTAAATCAACCAAAAAACGACCCACTGTTTTGGAAACTCAACATTCTTCGTTTTCTTAAGTTGTATCATTAATATCGTCTAATATCACCTGGTTAACTTTACAAATTCGAGCTTTTAGAAACCCTGCAACCTCCACCTCGGTCTTGGAACCTTTCTACGTTGATGGCTTCAGTTGAACTGCATGTTTCTTTTATTAAATCAACTAAAAAACGACCCACTGTTTTGGAAACTCAACATTCTTCGTTTTCTTAAGTTGTATCATTAATATCGTCTAATATCACCTGGTTAACTTTACAAATTCGAGCTTTTAGAAACCCTGCAACCTCCACCTCGGTCTTGGAACCTTTCTACGATGATGGCTTCCGTTGAACTGCATGTTTCTTTTATTAAATCAACCAAAAAACGACCCACTGTTTTGGAAACTCAACATTCCTCGTTTTCTTAAGTTGTATCATTAATATCGTCTAATATCACCTGGTTAACTTTACAAATTCGAGCTTTTAGAAACCCTGCAACCTCCACCTCGGTCTTGGAACCTTTCTACGATGATGGCTTCCGTTGAACTGCATGTTTCTTTTATTAAATGAACCAAAAAACGACCCACTGTTTTGGAAACTCAACATTCTTCGTTTTCTTAAGTTGTATCATTAATATCGTCTAATATCACCTGGTTAACTTTACAAATTCGAGCTTTTAGAAACCCTGCAACCTCCACCTCGGTTTTGGAACCTTTCTACGTTGATGGCTTCAGTTGAACTGCATGTTTCTTTTATTAAATCAACCAAAAAACGACCCACTGTTTTGGAAACTCAACATTCTTCGTTTTCTTAAGTTGTATCATTAATATCGTCTAATATCACCTGGTTAACTTTACAAATTCGAGCTTTTAGAAACCCTGCAACCTCCACCTCGGTCTTGGAACCTTTCTACGTTGATGGCTTCAGTTGAACTGCATGTTTCTTTTATTAAATCAACCAAAAAACGACCCACTGTTTTGGAAACTCAACATTCCTCGTTTTCTTAAGTTGTATCATTAATATCGTCTAATATCACCTGGTTAACTTTACAAATTCGAGCTTTTAGAAACCCTGCAACCTCCACCTCGGTCTTGGAACCTTTCTACGTTGATGGCTTCAGTTGAACTGCATGTTTCTTTTATTAAATCAACCAAAAAACGACCCACTGTTTTGGAAACTCAACATTCTTCGTTTTCTTAAGTTGTATCATTAATATCGTCTAATATCACCTGGTTAACTTTACAAATTCGAGCTTTTAGAAACCCTGCAACCTCCACCTCGGTCTTGGAACCTTTCTACGTTGATGGCTTCAGTTGAACTGCATGTTTCTTTTATTAAATGAACCAAAAAACGACCCACTGTTTTGGAAACTCAACATTCTTCGTTTTCTTAAGTTGTATCATTAATATCGTCTAATATCACCTGGTTAACTTTACAAATTCGAGCTTTTAGAAACCCTGCAACCTCCACCTCGGTTTTGGAACCTTTCTACGTTGATGGCTTCAGTTGAACTGCATGTTTCTTTTATTAAATCAACCAAAAAACGACCCACTGTTTTGGAAACTCAACATTCTTCGTTTTCTTAAGTTGTATCATTAATATCGTCTAATATCACCTGGTTAACTTTACAAATTCGAGCTTTTAGAAACCCTGCAACCTCCACCTCGGTCTTGGAACCTTTCTACGTTGATGGCTTCAGTTGAACTGCATGTTTCTTTTATTAAATCAACCAAAAAACGACCCACTGTTTTGGAAACTCAACATTCCTCGTTTTCTTAAGTTGTATCATTAATATCGTCTAATATCACCTGGTTAACTTTACAAATTCGAGCTTTTAGAAACCCTGCAACCTCCACCTCGGTCTTGGAACCTTTCTACGATGATGGCTTCCGTTGAACTGCATGTTTCTTTTATTAAATCAACCAAAAAACGACCCACTGTTTTGGAAACTCAACATTCTTCGTTTTCTTAAGTTGTATCATTAATATCGTCTAATATCACCTGGTTAACTTTACAAATTCGAGCTTTTAGAAACCCTGCAACCTCCACCTCGGTCTTGGAACCTTTCTACGATGATGGCTTCCGTTGAACTGCATGTTTCTTTTATTAAATCAACCAAAAAACGACCCACTGTTTTGGAAACTCAACATTCCTCGTTTTCTTAAGTTGTATCATTAATATCGTCTAATATCACCTGGTTAACTTTACAAATTCGAGCTTTTAGAAACCCTGCAACCTCCACCTCGGTCTTGGAACCTTTCTACGTTGATGGCTTCAGTTGAACTGCATGTTTCTTTTATTAAATCAACCAAAAAACGACCCACTGTTTTGGAAACTCAACATTCCTCGTTTTCTTAAGTTGTATCATTAATATCGTCTAATATCACCTGGTTAACTTTACAAATTCGAGCTTTTAGAAACCCTGCAACCTCCACCTCGGTCTTGGAACCTTTCTACGATGATGGCTTCCGTTGAACTGCATGTTTCTTTTATTAAATCAACCAAAAAACGACCCACTGTTTTGGAAACTCAACATTCTTCGTTTTCTTAAGTTGTATCATTAATATCGTCTAATATCACCTGGTTAACTTTACAAATTCGAGCTTTTAGAAACCCTGCAACCTCCACCTCGGTCTTGGAACCTTTCTACGATGATGGCTTCCGTTGAACTGCATGTTTCTTTTATTAAATCAACCAAAAAACGACCCACTGTTTTGGAAACTCAACATTCCTCGTTTTCTTAAGTTGTATCATTAATATCGTCTAATATCACCTGGTTAACTTTACAAATTCGAGCTTTTAGAAACCCTGCAACCTCCACCTCGGTCTTGGAACCTTTCTACGATGATGGCTTCCGTTGAACTGCATGTTTCTTTTATTAAATCAACCAAAAAACGACCCACTGTTTTGGAAACTCAACATTCCTCGTTTTCTTAAGTTGTATCATTAATATCGTCTAATATCACCTGGTTAACTTTACAAATTCGAGCTTTTAGAAACCCTGCAACCTCCACCTCGGTCTTGGAACCTTTCTACGATGATGGCTTCCGTTGAACTGCATGTTTCTTTTATTAAATCAACCAAAAAACGACCCACTGTTTTGGAAACTCAACATTCCTCGTTTTCTTAAGTTGTATCATTAATATCGTCTAATATCACCTGGTTAACTTTACAAATTCGAGCTTTTAGAAACCCTGCAACCTCCACCTCGGTCTTGGAACCTTTCTACGTTGATGGCTTCAGTTGAACTGCATGTTTCTTTTATTAAATCAACCAAAAAACGACCCACTGTTTTGGAAACTCAACATTCCTCGTTTTCTTAAGTTGTATCATTAATATCGTCTAATATCACCTGGTTAACTTTACAAATTCGAGCTTTTAGAAACCCTGCAACCTCCACCTCGGTCTTGGAACCTTTCTACGATGATGGCTTCCGTTGAACTGCATGTTTCTTTTATTAAATCAACCAAAAAACGACCCACTGTTTTGGAAACTCAACATTCCTCGTTTTCTTAAGTTGTATCATTAATATCGTCTAATATCACCTGGTTAACTTTACAAATTCGAGCTTTTAGAAACCCTGCAACCTCCACCTCGGTCTTGGAACCTTTCTACGATGATGGCTTCCGTTGAACTGCATGTTTCTTTTATTAAATCAACCAAAAAACGACCCACTGTTTTGGAAACTCAACATTCCTCGTTTTCTTAAGTTGTATCATTAATATCGTCTAATATCACCTGGTTAACTTTACAAATTCGAGCTTTTAGAAACCCTGCAACCTCCACCTCGGTCTTGGAACCTTTCTACGATGATGGCTTCCGTTGAACTGCATGTTTCTTTTATTAAATCAACCAAAAAACGACCCACTGTTTTGGAAACTCAACATTCCTCGTTTTCTTAAGTTGTATCATTAATATCGTCTAATATCACCTGGTTAACTTTACAAATTCGAGCTTTTAGAAACCCTGCAACCTCCACCTCGGTCTTGGAACCTTTCTACGATGATGGCTTCCGTTGAACTGCATGTTTCTTTTATTAAATCAACCAAAAAACGACCCACTGTTTTGGAAACTCAACATTCTTCGTTTTCTTAAGTTGTATCATTAATATCGTTCTCTAGTCTTCGATATCGTCTAATATCACCTGGTGAACTTTACAAATTCGAGCTTTTAGAAACCCTGCAACCTCCACCTCGGTCTTGGAACCTTTCTACGTTGATGGCTTCAGTTGAACTGCATGTTTCTTTTTTTAAATCAACTAAAAAACGACCCATCTCAAAGACCCTCGATTATTCCCAAATTACCCCATCCGAAAAGAAAATACCCCCTATTACCAAACACAGGATATTTGGAATCCATATAATCACTAGTCGCGTGAAGTTTTATTGAGTCTTTTAGGTAGGGCTGCTCGCAACGAAACTGAATCCCTCAACATGCAATTTAATTATTAAATTTTACCGAAGTATACTTTGTTTAGTTGAATGAACTTTTCCGTTTTTCCAATACTGTTTTATTTTAAATTAATGTTAATACACTCATTTCTTTAATTTATTCAAACACTTACACTACACTTAACTAATTTATTCAATGCGTATGGAATAAATTCAATTTTACCGTTATTACGTGTAAAAAAAAATGAAACGTGTCGATTTTTATCCTTAAATTGACAATTTAAATAGAATATAATCCACCCCCAACATCCCCTCTGGATTATAAGCGCCCCCTCGACAATTTTGTCGTGTGGCGCCTCGTTGGAAAGGGATTTTAGTTTGTAATCTAGAGGAATCGAATCGGGGGATCTAGCCGGCCATTCGATATTGTTTCGAGGGAACTTTCCATCGAAAATTGACCCAAATTCAACGTGGAAATATGGAGAAACGTCGATTTCCTGACGTGCGAATCTGCGTATCTTGTTTTCAAACACATTTAGCCTTGACAATGGCAAATGGGCGTCATCCGTCGTCGTGCCAACGGAATGACGTCGACGTCGCCGTCGGTTTCAGTCTCCTCGTCGCCCTTTATCGATTTCTGTGGTTTATTCATTACGTCCTTCGCTTCGGCATGAATGAATAAATCTATTTTAGTCTATTTGACGAATTTAAACGTCGTCGTACGGACACCGACGACAGCGAACGTTCTGCCGGTCGAATTTACGGGAAAAAATCAAAAAAAACTGCATGTGTGATCGAAAAAAATTATACAACGCACTTCCCGAAAAACCTACGCCTTGATTTCGCCTACAGATTTGATCGGTCGTCACTTCATTTGAGTTGTTGGACTTCGTAGACCGTACGGTCTCGTCGAAACTTTGCTACCCGATATTTTACCGTTTAAACCGAATGAGAAATCTCGCCCGTATCGGATCGAATGGATTAACGCCTTTCAAAACAAAATTAAACAACGTGGCGTCTCCAAATTTGGTACATTGTAATACGACGGGTATTTTTCAAGCAACTACCACCATCTGTAGGTCAAACTAGGTACTTCTGGGACCTTTTTTTCATGTAATAAAACGAATCTTTGTTTTTTTTGTGCCATCGTGTGAAACGCATTATCCTAACTGTTAAAAAAAAATGTATGCGAGTTGAATACGATCTCTGTATGCATATTAATTTCGATTGTATCTAATGCCGCATGTTGAATGATAAATTTACCGGAAACCAATTTGTACTCGATGAAAAACGTGTAAATGAATAGAGATACGTTTTAAAATTGATTTCGCGCCTCGCTTTTTATTCAAATAAAACCAAACGAAAACAATTATTCGGTATTAATACGGAAAAATATGAAAAATTATCGATTTTCGGCTTTATTTTTATAGTTATTTTCTTTAATTTCCCTTATACGGACTAAGAGCAATCGCCCCAATGTGTTTTCATCCCTGCGAACCTTTGAATCTCGATCGTTTTTTCGTCGCTTACATTTTATATTCAACTTGTATATTCAGAGCGTAAAAATTATCTATGGAATCGCGTTTACACCATAAAACAAAAAAATACGAAACAATAACGAGGTACATACGAGAAAATCGATTCTTTACTCAACGACCACCATTTTGTCAAGACTGGTTACGAAAAAATGGTTTTATTATAAAAATTTTTTTACATTCGAATGCTCCCCTTCAATATACTCCCCCTCCCTTCGCCACACACCTTTCCATACGTTTTTTCCATTGATCGAGGCAATCCTGGAAGTTCTTCGATGTTTGAGGCTGTTTTGCCTCGATTTTTGCCTTCAACGATGTTGAATCATCGATGCATTGTCTCTTGGTAAAACAGTGGGTTTTTCTTCGATGTTTGAGGCTGTTTTGCCTCGATTTTTGCCTTCAACGATGTTGAATTATAAATGCATTGTCTCTTGGTAAAACAGTGGGTTTTTCTTCGATGTTTGAGGCTGTTTTGCCTCGATTTTTGCCTTCAACGATGTTGAATTATAAATGCATTGTCTCTTGGTAAAACAGTGGGTTTTTCTTCGATGTTTGAGGCTGTTTTGCCTCGATTTTTGCCTTCAACGATGTTGAATTATAAATGCATTGTCTCTTGGTAAAACAGTGGGTTTTTCTTCGATGTTTGAGGCTGTTTTGCCTCGATTTTTGCCTTCAACGATGTTGAATTATAAATGCATTGTCTCTTGGTAAAACAGTGGGTTTTTCTTCGATGTTTGAGGCTGTTTTGCCTCGATTTTTGCCTCCATTGATGTTGAATCATCGATCCATTGTCTCTTGGTGAAACAGTAGGTTTTTCTTCAATGTTTGAGGCTGTTTTGCCTCGATTTTTGCCTCCATTGATGTTGAATCATCGATCCATTGTCTCTTGGTAAAACAGTAGGTTTTTCTTCAATGTTTGAGGTTGTTTTGCCTCGATTTTTGCCTCCATTGATGTTGAATCATCGATGCATTGTCTCTTGGTGAAACAGTAGGTTTTTCTTCAATGTTTGAGGCTGTTTTGCCTCGATTTGTGCCTCCATTGATGTTGAATCATCGATGCATTGTCTCTTGGTGAAACAGTAGGTTTTTCTTCAATGTTTGAGGTTGTTTTGCCTCGATTTTTGCCTCCATTGATGTTGAATCATCGATGCATTGTCTCTTGGTAAAACAGTAGGTTTTTCTTCAATGTTTGAGGCTGTTTTGCCTCGATTTTTGCCTCCATTGATGTTGAATCATCGATGCATTGTCTCTTGGTAAAACAGTAGGTTTTTCTTCAATGTTTGAGGCTGTTTTGCCTCGATTTTTGCCTCCATTGATGTTGAATCATCGATGCATTGTCTCTTGGTGAAACAGTAGGTTTTTCTTCAATGTTTGAGGTTGTTTTGCCTCGATTTTTGCCTCCATTGATGTTGAATCATCGATCCATTGTCTCTTGGTAAAACAGTAGGTTTTTCTTCAATGTTTGAGGCTGTTTTGCCTCGATTTTTGCCTCCATTGATGTTGAATCATCGATGCATTGTCTCTTGGTGAAACAGTAGGTTTTTCTTCAATGTTTGAGGTTGTTTTGCCTCGATTTTTGCCTCCATTGATGTTGAATCATCGATCCATTGTCTCTTGGTGAAACAGTAGGTTTTTCTTCAATGTTTGAGGTTGTTTTGCCTCGATTTTTGCCTCCATTGATGTTGAATCATCGATGCATTGTCTCTTGGTGAAACAGTAGGTTTTTCTTCGATGTTTGAGGCTGTTTTGCCTCGATTTTTGCCTTCAACGATGTTGAATCATCGATCCATTGTCTCTTGGTAAAACAGTAGGTTTTTCTTCAATGTTTGAGGTTGTTTTGCCTCGATTTTTGCCTCCATTGATGTTGAATCATCGATGCATTGTCTCTTGGTGAAACAGTAGGTTTTTCTTCAATGTTTGAGGCTGTTTTGTATCATGTCATGCGTAATTCCTCGTGTAGTCAGCGTTTAGAATCATCCGGATGCTCATTCGACGATCTGCACGCACAATTTGATTGATTTTGGTCAGTTTGTTTCCGGAGTTGAAACAGTCACAGGGCGACCTGGGCGCTGGTCATCTTCAGTGGCCTCCATACAGCCCCGATCTGACACCATCTGATCACCACTTATTTCGAAATTTGCAAAATTCTTTGAATGGTCAAACTCTCACTAAAGACGATAACCTTCAATCGCACCTGGTTCAGTTTTTAGCCGATGAGGACCAGAAATTTTATGAGCGCGCGGAATCACTAAGCCGACAAAATGTCACGGAAAACAAATAATCGATTAAAAAACCGAAATTACTTTGTCGCCAATCCAATATTGAAGCAGATTCTTTAATAGTTTTCAGAGCACGCCCGGTATTATTTAAATGTCGGCGTAAATTAGAGATTGCGTTCTCATTATTATTTTTCATTAACCCAAACACGAATTTCTAAATATTACACAACAATAGAATAATATTCCACTTGAAAAATTCCTTTCTCCGAGTAGCGAATAGCGGCGGCTTCTTTTTTTATGTAACAATCAGATCAATATTTCTTTCGTTCTCATTTCAAAACAACAACAACAATAATACTTTATCGAACAGTTTACGATGGCCCGGTATATTAAAATCCTCCATTCAACTGTAAAAAAATTCTAACAATTTTGTTTTTGTCGAAGTAATAAAGCCATCGCTGATTACCTCAGCAGTAATGGGTATACGGATGCCTTGGAAGCCTTCAAGAAAGAGGCCGATATGCCGGGAGAAGTCGAAAGAAAATTCGGCGGTCTTCTAGAAAAAAAATGGACGTCGGTCATCAGGTTACAGAAAAAAGTAATGGAATTGGAATCGAAATTGAACGAAGCCGAAAAGGAGTACATCGAAGGCGCCCCCACACGAAATAAACGAACCCCATCGGAATGGATACCTCGACCTCCGGAAAAATTCTGTCTCACAGGTTTGTTGTAACCTAACCTCACAGATACAGAAGTCCACGTACTTATTCGTATTTTTATGTTATTAGGTCACCGAGCGCCTGTGACTCGAGTAATTTGTCACCCTGTATTCAGTTTGATGGTATCTGCGAGCGAAGACGCCACGATCAAAGTATGGGACTTCGAAACAGGCGAATTTGAACGTACCCTCAAAGGCCACACGGATTGCGTTCAGGATATAGCTTTCGATACATCCGGTAAAATATTTTACATTTTATATAAATATATATGTGACATACTGTATTATTTACATTGTTTTGCTCTAATTTCCTCCATCCTGGTTTTTGTTTGGCAAAAAGGCTCATCGATATAATTATAGGGCAGGACAATAAAAATCTGATAAATTACATATATGTAAACCTGTAAATCTCAAAAACAAAACAGAAATGACAATCTATTAACTTATTTTGATGTATAAGATTAAAAACTGGGTTTATACAAGAGACGAAGTGCCTCGAAACAGTATTGGGAATTGTAAGTAGTACTACAAGTAGAACCCTTGAACGGAAACATAGAAAGGAAACTATTAGACGGTATCAACACAAAATATGGAAGACAACCAAGGGAAAAACCAAACAAGAACCTGGGATGATAAATTAGAAAAAATCCTGAAAGAACCTGGACCAAATTGACTAAAAAACAAAATGAATAAAAATAGGATGAATGGGTATAATTGAAACTTACACCTCTAGTTACATATATCCAAATATTGAAACAGAAATGACAATCTATTAACTTATTTTGATGTATAAGATTAAAAACTGGGTTTATACAAGAGACGAACTGCCTCGAAACAGTATTGGGAATTGTAAGTAGTACTACAAGTAGAACCCTTGAACGGAAACATAGAAAGGAAACTATTAGACGGTATCAACACAAAATATGGAAGACAACCAAGGGAAAAACCAAACAAGAACCTGGGATGATAAATTAGAAAAAATCCTGAAAGAACCTGGACCAAATTGACTACAAAACAAAATAAATAAAAATAGGATGAATGGGTATAATTGAAACCTACACCTCAGGTTACATATATCCAAATATTGAAACAGAAATGACAATCTGTTAACCTATTTTGATGTATAAGATTGAAAACTGGGTTTGTACAAGAGACGAAGTGCCTCGAAACAGTATTGGGAATCCCATGTCTTTATATCCACTTCCTTCCAAGTTAAATTGTGTATTTCGTCCGAGATGAATTATCTAATTGAATGTATGTTGTTTTAGGAAAATTGTTGGTGTCTTGTAGCGCCGATATGAGTATAAAATTATGGGATTTTCAACAAACATACGAATGTGTACGTACTATGTTGGGACACGATCACAATGTTTCCAGCGTATCCTTCATGCCGGCTGGTGATTTCGTTATTTCGTCTAGTAGGGATAAGACCATCAAGATGTGGGAAGTATCCACCGGATATTGTGTCAAAACGTATTCCGGTCATCGGGATTGGGTAAGGGCTAATAACCGTGAAAAACAATATTAGTACACGATGAAAAAATATGTAATTCAACTTTGTGTTTAGGTGAGAATGGTACGAGCATCGCCGGATGGAACGTTATTAGCAAGTTGCTCCAACGATCAGAGTGTCAGAATTTGGGTAGCCTCGTCTAAAGAATGTAGGGCGGAATTAAGGGCGCACGATCACGTAGTTGAATGTATATGTTGGGCGCCGGATTCTGCAGCTGGACCGATTAATGAAGCTGCCGGAGCTGATAATAAAAAGGGGGCACATAATGGACCTTTCCTCGCTTCGGCTTCTAGAGATAAAACAATTAGGTAAGACGTTTAGGATTAATTTAACAAATGTTTTCAACTGTTTATTTACAGGATATGGGATGTCGGTGCTGGTATTGCTCTATTTGTGTTAACGGGACACGACAATTGGGTAAGAGGAGTAGTATTTCATCCCGGAGGCAAATTTTTGGTATCTGCTAGCGATGACAAAACGCTTAGGGTTTGGGATTTGAGGAATAAACGTTGTATGAAGACTCTGGAGGCACATAAACATTTTTGCACATCTTTGGGTAAGAACTATAACTAATATCAAATTATTTCACTTTACAATTCGTTCATGTGTTTGTTTTATAGTTTTTTTACTCCATTACATGTTTTTAGTATCGGTTTCTGTGATAGCTATTTATATTTGGAATCTTGGTACATTTGACCTACTCCAGTAAAATCGTTATTTGCCTAAAACTTTTAGTGATACAACTTTAGGTAAAAATGTGACTAAATTTAAACTTGAAAATCATTATCTTACCCCCAAAGAGTATTCTGCAGCCACTATGTTAATTAGAAAAACTTGTTACAAGTACAGTTTTGGTACAGAGATCCCATGTGGTACAATATTTTTATTCTACACTATTAAAAAAGTCCAAATTTATAATAGGTCATAGTAATTGTGAGCTAACAGCACTGATCTCAATCCAATAGAGCCTTTTTTGTGTGTAATTGTATTTTTTTGGAGCTTTATCATATTTATTGACTAAAATGAGATTTGAAATATACCCCGATATACCTAGTAATTGACTTTAGAGGGGCTATTAAAACTTCCATTATTTTTAGTGGTCGGGATTCAAAAAACATCAATTTCATATTTATAAAATTCATTGCAATATTATATAAAAATCATATAATTAACTGTACATATTGTCGAAGAGAGCAATTTCTTAAATATGTGAAATATCCATTTAGTACATTTGAACTACTATTATTTAATATTGAAAAGTCATTAATAAATTTTTCTGAGGAATTTCCTCAGATATCCAATTGATACATTTGAACTACTCTTATAGTACTATGTTATTGTTGCAGATTTCCACAAGACGCACCCCTACGTCATCTCGGGCAGTGTAGATCAATCTGTAAAAGTGTGGGAATGTCGTTAAGTTCCACACGAGTGTCGTAATATCTAGATTTCTTTTTTCCAAGCGGGTCGAAATAAGAATGTTCTCGAAAAAATAATGACACTAGTTCCGTTAAGATCAACCAGTGCGTGCAAGTAGAACGTTTCAGCCCTGGTACAGATTCCCTTTACCCCTTTTTATTTTTTCTTTTAAATAAAAAAAGTTTATTTAACAATATTATTTAAGAAATAACTTATATATATATATATATTTTTTTTTTGTTAATTTTAATCCACAGCTCTAGAAGTTTCACGTATAATTTTTACTATGTTGAATGTTTTTTTTTTAATGCATACGATATTTGTATAATTCTTATGTTTCTATGTGATATTCTAGTGGGATTTTTAGAGCGTAACTTTAGCATATATTTAAATATAGATGCTTTTTAGAATAACTTGCAAAAATCGTGAGTAGCTAATTATTTAGATAGCGGGAGTGTGGTTTTACCAGCACTGGTTACAGATCCCGGACAACTTATTTCAACAATTATATATATATATAAAAAATTACAATTCTTCTGCTAAACAGCATTATTGCAACCACTGTTCAAATTTAAACCGGTATTTTTTTGTGAAATCAACCTTAACTTCAATTACTTCGCCAAAAGAACTACCAATATTCTTATAAAACAGAAATTGGATATTTTTGTAACTTTATTTCAAAATGTAAGAACAGTAGGTCATCGATAACTTGTGGATAAACTGACCCAACAGCTGCCGTACTTGAACTATTTCATCTGAAATTGTTTATTTACCATACAAACTCCACAATACAAAATCAAAAGAGAAAGATCACAATTAAACTAATAGAAGTTAAGTAATCGGTTTGTTTAAATAATTTCACATAGTTTCGCATCCATGGAAATCATTCGAAACCTATAGAACGATTTTTTTTTGTGTAAAAGTGTCATTTTCTAATTTTGACTCCATTTTATAAAAATTCTTATATAGATTACAACTATGTTTAAAATATGTCAATTTTTCTAGTAAAAGAAAATAAGTATCAGTATTTTTAACAAACACAGGGGAACGAACAAAATCTTCGGAATCGTTTTATTTTCAAGAGCCATATTATAGAATAAATACTCCATAATAAGTCACAGTGGTAGGATTAAATAAATGATTCAATACCATGTGTAGAATTGTTCTGTATTGATTAGATACCTTGAGGTTCATTTGAACTACTAGTATGTGATTTTCATCTTACATATAGAAGAAATGAAACCTTTTTATTTACCATTTTGATTAATATCCGGGGATACATTTGAACTACTGTATCTAATTTATAAAAAAACTATACGGATTTTGACAATTTAACTTATATCTTTGAACTGTACTGATAATATCAATTGAATAGATACCTTGAGGTTCATTTGAACTACTAGTATATTATATTGAAAGTTAACAATATATAGATTACACATTTATGTAGTAGAATGCAAGATCTAGTTTTTATCCTATTATGTGACATAATAAAATTTCTTTTTTTGTCAAAATCTGTTATATTTAGTTATTTTTTTTTAAATCTTACTCTTGAAAATTTGTTCTGTTAATGGATTTGAGTAACTTCTAATTTTTTATATGGTAATCTCGCTCCGCAAAAGAACCAACTCAAGTTTTGTCGATCTTTTGAGCGTTTAGTACTAGTTTTATATGAAAAAAAATAAACAATCGTGACAACAAGTTTAATAAACTATAAGTGCTAATTAATTTCGCGTATATTCCATGTAGTTAAGATTTCCTCAAAAGGTAGACGAAGTTTTCTCAGCTTGCTTGAACCTGCATGTTGCACAACTATTTATGTAACCACTCGTGTACTTTCACATGCATATAATATTGTACTCTTTAATAGAAGTTGTGAATAAATACTTGTCTGTATATATTTAAGAATAAAATTTCTCCCAATGAGTATCGTTTTTCATTATTTGTCCCATACTGTAACTATAGAGCAAATTTTGATCAAGACCGAAATTAGGTCGAAAAGACAAGATTTGTGTCCATTAAAAACATATTTCTATTAAAAAAAGACTACAATCAAAGTGTCAAAACATAAAAAGGATATGGGAAGTAAAAATTGATGAAGCACTTTCATCCCTAGACGAATTCTTTGGCTCATAATGAATTTGTACTTTTTGTTTCTATGGATAAATAAATACATAGGCAACAAATTACAAAATGGAATCGAAGAGTTTCAAATTATTCTTCAATCGCAGTTCGGAAGTCGGGAAGAGTGCGTGGTACTTTTGCAAAAACGCGATCCTTGAGAAGGACCAACAGGAATCAATCATAGGGCCCGTTTTTAAGAATTTCTGGTACGTCTTCCACTATGTTGAACGATTTGGTAGAGGCGAATTAATTGTTGAAATTCGATAAACAGTTTCGTAATCTGCGTTTATATTCAGATCCGAAATAACAAAAAAACTTGTTCTTGAATCGTAAACGCGTATCGGTTTTTCATTCTTCTACTCTACGAACACGTGATATCAAATCTCACATTGAACGTATCGATAATATTTAGTAATTCATTATCACTTGCAGACTAAAGTTGCTTCAGAGGCAAAAAGGTAATTGTTTTGCTCTTACCTGTCCAACAAAATAACTAAATACTTGTTTCTTTTAGATCTACAGTAATATTTATATAATCTACAATACAGTATCTAGGAAAAACATAATTATTTCATATTCACTTAATAATTTAAGTATAACAATGTTTAAGCTAACTTAACCTTAAAACATTTATTTCGATTCTATTTACATTTTAATCATAAACTGCCAAACAATTGATTTGACAACATTGGATTCTTCTTTTTTTATTAGATTTATCTATGTTTACGAATAATACATCGGTCACAGTGATAAAGTCACTAGATATATAATCAGAATACATCACTAGTTTACTTTGACATATTGACATTGGAAAATATCCCTATTTGAGGTTATTTTATATAAAACGGTGGTCGATGGTGTAATTAATTTTTTTTTAAATTGAATATATTCCCATCATGTCCGTTGAAGAAAAATTGAAGCAAGGACCAAGGGAAGGAGTTACATACCCTTTAAATGTTATCTATTGTGGTAACTGTACAATGCCAATAGAGGTACGTGTAAGGCTCTAAATTTAATTATAACTTTTTAAATTCTTTTTATTTTTTGTAGTATTGCGAGTATTATCCAGAATACGAAAAATGTAAACAATGGTTAGAAGTAAACTTGCCTTCGGAATTTGAAAAAGTAAAAATTGGGGACGACAATCCAGTCGAGGAAGAAAAGAAACGACAAAAACGTGGGGGCAAAGGTATGATTAAAACTAAGAAAAAGGAAGATGGTCCAAAACAAGTTTGTGTATCTAGGGCTCCGAGAGGCAAAAAGAAGTCAGTTACTGTAGTTACGGGTTTAAGTAGTTTTGGTAATAAATCTGTTTCTATTCAAAAAGGGTGAATGTATTTCAGTATTTTTCATTTTAGATATTGATTTGAAGGTTGCTGCGAAATTCTTTGGTACAAGATTCGCATGTGGTTCTTCTGTAACTGGTGATGATGAGATTGTTATTCAAGGTGATGTCAAAGATGATTTATTCGATGTTATTCCAGAAAAATGGCCAGAAGTAGGTTAAATTAACATTCAATTCAACAAACGGTGAAATATTTCTCTATTTTAGATTGATGAAGACTTTATAGAAGATTTAGGTGACCAAAAAAGATAATTTTCGAAAAATTTATGTGAAATTGCTATACTTTTCTCATTTTCTCTCTCCCTTCAATGAAAATTTCAAGTTTTTATTGATATTTCTGAAATTACCATTAAAATACAAATGATTTAGATATTCACTTGTAACAAAAGGAAAATAAATAAGAATAAATATCTTTTTATTAATAATAAAATATATTTAATGTTATTTATTCCAATTCTTCTTCATTATCTTCCTCTACTTTTTCCTTGACGACATAAGGAAAGTGCTTTGCTACAATTTCTAATATATCTTGGACTTGTTCTTCTGTTAATCTTTCTTCACTTTCTTCTACCATCTGAAAATAAATTATAAAAATAACAAAAGGTGTATTATTTCCACTATCTAACTGACACCGAGGAACAACCACATATTTTTATTTAATAAAGAAGCTAAAAAACACTTTACTATCTTACACAATTCATTTACCAATTGTATGTCTATAGCTGTACTCGGAGGTGAATTAATAATCATTAGTAGCTCAGTTTTACTAAGATTAAAAGCAGCTAAATCCTTCATACAATTCTTAATACTATCCGGAGATTGATCATTTATATGTGTAGTTTCCAAGTATCTTAGAGTCTGTAAATCAAAACAAATAATTTCGAATTATTATAATAGTTGTCGGAAACGCACTTCGTAAGTAATTGTTGCTAGTTGTCCTTTATGTTTCTTTTTGCCGTCTTTAATTTTTTGTAGATGTTTGAATACTTCATAATTACTTAAAGATGCACAGTTACTGTTTACTCTGAAATAAATATAAATTATTAAAATGATCTATTGTATAAACTTTGAATATTACATCTCCATAATATAACTATATTAAAAATTAAAAACATTAATAGTATGAAAATAAAGGTTATATTCTTCTAGTGAATTTAACGGACCTTATAACGGGTATTTGAACTACCATCTCAATTTAAAATTTGTACCTCATATTGTCTAGAAAATTAGACGGGAACAACCGAAGAACTATAGAAAAGTGTATTTTTCCCATATTTTCTCAAGATTAAGTTGTTTGATTCGATTAGTTGAAAAATTTACTGCTATTCCATAGATAAACATTGTTTCTGGTCCACGTGAATAAATTCCCTCTATCGTTTTAATTTCTCTATGGTTCAGATACTGATAGTCACAAGCATTCGATTCTTTATATCAAACGCACATCATCTACTTTATTAAAAATTAATATATCCCAGGAAGAAAAAAAAAATATTGTTCATCAGTATTCCTTGATATAAGTCAAGCCTTTGATAATGTGTAGCATGAAGGTCTCCTTTTTAAAAAAAAAACATTACTTTCCATCTTACTTCCCAAGTAGTCAGTTCAGAACCAAGAAATCTGGAGACACTTTCCTGATCAACTGTGGGGTATCAGAGGGTAGCGCTGTATCGTCATTATTTTATTTACTATATATACGGGATCTTCCTATCACAGGATATAACAAGAACATTTGCGGATGATCATGAAGATTCACAAATTGCGACAGCTCATCTCCAATGCTTCTCAAATCTGCACAAATATGTTTCAGAAATAACTAATGTCAACCAATCACTTTAAATTATCTGATAGTTCAGTGCGTTATATTGGAATACAACCGGACCCAAAGCTAAATATTCGAAAACTCGGATTATGTATTGAAAAGAGTAGCTTTGGTGTTTGATTTGCCACACTCCCACGAAGATAACTTTCTCGTTTCGCCCTGTCTACGATAGAAAAGCAACATCATCATTTATAGTCGTAGGATTTCGGAAAAAAATCCATTTCCAATCAAATACAAAGATTTTGGCATAGTGTACATCACAGAAGAAATCCAAAAGCTTTATAACAAATATACCGGACTCGAGTGACATGAAAATCCTCTAATAGAACCTTCACTAAGGATACAAAGAGAAAGACGACTTCCTAGTGATATTAAATGGAATATAGAGGTTCTTTCACTGGAAGGGCCCTTTACCACTATTCCAGCCAATTAGTTTGTAGAATTCTTTCTACAAGCATAGTAGCAAAGATAATGGAATACAGGGACATGAGAATCATCTAATAGAACCTTTACTAGAAGTACAAAGAGAAGGACGACTTCCTAGTGATCTTAAATGGAACATAGAACTTCTTTGATTGGAAAAACGTTAAAGGAGATTAAAGAATGTAAGGTAGACCAAAGAATAAGGTAGGTAGTAAATTTTTATTCAGTAAAATAAACAAATCACCTTAATAATAATATATTTTCTTTATATACAAATTTAATAAAGCACTGTACATCTAATCTGCTGCCAAAGCATAGAAATTGTTGCAAAAAAATTGTTTCTATACACTTTCTTCGTTACCATCCTCATTTTCTTCATCCATAAAAGAAGTTTCCCTCGAAACTCGAGTTTTCATTACTTCTTTCTGCGGTACAGTTATGGAATGATCGTTCGAAGTGGTGGGTTCAGATTCAATCACAGTTCTAGGCGTTTGAGGTCTACACATATATAAAAAATTAACCTACAGTAATACTAACCTAATTACGACGACTTACCTGGGTATTATCGTAATCTTAGGCGCCATATCAATAATCGAATTAGGCTTCTTTATCAATTCTAGTGGAATTTCTTCTGATCTCGGTCTAGGCATCCTCGGCGATCCTTCCCTTGATCTTATCCTATTTACCGAATTATCTCTCTGCTTAACATCCTTTTTTAAAATTTCTTTCGAACTACTCCTACCGGGACTTTCGCTATCTCTATGTCTTCTAATCGATTCGTCAGTTCTGTGTATCACACCTGGCGAACTTTCCCTGCGAGGAGCAGCGAATCCTAAAATTAAATTTGCCAATTAATTTGATGACGTTGCTTCGAAAAAAAATCTTTACCTGGTCCCCTACTCATATTGAATAACACTCGATTTTCTAATCTAGTTGGTCTAACTGATGAACGGGTGTAGGTACCACCTTGTCCTGCAAAAGCCGGACTCGGAGGCCCCGATTGACCTGGAATTTCGAGTAGTCGAGCTATGTGCTGCATTTTTTTCTGTCGCGCTTTTATTCTACCCTAATAAAAGTAAAATTTGTTATATAGTGTGTTTAAAAAGTAACGTAGTAGCTTCACAAAAAAAACTATCAACGTGCAAATTATATTCAGTCTCTGAATTAGTGGTAGTGTAAACAATGTGTTCGGTTTGTGTTTTTTGTTCTCTTTTTCTTTTTCGACATATTTTTATCAATTTCTTCTGAAGTTTTTTGCCACCAGATACTTCATTTGGTCTATTTACTTCTTTCTTGATGTTCCTTTTGTTAAAACATCTTTATTTTTCTTATATATCCATACAAATTCAACTTTTTTTTGCTTATTGGGTCATTTTTGGTTCATACCATTTCTAATCTTATCTCTCACTATTTTTCTGAGCCGTTTCATATCTAATATCACTGTTTTCTTGTTTTTTCACCTTCTTTACATGTTAATTAAGGGTTTCGGATTCCTTTTAGACCCATTTTTACTACATTTTCTAATATTTATCAATTTCTTCTAAAAATTTTTCTCTTTGTTGCCACCGGACACTTCATTTGGTCTATTTACTTCTTTCTTGATGTCCCTTTTGTTAAACCATCTTTATTTTTATTATATATCCATACAAATTCAACTTTTTTTTTGCTTATTGTGTCATTTCTGGTTCATACCATTCCTAATCTCATCTCTCACTATTTTTCTGAGCCGTTTCATATCTAATATCACTGTTTTCTTGTTTTTTCACTTTCTTTACATGTTAATTAAGGGTTTCGGGTTCCTTTTAGACCCATTTTTACTACATTTTCTAATATTTATCAATTTCTTCTAATTTTTTTTCACTTTGTTGCCACCAGATACTTCATTTGGTCTATTTACTTCTTTCTTGATGTCCCTTTTGTTAAACCATCTTTATTTTTCTTATATATCCATACAAATTCAACTTTTTTTTGCTTATTGGGTCATTTCTGGTTCATACCATTCCTAATCTCATCTCTCACTATTTTTCTGAGCCGTTTCATATCTAATATCACTGTTTTCTTGTTTTTTCACTTTCTTTACATGTTAATTAAGGGTTTCGGGTTCCTTTTAGACCCATTTTTACTACATTTTCTAATATTTATCAATTTCTTCTAATTTTTTTTCACTTTGTTGCCTCCAGATACTTCATTTGGTCTATTTACTTCTTTCTTGATGTCCCTTTTGTTAAACCATCTTTATTTTTCTTATATATCCATACAAATTCAACTTTTTTTTGCTTATTGGGTCATTTCTGGTTCATACCATTCCTAATCTCATCTCTCACTATTTTTCTGAGCCGTTTCATATCTAATATCAACGTTTTTTTGTTTTTTCACTTTCTTTACATGTTAATTAAGGGTTTCGGGTTCCTTTTAGACCCATTTTTACTACATTTTCTAATATTTATCAATTTCTTCTAATTTTTTTTCACTTTGTTGCCACCAGATACTTCATTTGGTCTATTTACTTCTTTCTTGATGTCCCTTTTGTTAAACCATCTTTATTTTTATTATATATCCATACAAATTCAACTTTTTTTTGCTTATTGGGTCATTTCTGGTTCATACCATTCCTAATCTCATCTCTCACTATTTTTCTGAGCCGTTTCATATCTAATATCAACGTTTTTTTGTTTTTTCATTTTCTTTACATGTTAATTAAGGGTTTCGGGTTCCTTTTAGACCCATTTTTACTACATTTTCTAATATTTATCAATTTCTTCTAATTTTTTTTCACTTTGTTGCCACCAGATACTTCATTTGGTCTATTTACTTCTTTCTTGATGTCCCTTTTGTTAAACCATCTTTATTTTTATTATATATCCATACAAATTCAACTTTTTTTTTGCTTATTGTGTCATTTTTGGTTCATACCATTTCTAATCTCATCTCTCACTATTTTTCTGAGCCGTTTCATATCTAATATCACCGTTTTTTTGTTTTTTCATTTTCTTTACATGTTAATTAAGGGTTTCGGGTTCCTTTTAGACCCATTTTTACTACATTTTCTAATATTTATCAATTTCTTCTAATTTTTTTTCACTTTGTTGCCTCCAGATACTTCATTTGGTCTATTTACTTCTTTCTTGATGTCCCTTTTGTTAAACCATCTTTATTTTTCTTATATATCCATACAAATTCAACTTTTTTTTGCTTATTGGGTCATTTCTGGTTCATACCATTCCTAATCTCATCTCTCACTATTTTTCTGAGCCGTTTCATATCTAATATCAACGTTTTTTTGTTTTTTCATTTTCTTTACATGTTAATTAAGGGTTTCGGGTTCCTTTTAGACCCATTTTTACTACATTTTCTAATATTTATCAATTTCTTCTAATTTTTTTTCACTTTGTTGCCACCAGATACTTCATTTGGTCTATTTACTTCTTTCTTGATGTCCCTTTTGTTAAACCATCTTTATTTTTATTATATATCCATACAAATTCAACTTTTTTTTTGCTTATTGTGTCATTTTTGGTTCATACCATTTCTAATCTCATCTCTCACTATTTTTCTGAGCCGTTTCATATCTAATATCACCGTTTTTTTGTTTTTTCACTTTCTTTACATGTTAATTAAGGGTTTCGGGTTCCTTTTAGACCCATTTTTCCTACATTTTCTAATATTTATCAATTTCTTCTAATTTTTTTTCACTTTGTTGCCACCAGATACTTCATTTGGTCTATTTACTTCTTTCTTGATGTCCCTTTTGTTAAACCATCTTTATTTTTCTTATATATCCATACAAATTCAACTTTTTTTTGCTTATTGGGTCATTTCTGGTTCATACCATTCCTAATCTCATCTCTCACTATTTTTCTGAGCCGTTTCATATCTAATATCAACGTTTTTTTGTTTTTTCACTTTCTTTACATGTTAATTAAGGGTTTCGGGTTCCTTTTAGACCCATTTTTACTACATTTTCTAATATTTATCAATTTCTTCTAATTTTTTTTCACTTTGTTGCCACCAGATACTTCATTTGGTCTATTTACTTCTTTCTTGATGTCCCTTTTGTTAAACCATCTTTATTTTTCTTATATATCCATACAAATTCAACTTTTTTTTTGCTTATTGTGTCATTTTTGGTTCATACCATTTCTAATCTCATCTCTCACTATTTTTCTGAGCCGTTTCATATCTAATATCACCGTTTTTTTGTTTTTTCACTTTCTTTACATGTTAATTAAGGGTTTCGGGTTCCTTTTAGACCCATTTTTACTACATTTTCTAATATTTATCAATTTCTTCTAATTTTTTTTCACTTTGTTGCCTCCAGATACTTCATTTGGTCTATTTACTTCTTTCTTGATGTCCCTTTTGTTAAACCATCTTTATTTTTCTTATATATCCATACAAATTCAACTTTTTTTGCTTATTGGGTCATTTCTGGTTCATACCATTTCTAATCTTATCTCTCACTATTTTTCTGAGCCGTTTCATATCTAATATCACCGTTTTTTTGTTTTTTCACTTTCTTTACATGTTAATTAAGGGTTTCAGGTTCCTTTTAGACCCATTTTTACTACATTTTCTAATATTTATCAATTTCTTCTATTTTTTTTTTCACTTTGTTGCCTCCAGATCCATTATTTGGTCCATTTAATTCATTCTTGATGTTCCTTATCATTTTTCAAAGTAATTTCTACCCTCCATTATTGTTTTTAGGTTATATTCATACAAATTCAACTTTTTCTTATATTTTATTGTTATTTTTATTATATTTTGTAATATTCTTGAATTTCTTTTGAAATTTTTCCTTCTGTTGCCTCCAGTTTCTTTATTTGATCTATTTACTTCCCTTATCAAACAAATCCAACTTTTTCTTCATTTCTAATTACCATTTGTTTCTTTTCTCTAATTTTTCTTATCTTATCCCGCTATCCTTAGTTGTATCTTTTCCTTTACTTTTATTTTCCAAAATATTTTTTTATATAAATTTGTGGCATCTAATAGAAATAATTGTCATTATTTCAAACTAATTAAACACATTTTGAAAGAACAAAAATTTTTTATGAAGCTTTCGAAAATAATTATTTTTTTCAGAAAGCAATTTAAAAATAAAATTAGACTTCAAATTATTAACTCACCTTTGTTAGACGTTGTTTAGCAGCCATACAACGGATATTATCATCGAAAAGGAATTTAGCATTCAAAAGAGGTATTCTGTTTGTACTGGCACCAGATATCGGTCTATGGATAGTAATATGCAAACATCTGGAGTCATCTTTATCCCCCGTTACTTCTATATCCTGAAGGAATCCTACTAATTTAGCTACACCCCATCCTACAACGAAAAATATTGTCCATAAATTCATTAAATTAACAATAATTATTATTTAAAATCCATTTTCTTCTCTAACAGATACAAATATCACTACACTAACACCAATTACACTGTAGCGTGCACGTTTCGATAAATATTTCATCATCTTCAGAATCCTAGGGTACCAACGGTACCAGAAGTTCCACTTATCTATGTCCTAAAGGTCACTAAGCCACTTTCTATGGTTAAAGTTAGCACCATGACCAAACGATCGAGTAAACTTACCTAATCTTTTGGTGTCAGGTTCTACTAGTATCAATTGGAGGATATCTATGACCAAAAAACGTCGCATTTTCGTACCATCTTTGTAAACTATAGTACAGGCGATCAAGTCAGAATTATCTAGAAAAAAATGCCATTTCATGAGGAGTTTGCTTCAAAGTTGGGGCCACAAGACTTATCCAATCACTAGTATTTGAATAAGGGAACTTTTTTAAATACAAATCAGGCAAAGCACAATCGATGGGCTACCATACCGTAAACAAAAATGTTTCGTAGTGCATTACTTACCTTGCAAGTATAAAATCATTCAAAATTTTATTGAGTGTATCGATATATCGAATTTAAAACTAAACCGAATATATAAAACAACAACCGGGGTGGATTTACAAGCACAAGCAACACAACACCAAACACCGGAAAGGACAATTTCATTGAACAACAAATGAACTAGTGATTGTTTAAATCATGTGACTGCGACAGACAACGAGTTATACTCAGGTCCAAAGCTTGATCGATCTGGACGCAGCTCTGAGGGTTCGTCAAAGGTAATTGAGTTTCTATTTCTCCGTTTAAGGTTAGCACCAAATTCCTTACTAGGAAATATACCCGGATTGCCCTTCTAGCACGTTCAACCTGTATAAATAAAATCAAAATCAAATTTGACATTGAATAATATTAACATCTGAATAATAAATAAAGTAAAAAAATGAAAATAATAGTACCTACACTTCTGAGTTGGTTAATTACCAAAAATTTATCAACTTACCTCACCGCAAGGTAACCGTTTGGTAAAATCTATCCCCGTCATGGGGGTACCGGTAGGTGGTAGTAAAATTGCACTATCCATACACAACCATTCAACGTTCAGAGAACCTTTTGACATATCACAGTATCTAAAACAAAATTACATACAAAGGTGTCACTAAAAACAAACGAAACGGAGCATACACTCACTCGTGTTCGAACATATCGAGAAATATTTCCTCGCTTTTATAAAAATTCCTTAAAAGCGCCATACTTTGCACCCTAGCTGTTTCTATCATGTTCTTATGAGGTTCGGATAGCACAGTTTTACCATCGCATATCGTTAACTGTACGAACAGTTTTAACGCCAGCTCAAGGGTTACAAGACGCACCCTACAAGATGATTGACAGGACAAAATTATTATGTGCAACATTTTTTCGACCAAATAATTGTTGTAAGTATAACGAACGTCCTTCGAAGTAGTCGAAGATTTGGAAACAAACGATTTCTTTGGTCTCAACACTTGTTCTGTGATATCGGGTGTTATTCCTAAAAATAAAATGATTTTATTAACTATAATAATGATGTAGATACCGAAATCGATAAAATATATTACGGTTTACACCAAAGAGGTTTGTGGTTTGACTGCAATCTCCCAAGATCTATTACGGTCCTCCAAATATAGATTACATCCTCCAATTTTGTAAAATAGATCAGTTTAGAGACTGAATCCTTTCATGTTGCAATATTTCTGAAGTTTGTTGCCTCCAGATCCTTTATTTGGGCTATTTACTTCTTTTTTGGGTCCATTACTATTTTTTAATACAATTTTCATCCTCCATTATTGTTTCTTGTTACACTATCCTATCCTCATTTTTGAGATAAATCCATTCAAACTTATATTTCTCTTGATTTTACGGAGTCCTATTTGTTCCTTTTCTAATATTTTCATTTCTGACTTGTATCATTTCTTTGACATTAATTTCTACTCATGTTCATATTTCTGATACCTTTGTACCCATTTTTTTCAATATACTCAAATATTTTTCAATTTCTTCTAATTTTTTTTCAGTTATTGTCTCCAGATCCATTATTTGGTCTATTTAATTTCCACACTCCGTTATTGTTTTTTGTTGAACTATTTTTATTTTTAAGATATATCCATACAAATTCAACTTTTTCTTGTTTTTGTTCCTTAAAACTTTTTAGGGTCGCTTTTGTATCAATTTTTATAATATTTTACCATTTTTATCAAATTATTCTGAAGTCTGTTGCCTCCAGATCCATTATTTGGTCCATTTACTTCTTTCTTGGTGTTCCTTATCATTTTTCCACGCAATTTCCACCTTCCATTATTGTTTTTTGTTAAAACATCTTCATTTTCAAAATATATCCATATAAATTCAATTTCTTCTTCTTTTTTTCCTTATAACATGTTGACTAACAGCTATGGATGCTTTTCAACCCATTTTTATCAATTTCTTCTGAGGTCTGTTGCCTCCAGGTCCATTTAATTCTTTCTTGATGTTCCTTATCATTTTTCCATGCAATTCCCACCCTCCATTATTGTTTTTAGTTAAACTATCTTCACAAATTCCACTTTTACACCTAGTACCAATTATTTCTGATATTTTTGACCTGGTGAATATCTCCACCATAACCTGGAGATGTACTTTACACATTAACGCTGTTTGTTGGGTCATTTTATTACCGTTATAACCTAGTGCTCTGGTACCTAAGCTATTGTGACTCTATTTTCACCTGGAACGTTGTACCATCCCTAATTAGACTTACCGGTAAGACAATCTCTTGTTCCTACACCTTCTTATGACCATATACCAGGTTACTTGTACCTATATTGGTATATAAAGAACAAATTATAGATATAATCTTACCTTCGTTACTTGACATGGCATATAATAAACAAAGAGCAAAAAGGGCAGCGTAATCGTTTTCCGTACTATCAAGAGCTTCATATACTGTTTCCAAAAATGGGAAATTCGATACTCCGGCAACATCTGAAGGAGGTACCATTCTTTGTTTCTCCTCGTCAGTGATATTTATACTAGTTTGTTCATCTAATATATTCTCTTTCGAACCGGTGCTTTCTCTATCGCTATTATTAACACTACCCATTGCTTCGTCTTCTAAATTTTGTTTTTCTTTCAATTTTTCATAATGTTCCAATAGTTTATCGACTCCGTTATCGAATATTTGTCTATCCGTTTTTAATATTATCCAAGCAAGGGTTTGAACTAAAGGCGAATGAGATAATATTAGGAACACCTGTGATAATAGAAATAGAGCTACTACACAAGACACTTTTCCGTTTGATAAATCGTGAAGCTGAAACATTCCATATTAAATATAATTTTTTAATTATAAGTTGAATATTAATCACCTTAGGACTGCTATTTTGGGAACTTTTAGGAGTTGAAGAAATTTTATTAAGTCCTTGTATTCCAACTTCGCCGGAGGACGTTCTCCTTCTATTCGAAGATAGGGAATATATGTACAAAGGGATGAGCAATTTGTGTAATAAATGGTCAGTCAAAACGTGATTCAAATCGGTTATGTTCAAGCATAATATATCGTTTAAATAATGCAAGTGGTCCAAATGTTCTGCTACTAAATCAGATAAACGATTCTGTGATTGATGACTGAAAATCAAAATTCGCATAGTTTTATATTTGTAGACATAGTCATCAGGCATAATTCACAGTTAGTAGGCAGTTATGAACCTACGAATTGTGATAGGCCCTATTAATAAGCATAATTCACAGTTAGGAGGCAATTATGCACCTAGGAGTTCTGATAGTCCCCATTAATAAACACAATTCATAGTTAATAGGTAGTTACAGACATAGGCGTTCTAATAGGCTCCATTAATAGGCATAAATCATAGTTAGTGTGCATATATGCACCTAGGCGTTCCGACAGACACCATCAACAAGTTTCAAAGTTTTTTCTAATACCCAATATTTTAATTTACTTACTCAGCGTCATTTCTAACACAAGAATCCAGTTCTTGTATATGTTTTCCAATAAACCATACTATATTAGAAAAATATGGAGCGGCAGTTCTATCTCTGATGAATGCCAACATGCTGGCATCTTCAACTTTGTAAACATTTAACGTTAATGTCCTTACAGCTATCCTTACCATAGATTCGGGGTGATTAAAAAATTTTATAGCTTCTGTATATAATGGGAAATCGTTTGTGTGCTGAAAGGGAATAGTTTTTAAAACATTTTAACATGTATCAATAAACAAAATGTCTTTTTTCGGAGACGGTATGAGAGATGTAAGTATAATAGACTGAAACACTAAAGATAAAATAATTTAGAACCAATGTTTTCATAGAATAAACCTGTTTCGATAATAAATTTCCCAATTTACTTGGTAAAAATCTATTTTTCTCCACCAGTTTGTATTAATTAATATCAATTTCATGCCACCTCTACTTACTTTGTAGATTAAATATCTTAATGCTATAATTGCATATCTTATTAACAGAAAAAATCATTTACAACTTACCTCATTGTAAAAAAAATGTATGGTGTGTGCATTTAATTTCAAACTAAGCGTTTTCAAAAAAGATATGTAGTATGCCATCACTTCTTCATCAGAAAAATCAAACTTGTGTACAATTATGGAATTTACGTGATTGTTAGATAACAAATAATCTAAAAGGAATTAAATTCTAATTATATTATAAAATACATAATAACAAGTCAACTATTAGGTGTAACTGTAACTTACATAGTGACGTTTCATTTCTTATGTTTTCAAATAAAATATTAAGAGTTTGCAAAAGTTGTACACAAACATAACTTGAGCCTCCGCTCCTTTGGCGCATGATTCTCAAAAAAAATGATAACATGTTTTTTTCCAAAAAGAAACTAAAATTAAAAATTCGTAGACTTAAAATTAGGAAATCAGTTTTATTAATATGAATTTTTTGAGATATCAAAACACAAAGATTGATACTTACTCAAATACAGAAGAATCATTCTGATCCCCCCAGATCAGGATTTCTGCAATAGATCTAAGAGACTCTACTAGTAACCCCCTATTATGTTCTGAAACAGTTTGATTTCTCGATAATACATTATACAAATATTTTAAATGTTCTAAAGAATGTAAATTTTTGGGTCTCCCCCATCCTCCACCAAACCAGCTCCTGCTTCTGAACATTTTTTAGAATATTGTCTTTGGGAGAGGTAAACAATCATAATCTTGTATTGAATTTTACCCTTTGGTGATGGGTCCACCAACTTGTCACTAGCCAATCATAATTTCTTAATCGTTAGTTTAAGGTGGTACAATGAGCCCAAAAATTATATCAACATCAACTTTATTAAAAAAATCGTGTAGTAATTAAATGTCACTGTCAAATTTATCTTCGTCTTTCTCTGAATAATAAAAGTGAATAATTTACCTCAAATTTCATAAATTGTTAAACGATCAAAATAAACAAAATTTACATTTAGATTGAAATATTCGCAATCTTTTAAGTATTAAAAATATTAATGAAATACATAATTCGGTTTTTAAGTAATATAGCGATTGCAAGTAACTGTAAAAAAAAAAGGCCACAAAATTACAGGTAGTTATTATAAATTGTTATTAACAAAATAGTAGGAAGAAGAAATAATACTCTTAAATTGTGCTCTATTATTATTAAAATTTATAATAATGAATATTTTGGAATTGTATAGCGGAATTGGTGGAATGCATCTAGCGTTTAAACGTAAGATTATTTATTTATTTCAATCATAAATGTGCAAATATATCATTTTAGAGAGTGGTATCGCAGGGAAAGTAAATGCTTCAATAGAAATAAACAATATAGCTAATCAAATATATAGATTAAATTTCCCTAAAACTAATTTAATTAATACCAATATTGAAGGATTAACTTCGGATTATATTAAGAAGTTGAATGTAGATACGATATTGATGTCACCACCGTGTCAACCCTTTACAAGAAATGGCTTACAAAACGATATAAAAGATGCCAGGACCGCATCGTTTTTTCGAATATTAAAACTTTTACCAGATTTAGATATTAAATACTTACTTATTGAGAATGTTAAAGGATTCGAAAATTCAGAAATGAGAAATATCTTAATTGACGTATTGATAGAAAACGATTACAAATATCAAGAATTTATAATCAGCCCTCATCAAATAGGTGTTCCGAATTCAAGACATAGATATTACTGTTTAGCTAAGAAAACTGATTTTTCATTTGAAACAACTTGTTTGGTAAGACGAGTATATTTATTTATTTAGATGATAAATCATTTGGATGACGCATTTTTGTGGGAAAACTACAGCAAGAGAAAAGAAACAAAACGCGACTTATATTTGATATAAAATTATGTATGATTTATTTTTTTTTAATTTCAATATATATATGCCTATTACCTTATCTATTGGTACTACTGCTGTATATTTCTCTATTATTTCAGATTTTCAAGTCTACTTCGTTCAATGTAATTCCTTCGTATATTCTAATAATTTTTCTCCTAAATATTCTTAATATTTCTTAGTTTTTTTGTATCATCACCCAACATTCACTGCCCTAAGTTACTATTGTTATCAGCAGCTTCAGGTTTGCAAATTAAGCCCTATTACCACTTTTTATTGTATGGCGGTGTATGGTTTGGCCTTATTATTTATATTTTACACCTTTTAAAGTTTTACCATCTATTATTAAATCTTCCTTTCTCCTACAATCTTCTGATGCCGACATCTTCATGAGTAAATCTTTGGAGATGATAATTTGATAAAAAGATTTAACTGTTTTACATAATATTATTTTACTTTTGATTAGATTCTGTATTTATTTTAGATGGAAACTTTTCCCAACATCCATGAACACATAGATTGCTATAAGATAGAAAATATTATAGAACAGAATGTAGACTTTAAGAAGTATTATCTATCTGATCAAATTTTAACTAAATACTGGAGTGTTCTAGATATTTGCTACAAAAATTCAACCAGATCTTGTTGTTTTACAAAATCTTATGGTAGATTTGTACATGGTACAGGAAGTGTTTTTACAGAAAAATCAGAAGAGGTAATTTTAAAATTGGTTAAAGAATTGAATTCATCCAATTTAGAGGAACACGAAAAATTGGGTTTACTTAAATCATTAGGGTTGAGATTTTTTACACCTAGGGAAATATGCAGACTCATGTGTTTTCCAGAAAATTTTATTTTTCCGGATTATGTGAGAGACAGGAAAAAATATATGGTTTTAGGAAATAGTATAAATGTTAAAGTTGTAGCTGAATTAATAAAAATTTTAAACTGCTAACAGAAAGTTTAATATCGAAATTATGAAAATAATCAATAAAAAAACGGCATTCTGAATAAAAATTTATCTATTTCAAAAGTATTTAAATTATAAAAAAAATAATTACAAGTATATAAAACTTGAGTTGTAGTTTATTTATTATTAAATTTCCATTCTTGTCTACACATTGGACATTGTTGATTAACAGGCTGTGATTGTAACCATTTAACAATACAGTGCATGTGAAAACAATGTGAACATTGTCCCCATACTAAGGGGCAATCGTCTCCAGGAAGCTTACAATCCGGACAACAACCATCGAAGGGCATTCGACAAATTCCGCAATTATCATCATTAGCAACCCACTTCCAAGTAGCCACTCCTTTCCAATTCTTAATATTAACCTTCATTACCTTTCTTTAATTTCGATTTAAAAATATAAATTCCATTATCAAATCATTTATAAAAATAGGTTATGTTTTCAAATTTAGTAGTTCATCTGACCTACCAATTTTATTGGCCTCTTTTTATTACAACCAATGGTTGTAGAAAAACATTAAGATAAATGACAGTTCAGACAGATATCAATGTTAGTTAATCACATGAAGTCAATTTATGTTTTCAAAATAAAATTAGTTTTCATTTATACAAATGTGTTTGAATTATATATGAAAAATACTGCTATAATTCTTGAATTAAAAACATTGAAAACTATATTTTCGATTTTCTTTAGAATTTATCTTTTCATCAAACTTAATGATTAAAACATGACTTGCAATTATTGTAAAAGGTAAAACTGGTTAGTTCAGTAATAAGCATTTCTATTCTGAAAAAATGGCTTCGGATCCTCCCAAAAAGAGTGGAAAATTGGTGAGTAAATTCAGGATATTCTAGATATATTACTCGTTTAACGTGCATAATATTTTTTAAGGCTCCATTATCTCCACCTCCTATTATAGATATTTCCGACGATGAGCTCGTTACGATTTCCGTGAGGGATCTTAACAGGCAATTAAAACTAAGGGGTCTTTCTAGGGAAGAAATAGTTCGTATGAAGCAAAGGAGGAGGACGTTAAAAAACAGAGGATACGCTGCGTCTTGTAGGATTAAGAGAATAGAACAAAAAGACGAGTTAGAAACAGAGAAAACGCAGGAATGGAAAGATATGGAAATCATGCAAGAAGAAACAATTGCTTTTAGAGGCGAATGCAATGAAATCAAAGATAGATACGAAGCCCTTAAGAGATTTGCGATTGCAAATAAAATTAGTATTCCACCTGAACTTGAACACATATAGTTTTATATGTTTTTTCCTTAATTATTCATTATAAATTAAATCTATACAAAAATTATTCAATATACGATTATATTAACACAAATTTTGTATTTTATTGATTTTTACCAGATGGAAAATTTCAAAATATATAGCGTTCTGGGTGGATTGATCTTTGAGAAAGCTACTAAGCCAATTGTTGATACCAAATAGTTTATTATTTATGATATATGGAAAGGATATTTAAAAAATGAAACAAATATTGAATTTTAATAATATATTAAAATTTTTTAACAAGAATTTTGTTTACAAATATGTACTTGCTCTTTGATTATATTACAGTCCTGTTCAGGAAGGATATTTACCAAATTTTTTAATAACTCTTTTGCTTCTTCACAAGTTAACTCCTTTATGTAATAAAAAATAAAAACCATTTCTCTTCTTAGTATTTTTTCATCTTTATAACTTTTTTTAGTAATAATAATAGTATTAGAAGATATATTATTCAAAATTCTTCGCATATTCTTCTTTACAGCAGTTAAAAACGTAACGCAGTTCTTTCTAGCTAACTCGAGTAGAATTTCTATTGTAATATCATTAATTTGTGTCTTGCAAAGTGATTCCGTTAAAGATGAAAGCCAATTCTGATACTGCGATGATTTTACCAAATATGAGTTTTCAACTAATTCTGCTAACATTTTGAATAAAACGATTTTATGTTTTTCCTTAATGGTACCATTGTTATAAAAAACTATCAAGTTTTCCAAAATTTGAACAGCACTAACATTAGATTTTTTCCAAACAATGCATTTCTCAACCAAACTAATCTTAATAAAATTAATTAGATCGTCTATACTAGTTAAATTGACATAATTTTTTGTTAACAAACATTTATTTATGTAATCCGCTATACGTTTCAATTCATTCTTCGCAGTATTTCTTATAAACGTTGCATTTAGTATAAAATAAATGTGGCATATTATAATATTTTCCCTAACGCAATTAGAATCTAAATTCGTATTCAAAGACAAAGCGTTCACTTTTACTTTCTTATTATTGTTTAAATTCTCATTTTGAGCATAAGGAAAGTTGATTAACAAGTTATTAAAAAATTTATTTGCTTCTGAAGACATAAAAATAGATTTCAAGTAATCGTGACCGCAATCTTCTAAATATTTCCACAGGAGATATATAGTTTTAACGACACTACTTAAAATAGCAGACGCTTCATTACTAAGACAAGTACTTTCATTTGCTGGTTTTTGTACCTTATTTTGAGGCACAACTTCCATCCAAATTTCATATAAAACCGGAATGAGACTTACAACGTGACTGTCCAAAGTATTTTTATCCATAGCAGTACTTTTATCACTATTACTGTTACGATTACTTAAAATTTTATAAAACGAGTTTTTATAAATTGGAATGTAGTAGTTATTTGAAGCAAAGCAAGTAACATTATCTACTTCCTCGTTAATATCTTTGTTTTTATTCAAAATTAATTCAAGTATCGCTTGTAATCTACTCAAGACTTTAATTCTCCACGAAACACTAGTCATTTTACTGCCTAAATTAACAGTAACCGTACGACTCAAATTATTTTCAACCCTTAATCTAGAAATGAGAGTGAAAAAATCTGGTAATAATTTATCAGATGTTTTAGATATTAAACCGCAATCGTTTATCAAAAAGCAATCTAGGAATTTGAGCGAATCTTCTTGTATGTTATGATTAATATTAGTCATTGCACAACGCATGTTAGTTGAAAAGTAATTGAAGAAAGGTTCTAATTTTTCTCGTGGAGTCGTTTCCAAGATAGTGCTAATAACCTTAGCCGCGTTACTCCTCACTTTTCTTTCCCTGTCTTGCATAAGATTACTTACGTTTAAAATTATTTCTCCTAAATTACCAATTTCTTCCGAATATTGTTTAAGCATCTCCACCAGTTCTTCGCACGCAGAACTCCTGACGTTTTCATTATAATGATTTAATCTGTTACATAAATCCTTTACATCAAGTTTTCTTCTACTCAAAGGAATCTGGCTATTTTTCTCTTTTAATTGTTCTGCAAGTACGATTGGTTTTATTTTAAATGTAGCTTTAGTTTCATTTAAGCCTTTCGGTAAAAAATTTGTTTTGCTTTGTTTTAGTTTCACTTTAGCTTTGTCGGCTTTTAGGTTTTTCTTATGACGATGATTTTTACCCATGCTTTATTTAATTTTCTATTCGCGTGTAAATAATTATAGGTTATGTTATTAAATCTGTACCATTGAGTTAATATTAAAGATAGAAAGAGCGAGATACTTGAACTTGTTCAACAGTTGATAAAGAGAGAAAGAGCATTAGTATACCACTCTACTTTATTCTAATTGGATCTTTAATATTAACTGTGTACATAAACCACCAATCAAAAGCGAGTAAAGAGAGGTAGAAGGTGGTATATCGACACTCTGTTTCTCTTTCAATAATACCGCCCTCTCTATGTAACTTTATGACCTATACTTTTGTGTAAGTAATTATAGGTTATGTTATTTTTTGTATACATCTAACTTAGACCGTCTTCTATTAAAGTTTATTTTTAGTGCGCACGAACAATTAATTTTTGTTAAAACCTAAGTGTATATATAATATCGAAAGTATCTTTTGTAAACCAGAAGATTCAATGTTAGTAAACGTAGTGTATATTGTATACATAACCTAAACTGTTTACTATATAAAGTTGACCGTACAACAGAATCACGGGATGACTTTAGGTGGAACGCCTACAGAAGTACCTGTAGAACAGGTACACGCTAAAAGTATCATAGTTATCCATCCGGGGTCGTTAAATTTAAGAATAGGCAGAGCTTCGGATTTAAATCCGTTAACAACTTTACATGCTATCGCAAGGAGGAGATTACCGAATGGAATTGAATATACAGACAGTTTTTTACCAGAACGAGTTGATTCGACGCAAATACAAGAATTGGAGGAAGCTAGACTAGCAGTATCACATACCTTACAGTCTTGTCTACAATCTGATGGACGAAGAAGGTATGCTACTCCACCGCAACAAATAGCAGCTTTTAATCGTCGTTCCGAACCGGAATTAGTGAGTAACACAGGTGGTGATTGGGTAAAACCGGAAGGTGACCTAGTTATTGGTAATGATATATTGCGATTAGATCCAAAGCAAGAATTCAACATACATTTTCCTTATAAAAGGGGAGAACTAAATGTTCATTCAGGACCAGGTTAGATACGTCGTGGAAGTGTTTGTTAGACAATTTTAGATGAACTATTTTTCAGGGGGTTCAATCACATCTATTATGGCCGATTTAGAAACAATATGGACTTATATACTTGAAGTGAATTTTCAAATTAGTCGAAAGGAGTTAAAACATCACAAAGCTGTTTTAGTGATACCAGACGTTTATAATAGGGTGTATTTAAGGGAATTGATGTATCTTTTGTTATGTAAAATTGGTTTCGGTAGTTGTTTTCTACTACAGGATCACGTGGCAGCTACATTCGGATCCGGGTTAAGTTATGCGTGTGTAATTGATGTTGGGGATCAAAAAACGTCAGTTTCTTGTGTTGAAGATGGGATTTGTCACCAAAATACCAGGTATTTTAAAATTCGAATTACCTAACTTGTATTGTTCAAAAATTCAACATTCAATATACTCGAGCTTACATATTCAAAACTTGTCTATTTTTAGGGTTAGATTGGATTACGGGGGTGGTGATATAACTCAAGTATTTTTTTGGCTTCTTCAAAAATGCGCTTTTCCTTATAAAGACTGTACGGATAAAAATAAATTAGACACAATGTTGTTAAGAAAACTCAAGGAAGATTTTTGTCACGTTAATTTAGATGTATGTGGTTCTCAGGAGAAATCTTTTATCTTAAAACAACCCGATATGCCAGTTTATCATTTCACTATTCAAGTTGGTGATGAATGTATTGTTGCTCCATTGAGTCTCTTTAGTCCTGAATTATTTGCCATCACTGGACCAAAATTCATACATACCCAGAAGATATCAACCGGAGACCCTGAAGATCCACATGATGAAATATATTTGAGGGATATTAGGAAAAAGGGTGAGATCTAAGTTTTCACCAATTATAATTCCTATTTATTGTTATAAATTTTGTTCTACAGGTATGAAGGAAAGTTTGGATACAGCAAATTCCGATATGTTAAATGATACTTTTCTTGATAACCAACAAAATGCTCCTAACGAAGACGATATTGTGGTGGATGCTATGGATCCGATTATGCCAGCATCTATTAAAGAATTTGTAACAAATCCAGGGCAAATATTGAGTCTGGATCAAGCGGTTCTTCAAAGTATTGATAGATGTCCAAACGAAGAAATAAAAAGGAAAATGTACGGGTGCATTTTAGTGGTTGGTGGAGGGATGAAATTTTCAGGTATAGGCACGTGGCTCCAGAATAGAATTTCACTTCAGATTCCTTATTTGTATCGAGCTGAACAACTCGATATTGTAACCAATCCTCGAGATATGGATCCAGCAATGGTTGCATGGAAAGGAGCTTGTATTATGTCCTGTTTGGAAACTGCTCACGAACTTTGGATCCAGGCTGAGGAATGGGAAAAATTTGGTGTAAGAATCTTAAGAGAGAGGGCCCCGTTTACATGGTAGACTATCGATATTCTATTTCCAAATATAGATTGAGAAATGTAGTAGAGAATTTAAACTAATAAGTCGATAATCATTTTTTATTTGTATAATTAACATACATAGTGCAAATCAAATTCCAATTATTTCATATTTTTGATACACTGAGAGTAAATGTTGGAAACAAAACCATTTTTATGAATATTCAACAAAATTATTTTGAAAAATACGTGGAACAATATAAAAGCTGTTTGAATTAATTAGCCGCAAATTTTTTTAAATCTTATAAAATAAAGCACTATTTTGAGGTTGTTTTTTTTTTATTATTTAAATATATACACAACATTAAGATCAGGAAATTTTCATATATACAAAATTGGTTATTTTTCTTTTAATATTAAAAATAATTACACTATTTTTACAACCGAACGGTGACAGGCTGCAGATTTTTATATATTACAACAAATGCCAAGGTCCTAAGTCTGCAGTTTTGCTTCTTCATTTCGGTGTTCACTTCATTATTTTTCTATTATTACCTCGATCTAAATATTTTCTCTTTTAGAATCTTTCCAAAGCACCCATCCCAATGCAATGAAGATTTTTCATGGATGTATATGAACGTCAATGCCAAGGAATTATCCATCAACTTTAAATTGTATTTTAATTTGATTATGTTCCACGATGCTTTTCCAAGAGTCGGTAACTTGGTAGATAGATCATAGACTTTAAATAGTTAACGGAAAGTTTGACTGAGGAGAAAATAAACACACGAATGAAGTGACTACTTCTGTATCAGAAGAAATAAAAAAAAAACTGCAACAAAAAACGAAATAATTTATTCACAAGGCCTTTCGGAGAGCCGGTGATTCAGTAGATACATCCTAGGCTCTAGATTGGTCATGGAAAGTACTATTGAAGAAAAATTGAAATCAACAATGAAGTAAATACTGTCAGCTTCCAAAGAAATGGCAAAAATTTTAACAAAAAATGAAATTACTGATTTATAAGGCCTACCAGATACCTGGGGCCTCAGTAGATAGATCCTAGGCTACGGATTGGTCATTCAAAATACGATTAAAGAGATATTAGACTCAACAATGAAGTAAATACTTTCAGCTTCCCAAAAAATGGCACAAATTTTAATAAAAAATGAAATTACTGATTTATAAGGCCTACCAGAGACCTGGGGCCTCAGTAGATAGATCCTAGGCTCGGGATTAGTAATGGAAAGTATGATTAAAGAGAAAATAAGTACAAGAATGCTGAAGAAAGTAAAATACCAGGTGAAATTGGCATTTGCTGTTTTATATATGTATTATGTGAATCTATAGATTTCCAAATAAACTGTTTCTCGGGTAATAATTGTTAATAGTTAACAATAAATTTTTCTTAAGCAACATTCCAAGATATTTATAATTGTTTTTATAGACTAAAATATGTTTCAGTTTTTTACTTTATCGAAACGTGGGTTTGTTGTAAATTGGGAACAAATATATCAGTCTGTATGTCTTGCAACCTGAGATAAATGCTCGACATTTTTGTTAACCAATACAGTCAGATAGATCTAATCCTGGTTCATAATTTTTTTACTAAAAACGACATTATGATCACATCTTAGGTAAATCTGTGAAAATAAAAATAATTACCCAGGTGAGTAACCAGGATAAAAAAATTATTTTAAACAGTAGTTCAAATGTCCCATGTGATTTGGTTAGGTTAGGTTAGTCCCATGTGATTTGGTGTTTTGTAATTATGAATATCATTTAAAAATGAACTTGTAGGGTATCATCCAGTTAACAAACTGTCGAAGAATCTTTAAAATAAAAATAAAACAGCAAACTGAGTCCACGTTTTATCACTTGAATATCTTATTGCCTTTTTCATGGAAATATTTTTCATCTGCATGGAACTTAATGTAAATTCTGTTTTTATACAAACTAATGATAACTAACATATTTTGTAGTAAAGTACCACATCTGATTTTGGATAAAAAACTACATTCTACCAATTTCTTTCCAATTGGGATGTCTCTTTTATTGATACTTTAATTTTACAATAATAAAAAAATCAAATCCATCAATATGATATAAGAAACAACAAGATGGATAAATATTGTTGGAAGATGGATTTCGAAACCTCCATGTCAAGGATTTGGGTCTTACAAGTTGTTGGAAGATGGATTTTGAAGCCTCAGTGTCATAGAGAAGCTCAAAAACTAGGATTTGGGGCTTACAAGTTGTTGTAAGATGGATTTTGAAGTCTCAGTGTCATAGAGACGCTCAAAAACTAGGATTTGGGTCTTACATGTTGTTGTAAGATGGATTTTGAAACCTCTATGTCATAGAGACGCTCAAAAACTGGGATTTGGGGCTTACACGTGGTTGAAAGATGGATTTTGAAGCCTCAGTGTCATAAAGAAGCTCAAAAACTAGGATTTGGGGCCTACACGTTGTTGTAAGATGGATTTCGAAACCTCTATGTCATAGAGAAGCTCAAAAACTGGATTTTGGAACTTATACGTTATTGGAAGATAGAATTCGAAACCTCTATGACATAGAGAAGCTCAAAAACTGGGATTTGGGGCTTACACGTTGTTGTAAGATGGATTTCGAAACCTCTATGACATAGAGAAGCTCAAAAACTGGGATAAGAAACAACAAGATGGATAAATATTGTTGGAAGATGGATTTTGAAACCTCCATGTCAAGGATTTGGGTCTTACAAGTTGTTGTAAGATGGATTTTGAAGTCTCAGTGTCATAGAGAAGCTCAAAAACTAGGATTTGGGGCCTACACGTTGTTGTAAGATGGATTTCGAAACCTCTATGACATAGAGAAGCTCAAAAACTGGGATTTGGGGCCTACACGTTGTTGTAAGATGGATTTCGAAACCTCTATGTCATAGAGACGCTCAAAAACTAGGATTTGGGGCCTACACGTTGTTGTAAGATGGATTTCGAAACCTCTATGACATAGAGAAGCTCAAAAACTGGGATTTGGGGCTTACACGTTGTTGTAAGATGGATTTCGAAACCTCTATGACATAGAGAAGCTCAAAAACTGGATTTTGGAACTTATACGTTATTGGAAGATAGAATTCGAAACCTCCTTGTCATAGAGAAGCTCAAAAACTAGGATTTGGGGCTTACACGTTATTGTAAGATGGATTTTGAAATCTCCATGTCATAGAGAAGGTCAAAAACTGGGAGCTCGGTGTTGATGAGTCACGTCAGCCTGTTAAATATGTCTTGCACCTACTCCTCTAGGTGGGATCATGTCGAACAGCTCGGGAGAGCATCTTCTGCGGTAGTATAGATGAAACAAAATCAGGTCAGTGACCTTTTTTCTATGATTTAAGGTTCTAGTCAACTCTGGATCGCCTATAAGTCGAAATACTTCCTTCTGTATCGAATCTAGCATCCTCAGAGGATAGAAGGTGTTGTGGAGTATCCGACAAGCATTTAAGGTGATATTTTATACCAGACAAGACCTAATCCTGAACTACAGGATTTGTGAAAACAACCAGCTTGGGTTTTTGCTGCATTAAACTCAATCAGATTGTGGTGGTGATCTGTTTCTGCCTATTGCCTTAAACATGGACGTTGGTATATTCGGTTAAGCTTCGGAATTGATTTATTTTGATATTAAAGTGATATATAAACACTTGACACATTCTGTAAAGCCTTGATAGCCAAAATGGCATTAAATATCATAATTGTTCAAATAAATCTAGTCCGAAAAATATAACACGCAGTTTTTAGTAATAATTTCCAAAATACATACACGCTAAGTGCTATAACATAAACTTTGTTCTCAGACACCCCTAGAAGTGTATCGGTAGCTAGGGAAGTGGAGATACAAAGTTGGTTATGGCATTAACGTGTTACTGAGAAATTTCCTCAACTCCTTCGAAAAGGTCAATTGAACTACTCCATGGTGCGGATAGGAATAAAACGAGAACGAATCAATAATAAAAAAAAAAAATAAAGATAAGAAGATTCCATGTATTATTATGTATTACGTAATTATTTAATTTATTTAATTACAAACGTATTTAATAATGCAACCTTAAAAAAATGTTTTTTTATACATAATCACATTACAACAGATTTTTTTTAATGATTTAATAATTAAAACAAGTGTTTTCCTTACAATATAATTAACGATAATTTTTTATTTCTCTCCAACATTTTAATTAATCAAATTAAAGGACTTTCGGTACAAAATGGAGGAAGTACACTGCACGAATAACCGAAAAATCAACAATTATTTTTTTTTTTTGAAGAGTGTATATTAAATAACGGGTAATTAACACACTCATTCATCAATATATCTACAGTTTTGATTAGTGATAAATAAAAATATGTTATAAATGCAAAATATACCGAGGAATGAACAATGTAAAATAATATTTCTCAAATATCCTTCAAATAAAATGATTTTTCACATATATATTGCTATAATTGAACTTTTCGATACACAAAATTTGGTTTACGATAAATGAAATTAAACCAACAAATCAAATCCTAGTTTTTATCCATGTTAACATCAAAATCTTTCCAAAAACATCAATTTTCCTTTCATATAATTCGTTTAGACAAGTAGATCAGCAGTTGGAATACGAAGAAGACAAATCGATGAAAGGAAACAAACCTTTGGGGCCCCAGGATGACTATCAAGATCGAAAGAGTTCCTATTGACAAAAATGTCACAAAAACGATACAAAAAGACCAAAACTGATACTATATTGGAAGAAATAGTAGGCCTAAGACAACGAAGGGGAACTAGGACCTGGATAAATTGAAGAAATGCAGTAACCACAGAGACTTTACCAAAATTGATACCCTAAAATAGGTGGAAAGGGATATTCTAAGGGTTGAAACAGATAACATATATTCACATTGTTGCTGGAATCTTAACGGTTAGTACCCGAATAGTGCAGGAAATTGAATCCGGTGAAAATAGAAGAATCTGTAACGAAAAATCAAATTGTTTTAAATACAGTCATGAAAAACTAAGTAAACATGTCATTAAATGAAGCATTTATACTAAAATCATCGAAGGGGCAAGACTTGAGTTCCAGAAGTCCTTCGGAAGCATGAAAATTAAGGAAAGGAAGATATAGGGGAAGGAATTAAGAGTTTATTGATTAGATACATGGCTAGAAGAACAAGTTGAAGCTCAATGGGGAACAGGATCAGATAAGAAACGGTAGAGGGAAAACTTGGAATCAAATTAGTAGAAATATTGGAAAGAAGAGGTTTATAATGATGTATATATAAGGAATGTTAGAGCTACTATGGACTCTAACATTGTACAATTGAGTCAGAGTAAAAATATTAACATTTTACCAACAATTAGTGGAAACTAAATTTTCCTTTTAGATTAATTAGCTATGAAAAGCTATCAGAAGTGAATTTAATTATTAGATACTGTTTATATCTAGTATAATGTTTTTTTTATTCTTTGATTAATTAGATTTGGAGAATATTTGAGAAGTTTTGATTCTTCTTTAAACAGATACCTAATTTTAATTGTTTCGATACAAAATTTGGTAAACACTATCTACCTATCTACCACGGCATTACAAAAATTTTTTTTTGCACGATCGAAACAAATTTTTATTTTAATTTTATTTTTTTATTTCTATTTTACAACAAAATACACAAAGTCAGTCTAGATATGTACAAATAGTTCGACCACTTAATTTTCATGAAAAACGAGATGTTCAAAATTCGAAACTCTGTAGTTTTCTGAATACCTCGTTGTAATTTAATAAAATAGTCTTGTTTTTATTATTTTATGAACCGCCGTATTTTCGTTTTGCTACATGAACATAATAATAAATTTTTTGGGAGGTGTCGACAAGGGACGATCATTTTTGAAACCAAAAAAGGAAAGTCGTAGATCTACAACTTTTGTATTCACTCTTCTATAACATAACCTCAAAATTTTTATGAAATATTCAAATAATGTAGTTTTTTGGTTTTTTATAATTTTTTTTGATAAAATTTGGTAAAAACTTACCATTTTATGTCATATACATATTAATAATCTTTATTTTGACTTAATTTCGAAAAAGCACTCTAATTTTCAATCGAAAATACTCCTGATTCTACCGTCAAAATATTATCTTTTTTGAAAAAGTTTTTTGTTCGTTGAAATCTCAACTTTCTGATGGTGTAAAAGAATATTACAATTTTCAAGGTAAATTTTCTGTGAAAAGGCAAAAAAATCATGGTATAAACGTTTCAGACTATTCTAGATCATTTGGAATATTTTGTAACATTATAAAGCGTTTCAGAGACCTAATTTACCAATTTGGAACACTACAGATACTTCTAGACCGCTTTATAAACTGTATTCTTCGATTTATATCGTTCTAGAACATTTAAAATTCAATCTAGATCGTTTTAGAACGTATAAAATCCTTCTACGTCTCTCGAAATTGTTCCTTAGTATTCTAGATCGTTTTATAAACGTTTCAGACGATTCTGGATCGTTTTGGAATATTTTGTATCATTATAAAGCGTTTTAGATACATAATTTATCAATCTGAGATATTATAGATTGTTCTAGAACATTATAGATACTTCTAGATCGTTTTATGAACTGTATACGTCGATTTATATCGTTCTAGAACATTTAAAATTCAATCTAGATCGTTTTAGAACGTATAAAATCCTTCTACGTCTCTCGAAATTGTTCCTTAGTATTCTAGATCGTTTTATAAACGTTTCAGACGATTCTGGATCGTTTTGGAATATTTTGTATCATTATAAAGCGTTATAGATACATAATTTATCAATCTGAGATATTATAGATTGTTCTAGAACATTATAGATACTTCTAGATCGTTTTATGAACTGTATACGTCGATTTATATCGTTCTAGAACATTTAAAATTCAATCTAGATCGTTTAAGAACGTATAAAATCCTTCTACGTCTCTCGAAATTGTTCCTTAGTATTCTAGATCGTTTTATAAACGTTTCAGACGATTCTGGATCGTTTTGGAATATTTTGTATCATTATAAAGCGTTTTAGATACATAATTTATCAATCTGAGATATTATAGATTGTTCTAGAACATTATAGATACTTCTAGATCGTTTTATGAACTGTATACGTCGATTTATATCGTTCTAGAACATTTAAAATTCAATCTAGATCGTTTAAGAACGTATAAAATCCTTCTACGTCTCTCGAAATTGTTCCTTAGTATTCTAGATCGTTTTATAAACGTTTCAGACGATTCTGGATCGTTTTGGAATATTTTGTATCATTATAAAGCGTTTTAGATACATAATTTATCAATCTGAGATATTATAGATTGTTCTAGAACATTATAGATACTTCTAGATCGTTTTATGAACTGTATACGTCGATTTATATCGTTCTAGAACATTTAAAATTCAATCTAGATCGTTTTAGAACGTATAAAATCCTTCTACGTCTCTCGAAATTGTTCCTTAGTATTCTAGATCGTTTTATAAACGTTTCAGACGATTCTGGATCGTTTTGGAATATTTTGTATCATTATAAAGCGTTTTAGATACATAATTTATCAATCTGAGATATTATAGATTGTTCTAGAACATTATAGATACTTCTAGATCGTTTTATGAACTGTATACGTCGATTTATATCGTTCTAGAACATTTAAAATTCAATCTAGATCGTTTTAGAACGTATAAAATCCTTCTACGTCTCTCGAAATTGTTCCTTAGTATTCTAGATCGTTTTATAAACGTTTCAGACGATTCTGGATCGTTTTGGAATATTTTGTATCATTATAAAGCGTTATAGATACATAATTTATCAATCTGAGATATTATAGATTGTTCTAGAACATTATAGATACTTCTAGATCGTTTTATGAACTGTATACGTCGATTTATATCGTTCTAGAACATTTAAAATTCAATCTAGATCGTTTAAGAACGTATAAAATCCTTCTACGTCTCTCGAAATTGTTCCTTAGTATTCTAGATCGTTTTATAAACGTTTCAGACGATTCTGGATCGTTTTGGAATATTTTGTATCATTATAAAGCGTTATAGATACATAATTTATCAATCTGAGATATTATAGATTGTTCTAGAACATTATAGATACTTCTAGATCGTTTTATGAACTGTATACGTCGATTTATATCGTTCTAGAACATTTAAAATTCAATCTAGATCGTTTAAGAACGTATAAAATCCTTCTACGTCTCTCGAAATTGTTCCTTAGTATTCTAGATCGTTTTATAAACGTTTCAGACGATTCTGGATCGTTTTGGAATATTTTGTATCATTATAAAGCGTTATAGATACATAATTTATCAATCTGAGATATTATAGATTGTTCTAGAACATTATAGATACTTCTAGATCGTTTTATGAACTGTATACGTCGATTTATATCGTTCTAGAACATTTAAAATTCAATCTAGATCGTTTAAGAACGTATAAAATCCTTCTACGTCTCTCGAAATTGTTCCTTAGTATTCTAGATCGTTTTATAAACGTTTCAGACGATTCTGGATCGTTTTGGAATATTTTGTATCATTATAAAGCGTTTTAGATACATAATTTATCAATCTGAGATATTATAGATTGTTCTAGAACATTATAGATACTTCTAGATCGTTTTATGAACTAAAGTCGATTTATGTCGTTCTATTATTCTAAACAAATAAATTATAGTGTATTTGGGACACGAAAATGTAAGTTTTAACCAAATTTCATGCAAATGAAATGTTTTTTTATAAAAGATAGAAATAAAGCTCTTGGTTTGATTCAATTTTTCACATAAATTTTGAGGTTATGTGAAAAAATAGTGAATACAATAGTTTTAGATATTTTTATTACCTACAACTCTGGTATTTAATTTTTTATTTTAGAATGGGTATCATCTATTATTTTTTTTTAACTTTTTATCATTTTCAAAAGCTTCTATCCTGGTCTCTAGTATACTAAAAAGTTTATTTTTCTAAATATATGCCAATAGATTTTTTCTGTGGCTGTAATTGGTAGATTTTATTGTATTAGCCTAGAAAGTTTCCAATAAAGTGGGAGAATATACAAAAAAAATGAACAAAAAGAAAAAAACGTTTCTTCAAACAACATTTATGAAATAACGAAATTCGAAAAACTAAAATATGAGATTATTTTCAATACTAATCTAAATATATATTTTGATAATATGTAGCAAAATGGAAAAGGCATTTAAAAAAAAAAAAACCCACCCAACATATATATACAGCGACTTCTGTACCTTTAATTTTTTTTATACATCGTTGCCCCATTCAGAAATCACCCTAATTATTAAAAACGTTTACATACACTTAATTTCTTAACACCAATTGCACACCCTTGCTTGTTTCCTTTCTATATGAGCGAAATTAATCAAAACAAAAAAAAAAAAACTAACGGAAAGTAACTGAATCAAATTTTTGACTATTTCATATGTAGAAAGAAGAATTTCCAAATAAAAAATCAAAAGTTGGTATAACACTTATCAAATTCAAAGAAAATCGGGCGACGACACCATCCATCAACTTAATATACTTTATAGGGTGGCCCAAAAGTATTTATTGACGGTTTCAGACTTTCCGGAAACAACAACAAGCGTATCAGGAACTAGGTATCCTGAAGATGTTATAATAAAGGCTGATGCAACAGTTGAACCTTCAGCCTTTTTTCTTTAAGAGTACCTTGACTGCAAATTCAATGTCGGTTGCACCTAAACTAGGTGTCATGACCATTAGTTCTTTTAGGGTACTCAACCCATCAGTACATGAATAAGGAATCACTGGAAGAGGCATCGAGTGGCCTTAATTGCCAAAAAATTGCTTGTATTTGAGTTTTTTTATTCCATTTTGAATCATGTGGTCAACTCACAGAAAGTTGACAGACGAACATGGGATGAAGGGTAGCGTATCAGGAACTTCACCTTCGGGTATACCACCCTCTTCTTGAGGGCTATCCTGACTGCACAAATTACATTTTTGTGACATACTGGACATCTGGAATATCTGACGGTTGAAGAATTGAATGTTTTCAAAGACATTTGCTCTACTTTGAGTTTTGTGGGTATTGGGGGTAAGTTGTAGCATTGCATCAACGTTGATGGTGGACATTTTGAGTACTTTATGGATTTTAGATGTAATTAAACTTATAATAAAATTATTTTCATACAAATTATCTTTTTCAAGTCATATTACATGTTAAAGGTTATCATATTATAGTAAATTTACTTTTTTACAAAAGTTAGGTTAGGTTTTATTATTTATTTTGTACTTTTGGTCTATTTGGATTGTTATCTGTATAGTTTTATCATTCAACAAATTGTTTTTGATTCAGTTACTTTTTCGCATATTCTTGAAGCAATATTAATAAATTTTAATAATCGTATCAGTAACGAGATATCGATTACAGAATTTTACATTAGTTTTCGTTATTCTTGGTGTTGATTGAGGAAGTCAACTTCAAGAATGTAGAAAAAAAAAACAGCTCAGAAAGATTTGGAAAACTTAACAAAATCACATTTAATATAAACACTGTTCTTATCACGTGTTCCCTCTCAGTCGGCGAAAAATTTTTGGGATACAGATTTTCGATCGGGTTTCGTTTAAATATAACCGAAATACGAATTATGGTTTTTTTCAATTCGAAGGTATTCGAAATAGGGGTGTATTGTAAATCTGTATACCAAAATATTCTCGAACGTTGCTATGTCAATTTTACCGACAGAAATAATGAGCTATCTAAAAAAATTTATGTATATATATAAAAACGTCACTAATGAAAAAACTTGATTAAGGTCCATCTCACTTTTTGAGTCTAGGAGCTGCTGGAGGGTCTTTGGAAGCGCTACCCCTCCTAGGAAGTTGTCCCTGTTGCACCACCTGGCCGCTTGGGGGCACCATTGCCACTCCGGAGGCGCTTCCAGAACAAACAAAAAATAACACATAGGTTTCATTGTATATAAATGTTTAAAAGACATACAATCGATACAATTAACATTTTTTTCAAAAATTTTACTCGATAATCATCAATTTATCTTTCGTTATCTATAGTTCTATGATTTTAAGTTTCGTTAGTATGTATCGGATCATAAAATTGGTCCTAGTCGTTATTTTCTACCAATTTTATGAAGTATATTTAATTTTTCATGATAAATCTGTCAATAATTTCGTGATTTTTAAAAATAATTACATACTAAAACTCTATTATCTGTCTGACATCTTATTCTATATCGTTTAGGGGACATTTTATAGTAAAATCATCGATTTTAGAAATTCTATATTGATCTAATCAATTTTAGAACATTTTATAATGTTCTTATTAATTTTACGACGTTCTGTAGTCTCCTTTTTAATTTGAGACACATTATATAATTTTTTTTAAAAAGTTTAGAACATTTTTTTAGATTTTTTGTCAATTTTTATGAATCTAAAAATATTCAATAGTGTTCTTATGAATTTTTAAAACATCCTATACTGTTTTTATTAATTTGAGGATAATCTGTAGCATCCTTATCAATTCGAGGACATTCTATAGCACTTTTTATCTATATAAGAACATTCTTATGAATCTAAGAACATTCTATGGCTTACTTATCAATTGAAGAACATTTTGATGTATCTAAGAACATTTTATGAATCACTAATGAATTGAAGAACATTTTTAAGAATCTAAGAACATTCTATAGTGTTCTTATCAATTTGGGGACGTTATATAGTGTTCTTACCAATTCGAGAACATTCTATAGCACTTTTCATCAGTCTCAGAACATTCTACAGCTTTTGTGGAGACGTTGTATAATGTTCTTATCAATTTAGGGACGTTGAAAATCGTTCTTATCAATTTTAGAACATTATATAGTGTTCTTGTTAATTTGAGAACATTCTACAACACTTTTTATCAATCTAAGAACATTCTATAGCTTTTTTGGGGACGTTGTATAATGTTCTTATTAATTATAGAACATTCTATTGTGTTCTTATCAATTTAGGGACTTTGTATAGTGGTCTTATCAATCGTTAGACATTCTTATCAATTTTAGAACGTCATATAGTGTTCTTATCAATTCGAGAACATTTTATAGCGCTTTTTATCAATCTAAGAACATTTTATAGCGCTTTTTATCAATCTAAGAACATTTTATAGCGCTTTTTATCAATCTAAGAACATTTTATAGCGCTTTTTATCAATCTAAGGACATTCTATAGCTTTTGTGGGGACGTTCTATAATGTTCTAATCAATTATACTACATTTTATTGTGTTCTTATTAATCGTGAGACATTCTTATCAATATTAGAACATTATAAAGTGTTCTTATCAATTCTAGAACATTCTATAGCGCTTTATATCAATCTAAGAACATTCTATAACTTTTGTGGGGACGTTGTATAATGTTCCTATCAATTTAGGGATGTTGTATAATGTTCTTACCAATTATAGAACATTTTATTGTGTTCTTATCAATTTAGGGCCTTTGTATAGTGCTGTTATCAATCATGAGACATTCTTATCAATGTTAGAACATTCTATAGCGCTTTTGATCAATTTAAGAACATTCTATAGCGCTTTTTATCAATCTAAAGATATTCTATAGCGCTTTTTATCAATTTAAGAACATTCTATAGCTTTTGTGGGGACGTTCTATAATGTTCTAATCAATTATAGTACATTTTATTGTGTTCTTATCAATCGTGAGACATTCTTATCAATGTTAGAACATTATATAGTGTTCTTATCAATTCGAGAACATTCTATAGCACTTTTGATCAATCTAAGAACATTCTATAGCTTTTGTGGGGACGTTCTATAATGTTCTAATCAATTATAGTACATTTTATTGTGTTCTTATCAATCGTGAGACATTCTTATCAATGTTAGGAACATTATAAAGTGTTCTTATCAATTCTAGGACATTCTATAGCGCTTTTTATCAATCTAAGAAAATTCTATAACTTTTGTGGGGACGTTGTATAATGTTCCTATCAATTTAGGGATGTTGTATAATGTTCTTACCAATTATAGAACATTTTATTATGTTATTATCAATTTAGGGCCTTTGTATAGTGCTGTTATCAATCATTCTATAGCGCTTTTGATCAATTTAAGAACATTCTATAGCGCTTTTTATCAATCTAAGAACATTTTATAGAGCTTTTTATCAATCTAAGGACATTCTATAGCTTTTGTGGGGAAGTTCTATAATGTTCTAATCAATTATAGTACATTTTATTGTGTTCTTATTAATCGTGAGACATTCTTATCAATATTAGGAACATTATAAAGTGTTCTTATCAATTCTAGAACATTCTATAGCGCTTTTTATCAATCTAAGAACATTCTACAGCTCTTGTGGGGACGTTGTATAATGTTCCTATCAATTTAGGGATGTTGTATAATGTTCTTACCAATTATAGAACATTTTATTATGTTATTATCAATTTAGGGCCTTTGTATAGTGCTGTTATCAATCATGAGACATTCTTATCAATGTTAGAACATTCTATAGCGCTTTTGATCAATCTAAGAACATTCTATAGCGCTTTTGATCAATCTAAGAACATTCTATAGCTTTTGTGGGAACGTTCTATAATGTTCTAATCAATTATAGTACATTTTATTGTGTTCTTATCAATCGTGAGACATTCTTATCAATATTAGGAACATTATAAAGTGTTCTTATCAATTCTAGAACATTCTATAGCGCTTTTTATCAATCTAAGAAAATTCTATAACTTTTGTGGGGACGTTGTATAATGTTCCTATCAATTTAGGGATGTTGTATAATGTTCTTACCAATTATAGAACATTTTATTATGTTATTATCAATTTAGGGCCTTTGTATAGTGCTGTTATCAATCATGAGACATTCTTATCAATGTTAGAACATTCTATAGCGCTTTTGATCAATTTAAGAACATTCTATAGCTTTTGTGGGGACGTTCTATAATGTTCTAATCAATTATAGTACATTTTATTGTGTTCTTATCAATCGTGAGACATTCTTATCAATGTTAGAACATTATATAGTGTTCTTATCAATTCGAGAACATTCTATAGCACTTTTGATCAATCTAAGAACATTCTATAGCTTTTGTGGGGACGTTCTATAATGTTCTAATCAATTATAGTACATTTTATTGTGTTCTTATCAATCGTGAGACATTCTTATCAATGTTAGAACGTCGTATAGTGTTTTTATCAATTCGAGAACATTCTATAGCGCTTTTTGTCAATCTAAGAACATTCTATAGCTTTTGTGGGAACGTTCTATAATGTTCTTATCAATTATAGAACATTTTATTGTGTTCTTATCAATCTTGAGACATTCTTATCAATGTTAGAACATTCTATAGCGCTTTTTATCAATCTAAGAACATTTTATAGCGCTTTTTATCAATCTAAGAACATTCCATAATCTTCTTATCAACTCGAAGACGTTCTAGAACATTCTTATAAACTTTTAAAATGGGAATAAACTAAAAAATGTGTGATAAATGATGATTTATTGAAATGTAGAAACTAGGAATGGACAAACCCCGAATACAAACCAGATTTGTAACTCACTTGGCTTGTTTAGAAGTGCTTAGGTCCGAAGTAGAAGTATTCGGAACTCCCTGTCCCGCTCTAAGTCGCAAAGACACGCGTCTCTCGTGATTATCGTACATCCTGGGCGAATCTAATAAAAAAAAAAAATTATATATATATATATATATATATATATATAAATGTATTTTGGGAAATAAGTGTGTTGTTTATATACGCTGACGCTTACCACGTATAACTTCGTCGAGCGTATTTTGCGCAGGCGCGTTTCCACCCGCGGAAACCATTTCCATACGTGCGGAATCGTGCGGCCGCCGCGTTCTCGATTGCGGAGCCGCCGGCGACGAATCGGCCGGAACGACAGCGGCGTGACTTCCGTATCTAGCGCTAGATCTACCGCCTCCGCCGTTTTCTTCGCAGTGATTCCCTCGAGAACCGCCTTAAAAAACGAAAAAACGTTACAATAACTTATATATAGATTTCATCATCATCTTACCGCCGAATTTGAGCATGTTCCAGTCGAACACGTAATCGTACGTGAAACCTTGTCTATGAAATAAAGTCCTAAACAGTTGTCTTAAATAACTATAATCGGGCCTTTCTTCGAACCTCAATTGTCGACAATAATTCAGATAAGTCGGAAATTCTTTGGGATAACCCTGGAAAAACGGGAAAAACGTTTATTCGGAAATGATCGCGTTCCGTATATTCGAATATTTTACCTTACAAAGTTCTTCTATAGGAGTAGACATTTTTTTTTCGGATATACGTTCATACTTTTGCCGTTTATTGGCGGCTTTCAATCCTTGCCAAGGCAGCGAACCCCTGTTGAAATACATTAAAACGTAACCTAACGATTCCAAATCGTCCCTCCTGGATTGTTCGATACCTAAATGCGTATTTATACTAGCATACCTTGCGGTACCTGGAACGGAAAGACGACGACGGCGTGTTAATAAACCGACAAAATATATTTCGGACTAAGACGTACTACATTTAGCCAACAGAAAAAAATATACCGCCACGAAATGTACGAGGAAACGTCGACCGAGAACCCTAGTACGCCCGAGTACATCTCAAACGGCGCCTACACTCTGAAGATGTTTGTGAAAACTTCGGGAAAGACGTGCCTTGGTAGTTTTCGCTTTTCCAATGGAAACTGTCACGATAAATTGACGTTTTGGGCGTCTGCAACTATATACTCCTCCGAGTGGGATAATGTTGGACACCTCGGGACTGCATCCGCCTCGGAAGTATCGGTAAAACTGAGTCTTCCGTGCTCTAAGCTATCTGGGGGGAATGCTTGGCAGCCGAGCTCCAAATGAGCGAACGAAACTCCAAAGAAGGACCAATCTGGACCTTGTAGAGGAGTAGAAGCTATTTAGGAGTATATTCTTCATGCTATGGAGGAGAGTCCGACGACCCGGAGTGCTCTAGGTACTCGAAACAGTCGACCACGTCATTTTTGAGTACCCAGAGCGGTTAGAACACAATGGAATCAAAAAGATTCAAACCAAAACGTCTGATTGGCTTCTCTAATGACTAATGTTAAGCAGGGAACTACGTCAGTAACAAAAAGGCCTTGGATAACCGCTTGGAGATGGTGTCGGACCACCTAGAGTGCCGCAGGTGCACGAAACAGTCGACGACGTCATTTTTGAGTACCCAGAGCGGTTAGAACTCAATGGAATCAAAAAGATTCAGACCAAAACGTCTGATTGGCTTCTCTAATGACTAATGTCGAGTAGGGAACTACGTCAGTAACAAAAAGGCCTTGGATAACCGCTTGGAGATGGAGTCGGACCACCTAAAGTGCCGCAGGTGCTCGAAACAGTCGACCACGTCATTTTTGAGTACCCAGAGCGGTTAGAACTCAATGGAATCAAAAAGATTCAGACCAAAACGTCTGATTGGCTTCTCTAATGACTAATGTCGAGTAGGGAACTACGTCAGTAACAAAAAGGCCTTGGATAACCGCTTGGAGATGGTGTCGGACCACCTAGAGTGCCGCAGGTGCACGAAACAGTCGACGACGTCATTTTTGAGTACCCAGAGCGGTTAGAACACAATGGAATCAAAAAGATTCAGACCAAAACGTCTGATTGGCTTCTCTAATGACTAATGTCAAGCAGGGAACTACGTCAGTAACAAAAAGGCCTTGGATAACCGCTTGGAGATGGTGTCGGACCACCTAGAGTGCCGCAGGTGCACGAAACAGTCGACCACGTCATTTTTGAGTACCCAGAGCGGTTAGAACACAATGGAATCAAAAAGATTCAGACCAAAACGTCTGATTGGCTTCTCTAATGACTAATGTTAAGCAGGGAACTACGTCAGTAACAAAAAGGCCTTGGATAACCGCTTGGAGATGGTGTCGGACCACCTAGAGTGCCGCAGGTGCACGAAACAGTCGACGACGTCATTTTTGAGTACCCAGAGCGGTTAGAACTCAATGGAATCAAAAAGATTCAGACCAAAACGTCTGATTGGCTTCTCTAATGACTAATGTCAAGCAGGGAACTACGTCAGTAACAAAAAGGCCTTGGATAACCGCTTGGAGATGGTGTCGGACCACCTAGAGTGCCGCAGGTGCACGAAACAGTCGACGACGTCATTTTTGAGTACCCAGAGCGATTAGAACTCAATGGAATCAAAAAGATTCAGACCAAAACGTCTGATTGGCTTCTCTAATGACTAATGTCGAGTAGGGAACTACGTCAGTAACAAAAAGGCCTTGGATAACCGCTTGGAGATGGTGTCGGACCACCTAGAGTGCCGCAGGTGCACGAAACAGTCGACGACGTCATTTTTGAGTACCCAGAGCGGTTAGAACTCAATGGAATCAAAAAGATTCAGACCAAAACGTCTGATTGGCTTCTCTAATGACTAATGTCAAGCAGGGAACTACGTCAGTAACAAAAAGGCCTTGGATAACCGCTTGGAGATGGTGTCGGACCACCTAGAGTGCCGCAGGTGCACGAAACAGTCGACGACGTCATTTTTGAGTACCCAGAGCGATTAGAACTCAATGGAATCAAAAAGATTCAGACCAAAACGTCTGGTTGGCTTCTCTAATGACTAATGTCAAGCAGGGAACTACGTCAGTAACAAAAAGGCCTTGGATAACCGCTTGGAGATGGTGTCGGACCACCTAGAGTGCCGCAGGTGCACGAAACAGTCGACGACGTCATTTTTGAGTACCCAGAGCGGTTAGAACTCAATGGAATCAAAAAGATTCAGACCAAAACGTCTGGTTGGCTTCTCTAATGACTAATGTCAAGCAGGGAACTACGTCAGTAACAAAAAGGCCTTGGATAACCGCTTGGAGATGGTGTCGGACGACTCGGAGTGCTCTAGGTGCTCGAAACAGTCGACCACGTCATTTTTGAGTACCCAGAGCGGTTAGAACACAATGGAATCAAAAAGATTCAGACCAAAACGTCTGATTGGCTTCTCTAATGACTAATGTCAAGCAGGGAACTACGTCAGTAACAAAAAGGCCTTGGATAACCGCTTGGAGATGGTGTCGGACGACTCGGAGTGCTCTAGGTGCTCGAAACAGTCGACCACGTCATTTTTGAGTACCCAGAGCGGTTAGGACACAATAGAATCAAAAAGATTCAGACCAAAACGTCTGGTTGGCTTCTCTAATGACTAATGTCAAGTAGGGAACTACGTCAGTAACAAAAAGGCCTTGGATAACCGCTTGGAGATGGTGTCGGACCACCTAGAGTGCCGCAGGTGCACGAAACAGTCGACCACGTCATTTTTGAGTACCCAGAGCGGTTAGAACACAATGGAATCAAAAAGATTCAGACCAAAACGTCTGATTGGCTTCTCTAATGACTAATGTCAAGCAGGGAACTACGTCAGTAACAAAAAGGCCTTGGATAACCGCTTGGAGATGGTGTCGGACGACTCGGTGTGCTCTAGGTGCTCGAAACAGTCGACCACGTCATTTTTGAGTACCCAGAGCGGTTAGAACACAATGGAATCAAAAAGATTCAGACCAAAACGTCTGATTGGCTTCTCTAATGACTAATGTCAAGCAGGGAACTACGTCAGTAACAAAAAGGCCTTGGATAACCGCTTGGAGATGGTGTCGGACGACTCGGAGTGCTCTAGGTGCTCGAAACAGTCGACCACGTCATTTTTGAGTACCCAGAGCGGTTAGAACACAATGGAATCAAAAAGATTCAGACCAAAACGTCTGATTGGCTTCTCTAATGACTAATGTCAAGCAGGGAACTACGTCAGTAACAAAAAGGCCTTGGATAACCGCTTGGAGATGGTGTCGGACGACTCGGAGTGCTCTAGGTGCTCGAAACAGTCGACCACGTCATTTTTGAGTACCCAGAGCGGTTAGGACACAATAGAATCAAAAAGATTCAGACCAAAACGTCTGGTTGGCTTCTCTAATGACTAATGTCAAGTAGGGAACTACGTCAGTAACAAAAAGGCCTTGGATAACCGCTTGGAGATGGAGAGGTTCCTCCGGCCGCCCGCGTTCCTACCATGAACTACGGTCCTTAATCGGAATGTAAAGTTTCATAATCCTCGTTATTAGTCATTTATATGTTAGCCCAATTTAAATACAACATCGTTTAGTCCTTAATACGACCCTGTCGAATATAATGAATCGCTTGACCTTTACTTTGAATTTTTTTCATCAAAGGCTTTTACTTTATGTCGATATTCACTTTAATTGGTAGCGCGGTTGTGTAACTATGTGTCTATAAATAATTTTTATTTAATAAACAATTTTTATTTTAAACGTGTCGAAACGGCGTTAAATAATTTTGCAAATTGTCTCAAATTATCGTCCGGCGGTGGAATTGTTAATTCAAATTTGTTCGGGGCGAAAATAAAACTTTAAAATTTACTTCGAATAGAATATTTAAATAAATAAATTTATTATTATAATTGTGTGTGTGTTTGTAGGTAAAATTGAATTAAATATGATTCGAGTTGTCTTGAAAATAGAAATGACCTTGAGCCGTGAATATAAACGCGATAAGTGTGTCTGGGTTAGGTTAGGTGTCGAAAACCAGTAGCTACCAGAAAGAGTGTTGATACGTTTCCCGAATTGAGGAAAAGTTTATATTTAAATTTGATTCAATGAAAAATGCTTCGAGAAACGAAAAAAAAAAAAAAAAAATCGTTAAAAAGTTGATTAACGATGCGTGCTAAGTATACACTGCCTTACAAAAAATTTATTTCCGATATTAATATCCAGATAGAAATTGTTGGAATATTTGAAATGTGTTTTACGTTTTATTTTGGCTCGAAATACGTTTGGAAGTTATTATCGTTCTTTGAGTATTTCGGGATCAAAATATTGCATATTATCAATCGTTCGATATCAAGGTGGCGCAAAAAATTGCCCCTAATTCGATTCAAGGTCAGAATATTGCGTATTATGAATTTTTTTATATTAAGGTCGCTTGACATGGTCCAAATAAAGTCCTTCAAGGTCAAAATGTGTCATATTATAGTTTTTCTGATATTAAGGCTGCTTAAAATGGTGCAAAAACTACATAGAATCTCTTCCAAGGTCAGAATATTGCATATTATCGTTTTTCTGACATTAAGGCTGCTTAAAATAATGCAAAATAGCATAGAATGGCTTCCAAGGTCAGAATATTGCATATTACGAATTGTTTTATATTAAGGTCGCTTGACATGGTCCAAATAAAGTCCTTCAAGGTCAAAATGTATCATATTATAGTTTTTCTGATATTAAGGCTGCTTTCAAGGTCAGAATATTGCATATTATCAATCGTTCGATATCAAGGTGGCGCAAAAAATTGCCCCTAATTCGAGTCAAGGTCAGAATATTGCGTACTATGAATTTTTTTTGTATTAAGGTCGATTGACATGGTCCAAATAAAGTCCTTCAAGGTCAAAATGTGTCATGTTGTCAGTTGTTTGACATTAAGGCTGCTTAAAATGGTGCAAAAACTACATAGAATCTCTTCCAAGGTCAGAATATTGCATATTATGAATTGTTTTATATTAAGGTCGCTTGACATGGTCCAAATAAAGTCCTTCAAGGTCGAAATGTGTCATATTATAGTTTTTCTGATATTAAGGCTGCTTAAAATGGTGCAAAAACTACATAGAATCTCTTCCAAGGTCAGAATATTGCATATTATGAATTGTTTTATATTAAGGTCGCTTGACATGGTCCAAATAAAGTCCTTCAAGGTCGAAATGTGTCATATTATAGTTTTTCTGATATTAAAGCTGCTTTCAAGGTCAGAATATTGTATATTATGAATTGTTTTATATTAAGGTCGCTTGACATGGTCCAAATAAAGTCCTTCAAGGTCGAAATGTGTCATATTATAGTTTTTCTGATATTAAGGCTGCTTAAAATGGTGCAAAAACTACATAGAATCTCTTCCAAGGTCAGAATATTGCATATTATGAATTGTTTTATATTAAGGTCGCTTGACATGGTCCAAATAAAGTCCTTCAAGGTCGAAATGTGTCATATTATAGTTTTTCTGATATTAAGGCTGCTTAAAATGGTGCAAAAACTACATAGAATCTCTTCCAAGGTCAGAATATTGCATATTATGAATTGTTTTATATTAAGGTCGCTTGACATGGTCCAAATAAAGTCCTTCAAGGTCGAAATGTGTCATATTATAGTTTTTCTGATATTAAGGCTGCTTAAAATGGTGCAAAAACTACATAGAATCTCTTCCAAGGTCAGAATATTGCATATTATGAATTGTTTTATATTAAGGTCGCTTGACATAGTCCAAATAAAGTCCTTCAAGGTCGAAATGTGTCATATTATAGTTTTTCTGATATTAAGGCTGCTTAAAATGGTGCAAAAACTACATAGAATCTCTTCCAAGGTCAGAATATTGCATATTATGAATTGTTTTATATTAAGGTCGCTTGACATGGTCCAAATAAAGTCCTTCAAGGTCGAAATGTGTCATATTATAGTTTTTCTGATATTAAAGCTGCTTTCAAGGTCAGAATATTGTATATTATGAATTGTTTTATATTAAGGTCGCTTGACATGGTCCAAATAAAGTCCTTCAAGGTCGAAATGTGTCATATTATAGTTTTTCTGATATTAAGGCTGCTTAAAATGGTGCAAAAACTACATAGAATCTCTTCCAAGGTCAGAATATTGCATATTATGAATTGTTTTATATTAAGGTCGCTTGACATGGTCCAAATAAAGTCCTTCAAGGTCGAAATGTGTCATATTATAGTTTTTCTGATATTAAGGCTGCTTAAAATGGTGCAAAAACTACATAGAATCTCTTCCAAGGTCAGAATATTGCATATTATGAATTGTTTTATATTAAGGTCGCTTGACATGGTCCAAATAAAGTCCTTCAAGGTCGAAATGTGTCATATTATAGTTTTTCTGATATTAAGGCTGCTTAAAATGGTGCAAAAACTACATAGAATCTCTTCCAAGGTCAGAATATTGCATATTATGAATTGTTTTATATTAAGGTCGCTTGACATGGTCCAAATAAAGTCCTTCAAGGTCGAAATGTGTCATATTATAGTTTTTCTGATATTAAGGCTGCTTAAAATGGTGCAAAAACTACATAGAATCTCTTCCAAGGTCAGAATATTGCATATTATGAATTGTTTTATATTAAGGTCGCTTGACATGGTCCAAATAAAGTCCTTCAAGGTCGAAATGTGTCATATTATAGTTTGTCTGATATTAAGGCTGCTTAAAATGGTGCAAAAACTACATAGAATCTCTTCCAAGGTCAGAATATTGCATATTATGAATTGTTTTATATTAAGGTCGCTTGACATGGTCCAAATAAAGTCCTTCAAGGTCGAAATGTGTCATATTATAGTTTTTCTGATATTAAGGCTGCTTTCAAGGTCAGAATATTGTATATTATGAATTGTTTTATATTAAGGTCGCTTGACATGGTCCAAATAAAGTCCTTCAAGGTCAAAATGTATCATATTATAGTTTTTCTGATATTAAGGCTGCTTTCAAGGTCAGAATATTGCATATTATGGATTGTTTTATATTAAGGTCGTTTGACATGGTCCAAATAAGGTCCTTCAAGGTCAAAATATGTCATATTATCGTTTTTCTGACATTAAGGCTGCTTAAAATAATGCAAAATATCATAGAATGGCTTCAAAGGTCAGAATATTGCATATTACGAATTGTTTTATATTAAGGTCGATTGACATGGTCCAAATAAAGTCCTTCAAGGTCAAAATGTGTCATGTTGTCAGTTGTTTGACATTAAGGCTGCTTAAAATGATGCGAAAATAGCATAGAATCTCTTCCAAGGTCAGAATATTGCACATCATGAACTGTTTCTTATTAATGCTGCTTAAAATTGGGCAAAAATTGCGCATAATTCAATACAAGGTCAGAATATTGCATATTATCATTTTTTTTATATCAAGGTCGCGTGAAAAGGTTCAAATGAATTCTTTTCAAGGTTAAAATGTGTCATATTGTCAATTGTTTGATTTAAGACCGCTTGAAGTGGTGCAAAAACTGCGTACAATTGATTCTTAAATCGAAAAAACGACTTATTGTTAATTATTTAATATTAAAACCACTTGACGAGATTCAAAAATTTTCCAAGGCTGCTTGACGTGGTGCAAAAATTGTATATAATTGCTGCCAAGGTCTGATTATCACATATTATCAATTTTTTGATATCAAGCTCACTTGACAAGGTGCAAAAAAATTTTTAAAGGTCAAATTGTTCCACATCATCAATTGTTTAATATCAAGGCTGCTTTCTATGGTGCAAAGATCACATACAAGGCCAGATTATTGCGCGACATGAATTATTTGATACTGAAACTGCTTGAAATGGCGCAAAAAATTTTTTAAAGGTCAAAATGTTCCACATCATCAATTGTTTAATATCAAGGCTGCTTCATATGGTGCAAAGATCACATACAAGGCCAGATTATTGCGCGACATGAATTATTTGATACTGAAACTGCTTGAAATGGCGCAAAAAAATTTTTAAAGGTCAAAATGTTCCATATCTTCAATTGTTTAATATCAAGGCTGCTTCATATGGTGCAAAGATCACATACAAGGCCAGATTATCGCATGACATGAATTATTTGATACTGAAACTGCTTGAAATGGTGCAAAAAATTGCGCACAAGGTCACTATATGATATATTATCAATTTTATGATACCAAGAAATTGTTTTCAAGTATTTTTAAGGTTAACATTTTTTCTTACAACTACATATTGCTTGTCGGGTACAATACAAGGCTTTCGCTATGGTACCAAGGCTGCCAGCAACCAAAACTACCCCTTTCAACCTACGTATGACCTTTAAACCTCATTTATTTATAGAATTACAGGTTATGTACAATAAAAATTGCACATAACCTATAAAATTGCAATTGTGAGATTTAGCTAAGGTCTTGGAGGGACCCAATGGGACTAAATACCAGATTTGAAGTAACGCAGAGTTTATTTCACACACACAAGCTTTATACGTATCTTAAAACCACCAAAAATCCCACTTTATACGAGGTAAATGATAATAAACTTACCGGTTAAATTTTTATTCTCCTTATAGGGTATGTGTTGGTGGGTCCTTCCGTCTCTGTACTTTTTCGCCAAACCGAAATCGATTATGTAAACGAGGTTGCCCTTTTTGCCCAATCCCATTAGAAAATTATCGGGTTTAATGTCTCTGTGTATGAAGTTTCGAGAATGGATAAAATCGGTGCGCGAGATCAATTGGTCCGCCAATAAAAGTACGGTTTTCAAGGAAAAACGCCTCGAACAAAAATTGAATAGATCTTCCAAAGACGGACCTAGCAATTCCATCACCATTACGTTGTAATCACCCTCGGAACCGCACCATTTTATCACGGGAATACCAACTGAAACAAAACAAGAAAAAAAAAAAAAGGATTAAGGACAATTCCGCGTCTGTCTTAAAGGCTGCTGGACGGATTTTGGTATACAACAAAAAAATCAAATTCGAGATTCTATCTGATCTATTAACAATTAGAAAGTGGCCGGATCATGAAATTTATGACGATGAGTGGAAATCGGATGAAATAATCGACGTAAAAGACCTTGGAGATGAAAAATTACAGCTCCGGGATATTCCACGATGTGAATCGGGTTTTTTAATAAAGCTTGACACTTGATTTTACTTTACGAAATTCCTAGTTGCGGATTTAACAAATGTGTAGGTAACTGATGGCGTGCGGATGTGTATCCGTCGCGTTATAGTTTACGCGACCGTTAGATGGCGTGTGGTACACTCGAAATGTGATGGATAACGACACTTGTTTGTAGTAGCGCTAAATAGGGGTAACTAACCCTTAAAAAAAGGTTATCTACCTGACTCAGAACTATCAGTTTCAACACTAAAAAGGTCTAGAAGTTTCTAAAACAGTCTAGAACGTCCGAAGGCATCCCACAACGTTCAAGGATACTGTTTTATACCTCGTCCACGAAGAAGGTCTTCATTTTTATGTAGTAATCGTACTTTTAACAACTAAAAAGGTTTAAAAGACCTCTAGAAGTTTCTAAAACAGTCTAGAACGTCCGAGGACATCCCACAACGTTCAAGGATACTGTTTTATACCTCGTCCACGAAGAAGGTCTTCATTTTTATGTAGTAATCGTACTTTTAACAACTAAAAAGGTTTAAAAGACCTCTAGAAGTTTCTAAAACAGTCTAGAACGTCCGAAGGCATCTCACAACGTTCAGGGATACTGTTTTATACCTCGTCCACGAAGAAGGTCTTCATTTTTATCTAGTAATCGTACTTTTTGGAACTAAAAAGGTTTAAAAGACCTCTAGAAGTTTCTAAAACAGTCTAGAACGTCCGAAGGCATCCCACAACGTTCAGGGATACTGTTTTATACCTCGTCCACGAAGAAGGTCTTCATTTTTATGTAGTAATCGTACTTTTAACAACTAAAAAGGTTTAAAAGACCTCTAGAAGTTTCTAAAACAGTCTAGAACGTCCGAGGACATCCCACAACGTTCAAGGATACTGTTTTATACCTCGTCCACGAAGAAGGTCTTCATTTTTATGTAGTAATCGTACTTTTAACAACTAAAAAGGTTTAAAAGACCTCTAGAAGTTTCTAAAACAGTCTAGAACGTCCGAGGACATCCCACAACGTTCAAGGATACTGTTTTATACCTCGTCCACGAAGAAGGTCTTCATTTTTATGTAGTAATCGTACTTTTTGGAACTAAAAAGGTTTAAAAGACCTCTAGAAGTTTCTAAAACAGTCTAGAACGTCCGAAGGCATCCCACAACGTTCAGGGATACTGTTTTATACCTCGTCCACGAAGAAGGTCTTCATTTTTATCTAGTAATCGTACTTTTTGGAACTAAAAAGGTTTAAAAGACCTCTAGAAGTTTCTAAAACAGTCTAGAACGTCCGAAGGCATCCCACAACGTTCAAGGATACTGTTTTATACCTCGTCCACGAAGAAGGTCTTCATTTTTATGTAGTAATCGTACTTTTAACAACTAAAAAGGTTTAAAAGACCTCTAGAAGTTTCTAAAACAGTCTAGAACGTCCGAAGGCATCCCACAACGTTCAAGGATACTGTTTCATACCTCGTCCACGAAGAAAGTCTTCATTTTTATGTAGTAATCGTACTTTTTGGAACTAAAAAGGTTTAAAAGACCTCTAGAAGTTTCTAAAACAGTCTAGAACGTCCGAGGACATCCCACAACGTTCAAGGATACTGTTTTATACCTCGTCCACGAAGAAGGTCTTCATTTTTATGTAGTAATCGTACTTTTTGGAACTAAGAAGTTTTAAAAGACCTCTAGAAGTTTCTAAAACAGTCTAGAACGTTCGAGGGCATCCCACAAAGTTCCAGGATACTTTTTTATACCTCGTCCACGAAGAAGGTCTTCATTTTTATCTAGTAATCGTACTTTTTGGAACTAAAAAGGTTTAAAAGACCTCTAGAAGTTTCTAAAACAGTCTAGAACGTCCGAAGGCATCCCACAACGTTCAGGGATACTGTTTTATACCTCGTCCACGAAGAAGGTCTTCATTTTTATGTAGTAATCGTACTTTTAACAACTAAAAAGGTTTAAAAGACCTCTAGAAGTTTCTAAAACAGTCTAGAACGTCCGAGGACATCCCACAACGTTCAGGGATACTGTTTTATACCTCGTCCACGAAGAAGGTCTTCATTTTTATCTAGTAATCGTACTTTTTGGAACTAAAAAGGTTTAAAAGACCTCTAGAAGTTTCTAAAACAGTCTAGAACGTCCGAAGGCATCCCACAACGTTCAGGGATACTGTTTTATACCTCGTCCACGAAGAAGGTCTTCATTTTTATGTAGTAATCGTACTTTTAACAACTAAAAAGGTTTAAAAGACCTCTAGAAGTTTCTAAAACAGTCTAGAACGTCCGAGGACATCCCACAACGTTCAAGGATACTGTTTTATACCTCGTCCACGAAGAAGGTCTTCATTTTTATGTAGTAATCGTACTTTTTGGAACTAAGAAGTTTTAAAAGACCTCTAGAAGTTTCTAAAACAGTCTAGAACGTTCGAGGGCATCCCACAAAGTTCCAGGATACTTTTTTATACCTCGTCCACGAAGAAGGTCTTCATTTTTATCTAGTAATCGTACTTTTTGGAACTAAAAAGGTTTAAAAGACCTCTAGAAGTTTCTAAAACAGTCTAGAACGTCCGAAGGCATCCCACAACGTTCAGGGATACTGTTTTATACCTCGTCCACGAAGAAGGTCTTCATTTTTATGTAGTAATCGTACTTTTAACAACTAAAAAGGTTTAAAAGACCTCTAGAAGTTTCTAAAACAGTCTAGAACGTCCGAAGGCATCCCACAACGTTCAAGGATACTGTTTCATACCTCGTCCACGAAGAAAGTCTTCATTTTTATGTAGTAATCGTACTTTTAACAACTAAAAAGGTTTAAAAGACCTCTAGAAGTTTCTAAAACAGTCTAGAACGTCCGAGGACATCCCACAACGTTCAAGGATACTGTTTTATACCTCGTCCACGAAGAAGGTCTTCATTTTTATGTAGTAATCGTACTTTTTGGAACTAAGAAGTTTTAAAAGACCTCTAGAAGTTTCTAAAACAGTCTAGAACGTCCGAAGGCATCCCACAACGTTCAAGGATACTGTTTTATACCTCGTCCACGAAGAAGGTCTTCATTTTTATGTAGTAATCGTACTTTTAACAACTAAAAAGGTTTAAAAGACCTCTAGAAGTTTCTAAAACAGTCTAGAACGTCCGAAGGCATCCCACAACGTTCAGGGATACTGTTTTATACCTCGTCCACGAAGAAGGTCTTCATTTTTATGTAGTAATCGTACTTTTAACAACTAAAAAGGTTTAAAAGACCTCTAGAAGTTTCTAAAACAGTCTAGAACGTCCGAGGACATCCCACAACGTTCAGGGATACTGTTTTATACCTCGTCCACGAAGAAGGTCTTCATTTTTATCTAGTAATCGTACTTTTTGGAACTAAAAAGGTTTAAAAGACCTCTAGAAGTTTCTAAAACAGTCTAGAACGTCCGAAGGCATCCCACAACGTTCAAGGATACTGTTTCATACCTCGTCCACGAAGAAGGTCTTCATTTTTATGTAGTAATCGTACTTTTAACAACTAAAAAGGTTTAAAAGACCTCTAGAAGTTTCTAAAACAGTCTAGAACGTCCGAGGACATCCCACAACGTTCAAGGATACTGTTTTATACCTCGTCCACGAAGAAGGTCTTCATTTTTATGTAGTAATCGTACTTTTTGGAACTAAGAAGTTTTAAAAGACCTCTAGAAGTTTCTAAAACAGTCTAGAACGTTCGAGGGCATCCCACAAAGTTCCAGGATACTTTTTTATACCTCGTCCACGAAGAAGGTCTTCATTTTTATCTAGTAATCGTACTTTTTGGAACTAAAAAGGTTTAAAAGACCTCTAGAAGTTTCTAAAACAGTCTAGAACGTCCGAAGGCATCCCACAACGTTCAGGGATACTGTTTTATACCTCGTCCACGAAGAAGGTCTTCATTTTTATGTAGTAATCGTACTTTTAACAACTAAAAAGGTTTAAAAGACCTCTAGAAGTTTCTAAAACAGTCTAGAACGTCCGAGGACATCCCACAACGTTCAAGGATACTGTTTTATACCTCGTCCACGAAGAAGGTCTTCATTTTTATGTAGTAATCGTACTTTTAACAACTAAAAAGGTTTAAAAGACCTCTAGAAGTTTCTAAAACAGTCTAGAACGTCCGAGGACATCCCACAACGTTCAAGGATACTGTTTTATACCTCGTCCACGAAGAAGGTCTTCATTTTTATGTAGTAATCGTACTTTTAACAACTAAAAAGGTTTAAAAGACCTCTAGAAGTTTCTAAAACAGTCTAGAACGTCCGAGGACATCCCACAACGTTCAAGGATACTGTTTTATACCTCGTCCACGAAGAAGGTCTTCATTTTTATGTAGTAATCGTACTTTTTGGAACTAAGAAGTTTTAAAAGACCTCTAGAAGTTTCTAAAACAGTCTAGAACGTCCGAAGGCATCCCACAACGTTCAAGGATACTGTTTTATACCTCGTCCACGAAGAAGGTCTTCATTTTTATGTAGTAATCGTACTTTTAACAACTAAAAAGGTTTAAAAGACCTCTAGAAGTTTCTAAAACAGTCTAGAACGTCCGAAGGCATCCCACAACGTTCAGGGATACTGTTTTATACCTCGTCCACGAAGAAGGTCTTCATTTTTATGTAGTAATCGTACTTTTTGGAACTAAGAAGTTTTAAAAGACCTCTAGAAGTTTCTAAAACAGTCTAGAACGTCCGAAGGCATCCCACAACGTTCAAGGATACTGTTTTATACCTCGTCCACGAAGAAGGTCTTCATTTTTATGTAGTAATCGTACTTTTAACAACTAAAAAGGTTTAAAAGACCTCTAGAAGTTTCTAAAACAGTCTAGAACGTCCGAGGACATCCCACAACGTTCAGGGATACTGTTTTATACCTCGTCCACGAAGAAGGTCTTCATTTTTATCTAGTAATCGTACTTTTTGGAACTAAAAAGGTTTAAAAGACCTCTAGAAGTTTCTAAAACAGTCTAGAACGTCCGAAGGCATCCCACAACGTTCAAGGATACTGTTTCATACCTCGTCCACGAAGAAGGTCTTCATTTTTATGTAGTAATCGTACTTTTAACAACTAAAAAGGTTTAAAAGACCTCTAGAAGTTTCTAAAACAGTCTAGAACGTCCGAGGACATCCCACAACGTTCAAGGATACTGTTTTATACCTCGTCCACGAAGAAGGTCTTCATTTTTATGTAGTAATCGTACTTTTTGGAACTAAGAAGTTTTAAAAGACCTCTAGAAGTTTCTAAAACAGTCTAGAACGTTCGAGGGCATCCCACAAAGTTCCAGGATACTTTTTTATACCTCGTCCACGAAGAAGGTCTTCATTTTTATCTAGTAATCGTACTTTTTGGAACTAAAAAGGTTTAAAAGACCTCTAGAAGTTTCTAAAACAGTCTAGAACGTCCGAAGGCATCCCACAACGTTCAGGGATACTGTTTTATACCTCGTCCACGAAGAAGGTCTTCATTTTTATGTAGTAATCGTACTTTTAACAACTAAAAAGGTTTAAAAGACCTCTAGAAGTTTCTAAAACAGTCTAGAACGTCCGAGGACATCCCACAACGTTCAAGGATACTGTTTTATACCTCGTCCACGAAGAAGGTCTTCATTTTTATGTAGTAATCGTACTTTTAACAACTAAAAAGGTTTAAAAGACCTCTAGAAGTTTCTAAAACAGTCTAGAACGTCCGAGGACATCCCACAACGTTCAAGGATACTGTTTTATACCTCGTCCACGAAGAAGGTCTTCATTTTTATGTAGTAATCGTACTTTTAACAACTAAAAAGGTTTAAAAGACCTCTAGAAGTTTCTAAAACAGTCTAGAACGTCCGAGGACATCCCACAACGTTCAAGGATACTGTTTTATACCTCGTCCACGAAGAAGGTCTTCATTTTTATGTAGTAATCGTACTTTTTGGAACTAAGAAGTTTTAAAAGACCTCTAGAAGTTTCTAAAACAGTCTAGAACGTCCGAAGGCATCCCACAACGTTCAAGGATACTGTTTTATACCTCGTCCACGAAGAAGGTCTTCATTTTTATGTAGTAATCGTACTTTTAACAACTAAAAAGGTTTAAAAGACCTCTAGAAGTTTCTAAAACAGTCTAGAACGTCCGAAGGCATCCCACAACGTTCAGGGATACTGTTTTATACCTCGTCCACGAAGAAGGTCTTCATTTTTATGTAGTAATCGTACTTTTTGGAACTAAAAAGGTTTAAAAGACCTCTAGAAGTTTCTAAAACAGTCTAGAACGTCCGAGGACATCCCACAACGTTCAGGGATACTGTTTTATACCTCGTCCACGAAGAAGGTCTTCATTTTTATGTAGTAATCGTACTTTTAACAACTAAAAAGGTTTAAAAGACCTCTAGAAGTTTCTAAAACAGTCTAGAACGTCCGAGGACATCCCACAACGTTCAAGGATACTGTTTTATACCTCGTCCACGAAGAAGGTCTTCATTTTTATGTAGTAATCGTACTTTTAACAACTAAAAAGGTTTAAAAGACCTCTAGAAGTTTCTAAAACAGTCTAGAACGTCCGAAGGCATCCCACAACGTTCAGGGATACTGTTTTATACCTCGTCCACGAAGAAGGTCTTCATTTTTATGTAGTAATCGTACTTTTTGGAACTAAAAAGGTTTAAAAGACCTCTAGAAGTTTCTAAAACAGTCTAGAACGTCCGAGGACATCCCACAACGTTCAGGGATACTGTTTTATACCTCGTCCACGAAGAAGGTCTTCATTTTTATGTAGTAATCGTACTTTTAACAACTAAAAAGGTTTAAAAGACCTCTAGAAGTTTCTAAAACAGTCTAGAACGTCCGAGGACATCCCACAACGTTCAAGGATACTGTTTTATACCTCGTCCACGAAGAAGGTCTTCATTTTTATGTAGTAATCGTACTTTTTGGAACTAAGAAGTTTTAAAAGACCTCTAGAAGTTTCTAAAACAGTCTAGAACGTTCGAGGGCATCCCACAAAGTTCCAGGATACTTTTTTATACCTCGTCCACGAAGAAGGTCTTCATTTTTATCTAGTAATCGTACTTTTTGGAACTAAAAAGGTTTAAAAGACCTCTAGAAGTTTCTAAAACAGTCTAGAACGTCCGAAGGCATCCCACAACGTTCAGGGATACTGTTTTATACCTCGTCCACGAAGAAGGTCTTCATTTTTATGTAGTAATCGTACTTTTAACAACTAAAAAGGTTTAAAAGACCTCTAGAAGTTTCTAAAACAGTCTAGAACGTCCGAGGACATCCCACAACGTTCAAGGATACTGTTTTATACCTCGTCCACGAAGAAGGTCTTCATTTTTATGTAGTAATCGTACTTTTTGGAACTAAAAAGGTTTAAAAGACCTCTAGAAGTTTCTAAAACAGTCTAGAACGTCCGAAGGCATCCCACAACGTTCAGGGATACTGTTTTATACCTCGTCCACGAAGAAGGTCTTCATTTTTATCTAGTAATCGTACTTTTTGGAACTAAAAAGGTTTAAAAGACCTCTAGAAGTTTCTAAAACAGTCTAGAACGTCCGAGGACATCCCACAACGTTCAAGGATACTGTTTTATACCTCGTCCACGAAGAAGGTCTTCATTTTTATGTAGTAATCGTACTTTTAACAACTAAAAAGGTTTAAAAGACCTCTAGAAGTTTCTAAAACAGTCTAGAACGTCCGAGGACATCCCACAACGTTCAAGGATACTGTTTTATACCTCGTCCACGAAGAAGGTCTTCATTTTTATGTAGTAATCGTACTTTTAACAACTAAAAAGGTTTAAAAGACCTCTAGAAGTTTCTAAAACAGTCTAGAACGTCCGAGGACATCCCACAACGTTCAAGGATACTGTTTTATACCTCGTCCACGAAGAAGGTCTTCATTTTTATGTAGTAATCGTACTTTTAATAACTAAAAAGGTTGAAAGGACCTCTAGAAGTTTCTAAAACAGTCTAGAACGTCCGAGGACATCCCACAACGTTCAAGGATACTGTTTTATACCTCGTCCACGAGGAAAGTCTTCATTTTTATGTAGTAATCGTACTTTTAACAACTAAAAAGGTTTAAAAGACCTCTAGAAGTTTCTAAAACAGTCTAGAACGTCCGAGGACATCCCACAACGTTCAAGGATACTGTTTTATACCTCGTCCACGAAGAAGGTCTTCATTTTTATGTAGTAATCGTACTTTTAACAACTAAAAAGGTTTAAAAGACCTCTAGAAGTTTCTAAAACAGTCTAGAACGTCCGAGAGCATCCCACAACGTTCCAGGATACTGTTTCATACCTCGTCCACGAAGAAGGTCTTCATTTTTATGTAGTAATCGTACTTTTAACAACTAAAAAGGTTTAAAAGACCTCTAGAAGTTTCTAAAACAGTCTAGAACGTCCGAGAGCATCCCACAACGTTCAAGGATACTGTTTTATACCTCGTCCACGAAGAAGGTCTTCATTTTTATGTAGTAATCGTACTTTTAACAACTAAAAAGGTTTAAAAGACCTCTAGAAGTTTCTAAAACAGTCTAGAACGTCCGAGAGCATCCCACAACGTTCCAGGATACTGTTTCATACCTCGTCCACGAAGAAGGTCTTCATTTTTATGTAGTAATCGTACTTTTAACAACTAAAAAGGTTTAAAAGACCTCTAGAAGTTTCTAAAACAGTCTAGAACGTCCGAGGACATCCCACAACGTTCAAGGATACTGTTTTATACCTCGTCCACGAAGAAGGTCTTCATTTTTATGTAGTAATCGTACTTTTAATAACTAAAAAGGTTGAAAGGACCTCTAGAAGTTTCTAAAACAGTCTAGAACGTCTGAGGGCATCCCACAAAGTTCCAGGATACTGTTTCATACCTCGTCCACGAGGAAGGTTTTCATTTTTATGTAGTAATCGTACTTTTTGCAACTAAAAAGGTTTAAAAGACCTCTAGAAGTTTCTAAAACAGTCTAGAACGTTCGAGGGCATCCCACAAAGTTCCAGGATACTTTTTTATACCTCGTCCACGAAGAAGGTCTTCATTTTTATCTAGTAATCGTACTTTTTGGTACTAAAAAGGTTTAAAAGACCTCTAGAAGTTTCTAAAACAGTCTAGAACGTCCGAAGGCATCCCACAACGTTCAGGGATACTGTTTTATACCTCGTCCACGAAGAAGGTCTTCATTTTTATGTAGTAATCGTACTTTTAACAACTAAAAAGGTTTAAAAGACCTCTAGAAGTTTCTAAAACAGTCTAGAACGTTCGAGGGCATCCCACAAAGTTCCAGGATACTTTTTTATACCTCGTCCACGAAGAAGGTCTTCATTTTTATGTAGTAATCGTACTTTTAACAACTAAAAAGGTTTAAAAGACCTCTAGAAGTTTCTAAAACAGTCTAGAACGTCCGAGGACATCCCACAAAGTTCCAGGATACCGTTTTATACCTCGTCCACGAAGAAGGTTTTCATTTTTATCTAGTAATCGTACTTTTTGGAACTAAAAAGGTTGAAAAGACCTCTAGAGAAGTTTCTAAAACAATTTAGAACGTTCGAGGGCATCCCACAAAGTTCCAGGATACTGTTTCATACCTTGTCCACGAAGAAGGTTTTCATTTTTATCTAGTAATCGTACTTTTTGGAACTAAAGAGGTTGAAAAGACTTCTAGAAGTTTCTAAAACAGTCTAGAACGTCCGAGAGCATCCCACAACGTTCCAGGATACTGTTTCATACCTCGTCCACGAAGAAGGTTTTCATTTTTATCTAGTAATCGTACTTTTTGGAACTAAAGAGGTTGAAAAGACTTCTAGAAGTTTCTAAAACAGTCTAGAACGTTCGAGGGCATCCCACAAAGTTCCAAAATACTGTTTTATACCTCGTCCACGAAGAAGGTTTTCATTTTTATCTAGTAATCGTACTTTTTGGAACTAAAGAGGTTGAAAAGACTTCTAGAAGTTTCTAAAACAGTCTAGAACGTCCGAGAGCATCCCACAACGTTCCAGGATACTGTTTCATACCTCGTCCACGAAGAAGGTTTTCATTTTTATCTAGTAATCGTACTTTTTGGAACTAAAGAGGTTGAAAAGACTTCTAGAAGTTTCTAAAACAGTCTAGAACGTCCGAGAGCATCCCACAACGTTCCAGGATACTGTTTCATACCTCGTCCACGAAGAAGGTTTTCATTTTTATCTAGTAATCGTACTTTTTGGAACTAAAGAGGTTGAAAAGACCTCTAGAAGTTTCTAAAACAGTCTAGAACGTCCGAGGACATCCCACAACGTTCAAGGATACTGTTTTATACCTCGTCCACGAAGAAGGTCTTCATTTTTATGTAGTAATCGTACTTTTAACAACTAAAAAGGTTTAAAAGACCTCTAGAAGTTTCTAAAACAGTCTAGAACGTCCGAGGACATCCCACAACGTTCAAGGATACTGTTTTATACCTCGTCCACGAAGAAGGTCTTCATTTTTATGTAGTAATCGTACTTTTAACAACTAAAAAGGTTTAAAAGACCTCTAGAAGTTTCTAAAACAGTCTAGAACGTCCGAGGACATCCCACAACGTTCAAGGATACTGTTTTATACCTCGTCCACGAAGAAGGTCTTCATTTTTATGTAGTAATCGTACTTTTAACAACTAAAAAGGTTTAAAAGACCTCTAGAAGTTTCTAAAACAGTCTAGAACGTCCGAGAGCATCCCACAACGTTCCAGGATACTGTTTCATACCTCGTCCACGAAGAAGGTCTTCATTTTTATGTAGTAATCGTACTTTTAACAACTAAAAAGGTTTAAAAGACCTCTAGAAGTTTCTAAAACAGTCTAGAACGTCCGAGAGCATCCCACAACGTTCAAGGATACTGTTTTATACCTCGTCCACGAAGAAGGTCTTCATTTTTATGTAGTAATCGTACTTTTAACAACTAAAAAGGTTTAAAAGACCTCTAGAAGTTTCTAAAACAGTCTAGAACGTCCGAGAGCATCCCACAACGTTCCAGGATACTGTTTCATACCTCGTCCACGAAGAAGGTCTTCATTTTTATGTAGTAATCGTACTTTTAACAACTAAAAAGGTTTAAAAGACCTCTAGAAGTTTCTAAAACAGTCTAGAACGTCCGAGGACATCCCACAACGTTCAAGGATACTGTTTTATACCTCGTCCACGAAGAAGGTCTTCATTTTTATGTAGTAATCGTACTTTTAATAACTAAAAAGGTTGAAAGGACCTCTAGAAGTTTCTAAAACAGTCTAGAACGTCTGAGGGCATCCCACAAAGTTCCAGGATACTGTTTCATACCTCGTCCACGAGGAAGGTTTTCATTTTTATGTAGTAATCGTACTTTTTGCAACTAAAAAGGTTTAAAAGACCTCTAGAAGTTTCTAAAACAGTCTAGAACGTTCGAGGGCATCCCACAAAGTTCCAGGATACTTTTTTATACCTCGTCCACGAAGAAGGTCTTCATTTTTATCTAGTAATCGTACTTTTTGGTACTAAAAAGGTTTAAAAGACCTCTAGAAGTTTCTAAAACAGTCTAGAACGTCCGAAGGCATCCCACAACGTTCAGGGATACTGTTTTATACCTCGTCCACGAAGAAGGTCTTCATTTTTATGTAGTAATCGTACTTTTAACAACTAAAAAGGTTTAAAAGACCTCTAGAAGTTTCTAAAACAGTCTAGAACGTTCGAGGGCATCCCACAAAGTTCCAGGATACTTTTTTATACCTCGTCCACGAAGAAGGTCTTCATTTTTATGTAGTAATCGTACTTTTAACAACTAAAAAGGTTTAAAAGACCTCTAGAAGTTTCTAAAACAGTCTAGAACGTCCGAGGACATCCCACAAAGTTCCAGGATACCGTTTTATACCTCGTCCACGAAGAAGGTTTTCATTTTTATCTAGTAATCGTACTTTTTGGAACTAAAAAGGTTGAAAAGACCTCTAGAGAAGTTTCTAAAACAATTTAGAACGTTCGAGGGCATCCCACAAAGTTCCAGGATACTGTTTCATACCTTGTCCACGAAGAAGGTTTTCATTTTTATCTAGTAATCGTACTTTTTGGAACTAAAGAGGTTGAAAAGACTTCTAGAAGTTTCTAAAACAGTCTAGAACGTCCGAGAGCATCCCACAACGTTCCAGGATACTGTTTCATACCTCGTCCACGAAGAAGGTTTTCATTTTTATCTAGTAATCGTACTTTTTGGAACTAAAGAGGTTGAAAAGACTTCTAGAAGTTTCTAAAACAGTCTAGAACGTTCGAGGGCATCCCACAAAGTTCCAAAATACTGTTTTATACCTCGTCCACGAAGAAGGTTTTCATTTTTATCTAGTAATCGTACTTTTTGGAACTAAAGAGGTTGAAAAGACTTCTAGAAGTTTCTAAAACAGTCTAGAACGTCCGAGAGCATCCCACAACGTTCCAGGATACTGTTTCATACCTCGTCCACGAAGAAGGTTTTCATTTTTATCTAGTAATCGTACTTTTTGGAACTAAAGAGGTTGAAAAGACTTCTAGAAGTTTCTAAAACAGTCTAGAACGTCCGAGAGCATCCCACAACGTTCCAGGATACTGTTTCATACCTCGTCCACGAAGAAGGTTTTCATTTTTATCTAGTAATCGTACTTTTTGGAACTAAAGAGGTTGAAAAGACTTCTAGAAGTTTCTAAAACAGTCTAGAACGTCCGAGAGCATCCCACAACGTTCCAGGATACTGTTTCATACCTCGTCCACGAAGAAGGTTTTCATTTTTATCTAGTAATCGTACTTTTTGGAACTAAAGAGGTTGAAAAGACCTCTAGAAGTTTCTAAAACAGTCTAGAACGTCCGAGGACATCCCACAACGTTCAAGGATACTGTTTTATACCTCGTCCACGAAGAAGGTCTTCATTTTTATGTAGTAATCGTACTTTTAACAACTAAAAAGGTTTAAAAGACCTCTAGAAGTTTCTAAAACAGTCTAGAACGTCCGACGACATCCCACAACGTTCAAGGATACTGTTTTATACCTCGTCCACGAAGAAGGTCTTCATTTTTATGTAGTAATCGTACTTTTAACAACTAAAAAGGTTTAAAAGACCTCTAGAAGTTTCTAAAACAGTCTAGAACGTCCGAGGACATCCCACAACGTTCAAGGATACTGTTTTATACCTCGTCCACGAAGAAGGTCTTCATTTTTATGTAGTAATCGTACTTTTAATAACTAAAAAGGTTGAAAGGACCTCTAGAAGTTTCTAAAACAGTCTAGAACGTCTGAGGGCATCCCACAAAGTTCCAGGATACTGTTTCATACCTCGTCCACGAGGAAGGTTTTCATTTTTATGTAGTAATCGTACTTTTTGCAACTAAAAAGGTTTAAAAGACCTCTAGAAGTTTCTAAAACAGTCTAGAACGTTCGAGGGCATCCCACAAAGTTCCAGGATACTTTTTTATACCTCGTCCACGAAGAAGGTCTTCATTTTTATCTAGTAATCGTACTTTTTGGTACTAAAAAGGTTTAAAAGACCTCTAGAAGTTTCTAAAACAGTCTAGAACGTCCGAAGGCATCCCACAACGTTCAGGGATACTGTTTTATACCTCGTCCACGAAGAAGGTCTTCATTTTTATGTAGTAATCGTACTTTTAACAACTAAAAAGGTTTAAAAGACCTCTAGAAGTTTCTAAAACAGTCTAGAACGTTCGAGGGCATCCCACAAAGTTCCAGGATACTTTTTTATACCTCGTCCACGAAGAAGGTCTTCATTTTTATGTAGTAATCGTACTTTTAACAACTAAAAAGGTTTAAAAGACCTCTAGAAGTTTCTAAAACAGTCTAGAACGTCCGAGGACATCCCACAAAGTTCCAGGATACCGTTTTATACATCGTCCACGAAGAAGGTTTTCATTTTTATCTAGTAATCGTACTTTTTGGAACTAAAAAGGTTGAAAAGACCTCTAGAGAAGTTTCTAAAACAATTTAGAACGTTCGAGGGCATCCCACAAAGTTCCAGGATACTGTTTCATACCTTGTCCACGAAGAAGGTTTTCATTTTTATCTAGTAATCGTACTTTTTGGAACTAAAGAGGTTGAAAAGACTTCTAGAAGTTTCTAAAACAGTCTAGAACGTCCGAGAGCATCCCACAACGTTCCAGGATACTGTTTCATACCTCGTCCACGAAGAAGGTTTTCATTTTTATCTAGTAATCGTACTTTTTGGAACTAAAGAGGTTGAAAAGACTTCTAGAAGTTTCTAAAACAGTCTAGAACGTTCGAGGGCATCCCACAAAGTTCCAAAATACTGTTTTATACCTCGTCCACGAAGAAGGTTTTCATTTTTATCTAGTAATCGTACTTTTTGGAACTAAAGAGGTTGAAAAGACTTCTAGAAGTTTCTAAAACAGTCTAGAACGTCCGAGAGCATCCCACAACGTTCCAGGATACTGTTTCATACCTCGTCCACGAAGAAGGTTTTCATTTTTATCTAGTAATCGTACTTTTTGGAACTAAAGAGGTTGAAAAGACTTCTAGAAGTTTCTAAAACAGTCTAGAACGTCCGAGAGCATCCCACAACGTTCCAGGATACTGTTTCATACCTCGTCCACGAAGAAGGTTTTCATTTTTATCTAGTAATCGTACTTTTTGGAACTAAAGAGGTTGAAAAGACTTCTAGAAGTTTCTAAAACAGTCTAGAACGTCCGAGAGCATCCCACAACGTTCCAGGATACTGTTTCATACCTCATCCACGAAGAAGGTTTTCATTTTTATCTAGTAATCGTACTTTTTGGAACTAAAGAGGTTGAAAAGACCTCTAGAAGTTTCTAAAACAGTCTAGAACGTCCGAGGACATCCCACAACGTTCAAGGATACTGTTTTATACCTCGTCCACGAAGAAGGTCTTCATTTTTATCTAGTAATCGTACTTTTTGGAACTAAAGAGGTTGAAAAGACTTCTAGAAGTTTCTAAAACAGTCTAGAACGTCCGAGAGCATCCCACAACGTTCCAGGATACTGTTTCATACCTCGTCCACGAAGAAGGTTTTCATTTTTATCTAGTAATCGTACTTTTTGGAACTAAAGAGGTTGAAAAGACTTCTAGAAGTTTCTAAAACAGTCTAGAACGTCCGAGAGCATCCCACAACGTTCCAGGATACTGTTTCATACCTCGTCCACGAAGAAGGTTTTCATTTTTATCTAGTAATCGTACTTTTTGGAACTAAAGAGGTTGAAAAGACTTCTAGAAGTTTCTAAAACAGTCTAGAACGTCCGAGAGCATCCCACAACGTTCCAGGATACTGTTTCATACCTCATCCACGAAGAAGGTTTTCATTTTTATCTAGTAATCGTACTTTTTGGAACTAAAGAGGTTGAAAAGACCTCTAGAAGTTTCTAAAACAGTCTAGAACGTCCGAGGACATCCCACAACGTTCAAGGATACTGTTTTATACCTCGTCCACGAAGAAGGTCTTCATTTTTATCTAGTAATCGTACTTTTTGGAACTAAAGAGGTTGAAAAGACTTCTAGAAGTTTCTAAAACAGTCTAGAACGTCCGAGAGCATCCCACAACGTTCCAGGATACTGTTTCATACCTCGTCCACGAAGAAGGTTTTCATTTTTATCTAGTAATCGTACTTTTTGGAACTAAAGAGGTTGAAAAGACTTCTAGAAGTTTCTAAAACAGTCTAGAACGTCCGAGAGCATCCCACAACGTTCCAGGATACTGTTTCATACCTCGTCCACGAAGAAGGTTTTCATTTTTATCTAGTAATCGTACTTTTTGGAACTAAAGAGGTTGAAAAGACCTCTAGAAGTTTCTAAAACAGTCTAGAACGTCCGAGGACATCCCACAACGTTCAAGGATACTGTTTTATACCTCGTCCACGAAGAAGGTCTTCATTTTTATCTAGTAATCGTACTTTTTGGAACTAAAGAGGTTGAAAAGACTTCTAGAAGTTTCTAAAACAGTCTAGAACGTCCGAGAGCATCCCACAACGTTCCAGGATACTGTTTCATACCTCGTCCACGAAGAAGGTTTTCATTTTTATCTAGTAATCGTACTTTTTGGAACTAAAGAGGTTGAAAAGACTTCTAGAAGTTTCTAAAACAGTCTAGAACGTCCGAGAGCATCCCACAACGTTCCAGGATACTGTTTCATACCTCGTCCACGAAGAAGGTTTTCATTTTTATCTAGTAATCGTACTTTTTGGAACTAAAGAGGTTGAAAAGACTTCTAGAAGTTTCTAAAACAGTCTAGAACGTCCGAGAGCATCCCACAACGTTCCAGGATACTGTTTCATACCTCGTCCACGAAGAAGGTTTTCATTTTTATCTAGTAATCGTACTTTTTGGAACTAAAGAGGTTGAAAAGACTTCTAGAAGTTTCTAAAACAGTCTAGAACGTTCGAGGGCATCCCACAAAGTTCCAAAATACTGTTTTATACCTCGTCCATGAACAACGGATAAGGCAATGAAAGAATAAGAAATAGAAAAACGAATTTTCAATTTTTTTTCAACGATTTCTATTGAATATAAGTTGATAAATGATAGATTATATAAAATGATAAAGAACGACCCTGTATAATGCAGTCAAAAGCACAAAATTACGTACAAGCGACACATGACAAATAATAAACTATTAATGTTATGGTTATGTTGAGCGTATTGACTGAAGAGCTTATGTAAGGTCAAAGTACTGTATTGTCTGTCGTGAGAGAATTTCACTGTTTGTACTTTTGGATTTTCGATGTTTTGTACGTTGAATTGGGTTAGAACGCAAACAATTATTTCGAAAATTTAATGACGTTTTTAACAAATAAATAATAGACAAACAATTAATTGTCGAAATATGTTTATGAATATATATATATATATATATATATATATATATATATATATATATATATATATATATATATATATATATATTATTGAAAATAGTTCGTTTCTTCTATACTCAAAAATAACCTCACAATATGTAGTAAACGCTGTTTCTCGTCCACGAAGAAGGTTCCAGATTTTAACCAAACGTCCTACTTTTAAAGATGTGAAGTCTTAAAGTGCCGCCCTCAAAAAGTTTCTAGAACACTTTCGTTTTTACTTTTTGGTTGTACTTTTTGCAAATAGAAAGGTTAAAAATACTTCTAGAAGTTTCTAAAACAGTCTAGAACGTCCGAGGGCATCCCACAAAGTTCCAGGATACTGTTTCATACCTCGTCCACGAAGAAGGTTTTCATTTTTATCTAGTAATCGTACTTTTTGGAACTAAAGAGGTTGAAAAGACTTCTAGAAGTTTCTAAAACAGTCTAGAACGTCCGAGGGCATCCCACAACGTTCCAGGATACTTTTTTATACCTCGTCCACGAAGAAGGTCTTCATTTTTATCTAGTAATCGTACTTTTTGGAACTAAAAAGGTTGAAAGGACCTCTAGAAGTTTCTAAAACAGTCTAGAACGTCTGAGGGCATCCCACAAAGTTCCAGGATACTGTTTCATACCTCGTCCACGAAGAAGGTTTTCATTTTTATCTAGTAATCGTACTTTTTGGAACTAAAAAGGTTGAAAGGACCTCTAGAAGTTTCTAAAACAGTCTAGAACGTCCGAGGGCATCCCACAACGTTCCAAAATACTGTTTTATACCTCGTCCACGAAGAAGATCCTCATTTTTATGTAGTAATCGTACTTTTTGCAACTAAAAAGGTTGAAAAGACTTCTAGAAGTTTCTAAAACAGTCTAGAACGTTCGAGAATACTGTTTTATGAAAAAGATTCCTGTTTTTTAACTGTATGGCTTGCTTTAGGAGATACAGAAGTTCAAAGGTTCCTCATTTAGAAACAACATTCCAAAAAAATCTTTCGATACACTTTCGTTTGTTATTTACCATTTTAGATTGTTCGTTAAGCCTTTTTTTAAATAGAAAATAACACAAAAAACAAAATCTGTAATGGTTTTGTACATATTTGTTCAAGAATATTCCAGAAAAAACTCGCAGTTTCCTAAAAAACGTGACAACTAGACACAACGCCATCTATAAACATCAATGAACACTCGATTATCATCATTCTAATTGTTTATATGGACACTGATGTAAAATTTATTATTTTTATAGGATAAACCGTACTTTGGATGACGTATCGACTAAGCTTCAACTAATATCCTTCGCATAATGACAATTTCATTTTAATTAAGCCAAAGGAAGTAACGGACAATTAAGCACGTTGATTTATAACTGTAATATTGAAGAGGTTAGAATTTCAAACAGAACTTTTTGATGTTATATGAAAATATATTGAATCGGCCACCCTGTATATACGAAATTTATTTAAATAATAACAACCGCAATGTAAACAAACGCCTAAAATTAACCTGTTGCTGTCATCCAACATGTAATGGAAGAAAACTTTTACAGAGTGGTACAAACGTCGGGTTTTTGAATCAAGTTTTTTACGACGCCATAAATTTTAAATAGGGAAAGTTACAAATAAGGCTCAAACATAATCATCCATTCTTTCAAAGTTTTATTTCTTATAAATTATTTTTTAATTGCGCCCCTTGGTAATTAATTTTTTATGGGAATCATTAGAATTTCACTCCGACAACTTTCGTTCTGTGTGACAGTAGTTCAAATATACCCTAAACGATACCAGAGCATCCCAGGATATAATGGGTAATATCCCGCATCCCTCAGTTAATACGATTGATACAATTAGGTCTCCAATGACTCTAGGTTTGGTTCAATGGGACGTTGGATTTTAATTTGAATAAACGGAATGTATCTTTTATGATCGTAAAGAATTTCAAGCAAATCCGTCACTTCCTCTGCTATTATCCCAATGTTATCGTAATTAACAAAGAGAAATAAAATGTTCAAAGAACCTTCGATGCTAGTTTGCTTGTTTACACGAATTAGTGTTGGTACCGAGATCTAATTGTTACGTAATCTCTCAGTATTATTGTTTGTTATCAATTGTTGATGAAAGTTCAATATACATATCTTACTTTTATAAACAAATTATTAATCTCGGTCATTAATAACAAAGATATTTACATTTTTAAATTTGTTGTGTATATAAGGCAATAAACAAGATTAGTAATTGTGATATGAATGTTCACTTACCTCCTCCCTGCATCATTTTGTAAAACTTGGATTCTATGTGCAGCTGAGGATGCCTCGTTTTTATACATTCTAATTTGATTGCTACTTCTTCTCCCGTTGATATATTAGTTCCTGTAACAAATAATTATCTTCAAAATACACACAAACGACAATCAAAATAAAATAAATTTATTATTTTCATTTAAATTAATGCCGAGTGCCTCAAGGCAGTAAAATATGTCTTTTTTCAATCCAAAGGACCATATCTAGCGACCAAATCACATTTAAATCATGTTACGATTCTTATCTTTTATATCTCAATGTTTTTAAAACTAAACGTTTATCATATTAAAAAATATTACAGCATTTTGTACTAAGAAAACACCACCGATGACACCTCGTTGAATTTGTGACATTCTTAGGGCTTGTTGTAGACAATTATTTGAAATTAAATCTAAAATAATTAAATTCTGCCTGTTTAATGTGCCCACTGGGGTACGTGTAATGTGACTCAATCTTCAAAGTACTCAGAGCAGATGAAACAGTTGGATTCACTACCGGGACTTGTTCAGAAGATTCAATATAATGATTCGTCCTTCCTTATTCACATTTGAATCTGTTTGTCTTATCAGTAAGCACAATTCTCCTATTTTAGAAAAGTCATCCACTTAGGAACGTGGAACATGATATTTATTTACCTACTCCGCATTTAAAATTAGTTGAAGACTGAATACTGTACAATGCGAAAAAAACTTGTAGTCTAATACTAATAGTTAATACTGAGCGTTCTACTCACTGGTTTAATGTTAATATTGGTTTTTAGTACAAATTATTACTTATTTTAAGATTGCCCCATAATTCATATATATTTTAAAAGGTAATTATTGTTTGAATAATGTCTGGTATTTCCCTACAATTACAAACCGACCTACTGATCTATTTCTCTTCATAAAAAATTGAAGCAAACATATTTTCAGTTTTGTAATAATAAATTCATTTAGAGGACACTATTTGACGATATAGTGCAAAAAAAGACAATTTTGACCTGTTGAAACGTGAATCAATCTTTATAATGAAGATCACTGTCTCACCCTGTATGATGTAACCCTTCGATTGTACCAATTACCAAGGAATAATCTCATCCAAAAAGTAATATTAAAGAAAAAGCTAGAGTAAAATTTCTATAAGAAATTTATCCTATGAAAGTATATCTAAGATAATCCAAATTATGATTAATTTCAAATGATGTATTCCAAATATTTAAATTTTGATAAAACCAGTAATTAGATACGTCTATCTAAGGGGAAAAAATTCGAATTTGTCGTGTAACATTGATATAATTAAACCTTGAAAGATGAGAATTACTTTTACAAGGAGATTGAGATACCCCGAAAAATTTTTCAACCATAAATATCATACTTATGCAATGATGGAGTAATATTTAGTTTTCACTTTATCATTGGTATATAAATTACTATAACAAACGTGTAAATCTGATATACAATATTCGATGTTTAGATAAAACACTAAATGTAAATGAATTCAACAACAAATTTATGATGTGTTAAATTTTTAATTAAAAATAGTGGAATTTAGCAACTGTTTCATACATACAGTTGAAACATCATTTAATACAGATTATAATCACAAAAAATTGCCCATTACTTTATTAAAACCTGTCAAATTGTAGATTTTACACAAATATTTTTAGTGCTTTGAGTAAATATCATTATAATGCTATTTATTTGAATTTATAAACTTCAATTATTTTTAATAATAAAACTTTGTATCAATATTCAAACTACTAGAATAAAATGCATTTAACCATTGTAATAGATGGAGGTTGAAATGTATGCTGAATTAAAAAATATATATATTAATATTAGGATATAGTTCATAAGACAAGCAATTTTTATGGTATAATTAAAAATTCGTAAAGATGAAGGAATAATTGTTTTTTCTATAGATTTACTAATAAGAATAACACTTGAAAGGTCAACAAAACCAGCTGAGACTAAAACAATAAGGTAACTCAAGTTTTTTTCTTTATTGGTCAACAACAATGCATTAAATGTAATAATAATGTATCGGAAATTTCATTGAAGGAACTAGAATATAAAATATCCAACCGAAATGATTTTAATATTATTAAGCGAGTACACCTGTGTACACCCATTGTTTACAATATAAAGTATAATATAAAACGTCAATACTTACCTAAATAAATATCTCCGAACGATCCGGATCCTATTTTTCGACCAAGCCTATATTTGTTCCCCACTCTCAGCTCCATTTCTTATTAAAAAAATTGAATTTTATTCAACAAAAGACATGTATTGTAGTGGTCTTTAGGCGGCCATGTTACATTAGTCAACTATCATAGGATATTTGACATAATCTAGTTGGCTTATTTGCACTTTTCACAAACACTACCTTTCAATGTGAATTCAGTTTCAAGGTAAAATCTCTAAATCTCAATATATATCACAGATATGCCATTATTTAACATTAAATACGTCGAACCTTATGATTTTCGCTTTCATAGTACTCAAGATGACACACTCAAGACAACTGAGAAATAGATATGTCTAGTTTATGAAACAAACGTAGTAAGTAACAACAAACGATAATAACTCTATCTCTTTTCAATGTTTTGTTGGCAATTGCAGAACGTAGCATGCTTCGTCTTTGATCATTACAAATATTTACCTCTGTTGGCAATATTTTGTACTTCCATTTTAATCATCCAATGAGAAGCAAGATTTTACGGTAGCTCGTAAAACCAGAAATTTTGAAAAAATACCAGCAAGATTTTATCTAATAATTTAAAATTGACTTCCTCTAATATGTTTATTTCATTACATATTCAGGTATTCCAATATTCACTACAATATTCATAATAATAAATAAAAATTATTGAAAATAATGAAATATTCCATATTTATACGTTCATAAACAATTGAATATTTATTTACATTTTTATTCCAAGCAATGACAGACTTTATCATTACTCAATCGTACACTATAATTTGAATTAAATTTTGGAATTCAATGTATATACCAAAACGTAATTATATCAGACATCAACATAATACATATTGTTATTATGTATTGAATATGCCACTCACCTTACTAAACACCTTATGTAATGTTGCCTATATTTAGGTAGATATAGGAGTATACAGAATATATTTGATCACTTTTATTTAATTATAAAAGATATTAACATATATTTTATTCGATTGTGTCATAAATTGACGTTTTTCGGCCGTAGTATTTAATCGAAAAGAAATGAGTAAATGTGATTGGTCCATCTACAATAGTATTTTTTTCGCCGCGTAGTTAGTACTGTATAATGTGTTGCATAACTCACACAAAGAACCTTTACTATATCTTTGTCTATGATTATCGATTTTATCGATTAAATGACAGTGCCTAACATGTGTAAACAAAGTCATAGACAAACAAACTTTATATTATGAAGAAACTTTCATAATTATATTCATTAATGATATAATTTGAAAAAAATTTGTATAATTGATGGATTCAGATTTTGTAAAATTAGTGCGTTTTCTAGTTGGTGTGATAATATTTGTAACTGATTTAGTAGGTACGTGATTTTGTATTTAACTTTAAGATATCACGTAAGTATATTATTTTCGATTTTTTGCTTATATGTCACTAAAAAGTAATGTATGACACTCAGACGAAGTAGTGAACTTTTCAGTTACCCTCGGTATATCAGCGTCTGCTTCCTTTTCGTCCTTGTTTCATATGAACTACCAATTAAGAATAAATTAAATGAAGGTTGCAACTATTTCATATAACAATATGTGAATTTGAAATTATTTCAGTATATAATTTTCGTTATACCAGAAATTGATTGTTTTAATAGAACACTCTGTGTTTTTATTACATTCTTAAAATCCACAAGAAATTTCAATAGAATGTGATCTAGTTTGTTTCAGCTTTCAATTTTTTAAAAATTTTGACTAATGCAACACAAAAACATTATCAGAAGTTTCCTATATTTGTAGATATTCTTTTAACAAATAATACAGGGTGCTTAGAATGGTTCTAATTAATATGAATGCTGAAAGACGCCTCAATCTCAAAGTATATATGACCACTTTGTTTGATCAGTCTTTAAGTTTACAGGCACGACGACAGATTTCAGACAACCTTCAGGATCTTCGGTCTAGAAATGAATATCTACCACAATTGAATGTTTTATTTTTTTTACAATGTTTTAGAAAGTTTCATCTCTTTATGTCTTGGTTCCGATGTAACCCCAGTAGCTATTCTTACGTGAAGGTGCAGTTTTGGAGACAATGGGGTTCTATACCTGTCAAGAGGAGGTACCTGGAAGGAGAGGGTAGCAACCTTAAGATCTGGAGCCGTCAAGCCCTGAGTAGTCTCCTTTTTTTTCTCTCCGCACCACTGATTTGTGGTGTTTGAGCCGGGAATTGTCAAAAGCACCGGTTAGAGCTTCGACATCGGTACGAATCGATGCTTTATTTGCTCAGAACCCTCTGGGGTCAAAGAAGAATTTGTTACAGTTCCTATTCTTGGGCCGTTGGGTCCCTGAGGGGGTTCAGAGTGGAAAGTTATGAAACTACGCGACGGTGTTTGTGAGTAAATAGTTGCAAGGTGTACATCAATATTTTCGACGTTTTTGTACTTAATTTGAGTTTTTTAAGCTGGAAAATCATGATGTGAACGAAGGGAATTGTGAAAAAATACATTTCAGTGTAACTTTATCTAAATTACGGTTAATTTTTTCTCCGCTTGAATTGTGGGGTGAGTTAATCAGTTAATAGGTAATTCAGGATTTGATTGGGTATATTTACCCTTAAACCATTTTAACTTCTACTTATTTATTTTTTTTTTAGGTGGGTTCATCTTCTTCGGTTAAGAATTTGTTTCGTTTTCAATGAATTTGAGGTGAAAGGGGAATGAAATAAACAACAACTCACAATAAAAAAATTTATTCACTTCAGTGATGTTCTGTCATATGAAACATACAAATACAAAATACTAACAAAATTTTTTTTAAGGCCGTAAGTTCATTTTTTTTTGTTAATAGCAAAAATCAAACGTTACGCTCACAGTCACTCTTTAAAAACCTCCACCACATTTTTTTTCCATTTTAGAAAAAGCTGCTATTTCTCTAACCACAGTTATCCGATTAAAATTTCGAATAAACTCTAACAAAATTCTCAAATTCTTTTTAAATCAACTCACAGTTATCGCTCAATAATTCAGAATCATTTCCATCAATTGAGTGGGTTAATAACTGGTGTGTAAACAGAAGAAGAGGAACATAAAGAACAAGTTTCAGAAGATGGAAAATTAGAAGGAAGAATACCAGGGAAAGAAGTATGTGAAGATACATAACAGAGGAAAAGAGAAGTACAAGAAGAAAGATTATATCAGTAGATGAAAAGTTGGATGGATGAATTAATACTGGGGAAGGATTTAATGGTATAAAAGAACATACTCAGGAAAAGAGGCAACAGAAGATTGTAGTCACACAGATACTTTCAGGGGATGGAAAATTAGAGGGGGAATACCAGGGAGAGACTTTTCATAGTATAAAAAGATAACAGAGGAAAAGGGGAGAGACGGTTTTAAAATGAGAATATTTGTAAAAAAATATGTTTATTGAGTAAATACGGAGGATTACTGCGAGTCGTGCAAAATTTATAACAATTTAACTGTGGGTAAAGATTTATGTAAAATATTATAAACTTATAGAAAATATCCCACATTTTAAATTTAAATGACGGTTTTCGTATGGGAAATCTGGTAAAAATTGAACCGAAAACTCTTTTGTTCAAAACTCTATTATTCAAAAAAATTAACCACCACTAGAAATAAACAAATATTTGAATTTTTCTTTTCATTTTAACAATTTTTTTCTCGTAACTGATCCATTTATTTGTATCGGATCATGAATCCAATAATTTCACAATCCTAGTCAAAATGATTATCGATGCAAGGTTTTTAGATAACGAAAGTCTTGTTCGTATCCAATTCAATCCCCTTACTAAAAAATATCATAAAATACCCTTAGATGCTAATTATTTTGGGTGAAATTTGGAGGAAAGCAAAAAAACTGCACCAGAAAAGAAAATTTTGAATAGAAAAAGTTATATTTATAAAAACTAATGTTTCCGAAACCAAAATTTTGTCGAAACATTTTTCTCATTTAGAGATTTTTTTATTTTTCTGTTTACTCATCAGTGGTAAGTTAATTTGTTTTCAAAATACAATATAAAGATAAAAAAAATTAATTATAATCTATTACTTTGGAACCTGACCAGTATTTCTAATCTTCAATTTTGAAAATTTTGTAAAAACAATGGTCCCACGACAAAGTATTTTTGTCTTACATCACTAAACTAAGTACACAACACTAATTTTTGAAAATATTTCGAATATACATATATAGAGAATAAAAACTATAATTAAAATATTTTGTACTACGAACTAGTAATACATAAACGATTAAAAAAAAATGATAAAACATATATATATAAATATAGAAAGGAAATACTGATCATGTTGATATGGCATATCGTTGACCTTTTAAACTTCCCTTTTTTCATTATTTTTTTTTTAGTTAGGGATCATCTTCTGCCAATGCCAAGGGAGCTCGCAGTAATATGTCGCTCACTTGAATTTCTTTAATCTGGAAACAAAATTTATATACATATAATCATTAAAATAATTTAATTATTTAAATCTAGCCTTCTACTTTATATACATGAATATACCAGTGTTAAATATGAGATATTCCAATCAGATTACCACTAAATTTTAGAGATAGCAATCAACCCAGGAGGAATAGAAGATATTATACCATCATTCAGTCCATCAATTTGGAATGGAAAAGTCATTGAGACTAAAGCGATAAAGCCACGAAACCCCTCATGATGTTAAGAAGGGTAGAATCCTCCAATGGGTTCAAGGATACCTTGGAGTGGATCGAAATGAAATAGCAGATTAGTCAAAGTAGGGATTAACCCTTCATAGGACCTGAACCCTTTTGTGGAATCGGTTATAGTAAAAAACGAGGTAGATAGGGGGCACGAAATCAATTATTGGATAGGTGAAGATACTTTTGGGAACCTGTTACTAATATTAACGGGAATTTTGTCAATGAAATGTCATTTTAATGGTCACCCATAACTTAATAACGTTACAATAGGTTCGTTCTTGGTAAAACTAGTTCATCTAGTTCATTGTACTGCTTGCACTGGGTCCAGAGTCAGTTCAGCCAGTGCAGTGCCAGATAGTGTAACCTGGAAACGGTGGACGAATGTAAAATGTCATGACCTGGCCTGAGCTGGTCCTCCAGTTCAGTACAGTTCCGGTGCAGCTACTCAGAACAAACCAAATATTTATTTTTATCAAATAAAAATAGTGAATGAAGTGAGGAAACTTTTTGAAATGAGTTTTTATGCAATTATTCCGGATGGAGTTGATGCCTGTTTGGAAACGAAGCGACAACATTTGATACAGTATCATTTTAATATTAATACACCGACAACCACAATCACCAAGCACAATGTTCGACATATCTCATAGTTTTTAGTCCGCTACTTAATAAAGTTAGTATTATATACAGAGTACTTTTTGTTTTAGTAACTAAGGGATATTAATTAGCATGTATTTTTTTTTTTGAAGATATGAATATCTAACCTCTAAATTCGACGATGTTCCATCCTCCAGATTTTCTATTACTACAAAGCAACAAAAAAAAAAACATGTAAAGCTCGGGAACAACGCACGCTCAACACAAATTTAACATTTATTCTACTTAAATTATTTATAGAGTTAATGGAGGGTTCGAATTAAAAGTAAGGGGTGGGATAAGTGAAATCAGGATACAGGGACGCTACAAAAATTAACAGAATGGAAAAATATTACAAACGATGAAGATTAGAATACTAAAGGGAGAATATGGAAAATGAGGACTGCAGACGAAGGTAGAAAAGACACAGTATAGGAGAAAAACAGTAACGAAATCACTAAATGGAATAGGAAAACAAAGAAAATTGAGAATCTACGATGCAACGATTAGTGGAGACTGAAAGAACCGAAGAAAACGGAACTTGAAGATCAAGTTAGGTTAGATCGGGTCAGATAAGATACAATAAAAGAAGAAACTAACCTCAAAGAAACATAATGAGAAAAAATAATGAAAAGGAACAGAAAGAGAAGAAGACTAAGGTTAATATTGATACGAAATTCGAACGATAAGAACTGTAGCCGAAGGAAAGAGTGGAATTAGGAATTGGACAATGTTGTAGGACGTTTTGAACACGAATTTATTTATATATAAATCAAATATCGATCACAAATACTTGTTTTTTCATTACAACGCCTAAAATTTTGATAACGAACGTATGGATACTCTTATTTCGTTCCAGAGGACTAAATAACGTTAGTTTTAAGTATTCATTGGGGTGGTTACGGCGGGTGGGCGGTTTTTTATCAAATTAGCCCTTTGGTTGAGTACAGGCAGAAGCGTTTGCGGGGAGGGCGGTTCGTCATAGGGGTGTCGATGTGACAGAAAGGAAAAAAAACCCCAAAAATTTGTCAAAATTGAAATCAATCTGCATAAAAACTATCTGAGATCAATAATCAATCGAACTCGGCTATTTTGAAAATGGTATCGATAAAGAAATCGATTTTGATGAGGCTTTTCCCAAATTTGCTGAAGCCAAAGTTGGTAAAAGGAAGTTTTAAGGTTAAAAAAATCAAAGTGACAGATGTCAGGTTGGTAACACTGCTACTAGAGTTTTGATTTAACCAGAGTTGGTAATTTAAATTGTTTGTTTTTTTTTTACTGGAAAATATACTCAAATTGATTTCCGAGGGGGTGGCAAGATAATATCCCGCCCCGGGCGCCACAAGACCTCGGTACGCCTCTGGATACAAGTCGAGTTTATTATATAATTTATGATCAATATTTGTGCGTATTAATCGACAAGTTTGATACGAGAAACATTTGAAATCAATATCTTATATAAAAAAAAAAAATTACTTCAACTTTAACCCTGTATATTTCTGACAAATACGCAACTGAAATAATCTAATACAAACTGTCATTTAGACAGACGTTTTCTCAATCGATTTATGTCAAAAATACACCGATATGTCAACTAGTTTAGGAAATATCAAATTTTTTATACAAGCATGTCGACTTTTGGATTTTTTGACAAAAATTATGGCAGGTAACAGAAACGTATAAACCGGAAACAAAAAAAGCAACACTCACTAGCCTCTTGACCTGTCGCGACCGTGGTAGTAGTATTCGTCGTTGTAACACCTTCTTGATTGTTACTATTACTCACAATTGTAGTAACAGTTTTCGTAACGCTCACACTGTTAAGTTTCCTCGCTAAATCCTCACCTGAACCGAGGTGATCCTTAACGCTATCTATTGTTATATCTCCGACGCTACTAGATACCGTAACGTTATGTAACGTTTCGTCGCCGTTAGTCCTCGCATCTTCAGACTGAAAATACCAAACAATTTTTAATTATTCCAAAATAAAATCGATATTTACTTTATCTGCTACGCTGCCTTCTTTACTTTCGGCGTTTCCGTTAACTAATGGTGATTCGGTGGCGGTTTCCAAAATCTCTTCGGTTTCTTCCCCTTCGGGCGTATCTTCGTCTCTTGCTCCGGCGGGCAATGGCAGATAGCATCTGGCCATAGTTACGCTACTAGTTGCCAACGACAGCCTTTGAAGTTCCGATGAGGAATGAAGATAAAGAGCCTGAGCATCTTTCGTAAATACCAGGGAAGATATTCCACTGAAATTGAGATTGGTTAGAAAATTAAACGCGGATATCCAGTTTCTACTTACTTTATATCTTCTCTTTTGATAGCTGCGGCGTTTAGTTGCCTTTTCAGATCCGGAATGCTCAGGACTAAACAGTCGCCCATGTTGGTTAAACAGAGTAAATCGACTTCGGAATGTTGCACGTTGTCTACGTTACAACTGAAATTTGCGAATGCCATCCTCCTTACTCGAGCCCCTAAAAAATATTTACAAATTTGAGTCAATGAATTAACAATTAGAAGAGAAAAATCCACATAGATCAGATTATGGGTTACATTGCACTGAAACCTTATGAGGTGTAGGTAGTTTGGTTCTACTCTGATCCAAAAACTTATTGGATCTAGCATAATCATAATTATGAAGGAACGTTTTGGAGTGATCCAGCTTGGAAAGGCAAGTCCAGAGGGATTTCCGTTTGGGGTTTCCTCTTTTTTTCTTCCCAATACCCACAAAATCTATCCTGTAAGGAATTTATGAGGTGTAGGTAGTTTGGTTTTACTCAGATCCAAAAACTTATTGGATCTAGCTTAATCAGAGATCTGGAGGAACTTTTGGAATGATCCAGATTGGGAAAGCAACACCAAAGCGTTTTCTATTCAAGTTTTCTTCTTTTTCCTTCCCAATCCCCACAAAATGTATCTTGTAAGGAAAGTATGAGGTGTAGGTAGTTTGGGTTTACTCAGATCCAAATATTTATTGGATCCAGCATAATCAGAATTGTGAAGAAACGTTTTGGAGTGATCTAGCTTGGGAAGGCAAGTCCAGAGGGATTTCCGTTTAGGATTTCCTCTTTTTTCTTCCCAATACCCACAAAATGTATCTTGTAAGGAATTTATGAGGTGTAGGTAGTTTGGTTCTACTCTGATCCAAAAACTTATTGGATCTAGCTTAATCAGAGATCTGGAGGAACTTTTGGAATGATCCAGATTGGGAAAGCAACACCAAAGCGTTTTCTATTCAAGTTTTCTTCTTTTTCCTTCCCAATCCCCACAAAATGTATCTTGTAAGGAAAGTATGAGGTGTAGGTAGTTTGGGTTTACTCAGATCCAAATATTTATTGGATCCAGCATAATCAGAATTGTGAAGAAACGTTTTGGAGTGATCCAGCTTGGGAAGGCAAGTCCAGAGGGATTTCCGTTTAGGATTTCCTCTTTTTTCTTCCCAATACCCACAAAATGTATCTTGTAAGGAATTTATGAGGTGTAGGTAGTTTGGTTTTACTCAGATCCAAAAACTTATTGGATCTAGCATAATCAGAGATCTGGAGGAACTTTTGGAATGATCCAGATTGGGAAAACAACTTCCCAAGTCTCACAAAATCTATCACTTAAGGAAATTATGAGGTGTGGGTAGCTTGGGTTTACTCAGATCTCCAAATACTTATTGGATCCAGCATAATCAGAGTTTCTAAGGAACTTTTGGAGTGATCCTGTTTGGAAAGACAACTCCGGAGTGTTTTTTTCTTTTACTTTGATGATAACTCACCTTCGTGCGCTGTCAATTTATATTTACCAAACGGTTTCAAACTCGGCAGGGTGAATATTTTGAATTGTTCTTCTGACGCAATTACAACTCGGTGTGCTTGGGTAGTATCGGGAAGAGGTGCGACGCCTTTTTCTACTTCTAACGGTTCTGGAAGAGGTTTACTCGATCCGTCCAATACGGCTATTCCTATCACCGGAGCCCTGAATTCATGAATTCCAAAAAAATATAAAAAACGATACGGAATATCACATATCGTGATAACACTGGGGTGCTTACCTATGTTTCAACTGAATTTCTTTGGCTAACTGACAAGTGACATCGTCGGTATCCCTTTTAGAAGAAGAAGGTACCGTTATGGTAAAGGCGTAAACAGTACCGTTATTTGTTGCTGCCCATAAAGTAGGATTGGTATTTTGTACTAAAACAAATTTGAATAATATATAAAGGGGATCCACAAAACACCGTACGGTCAAGCTAAGTTGGAAGCAAAAAGATTCCTTTGGTTGGGGATGGTAGTTAAATGAAAATGATCCTTTAATAAGGGAAGAAGGAGTGAAAAGGAAAATAGGAATAGGCAAATTTTATTCTTACCGCTAACTAGAAACGTCCTAGCAAAGTACAAACACCTAACGTATGATCCCATAGAATCATCGGCTGGTCTGGCTTCGATCTGTCTCTCTACAGGTTTAGCTTCCAACATTTCTTCAGTTGCCGGTGTCGATCTTTTACCTTGTGGAGATGTAGCTGTCTTTTTGTCGTCTTTAGTAGCGTTACGACGCTGGGAACGACCTTTCCTCAAACGTCTGAACGATTCTCTCAAAGATTTTTTGAAAGACTTTCGTCGAGATATGGGAGTATCGCCCGTTCCTGTGAGATCTAAAACAAAAACGTTCAATCCGAACAATATATCGATATAAGATGAAAAAATAGGATCTTACCGTTGGGATTTAATGTACATTTAACCATAATGGGTTTGTTTTTGACGTAATCGAGTAATGCGAGTCCGTGGGCTGTTCCTACGGACACCAATCCCCAATCGGCTTGTAAAACTGAACATGTGATAGCTGCTGGTGGATGAACTTGAAGAATTGTAGTAGCTTGAAAACCTCTAGGCTGAGATAGACTACCTATAAACACAATTTGGTATCATGTTAATATCGAACGCTCGGATACAAACACTTGCCTTGTCTAGGCGATAATTGCCCGTGTCCTTTCCATACGAAACCATCTCTATCGCTAACAATATTCATTAGAGAGAATTTTAAAGGTTCATCCAATACTTCAGTATCGAATTTGGCGATGACAGTTTGACCAGCAGTACCACTAACGACTAAAGTACCCGATAAAGGACAAAGTGTTATCCTTTTCACCGCCAATCTGGGATCATCCGAATAGGGATCGAAGATACCAGTTTTCCTGAAAGGCGGCCATTCGTCTTCTAAATCTTCGGGATCAGGATGCACTTCTAAAAAAAAAAAAACAAACAAAGTACTGTTAGGTTTCTTTTATCCATCGAGGGTAAAACGATTCTGGTATCAGACAATAGATATTGTAGAATATTAAAATTCGGCGAAGTGTTGAAATACCCGGAATTCGTTTGTTTGTTTTTATGACAAGCGGTTTATTTACATTTTAGGAAAGTTTATTTATTCGTTTTGTTTGCCTACTTTCTTACAGTCGCAATAATATGAAACAAAAATTGAGTAATCCCGAGACGATACGTTAATGGAGGGTAAAATAAGGGATACTTAACTAGATGATTACCTCTGTCTGGGTTATATTGACCGTTGGAGTGATCAGTGGACGTTATAGCCATTATAAATAGTGTAAAGAAGAAGAAGAGCATCTGCTCTGGCGTCGCTTCACCTTGACGTCGTCAAATATTGGGGAACGATTCGAAATAAATAAGAATAGAAACTTTATTCCGGGTTGGAAATGCTCGAAAGTTTCCAAGGTAACGCAACGGACCCCGAGTCCCGTACTAACCTTTACTCAAGTTATATTGTATATTATCAATGTTTTTATCGACAATGACGGAAAATCTGACACGATTTCATTCGAACAACCATAGATAAATGTGAAAAAAGTCACCTTCCAAATCTTCTCCGGAGAAAAATTGCGCGGTACTGAATTTATAAACGAAAGTAAGCGTAACACCTCCCACGTCCCAAAATTTGACGGTACCGTCTTCGTGGCCGGTTAACAACAATTCCCGTTTCGGTTTGGCTCCTTTGGCGCAAAGTAAACCGCCGCCGTCGATCGGCCACGGACGGTTCGAATACAAATGGCTGGTTTGTACTTTACCGGCGTCTTTAATATGTTCCCACAACTCCTCCGGTACGCCTAAAAAAAAAAAAAAATGGAGTAAGAAATCCGGATACAATTCGAAGTTTATAGTTTACCCGAGACGTATTGACTGCAAGTAATGGCGGAAGCGTGTAACGACGACAAATACGGCAAATCCATCATCTTCCAATTCTCGTCTTTTAAATCGATAGCCACTAATTCTTCTTCTGCTAATACCAACAACGTTTCCGGTTCTTCTTCTACACTGCCATTATTAGCTGCCGAATCATCTCGATTTTTCGATTCGATTAAAAGAAAATCGATAATCTACAACAAAAAAATAATAAGGGAGGGTTTGTTACGATTAAATTATATTTTAAACGAACATGCAAAGTAAAAAAGAAAACAATTTACTACGCTATCAAGAGTCCTTCGACTCTTCCATAGGTTAAAGGATCAGTGTTACGGTTCTAGGATTATGTAACGGAAGGATTCTAATTAGAACTTCCTTTTTTTATTAATCGGATTGTTAAATAAGCGAATAACCAAACAAAATCGTTTCGAACATCACCTCTTCTTCTCTTATTCTCTTTCGAAACGCCTGTTTCTAGTATAGAATGTAATAACCAGAGATCTGTGAGTAAAGAAGTTCCTTCGAAAGTTTATTCCATCAAATTAAAGAGGTGATATTTGGAGAGGTGACACTATGGACTAATAACATGCAAAAAGAAAGTAACGCTGATTCTAACCTACGTGTACCTTATTTCCAACTTGTTCGGCGTCACTTTCACTATCGTTTTCAGATTTTTCTATCCCAATCTGCCCGTAATAGAAACATAAATACATGTGAGCATCATTACAGACAATTTATAACCAATAAATAATAGTATCAGTCTATTTGGGTTAATTTAAGAAAAAAAAAGACCCTCTTCTTTTTTCTAACACTTTTTTGCTCATACTGTATCTAAAATTTTCACAATAATTATAATCTAGACCAACTATTTCCGGTTTTCCCTTACTTCTATTCTTGTTAGTCTAGTTAGACCTAACCTAACCTAATCTAGCCTAACCTAACCTAATATTAACCAAAGTTGTCTTCTTTTTTATAAGTTCATTACCATTCCTTCTCCCCCATTCAATGTCTTACATTTGCACCAATGAATTGCAAAAGATCTGATTCCTAACCTCTACAGTCTTATCTTAGAACGCACTGTTTGGTTTTGGGGACCAATGGTTTCAATCCTCCTCAACTTTTTCTGTTTTTGCTCGTTTTGATACTTCCTAAATCTTCCTCGAAACTTGTTTCCACCTTTTTATGGTTTCATTCATTATTTTATGATCTATTCTTCTCCCTAGTACGATAACCATAAGTTAGAAGTCCAATTTATGGTTTCTCTTATGGTTGTCTTCCTTCCTACTTCAGTTTCTATCCTCAGCTCTCTGTAGGACTTTTCTTTCCATTATCTCTTTTTCCCTTTCATTTAATGTCCAACATTGGCTTCCACGATTTGCAGAAGAACTGTTTTATATACTGTACAGTCTTAGTTCAACAGTTTTTGTCTTTGAGGACTCATGTTATCCACACTCTCCATTGATTTTCTCCAATTTCGTCTGTAGTTACTCGCTAATTCGTCGCTTTAGCACTTCTTCCAAGCTTGCTTCTACTTTTTAATTGGTTTACTCATCATTTTATGATCTGTTCTTTTCCCTAGTTCGATAACCGTAATCTAGAAGACCAATTTCTGGTTTCTCTTCCTTCTATGTTGGTTATAGTCCAGTTTCTGTCTTCACCTCTCCAAATATTCACCAAAGTACTCCATTATCTCCCGTTTCCTTTTATTTAATGTCCAATATTTGCTTCCATGGATCACAGAAGACCAGATTTCCACTCCAAACCCTCTTAGGTACCTATGGTATCAATCTTCTCCATTAAGGTCCTCCAACTTTTTCTGTATTTATTCGTCTTGATACTCTCTCCACTTTCACATGGGTTTACTCATCATTTTATGTTCTATTCTTCTCCCTAGTTCGATAACCGTAATCTAGAAGACCAATTTCTGGTTTCTCTTCCTTCTATGTTGGTTATAGTCCAGTTTCTGTCTTCACCTCTCCAAATATTCACCAAAGTACTCCATTATCTCCCGTTTCCTTTTATTTAATGTCCAATATTTGCTTCCATGGATCACAGAAGACCAGATTTCCACCACAAACCGTCTTAGGTACCTATGGTATCAATCTTCTCCATTAAGGTCCTCCAACTTTTTCTGTATTTATTCGTCTTGATACTCTCTCCACTTTCACATGGGTTTACTCATCATTTTATGTTCTATTCTTCTCCCTAGTTCGATAACCGTAATCTAGAAAGACCAATTTCTGGTTTCTCTTCCTTCTATGTTGGTTATAGTCCAGTTTCTGTCTTCACCTCTCCAAATATTCACCAAAGTACTCCATTATCTCCCGTTTCCTTTTATTTAATGTCCAATATTTGCTTCCATGGATCACAGAAGACCAGATTTCCACTCCAAACCCTCTTAGGTACCTATGGTATCAATCTTGTCCATTAAGGTCCTCCAACTTTTTCTGTATTTATTCGTCTTGATACTCTCTCCACTTTCACATGGGTTTACTCATCATTTTATGATCTATTCTTCTCCCTAGTTCGATAACCGTAATCTAGATAACCAATTTCTGGTTTCTCGTTTAGTTGTCTTCCTTCTAACCTCATTCTTCTTTTTAACTTCCGTCTTCAGCTCTCTAAAGTACTCTTCTTCTCATTATCTCTTCTCTTCTATTTAATGTCCAACATTTATTTCTTTCCAACACCTGTTTTCGATCACGTACAGTCTTAGTTTACGGTTTTTGGTCTTGCGGACTCATGGTATCAATCCCATCGGTTTGTTTCCTCCAACTCTTTATGTATTAGTCATTTTAGTAGTTTCTGAATCTTGTTTGTTTTCACTTTCTTATGAATTTACTTTTCTTCTTCTCTTTTATGACCAATTTATATAAAAGATTTACAGAAGTTATTCTTCTTCTCAAATAAGATCATTTCGTCTTCTTTTTTATGATTTAGTGTTCAATATTTACATCTACGGTACAGTAGTAGGCCGGATGACTATCATGTGTAGTCCTTGTTAGTATTATTTATAGATTTGTAGCTAAAATGCTTTATTCTGACTCTATTTTTTTTTCTCGTAGTCTCTATAAAAAGTTTTTTACCATATCGGGGTTGGTATTTTCATTTTATGACATAACCACCATAATGTATACGGTTAATTTCCAATTTCCCATACAACTACACTATTTTTAATTTTATTTGTTTTCTCCGGGGTGTGTTTTCATTTATTTGGTATTTTTTTATGTCTAGTTTTGTTTTCCTATTGATACATCATGTGGAAAATGTCTGACTTCAACCAGGTCAAGTTAGTATTCGACTAATTGCTAAAATGTTAAAATACCATAACAAAAATGCGACAAATATACAAAAAAAAATTAGTAATTGATCAAATCAGATACGATGCAACTTACAAAATTACAAATGACCTTTAAACCTCATGTTTCCTTTAGTTAGTACTACTCACTTTGCTGGTGAAATCGAACGCAACGTGTTTTTCTCCATGGGCAACCGAAACTGTATATTTATCGCTGTAGGATCTCGGTAATCCACCGGAAAACACCAAAAGTTGTTCGTCTTCCAATTTCCTGCTCAATAGTTTCGGAATTGATTTGCAAGCGTAGGGTCCGTAAGTTGCAGTTGGTTCCCCGATGGGCTTTTCGCACTGATCTACGTTCCATTCCATGTAGCTACCTAAAATTGTAAATCGATAAGGTATTCGAGCTCTGGTAACGATTATATAAACGAGTTGATGTAAAATTACCCATAAAAAAATATCTAACTAGTACTCACCGTCATTATGGGAACTCATAAAATTCCTTCCGTCATCTTTCCAACATAAACATTCTAATTGTTGATTGGCAATGAAAGTTTTAACCGCCGTATTATCGATTCTGTTCCAAAGGACAATAAGGCCTCTATTGTAACCTACTAGAATATTATTCGGTTGATCTGGTTGTTCGAAGATTGATTCTACGGCTCCTGGGTTCAACTTGTAATCCTGCGGAACACTAAAAATAAATAAATTAATTAGTTGAATGTTAAATCGATTGTTATTAATGTAGAGATACACTGAAAACAAAATTAGTATTGGGATTGGTCGGATTTTGTTTTTTTGTGAAACAGAATTATTCAAAATATGAAGAAAATATTTTTCTCGGTGTAGAATTATTTTTTTTTCCTATGAAATACCTCAAATTATTACAATTTTAACACAATACAAGCAGGAGTTACTTCAAGGTAGTCTTCTTCTTGCGCTGATGGGCACACAATAGACCTACCAGGTGTTAATAATGCCAAATGTCACCGTAGTGAGTTATAATAATCAAAATTCACTGGGAAAATTGACACTAAAGTGAATAATGGAAATAAAAATAAGCTCAAGTGATTTATATGTAAAGAAAATATGAACAGAGCAGACCTAAAGGGTTTAGGGATACATAGATACTCTAGTCAGTCATATATTCAAATTTTGGTACATCAGATTATCCAAGCTACCACTAGAAGACAAGTTTCTACCCTACAAGACCATTATCGAAGCTTTTAGAGCATTTCCGAAACACACAAACTCAATGCGAAGACAAATAATTAAATTTTATAAAAAAATCTGACTGATCTGATGTTCCGAACTACCTCTAGAAGACAAGTTTCTATCTTACAAGACCATCATCAGACCTTAGTCGTAATTTAGTACAAATTAGTCCTTATTATCATCGAACTGTCATTGTGGGACAAATTGAGCAGGACAATGGACTCGATGTAATGGTTTCTGCTTTCCTAAGGTCTCTAAATATATAAAAACTAAAAAGGAATTGACTAGTGGTTGTAGAAATTGTAATTTTTTTTATTTTAGAGCATTTCCGAAACACACAAACTCAATGCGAAGACAAATAATTAAATTTTATATAAAAATCTGACTGATCTGATGTTCCGAACTACCTCTAGAAGACAAGTTTCTATCTTACAAGACCATCATTAGACCTTAGTCGTAATTTAGTACAAATTTGTCTTTATTATCATCGAACTGTCATTGTGGGACAAATTGAGCAGGACAATGGACTCGATGTAATGGTTTCTGCTTTCCTAAGGTCTGTAAATATATAAAAACTAAAAAGGAATTGACTAGTGGTTGTAGAAATTGTAATTTTTTTTATTTTAGAGCATTTCCGAAACACACAAACTCAATGCGAAGACAAATAATTAAATTTTATAAAAAAATCTGACTGATCTGATGTTCCGAACTACCTCTAGAAGACAAGTTTCTATCTTACAAGACCATCATCAGACCTTAGTCGTAATTTAGTACAAATTAGTCCTTATTATCATCGAACTGTCATTGTGGGACAAATTGAGCAGGACAATGGACTCGATGTAATGGTTTCTGCTTTCCTAAGGTCTCTAAATATATAAAAACTAAAAAGGAATTGACTAGTGGTTGTAGAAATTGTAATTTTTTTTATTTTAGAGCATTTCCGAAACACACAAACTCAATGCGAAGACAAATAATTAAATTTTATAAAAAAATCTGACTGATCTGATGTTCCGAACTACCTCTAGAAGACAAGTTTCTATCTTACAAGACCATCATCAGACCTTAGTCGTAATTTAGTACAAATTAGTCCTTATTATCATCGAACTGTCATTGTGGGACAAATTGAGCAGGACAATGGACTCGATGTAATGGTTTCTGCTTTCCTAAGGTCTCTAAATATATAAAAACTAAAAAGGAATTGACTAGTGGTTGTAGAAATTGTAATTTTTTTTATTTTAGAGCATTTCCGAAACACACAAACTCAATGCGAAGACAAATAATTAAATTTTATAAAAAAATCTGACTGATCTGATGTTCCGAACTACCTCTAGAAGACAAGTTTCTATCTTACAAGACCATCATCAGACCTTAGTCGTAATTTAGTACAAATTAGTCCTTATTATCATCGAACTGTCATTGTGGGACAAATTGAGCAGGACAATGGACTCGATGTAATGGTTTCTGCTTTCCTAAGGTCTCTAAATATATAAAAACTAAAAAGGAATTGACTAGTGGTTGTAGAAATTGTAATTTTTTTTATTTTAGAGCATTTCCGAAACACACAAACTCAATGCGAAGACAAATAATTAAATTTTATAAAAAAATCTGACTGATCTGATGTTCCGAACTACCTCTAGAAGACAAGTTTCTATCTTACAAGACCATCATCAGACCTTAGTCGTAATTTAGTACAAATTAGTCCTTATTATCATCGAACTGTCATTGTGGGACAAATTGAGCAGGACAATGGACTCGATGTAATGGTTTCTGCTTTCCTAAGGTCTGTAAATATATAAAAACTAAAAAGGAATTGACTAGTGGTTGTAGAAATTGTAATTTTTTTTATTTTAGAGCATTTCCGAAACACACAAACTCAATGCGAAGACAAATAATTAAATTTTATAAAAAAATCTGACTGATCTGATGTTCCGAACTACCTCTAGAAGACAAGTTTCTATCTTACAAGACCATCATCAGACCTTAGTCGTAATTTAGTACAAATTAGTCCTTATTATCATCGAACTGTCATTGTGGGACAAATTGAGCAGGACAATGGACTCGATGTAATGGTTTCTGCTTTCCTAAGGTCTCTAAATATATAAAAACTAAAAAGGAATTGACTAGTGGTTGTAGAAATTGTAATTTTTTTTATTTTAGAGCATTTCCGAAACACACAAACTCAATGCGAAGACAAATAATTAAATTTTATAAAAAAATCTGACTGATCTGATGTTCCGAACTACCTCTAGAAGACAAGTTTCTATCTTACAAGACCATCATCAGACCTTAGTCGTAATTTAGTACAAATTAGTCCTTATTATCATCGAACTGTCATTGTGGGACAAATTGAGCAGGACAATGGACTCGATGTAATGGTTTCTGCTTTCCTAAGGTCTCTAAATATATAAAAACTAAAAAGGAATTGACTAGTGGTTGTAGAAATTGTAATTTTTTTTATTTTAGAGCATTTCCGAAACACACAAACTCAATGCGAAGACAAATAATTAAATTTTATAAAAAAATCTGACTGATCTGATGTTCCGAACTACCTCTAGAAGACAAGTTTCTATCTTACAAGACCATCATCAGACCTTAGTCGTAATTTAGTACAAATTAGTCCTTATTATCATCGAACTGTCATTGTGGGACAAATTGAGCAGGACAATGGACTCGATGTAATGGTTTCTGCTTTCCTAAGGTCTGTAAATATATAAAAACTAAAAAGGAATTGACTAGTGGTTGTAGAAATTGTAATTTTTTTTATTTTAGAGCATTTCCGAAACACACAAACTCAATGCGAAGACAAATAATTAAATTTTATAAAAAAATCTGACTGATCTGATGTTCCGAACTACCTCTAGAAGACAAGTTTCTATCTTACAAGACCATCATCAGACCTTAGTCGTAATTTAGTACAAATTAGTCCTTATTATCATCGAACTGTCATTGTGGGACAAATTGAGCAGGACAATGGACTCGATGTAATGGTTTCTGCTTTCCTAAGGTCTGTAAATATATAAAAACTAAAAAGGAATTGACTAGTGGTTGTAGAAATTGTAATTTTTTTTATTTTAGAGCATTTCCGAAACACACAAACTCAATGCGAAGACAAATAATTAAATTTTATAAAAAAATCTGACTGATCTGATGTTCCGAACTACCTCTAGAAGACAAGTTTCTATCTTACAAGACCATCATCAGACCTTAGTCGTAATTTAGTACAAATTAGTCCTTATTATCATCGAACTGTCATTGTGGGACAAATTGAGCAGGACAATGGACTCGATGTAATGGTTTCTGCTTTCCTAAGGTCTCTAAATATATAAAAACTAAAAAGGAATTGACTAGTGGTTGTAGAAATTGTAATTTTTTTTATTTTAGAGCATTTCCGAAACACACAAACTCAATGCGAAGACAAATAATTAAATTTTATAAAAAAATCTGACTGATCTGATGTTCCGAACTACCTCTAGAAGACAAGTTTCTATCTTACAAGACCATCATCAGACCTTAGTCGTAATTTAGTACAAATTAGTCCTTATTATCATCGAACTGTCATTGTGGGACAAATTGAGCAGGACAATGGACTCGATGTAATGGTTTCTGCTTTCCTAAGGTCTCTAAATATATAAAAACTAAAAAGGAATTGACTAGTGGTTGTAGAAATTGTAATTTTTTTTATTTTAGAGCATTTCCGAAACACACAAACTCAATGCGAAGACAAATAATTAAATTTTATAAAAAAATCTGACTGATCTGATGTTCCGAACTACCTCTAGAAGACAAGTTTCTATCTTACAAGACCATCATCAGACCTTAGTCGTAATTTAGTACAAATTAGTCCTTATTATCATCGAACTGTCATTGTGGGACAAATTGAGCAGGACAATGGACTCGATGTAATGGTTTCTGCTTTCCTAAGGTCTGTAAATATATAAAAACTAAAAAGGAATTGACTAGTGGTTGTAGAAATTGTAATTTTTTTTATTTTAGAGCATTTCCGAAACACACAAACTCAATGCGAAGACAAATAATTAAATTTTATAAAAAAATCTGACTGATCTGATGTTCCGAACTACCTCTAGAAGACAAGTTTCTATCTTACAAGACCATCATCAGACCTTAGTCGTAATTTAGTACAAATTAGTCCTTATTATCATCGAACTGTCATTGTGGGACAAATTGAGCAGGACAATGGACTCGATGTAATGGTTTCTGCTTTCCTAAGGTCTCTAAATATATAAAAACTAAAAAGGAATTGACTAGTGGTTGTAGAAATTGTAATTTTTTTTATTTTAGAGCATTTCCGAAACACACAAACTCAATGCGAAGACAAATAATTAAATTTTATAAAAAAATCTGACTGATCTGATGTTCCGAACTACCTCTAGAAGACAAGTTTCTATCTTACAAGACCATCATTAGACCTTAGTCGTAATTTAGTACAAATTTGTCTTTATTATCATCGAACTGTCATTGTGGGACAAATTGAGCAGGACAATGGACTCGATGTAATGGTTTCTGCTTTCCTAAGGTCTCTAAATATATAAAAATTGAAAAGAAATTAATTTACAGCGTTTCCAAAACATTTCAACAGCAAAATCTGGAACCATTCCTGTAATTTTACATCAAAATTTATTACTCATTTGATCAAAACTTACTTTTGCATTACAACATCCTGATAAATGATATCGGGGGTCATGGTGAATGTATTTAATTCTAATAAATATATATTGCCCCCTTCTGTGCCCAAAAGTAAGTGTTTCCCAGCAGATTCCAAACACATGGTCGATATGGTTTTCAACTTTCCCTCCAAAGCTTGCGATTTCACTTCTACGAGGGAACTTTTGTTGACTTCCCACAGGTGTAAGGAATTGTCATCGCAAAGGGAAACAACTCTACCTGCATATTGAAAAATAAAATTCTTTAACACGTCGACTGCCAATTACGAATAGAGATTTTAGAAATAACGTGAAAAAACGATTAATCATTACCGAAATCTAACACCAGCGGTTTCTATTATATAAAAAAAACATTTAGAATTTTTTTTTTAAATCAAAAAGTTTCAATAACATACAGGGTGTACAAAACTGCTTGACACTGCAAACCAAGATACCAATTCTATTGATTCGGTGCTGCTGGTTGCAAGTTTTGGTTCAACAACCAAGAAAATGTCACCCATAAACGAATTTGGAGTTAAGGATCAAAATGGAGTCTATCGAGTGAGATTTAACTGATTTATTGTTGATTTACGATTCTTGGTGATGATCTTGGAGGGTCGGTAACCATCCAAACGAAGTGAATGAATGGAGAAAGAGCAACAAAGATCTGTAGAAGGAAAGGAGAAGGAAAAATAGCTTAGACGCGTTAGAATAAGATGAAAGATGAGGTTATAGTTATAAGGGATCAAAATGGAGTCTATCGAGTGAGATTTAACTGATTTCTTGTTGATTTACGATTCTTGGTGATGATCTTGGAGGGTGGGTAACCATCCAAACGGAGTGAATGAATGGAGAAAGAGCAACAAAGATCTGTAGAAGGAAAGGAGAAGGAAAAATAGCTTAGACGCGTTAGAATAAGATGAAAGATGAGGTTATAGTTATAAGGGATCAAAATGGAGTCTATCGAGTGAGATTTAACTGATTTATTGTTGATTTACGATTCTTGGTGATGATCTTGGAGGGTGGGTAACCATCCAAACGGAGTGAATGAATGGAGAAAGAGCAACAAAGATCTGTAGAAGGAAAGGAGAAGGAAAAATAGCTTAGACGCGTTAGAATAAGATGAAAGATGAGGTTATAGTTATAAGGGATCAAAATGGAGTCTATCGAGTGAGATTTAACTGATTTATTGTTGATTTACGATTCTTGGTGATGATCTTGGAGGGTCGGTAACCATCCAAACGGAGTGAATGAATGGAGAAAGAGCAACAAAGATCTGTAGAAGGAAAGGAGAAGGAAAAATAGCTTAAACGCGTTAGAATAAGATGAAAGATGAGGTTATAGTTATAAGGGATCAAAATGGAGTCTATCGAGTGAGATTTAACTGATTTCTTGTTGATTTACGATTCTTGGTGATGTTCTTGGAGGGTCGGTAACCATCCAAACGGAGTGAATGAATGGAGAAAGAGCAACAAAGATCTGTAGAAGGAAAGGAGAAGGAAAAATAGCTTAGACGCGTTAGAATAAGATGAAAGATGAGGTTATAGTTATAAGGGATCAAAATGGAGTCTATCGAGTGAGATTTAACTGATTTATTGTTGATTTACGATTCTTGGTGATGATCTTGGAGGGTCGGTAACCATCCAAACGGAGTGAATGAATGGAGAAAGAGCAACAAAGATCTGTAGAAGGAAAGGAGAAGGAAAAATAGCTTAAACGCGTTAGAATAAGATGAAAGATGAGGTTATAGTTATAAGGGATCAAAATGGAGTCTATCGAGTGAGATTTAACTGATTTCTTGTTGATTTACGATTCTTGGTGATGTTCTTGGAGGGTCGGTAACCATCCAAACGGAGTGAATGAATGGAGAAAGAGCAACAAAGATCTGTAGAAGGAAAGGAGAAGGAAAAATAGCTTAAACGCGTTAGAATAAGATGAAAGATGAGGTTATAGTTATAAGGGATCAAAATGGAGTCTATCGAGTGAGATTTAGCAGTTTGCTTTTATTTTTGGAGAGTTGGTAGCCATGGAGAACAGTTTTTGTAAATGGGATCAACGAAGCAACGACATAGTGTCAATGCAAGACCCATAATAAGCACGTTGCCTTGTTTTATGTCAAGCAGCGTCAAGAAGTAATAAGATTGAGTTGAAACAATCAAAATATACAGGATGGTACTGAATTATCTGTAATAAAACGCTCTGGTGTTAAATATCTCTGTAAATTGAATACTAAAAAACAAAAAAAAATCACCCTGGTTCGGAAGGAAGACTAATTTCGTAACCGCAATGGGATTTTGATGTTGCCCGTAAAATTCTACGCCCGGTTGGCCGAATACTTTGATGGCTCCCGTAGACGTTCCTATACATATTAATCGAAGAGAAGAATCCCATGCTATCGATGTAGGTTTGTGGGGAAAACCGTGCTGAAGAGTCTGTAAACAATAATTAATCATCTTCATAATATTCTTAACGTATTTAGTCGAAAAACGAAGTATAAATCACTTTAAACGGACGATCGTTCGACTGGAGTCTATTAACTTAAGGTGGTGCTACACGACGCGTCCAATATTCGCGTTATGGCCGGACGCATCGTGTAGTAACGGCTTTAGCGTGAGATACAATTTGACTTGGGTGAAAGTAACAAAAATAATTAAATTAATTAAAAATTAAAAACATAATTCTTCGAAGGGGATTTTTAAGGAGAAAATTTGGGCAGAAAAAGGGCGAAATTCGTATCGGAAAATCAAAAAATTTCTTTTTTTTTAATTTTCGAATAATACGGTCCTGTTTTAAATGCTATTAGTATTAATTATCTTACGATACGACTGTGGAATGTTGATTTCTATTAGTAAAATTTACACAAAGACCGGAAATCGATAAATTTTCGAAATTTTTAAAAAGCGTTTATCGTCTTATGATTTTCGTTAAACAAAGAAGAAGAAAAATGCCATCCCATATTCTGAATTTTCCAAAAAATAAATTGGCTGTAAGCGCAGTGAATCCCCAGTATCGCAGCTATACTATACAGTGTGTCCACCTAAATTGGCGGCATATAATATAATATAACTTTTTTATTATTAATTTTACGGAAAAAAGTTATTCTTTATAAAAAGTTCAGCATGGTCCGAAACCTAAAATTCAATCATCAGATGTTGAATTTTTTCAGTCGTATACGAGGTTTGTCGAAAAAGACACATTTTTCGACAAAACTCGTATACGACTGAAAAAATTCAACATCTGATGATTGAATTTTAGGTTTCGGACCATGCTGAACTTTTTATAAAGAATAACTTTTTTCCGTAAAATTAATAATAAAAAAGTTATGTCCCATATATCGCCAATTTACGTGGACACACTGTATATAATAAAAAACTGTCGTTTGTATCATTTTTTTTTTGTTCTATTTAAGAATTTTCTCCACAATTAATACAATTATTTCGAAAAATGACTGGACGAAAAATTTGAATTTGAAAAATGCCGCCAAAAGCAGAAAGGAAACTGTCGTTTCAAGTAGATGGCGCTGAAACGATATATCGAGTTGGCTATGTATATAACGGGTATTTTTGAAGCAACTATCGCCATCTCTAGGTCAGACTGGGTACTTTTTGGATCGTTTTCGTACTACGTCACCGATCAGCAACTTTTTACGTTATAATTTTTTTGTTTTGCGAATTTATAATTACGTGTCGAAATTTCGATTGGATTCGTCATGAATTCCGTTCGGGAACAGATCGATATGCGAAGCGTGTACGCGTCGGATTATTAAATGGCTGTTTAACTCGAAACATCTGTTCTTTGCGGTCGGATGACGAAGCATTAGAAATGCCTCTGCTTTTTTTTTTTTTTGGAAGTCGAATTTGTAAATGTCGACGGGAAGTAATATTCTATATGACACGAATGGAAAAGTTCTCAGAAAATTCTAAGAAATTTGTGTACGTTTGACCTAACGAATCTTTTCATAAATCCCGACAATAAATCGACGAACTTTTCGCTCGTAAAATTTTTGTGGGTTCAAACAACAGGTCGCTTATCTCGAAATGACTTTGAGAATATATTTTCGATTATTTATATGAAAAACGCAACTAAAATTTCACGGGAATTCACGCCGTATTAAATTTTACCCCTTATTACGTATTTTTACGAACTCGTCCACGACGTTGACCACGAAATCGGTCCTGTTCGGTTATAACGGAAGTCTAAAATTTGGCGAATTCGTTTAATAACTATTTTTATCACTGCAGTGTCTTTTACATTGTTTTTTATACGATTTTTAAGGTTTTTTTATCCTACCTTTGTTTGTTTACTTCCTCCCTGCAGAGGAGCAGCTCCTATAGCAAAAACAACCCTAACAAATGTTATTTATACGAAAAACGCAACTAAAATTTCACGGAAATCCACGCCGTATTAAATTTTACCCCTTATTACGTATTTTTACGAACTCGTCCACGACGTTGACCATGAAACCGGTCCTGTTCGGTTATAACGGAAGTCTAAAATTTGACGAATTCGTTTAATAACTATTTTTATCACTGCAGTGTCTTTTACATTGTTTTTTATACGATTTTTAAGGTTTTTTTTATCCTATCTTTGTTTGTTTAGTTTCTCCCTACAGAGGAGCAGCTCCTATATAAAAGCCAACCCTAACAAATCTCATTTATATGAAAAACGCAACTAAAATTTCACGGAAATCCACGCCGTATTAAATTTTACCCCTTATTACGTATTTTTACGAACTCGTCCACGACGTTGACCACGAAATCGGTCCTGTTCGGTTATAACGGAAGTCTAAAATTTGGCGAATTCGTTTAATAACTATTTTTATCACTGCAGTGTCTTTTACATTGTTTTTTATACGATTTTTAAGGTTTTTTTATCCTATCTTTGTTTGTTTACTTCCTCCCTGCAGAGGAGCAGCTCCTATAGCAAAAACAACCCTAACAAATGTTATTTATACGAAAAACGCAACTAAAATTTCACGGGAATTCACGCCGTATTAAATTTTACCCCTTATTACGTATTTTTACGAACTCGTCCACGACGTTGACCATGAAACCGGTCCTGTTCGGTTATAACGGAAGTCTAAAATTTGGCGAATTCGTTTAATAACTATTTTTATCACTGCAGTGTCTTTTACATTGTTTATTATACGATTTTTAAGGTTTTTTTTATCCTATCTTTGTTTGTTTAGTTTCTCCCTACAGAGGAGCAGCTCCTATATAAAAGCCAACCCTAACAAATCTCATTTATATGAAAAACGCAACTAAAATTTCACGGAAATCCACGCCGTATTAAATTTTACCCCTTATTACGTATTTTTACGAACTCGTCCACGACGTTGACCATGAAACCGGTCCTGTTCGGTTATAACGGAAGTCTAAAATTTGGCGAATTCGTTTAATAACTATTTTTATCACTGCAGTGTCTTTTACATTGTTTTTTATACGATTTTTAAGGTTTTTTTTATCCTATCTTTGTTTGTTTAGTTTCTCCCTACAGAGGAGCAGCTCCTATATAAAAGCCAACCCTAACAAATCTCATTTATATGAAAAACGCAACTAAAATTTCACGGAAATCCACGCCGTATTAAATTTTACCCCTTATTACGTATTTTTACGAACTCGTCCACGACGTTGACCATGAAACCGGTCCTGTTCGGTTATAACGGAAGTCTAAAATTTGGCGAATTCGTTTAATAACTATTTTTATCACTGCAGTGTCTTTTACATTGTTTTTTATACGATTTTTAAGGTTTTTTTTATCCTATCTTTGTTTGTTTAGTTTCTCCCTACAGAGGAGCAGCTCCTATATAAAAGCCAACCCTAACAAATCTCATTTATATGAAAAACGCAACTAAAATTTCACGGAAATCCACGCCGTATTAAATTTTACCCCTTATTACGTATTTTTACGAACTCGTCCACGACGTTGACCATGAAACCGGTCCTGTTCGGTTATAACGGAAGTCTAAAATTTGGCGAATTCGTTTAATAACTATTTTTATCACTGCAGTGTCTTTTACATTGTTTTTTATACGATTTTTAAGGTTTTTTTATCCTACCTTTGTTTGTTTACTTCCTCCCTGCAGAGGAGCAGCTCCTATAGCAAAAACAACCCTAACAAATGTTATTTATACGAAAAACGCAACTAAAATTTCACGGAAATCCACGCCGTATTAAATTTTACCCCTTATTACGTATTTTTACGAACTCGTCCACGACGTTGACCACGAAATCGGTCCTGTTCGGTTATAACGGAAGTCTAAAATTTGGCGAATTCGTTTAATAACTATTTTTATCATTGCAGTGTCTTTTACATTGTTTTTTATACGATTTTTAAGGTTTTTTTATCCTACCTTTGTTTGTTTACTTCCTCCCTGCAGAGGAGCAGCTCCTATAGCAAAAACAACCCTAACAAATGTTATTTATACGAAAAACGCAACTAAAATTTCACGGGAATTCACGCCGTATTAAATTTTACCCCTTATTACGTATTTTTACGAACTCGTTCACGACGTTGACCATGAAACCGGTCCTGTTCGGTTATAACGGAAGTCTAAAATTTGGCGAATTCGTTTAATAACTATTTTTATCACTGCAGTGTCTTTTACATTGTTTTTTATACGATTTTTAAGGTTTTTTTTATCCTATCTTTGTTTGTTTAGTTTCTCCCTACAGAGGAGCAGCTCCTATATAAAAGCCAACCCTAACAAATCTCATTTATATGAAAAACGCAACTAAAATTTCACGGAAATCCACGCCGTATTAAATTTTACCCCTTATTACGTATTTTTACGAACTCGTCCACGACGTTGACCACGAAATCGGTCCTGTTCGGTTATAACGGAAGTCTAAAATTTGGCGAATTCGTTTAATAACTATTTTTATCACTGCAGTGTCTTTTACATTGTTTTTTATACGATTTTTAAGGTTTTTTTATCCTATCTTTGTTTGTTTACTTCCTCCCTGCAGAGGAGCAGCTCCTATAGCAAAAACAACCCCAACAAATGTTATTTATACGAAAAACGCAACTAAAATTTCACGGAAATCCACGCTGCATTAAATTTTACCCCTTATTACGTATTTTTACGAACTCGTCCACGACGTTGACCATGAAACCGGTCCTGTTCGGTTATAACGGAAGTCTAAAATTTGGCGAATTCGTTTAATAACTATTTTTATCACTGCAGTGTCTTTTAGATTGTTTTTTATACGATTTTTAAGGTTTTTTTATCCTATCTTTGTTTGTTTAGTTTCTCCCTACAGAGGAGCAGCTCCTATATAAAAGCCAACCCTAACAAATCTCATTTATATGAAAAACGCAACTAAAATTTCACGGAAATCCACGCCGTATTAAATTTTACCCCTTATTACGTATTTTTACGAACTCGTTCACGACGTTGACCATGAAACCGGTCCTGTTCGGTTATAACGGAAGTCTAAAATTTGGCGAATTCGTTTAATAACTATTTTTATCACTGCAGTGTCTTTTACATTGTTTTTTATACGATTTTTAAGGTTTTTTTATCCTACCTTTGTTTGTTTACTTCCTCCCTGCAGAGGAGCAGCTCCTATAGCAAAAACAACCCTAACAAATGTTATTTATACGAAAAACGCAACTAAAATTTCACGGAAATCCACGCCGTATTAAATTTTACCCCTTATTACGTATTTTTACGAACTCGTCCACGACGTTGACCATGAAACCGGTCCTGTTCGGTTATAACGGAAGTCTAAAATTTGGCGAATTCGTTTAATAACTATTTTTATCACTGCAGTGTCTTTTACATTGTTTTTTATACGATTTTTAAGGTTTTTTTTATCCTATCTTTGTTTGTTTACTTCCTCCCTGCAGAGGAGCAGCTCCTATAGCAAAAACAATCCTAACAAATCTCATTTATATGAAAAACGCAACTAAAATTTCACGGAAATCCACGCCGTATTAAATTTTACCCCTTATTACGTATTTTTACGAACTCGTCCACGACGTTGACCATGAAACCGGTCCTGTTCGGTTATAACGGAAGTCTAAAATTTGGCGAATTCGTTTAATAACTATTTTTATCACTGCAGTGTCTTTTAGATTGTTTTTTATACGATTTTTAAGGTTTTTTTATCCTATCTTTGTTTGTTTAGTTTCTCCCTACAGAGGAGCAGCTCCTATATAAAAGCCAACCCTAACAAATCTCATTTATATGAAAAACGCAACTAAAATTTCACGGAAATCCACGCCGTATTAAATTTTACCCCTTACTACGTATTTTTACGAACTCGTCGACGACGTTGATCACGAAATCGGTCCTGTTCGAGCTTGTTTAGCAGCGATCGAAAGTTTTTGCAGCCGCGGGGAATTGCGAGCGTTAACGTACCTGAAGTGTCACGTGATTTAAGATGTTATCGATTCCCAAAAAAGAATAGGAAAGTAATAATCGATTTAGATAATTGGAAACCAATAAACAGTTTTGACAGTCAGAAAAATTATCTGGAAAGAAGACCAAATAATTTTGTATACGAGAAAAATATGTGTCGCGAAATAATCGAGACGTCCCGTATTTATGACTCATTGTATATTATACAGATTAACTGGTACATGTCACGCTTATCAATTTATCCTATCCCATGATGAATCAATATTAGCACAATAATTAATCACAAAACATCATCATAAATCATTGATAAGATCATGAAAAATTTCGAAATACAATATGGAAGCTTGTCTGACAGTCGAGGATGGTGGAGATGATATAACAAAATTAACAAAATATACAAAAAATATATTAGACAAAGCGTAAAATTAAACTAAATCGCGCGTGCCGAAACTCTAGGAGCAGCGTAGCTTGCTTCAATATCTCGAGCGAAAATAAAATTTCGTTTCGATTCAAAACGTCTCGTCTGGGTTCACGTAGGTGTATTGGTTTTCGCTAAAACGTGTACCAGATATATCGTAGAGGAATAAAAGTTATTAAAAAAGAAAAAAAGACTTTGAATTCCCAAAAAAAAGGTAACTTGGAGTTCCTTTGGTCAGGGGTGAAACGATTATTTAGTTTTCATTGTTTTTATTTGACTGTTATTGTTTTCTTCTGTTTGTCATTGCTTTTTTAGTTTTTATTGTTTTTGTTTGATTATTATCGTTTTTTAGTTTTCATTGTTTTTGTTTGATTATTGTTTTTTTTTTAGTTTTTATTGTTTTTTTTTGTTTGTTATTACTTTTTTAGTTTTTGTTTGTTATTGCTTTGTTAGTTTTTATTGTTTTTTTTGTTTGTTATTACTTTTTTAGTTTTTGTTTGTTATTGCTTCTTTAGTTTTTATTGCTTTTTTAGTTTTTATTGTTTGTTTTTGTTTGATAATTATTGTTTTTTAGTTTTCATTGTTTTGTTTGATTGTTATTGTTTCTTTAGTTTCTATTGTTTTTGTTTGATTATTATTGTTTTTTTAGTTTTCATTGTTTTTGTTTGACTGTGATTGTTTCTTTAGTTTTTGTTGCTTTTTTAGTTTTTATTGTTTTTGTTTGATTATTGTTTTTTTTTAGTTTTTATTGTTTTTTTTGTTTGTTATTACTTTTTTAGTTTTTGTTTGTTATTGCTTTGTTAATTTTTATTGTTTTTGTTTGCTTATTATTGTTTTTTTTTAGTTTTTATTGTTTTTTTTGTTTGTTATTACTTTTTTAGTTTTTGTTTGTTATTGCTTCTTTAGTTTTTATTGCTTTTTTAGTTTTTATTGTTTTTGTTTGCTTATTATTGTTTTTGTTTGATAATTATTGTTTTTTAGTTTTCATTGTTTTTGTTTGATTATTGTTTTTTTTTAGTTTTTATTGTTTTTTTTGTTTGTTATTACTTTTTTAGTTTTTGTTTGTTATTACTTTTTTAGTTTTTGTTTGTTATTTTTCTTTAGTTTTTATTGTTTTTGTTTGCTTATTATTGTTTTTGTATGATAACTATTGTTTTTTAGTTTTCATTGTTTTTGTTTGATTATTGTTTTTTTTTTAGTTTTTATTGTTTTTTTTGTTAGTTATTACTTTTTTAGTTTTTGTTTGTTATTGCTTTGTTAGTTTTTATTGTTTTTTTTGTTTGTTATTACTTTTTTAGTTTTTGTTTGTTATTGTTTCTTTAGTTTTTATTGCTTTTTTAGTTTTTATTGTTTTTGTTTGATTATTATCGTTTTTTAGTTTTCATTGTTTTTGTTTGATTATTGTTTTTTTTTTAGTTTTTATTGTTTTTTTTTGTTTGTTATTACTTTTTTAGTTTTTGTTTGTTATTGCTTTGTTAGTTTTTATTGTTTTTTTTGTTTGTTATTACTTTTTTAGTTTTTGTTTGTTATTGCTTCTTTAGTTTTTATTGCTTTTTTAGTTTTTATTGTTTGTTTTTGTTTGATAATTATTGTTTTTTAGTTTTCATTGTTTTGTTTGATTGTTATTGTTTCTTTAGTTTCTATTGTTTTTGTTTGATTATTATTGTTTTTTTAGTTTTCATTGTTTTTGTTTGACTGTGATTGTTTCTTTAGTTTTTGTTGCTTTTTTAGTTTTTATTGTTTTTGTTTGATTATTGTTTTTTTTTAGTTTTTATTGTTTTTTTTTGTTTGTTATTACTTTTTTAGTTTTTGTTTGTTATTGCTTTGTTAATTTTTATTGTTTTTGTTTGCTTATTATTGTTTTTTTTAGTTTTTATTGTTTTTTTTGTTTGTTATTACTTTTTTAGTTTTTGTTTGTTATTGCTTCTTTAGTTTTTATTGCTTTTTTAGTTTTTATTGTTTTTGTTTGCTTATTATTGTTTTTGTTTGATAATTATTGTTTTTTAGTTTTCATTGTTTTTGTTTGATTATTGTTTTTTTTTTAGTTTTTATTGTTTTTTTTGTTTGTTATTACTTTTTTAGTTTTTGTTTGTTATTACTTTTTTAGTTTTTGTTTGTTATTTTTCTTTAGTTTTTATTGTTTTTGTTTGCTTATTATTGTTTTTGTTTGATAACTATTGTTTTTTAGGTTTCATTGTTTTTGTTTGATTATTGTTTTTTTTTTAGTTTTTATTGTTTTTTTTGTTAGTTATTACTTTTTTAGTTTTTGTTTGTTATTGCTTTGTTAGTTTTTATTGTTTTTTTTGTTTGTTATTACTTTTTTAGTTTTTGTTTCTTTAGTTTTTATTGCTTTTTTAGTTTTTATTGTTTTTGTTTGATTATTATCGTTTTTTAGTTTTCATTGTTTTTGTTTGATTATTGTTTTTTTTTAGTTTTTATTGTTTTTTTTGTTAGTTATTACTTTTTTAGTTTTTGTTTGTTATTGCTTTGTTAGTTTTTATTGTTTTTTTTGTTTGTTATTACTTTTTTAGTTTTTGTTTGTTATTGCTTCTTTAGTTTTTATTGCTTTTTTAGTTTTTATTGTTTTTGTTTGCTTATTATTGTTTTTGTTTGATAATTATTGTTTTTTAGTTTTCATTGTTTTTGTTTGATTATTGTTTTTTTTTTAGTTTTTATTGTTTTTTTTGTTTGTTATTACTTTTTTAGTTTTTGTTTGTTATTACTTTTTTAGTTTTTGTTTGTTATTTTTCTTTAGTTTTTATTGTTTTTGTTTGCTTATTATTGTTTTTGTTTGATTATTATCGTTTTTTAGTTTTCATTGTTTTTGTTTGATTATTGTTTTTTTTTAGTTTTTATTGTTTTTTTTGTTAGTTATTACTTTTTTAGTTTTTGTTTGTTATTGCTTTGTTAGTTTTTATTGTTTTTTTTGTTAGTTATTACTTTTTTAGTTTTTGTTTGTTATTGCTTTGTTAGTTTTTATTGTTTTTTTTGTTTGTTATTACTTTTTTAGTTTTTGTTTGTTATTGCTTCTTTAGTTTTTATTGCTTTTTTAGTTTTTATTGTTTTTGTTTGCTTATTATTGTTTTTGTTTGATAATTATTGTTTTTTAGTTTTCATTGTTTTTGTTTGATTATTGTTTTTTTTTAGTTTTTATTGTTTTTTTTGTTTGTTATTACTTTTTTAGTTTTTGTTTGTTATTACTTTTTTAGTTTTTGTTTGTTATTTTTCTTTAGTTTTTATTGTTTTTGTTTGCTTATTATTGTTTTTGTTTGATAACTATTGTTTTTTAGGTTTCATTGTTTTTGTTTGATTATTGTTTTTTTTTTAGTTTTTATTGTTTTTTTTGTTAGTTATTACTTTTTTAGTTTTTGTTTGTTATTGCTTTGTTAGTTTTTATTGTTTTTTTTGTTTGTTATTACTTTTTTAGTTTTTGTTTCTTTAGTTTTTATTGCTTTTTTAGTTTTTATTGTTTTTGTTTGATTATTATCGTTTTTTAGTTTTCATTGTTTTTGTTTGATTATTGTTTTTTTTTAGTTTTTATTGTTTTTTTTGTTAGTTATTACTTTTTTAGTTTTTGTTTGTTATTGCTTTGTTAGTTTTTATTGTTTTTTTTGTTTGTTATTACTTTTTTAGTTTTTGTTTGTTATTGCTTCTTTAGTTTTTATTGCTTTTTTAGTTTTTATTGTTTTTGTTTGCTTATTATTGTTTTTGTTTGATAATTATTGTTTTTTAGTTTTCATTGTTTTTGTTTGATTATTGTTTTTTTTTTAGTTTTTATTGTTTTTTTTGTTTGTTATTACTTTTTTAGTTTTTGTTTGTTATTACTTTTTTAGTTTTTGTTTGTTATTTTTCTTTAGTTTTTATTGTTTTTGTTTGCTTATTATTGTTTTTGTTTGATTATTATCGTTTTTTAGTTTTCATTGTTTTTGTTTGATTATTGTTTTTTTTTAGTTTTTATTGTTTTTTTTGTTAGTTATTACTTTTTTAGTTTTTGTTTGTTATTGCTTTGTTAGTTTTTATTGTTTTTTTTGTTTGTTATTACTTTTTTAGTTTTTGTTTGTTATTGTTTCTTTAGTTTTTATTGCTTTTTTAGTTTTTATTGTTTTTGTTTGATTATTATCGTTTTTTAGTTTTCATTGTTTTTGTTTGATTATTGTTTTTTTTTAGTTTTTATTGTTTTTTTTTTGTTTGTTATTACTTTTTTAGTTTTTGTTTGTTATTGCTTTGTTAGTTTTTATTGTTTTTTTTGTTTGTTATTACTTTTTTAGTTTTTGTTTGTTATTGTTTCTTTAGTTTTTATTGCTTTTTTAGTTTTTATTGTTTTTGTTTGATAATTATTGTTTTTTTTTAGTTTTTATTGTTTTTTTTTTGTTTGTTATTGTTTTTTAGTTTTCATTGTTTTTGTTTGATTGTTATTGTTTTTTTAGTTTTTGTTGTTTTTTTCTGTTTGTTATTGTTTATTTGTTTGTCATTGCTTCTATACGACTTTCCTAACTGCATAATTTTGAGGGACGATTTAAATTGAATAACAATAAACTACAATGGAGCGTATAAAATATTTATCAGTATGAAAGTTGTTTTTAACTTAGGAGGGCGAAGCCCTAGTACACAAAAACGTCGAACTATTCGATATACACGGTTTTTATTGGTTTAATGACGAATTCTGTCATCACACATTAATGTGAATTCATATTATCGAAAAAAATTTATCGCCGGGAATTTTTCATCTGAGCCTCGTATATTTTAGAAACTGGGCGTATGTTTATTACATTTACGTTTGTCCTTCACGGTAAACTTCATTTATTATCTGTTTATTACCTTAACACTTCAGATTTCGAGTTTGAAATGCGGACTTAGTAGCTATTAGAATTGCGATAATTTTATATATCTAGTTTCTAAATCCCATTTTTTTTTTTTTTTCTTTTTATAAATATAGGAACACAATTCCTTCCCCCCAGTTGGTTAATTATCGAAATTTAAAGCGAAAACTACAACAAATATACAGAATAGTGACGTATAGTGGAAAAAGATCGATCAATTTTGTGTTTGTTTTATCCTACCCCAAATAAAAGAATTTCACTTAGATCTTGACGGAAGCCTTACATTAGAATTAGCGTTGAATTTCGGTATTAAATATTTACATAGACAAACTTTCTTTATTATTATTAAATTACGCAACTCATTTATTTCAAGAATATATCTGGGTCCTTTTTTTATCTAATCTTTCAAGACGTGTTCAAGTGTTTCTTAAAAAGGACAAAGCCGCGGATTGATGCGAGGGACATTCCACCACACCCTGTCATTTCGACAGGTTCTCAACCTCGTTCGCGTTACACTTTAGCGCTTAGATTCTATTTTCTCCCCAGAGTTGTATGGGGGATTTTAGGATTCTTTTTGTTTTTTGTCTTCTTGGTCTTAACGTCTTGATGTCTGTCTGTGTGTGTGTGTGTGTGTTTTATCTGTCTCTGGTGAACCCTTTCCAACCGTTTTCGGCAAGAAAAGACCTAATCCGAAAGGTCCTTCGCCTTCTTCACAACTGTACCCGATATATAACTCCTTGTCAGGGGGAGATCCTCTTGTGGCTTCACTAGGAAAACCTAGAAACTAGGTTTTGTTTTTTTTTTTTTATTTTTGTTGTTTCTTTTTCGTCTTTTTTTAGTTTTTATTGTTTTTTTTTTTGTTTGCTATTATTTTCATCGTTTTTTTAGTGTTTACTGTTTTTTCAGTTTTTGTTTTATTGTTTGTTATTGTTTTTTTTTGTTTTTATTGTTTGTTTGTTATTGATTTTTAGTTTTTATTGTTTTTGTTTGTTCGTTATTGTTTTTTTCAGCTTGCCATTGCTTTTTTAGTTTTTATTGTTTTTTTTTAGTTTTTTTTTTAGTTTTTATTGTTTTTGTTTGTTTGTTATTGTGTTTTTAGTCTTATTGTTTTTTAGTTTTTATTGTCTTTTTTTGTTTGTTATTGTTATGTTTGTTTTTTATTGTTTTGCTTGTTTTAGTTTTTATTCTTTTTTTTGTTTGTTATTGTTCGTTATTGCTTTTTTATTTTTTATTGTTTTTTAGTCTTATTGTTTTTTTCTGCTTGCCACTTTTTTTTCAGTTTTAGTTTTTTTTTAGTTTTTATTGTTTTTGTTTGTTATTGTGTTTTTAGTTTTATTGTTTTTTAGTTTTTATTGTTTTTTTCTGTTTGTTATTGTTTTGTTTGTTTTTTATTGTTTTAGTTTTTATTCTTTTTTTTGTTTGTTATTGTTTTAGTTTTTATTGTTTTTTGGTTTTTTTGTTTTTATTATTTTTTTTTTGTTTTTTAGTTTTTATTGTTTTTGTTTGTTTTTTATTATGTTTTTAGTCTTATTGTTTTTTAGTTTTTATTGTTTTTGTTTGTTTGTTATTGTGTTTTTAGTCTTATTGTTTTTTAGTTTTTATTGTCTTTTTTTGTTTGTTATTGTTATGTTTGTTTTTTATTGTTTTGCTTGTTTTAGTTTTTATTCTTTTTTTTGTTTGTTATTGTTCGTTATTGCTTTTTTATTTTTTATTGTTTTTTAGTCTTATTGTTTTTTTCTGCTTGCCACTTTTTTTTCAGTTTTAGTTTTTTTTTAGTTTTTATTGTTTTTGTTTGTTATTGTGTTTTTAGTTTTATTGTTTTTTAGTTTTTATTGTTTTTTTCTGTTTGTTATTGTTTTGTTTGTTTTTTATTGTTTTAGTTTTTATTCTTTTTTTTGTTTGTTATTGTTTTAGTTTTTATTGTTTTTTGGTTTTTTTGTTTTTATTATTTTTTTTTTGTTTTTTAGTTTTTATTGTTTTTGTTTGTTTTTTATGTTTTTAGTCTTATTGTTTTTTAGTTTTTATTGTTTTCTTCTGTTTGCCATTGCTTTTTTAGTTTTTATTGTTTTTTTCTGTTTGTTATTGTTTTGTTTGTTTTCTATTGTTTTAGTTTTTATTCTTTTTTTTGTTTGTTATCGTTTTAGTTTTTATTGTTTTTTGTTTTTTTTTTATTTTTTTTTTGTTTTTCAGTTTTTATTGTTTTTGTTTGTTTGTTATTGTGTTTTTAGTAATATTGTTTCTTTTAGTTTTTATTGTTTTTTTCTGTTTGTCATTGTTTTTTTTAGTTTTTATTGTTTTTTAGTTTTTTTAATTTTTTTTTAGTTTTTATTGTTTTTGTTTGTTCGTTATTGTTTTTTTCAGCTTGCCATTGCTTTTTTAGTTTTTATTGTTTTTTTTAGTTTTTTTTTAGTTTTTGTTGTTTTTTAGTTTTTATTGTTTTTTGGTTTTTTTTTTATTTTTTTTTGTTTTTCAGTTTTTATTGTTTTTGTTTGTTTGTTATTGTGTTTTTAGTCTTATTGTTTTTTAGTTTTTATTGTTTTTTAGTTTTTTTAATTTTTTTTTTAGTTTTTAGTTTTTATTGTTTTTGTTTGTTCGTTATTGTTTTTTTCAGCTTGCCATTGCTTTTTTAGTTTTTATTGTTTTTTTTAGTTTTTTTTTAGTTTTTGTTGTTTTTTAGTTTTTATTGTTTTTTGGTTTTTTTTTTATTTTTTTTTGTTTTTCAGTTTTTATTGTTTTTGTTTGTTTGTTATTGTGTTTTTAGTCTTATTGTTTTTTAGTTTTTATTGTTTTTTTCTGTTTGTCATTGTTTTTTTTAGTTTTTATTGTTTTTTAGTTTTTTTAATTTTTAGTTTTTGTTTTTGTTTGTTCGTTATTGTTTTTTTCAGCTTGCCATTGCTTTTTTAGTTTTTATTGTTTTTTTTAGTTTTTTTTAGTTTTTGTTGTTTTTTAGTTTTTATTGTTTTTTTTAGTTTTTGTTGTTTTTTAGTTTTTATTGTTTTTTTCTGTTTGTTATTGTTTTGTTTGTTTTTTATTGTTTTAGTTTATATTCTTTTTTTTTGTTTGTTATTGTTTTAGTTTTTATTGTTTTTTGGTTTTTCTTATTTTTTTTTTTTTGTTTTTTTAGTTTTTATTGTTTTTGTTTGTTTGTTATTGTGTTTTTAGTAATATTGTTTCTTTTAGTTTTTATTGTTTTTTTGTTTGTTATTGTTTTATTGTTTTTTAGTTTTTATTGTTTGTTATTGTTTTTTCGCTTATACTTTTTGAAAACGATCGATAAATTTTTTCCCTTGCAAATGTAAATAAGATATGATATCGAACACAGGAAACGTAGTATCGATAACATCATATCAATAAGTCAAAATATCCTGATAATTTAAGCCGAAAGAAATTTTCGAAAATATAAATCAAAACCCCACAATTAATATTCTAATCCACTTCGATAAATCACTTAAAAATTATAAAAATATAAAACTAGAGGCATCAAATTTTTCGTTTACTATCCCTAGAGGACCAATCAAGTGACTTTAGCCTGGAATTTTGATGCTTGGTCCAGAAAAATTGGAAGAAACTAGAATTATAAATCGACTTAAACAGATTTAAAATCAACTTTACAGTTAAATGATATACAAATGACAACTCTGATCCTTTGCACCCCCTTATAACCAGGTAACGCATCGAATTTCTAGCAATTCTAATTTTTTCCGAATAAACAAACTCACGATATTAACTTTTCTAATACTCCCTAATGCATCCACTAAATCTTTTATGTATTTGTGTTTGACTGAACTCTTCTTAACGCACGTATTTAATCACCGTGCGATTCTCTACACAACACATTTTGATACCGTGATGTAATTCTAGCTTTTCAGCTTAGAGGCGCTACTAAACCTGCTTCACCTTCACCTAATCTCGAAGGGGTGACAGTTTTGCCAAGAAATTTTATTTACAACGACTTGTATTAGTTTTTGAATGGTGAAAGTTGCGAAGTATTATTAAACATTCTCAGCGGTGTTCGCAGCAACAAATATTTCTCTATTCAAATCGAGTTTTAGTTTTCACAATTAATACATGTTGCGGATTATAGTCTATTGTGTTTATTAATAAAATTCCCACGAAAAGCAAACTCGCGATGCTAATAACACAACATTTTATTTCACGTTTGTTAGTAACAGTTAATACTTTCGAAATATTTGTGTCAATTTTATAGAAAATATTAAATTGTACAATATTTATTCATCACACGGTATATAAATGATAACTATTGATGCAATTTTCTCATAATTCATATTTGTTTAATAAAATCAACGAAAGTTGAGTCCAAATATAAAGTTCGATGAATATTTTGAGGTTAGATATGAAGGTGATTGAACTAACTCTAATTTCCGAGCCATTTCTTCAACAAAAAATAATCCTAGGGAGCTAAATCTGGCGGATAGTATGCGTGAGGTAGCCAATCAAGCTTTGATTCATTAATTTTGGCCATTGGAATAACGGATCTTGCGCAAAATGCTTTCGATCGACGAAAATCGGGCTGCTGGACTTCGCAGATCGTACGGTCTCGTCGAAACTTCGCTACCCAATATTTTACAGTATCACCCAGACTAATTTCCATCTATATTCCCGCTTCCTTCATTATTTTATCGTTTTTTTGTAGTTCTAGAGCTTCCTGGTTGGAGCTCAACCACACAAATACTCAACCGGTACATCACCATCTTATTAAACTCAAATCCAACAATTGGGAATTCAGTTAAGGGCAGCAACCACCCCGGATATCCGTATATAAGTCCCAGAAACAATATAAGTTCCTTTTTATTCAAATCTGTTCTACCTACTCATTCCTTCTTTAGTAATTTCCATCTATGTTCCCGTTTCCGAGTTGATTTTGCTTAGTAGTAAGTTTTTTCTGAAGTAAAATTACGATTTGATCTTTATAGTTATTGTAATATTGTTCAGCATCAATATTCAATAATATAAATACGATCAGTCATCTAATTTTCCGCTTATAATCACTGAACGTATTTTAATTCTACATTTTTATAAAAATACGACGTCGAGAGAGAACGTAATCAAAAGCTATGACTCACGCCAGCATTCAGTATAACGGTAAAATGATCAAACTCCCGCTAACTGTGAAAATTGAGGCTGTTGGTGTCATTGAATAAACAAAAAATTATTACAATGTAGTTTAAATAGAATATTTACTAGAAGAATATTTTATTTTCGTTTAAAAACTTTCAAAATGCGATATTATTATTTTGTAAATAATTTTGGAATCAAACTGATAACTCCCTTCAAGCAAAAAATATAGTTAGAGGCCCAATAAGGTTCATGTAGACTAAAAAAGTCTGTAGATTTCACAAAATAGCAAGTTTCGTAATGATTTCGATCATTGCGGACATAAAATTATTAATAAATAGGTTAGTTATATGATATTTGAAACTATATCGATATAGTATATACTACAAACAACAAATAGTTTTAAATATGTCACAAGATTCATAAATTAATTACTTCTTCATAATCTGTAATGAGGAATTTCATTATTCTAATAGAAGATTGTCCTGGGTATGAAACTGATAACTCCCTTCAAGAAAATAATATAGTTAGAGGCCCAATAAGAGCCTCTAAGGTTCATGTACAAACAACACATGATCTCCTTCAGAAAAGGTTCCAAAATTTCATCATGAGATGAATTTTTTCGTCGAAAATTTAAGATAATCCAAGTAAACTCTTCTTTGCGTACATCAAAACTGGTTATTAATAATTTTCAAATAATTACAGTGTTAATTAATGGAAGAGTACACATTTTCCGTTATATTTTAGACATTTTTTTCATATGTTAGACTATGTTCCCGTTTCTTCCTTATTTTAAAGTTTTCCTGCAGTTCTAGTGCTGCCCGGTGGAAATTCAACCGGTACATCACCATCTTAGTAAAGTCAACTCCAACAATTGGAAATTCGGTTGAGGGCTGCAACCATCCCGGATTTACGTATATAAGTCCCAGTCTAATATTTTACATCTATGTTCCCGTTTCCTTCCTTATTTTATTGTTTTCCCGCAGTCCTACAGCTTCCTGGTTGGAGTTCAACAACACAAAGGACTCAACCGGTACATCACAGTGTTTCCAGTTTTTCCACCTCTTTTTATACACTTTCAACGTCGTCAGTTGAGAAATTTGTGGCGCCCAATTTAATATTAATTGATCACCCCCTTAAAGTAAAAGTATATACTTCAACTGAAGAAGAGTTTCAAGTTGGGGAAGTTTGAAGTATTTTTGTTCGATAATTTAACATTTAACGTTAATTATTTCTCTTAAATCTGTACAACTTCACATTAGTAGATTTTAAAATAAAATGGAAAACCTCGAACTAAGGAAAACACTAATAAATGACGAAATTAATTTAAAAAATAGCCTTTCTAATAGATTAATGTAAGTTTTTCTAGTTATTAGTGTATATAATTTCTTACTTAAATAGTAATTAACTGAATTCTATAAGGATGATATTATCTTTTAAATTTACACGAGAAAATGACTCATACTATATATATTAAACAGTTTTATTGTCAACATATCAAAAAAATTAATAACCTAAATTTTAACTAGTGAAGGTGACAAAATTCTAGTACAAATTTGTTATTCATCTGATATTTTGTAACTTTTTTATCTCACAGAATAATAGAAACCTAATATTTGCTTTAAGCGAAAATATAATGTATCTCACACACCTGTTATCCGGGAATGGTTATATTGATAAGAGAATCAGATAAAGTCGATCAGGTAAAACATTAATCTTATAACCCATCAGCAATAAAAATAATTTAATACGAAAATTTTAGTAAAATACTCACCCTTCTATAACAAAACAGCTCTTTCTGCAACTTTTGTCTTTCGGCGGTCTGATGAGGCCCTTTGGCCTTAATAAATTTAAACATTTTTGTAACCGTTAAATCCTTGAAGAGAGAGAAAATGTGATGAACATGTGATTCTGTTATAAAAGTTGAGACGTGAATTCAAACTATCTTCGTAACTGAATATATTTATAAAACAATGTCAAAACACAAAACTAAAAACAAAACCTCTCTTGCATATGTCAATGAAGCACCAAGACAACGCCTGTCGAGCAAGTCTAATTACATTCTAGCCGAAATGTTTTTTAAACTCAAAAACAAAGCTTAATTATCGACATTTACAATTACCTGATATTTGTATAAGCAATTAAAATGATAAACAATTGATTAAACTATTGCACACCACACAGGAGCGTACCCAAACGCTCAAACTGCATTACACGTAGATTGGTCACTGACCGGCGGAATATGAAAAGTAGGCGGAGTTCGACAGTTAGATGTTTTGATTTTTATTTACCGATCGAGTTAAATATTTACGTCAGTTCTATGAGGTTTCCTGCAGAGAGCAGCACATTACGCAACGCCAGGAAATAAAAACTTAGTTAATCCAGGTACAATTTAATAGATGGCACCACACATATTATTTAGAAATTTTTAGAAAGATTAATTTTGAATAAAATATTAATTATTTACTGCTTTTAATCTATTTCGCACTTAATACTTGTGATTATTCATTTCTTATACAGTTTGTCTATATAGATACGAGGTGAGTTAAAAAAATAAGGTTATTAAAATTTTGTTCTATATTTAAATATGTATTGAAGATTGACTATTAGGTAACGATTTATTTCGATGTATGAAAATTTTGATAAAAAATTTTATACCTCTTAACGTGAATTTCGTAAAAAAACTAAACGTAATTTCGTTCTGTTAACATCATTTTTTATTTAAACGTTTTTTACTCACTGTATAAGAAAAATAAAAAAAAAGTTATGACGTGTATATAAATAAATTTATTATCAAATTATACAATTAGGTTGATATAATTAATTCTAACATAATATACAATCATGTGGATATACACAAACATAAAAAGTTTAAAAAAATGTTTGACTAGTACATTTTGGTATGCAGTAGCGACACCATTCTAAATTTTACGAAAAAAAAGTGTAATGTATCATTACCACAAACTATACAAGGTGAAGTTGGAAATTTATATATCGACGTAAATATTTGGAATTCCATAATTTTATGCAGGCAACCAATTATACTGATGCGGTATTGCTGGTTGCATATTGTAATAATACTGTTAATATAATTGTAGTAGACGCTAGCGACACCTACACGGAACTATCCCGTAATTCTCGGTAAAACTATACAGGAGGATTAGGAAATATTTGGAAATTTAAATTTCTCCTGGATTTAGTCTGATATAGGTAACCAATTATACAAATATGATACGATACAGGGGGAAGTCGTAAATTTTCCGTAATTATTTAGAAAGTTACTGAAATTATTCGTTACAATGCAGTCGTTGTTTCGTCTGGAGTTTTAATTCCAAATTGATAAAAGTCGTCTCTCTGTAAAACTATACAGGGTGAGATAGAAAATATATATATATATATATGGACGAAAATATTTGGAAATTTAAATTTCTCGTTGATTTAGTCTGATATAGGCAACCAATTATACTAATATGATATTGTTGGTTGCATATAGAGACTCGTTATAATATTGTTAATAATATAACGGTTGGAGACGATACAGGGGGAAGTCGTAAATTTTCCGTAATTATTTAGAAAGTTACTGAAATTATTCGTTACAATTCAGTCGTTGTTTCGTCTTGAGGTTTAATTCCAAATTGATAAAAGTCGTCTCTCTGTAAAACTATACAGGGTGAGATAGAAAATATATATATATATGGACGAAAATATTTGGAAATTTAAATTTCTCGTTGATTTAGTCTGATATAGGCAACCAATTATACTAATATGATATTGTTGGTTGCATATAGAGACTCGTTATAATATTGTTAATAATATAACGGTTGGAGACGATACAGGGGGAAGTCGTAAATTTTCCGTAATTATTTAGAAAGTTATTGAAATTATTCGTTACAATTCAGTCGTTGTTTCGTCTGGAGTTTTAATTCCAAATTGATAAAAGTCGTCTCTCTGTAAAACTATACAGGGTGAGATAAAAAAATATATATATATATGGACGAAAATATTTGGAAATTTAAATTTCTCGTTGATTTAGTCTGATATAGGCAACCAATTATACTAATATGATATTGTTGGTTGCAAATAGAGACTCGTTATAATATTGTTAATAATATAACGGTTGGAGACGATACAGGGGGAAGTCGTAAATTTTCCGTAATTATTTAGAAAGTTACTGAAATTATTCGTTACAATTCAGTCGTTGTTTCGTCTGGAGTTTTAATTCCAAATTGATAAAAGTCGTCTCTCTGTAAAACTATACAGGGTGAGATAGAAAATATATATATATATATGGACGAAAATATTTGGAAATTTAAATTTCTCGTTGATTTAGTCTGATATAGGCAACCAATTATACAAATATCATATTGTTGGTTGCATATAGAGACTCGTTATAATATTGTTAATAATATAACGGTTGGAGACGATACAGGGGGAAGTCGTAAATTTTCCGTAATTATTTAGAAAGTTACTGAAATTATTCGTTACAATTCAGTCGTTGTTTCGTCTGGAGTTTTAATTCCAAATTGATAAAAGTCGTCTCTCTGTAAAACTATACAGGGTGAGATAGAAAATATATATATATATATGGACGAAAATATTTGGAAATTTAAATTTCTCGTTGATTTAGTCTGATATAGGCAACCAATTATACTAATATGATATTGTTGGTTGCATATAGAGACTCGTTATAATATTGTTAATAATATAACGGTTGTAGACGATACAGGGGGAAGTCGTAAATTTTCCGTAATTATTTAGGAAGTTATTGAAATTATTCGTTACAATTCAGTCGTTATTTCGTCTTGTGGTCTAAACCCGAGTTGATAGAAGTCGTCTTCCAAAAATAAAGAATTATTCAAATATTCTTTACTGTTTTTCCAAGAAGTGGGGTTAAATTCGGAGTTCGGCACATTATTTACCAAAGAATATTCGAATTTCCATTGAGGATTCAAAGGTAAATGACATTTAGAGTCATAATTACTCGTAAAATTATTAATAGCGATATCTTGCAAACTTAAACTAGATCCGAACGCTTGGTTCGGCTTGAAGGTACTCATAGTGGTACTGCCACGCGAACTATCCGCATCTCTAGCCATATCGGTGGTTATGACGGGTCCCTGCAAAAAATCGACCAGCTGCGCTACTTGTAAATGAGACGTTTCGCTCATTCTCTTGTACCTCTTCAAGGCCTTTTCAGCCCAATCGAAGAGGTGCTCCCAATCGTCGGGCGCGGTCAATTTATCGACGGGTCTGTTCAGTAACAGGAGGATCTTCGCTAAATCTCGTACTACGGGTCTGTACACCGATACAGCGGACGCGTCTCCTTCTACGTGCAATTCTCTTATCTGCCTCCTGGTGTCGTTCAACATATCCAAGTAATTCTCCGCGTACGGCCTCAAAGTTTCCAATTGTTTGACGAAATCCTTCCGTTCCGGCGTATCGTCAGCTTCCGAGCTGGTTTCGCTCGAAGAAGGAAAATTTTTTCTTCTGTATTTTACGTACAGTACGACGCACGCTAGGAGTACGACGCAAAGGATTGTACCGGTCAGTACGCCGGTTAAGACGGCGATGGCGTTGTTGGACAATCCCAGGAAATTCCCGTTGTGGCGACACACTTTTCCCACGTAGTCTACGGTGGTGCTCCACTTTTGCACGTGTCCGAACGGGCATTCCGAGACGCACGCTCGCGTCGGGTGGACGATTAAATTGGCGCATTTGACGCATCCTTTCGAACCGCACCGCAAACAGTCTCGATCCGCACAATCTGCAACAAAAAAAAATTATTCGTTTCACCTAACTAGCCGCCAGCGACTTTTTTCTTGTTACCTAACCTCAAATTTTCAGGTTTCAGAATACACTCAGAACGAGACCAGTGGAAAACTTTTTAAACAACCCTCGTATATTTCGAGCTGGTTTCATGGCAACTAATTCGTAATCGATATTTCGTTTATACGCAAGATTTAACGAACTTATTGAAACTTGGCAACGTGGTTTCGCTATATTCCACATACGAACAATTCTATTAAACGACGGTCACAAACGGTCTTCAAATTCTTCGTTTTTTAAGTTGTTTTTATATGGGTCAGATTTAAGTAAAGTTTTGACGGATGACGTCACAATCATGGTGGAAATAAAACGATTTCCGTAATAAACCAACATTTTTATTTATTATTAGTATGTGGACTATACGAATCAATTTCAAATTACGGATTCGTACTGTATATACTGAAATTATGTCCTCGAAGGTGCAGGGGTGTACTAAGAATACACTCAGAACGAGACTAGTTTGAAAAATAAAAACGATTAAAGAAAAAAAATCCTAAGTGGAAAACTTTTTAAGCAACCCTCGTATATTTCGAGCTGTTTCATGGCATTTCGAGTTATTCGCATTGTTTCTCGTAACCTTATCAATTATTTTATCTTTTTTTTTTTATTTTTAAAACACCGTTATCAATATATCCACATCGTAATTATTTCTCGGTAAATAATATGTAACACATACATTTAATTTAGACATTACTAACTAATTCGTAATCGATATTTCGTTTATACGCTAGATTTAACGAATTTATTGAAACTTGGCAACGTGGTTTCGCTATATTCCACATACGAACAATTCTATTAAACGACGGTCACAAACGGTCCTCAAATTCTTCGTTTTTTAAGTTGTTTTTATACGAGTCAGATTTAGGTAAAGTTTTGACGGATGACGTCACAATCATGGCGGAAATAAAACGATTTCCGTAATAAACCAACATTTTTATTTATTATTAGTATGTGGACTATACGAATCAATTTCAAATTACGGATTCGTACTGTATATACTGAAATTATGTCCTCGAAGGTGCAGGGGTGTACTAAGAATACACTCAGAACGAGACTAGTTTGAAAAATAAAAACGATTAAAGAAAAAAAATCCTAAGTGGAAAACTTTTTAAGCATCCCTCGTATATTTCGAGCTGTTTCATGGCATCTCAAATTATTCACATTGTTTCTCGTAACCTTATCAATTATTTTATCGTTTTTTTATTTTTAAAACACCGTTATCAATATATCCACATCGTAATTATTTCTCGGTAAATAATATTTAACACATACATTTAATTTAGACATTACTAACTAATTCGTAATCGATATTTCGTTTATACGCTAGATTTAACGAATTTATTGAAACTTGGCAACGTGGTTTCGCTATATTCCACATACGGACAATTCTATTAAACGACGGTCACAAACGGTCTTCAAATTCTTCGTTTTTTAAGTTGTTTTTATACGAGTCAGATTTAGGTAAAGTTTTGACGGATGACGTCACAATCATGGCGGAAATAAAACGATTTCCGTAATAAACCAACATTTTTATTTATTATTAGTATGTGGACTATACGAATCAATTTCAAATTACGGATTCGTACTGTATATACTGAAATTATGTCCTCGAAGGTGCAGGGGTGTACTAAGAATACACTCAGAACGAGACTAGTTTGAAAAATAAAAACGATTAAAGAAAAAAAATCCTAAGTGGAAAACTTTTTAAGCATCCCTCGTATATTTCGAGCTGTTTCATGGCATCTCAAATTATTCACATTGTTTCTCGTAACCTTATCAATTATTTTATCGTTTTTTTATTTTTAAAACACCGTTATCAATATATCCACATCGTAATTATTTCTCGGTAAATAATATTTAACACATACATTTAATTTAGACATTACTAACTAATTCGTAATCGATATTTCGTTTATACGCTAGATTTAACGAATTTATTGAAACTTGGCAACGTGGTTTCGCTATATTCCACATACGGACAATTCTATTAAACGACGGTCACAAACGGTCTTCAAATTCTTCGTTTTTTAAGTTGTTTTTATACGAGTCAGATTTAGGTAAAGTTTTGACGGATGACGTCACAATCATGGCGGAAATAAAACGATTTCCGTAATAAACCAACATTTTTATTTATTATTAGTATGTGGACTATACGAATCAATTTCAAATTACGGATTCGTACTGTATATACTGAAATTATGTCCTCGAAGGTGCAGGGGTGTACTAAGAATACACTCAGAACGAGACTAGTTTGAAAAATAAAAACGATTAAAGAAAAAAAATCCTAAGTGGAAAACTTTTTAAGCAACCCTCGTATATTTCGAGCTGTTTCATGGCATTTCGAGTTATTCGCATTGTTTCTCGTAACCTTATCAATTATTTTATCTTTTTTTTTTTATTTTTAAAACACCGTTATCAATATATCCACATCGTAATTATTTCTCGGTAAATAATATTTAACACATACATTTAATTTAGACATTACTAACTAATTCGTAATAGATATTTCGTTTATACGCTAGATTTAACGAATTTATTGAAACTTGGCAACATGGTTTCGCTATATTCCACATACGAACAATTCTATTAAACGACGGTCACAAACGGTCCTCAAATTCTTCGTTTTTTAAGTTGTTTTTATATGGGTCAGATTTAGGTAAAGTTTTGACGGATGACGTCACAATTATGGCGGAAATAAAACGATTTCCGTAATAAACCAACATTTTTATTTATTATTAGTATGTGGACTATACGAATCAATTTCAAATTACGGATTCGTACTGTATATACTGAAATTATGTCCTCGAAGGTGCAGGGGTGTACTAAGAATACACTCAGAACGAGACTAGTTTGAAAAATAAAAACGATTAAAGAAAAAAAATCCTAAGTGGAAAACTTTTTAAGCAACCCTCGTATATTTCGAGCTGTTTCATGGCATTTCGAGTTATTCGCATTGTTTCTCGTAACCTTATCAATTATTTTATCTTTTTTTTTTTATTTTTAAAACACCGTTATCAATATATCCACATCGTAATTATTTCTCGGTAAATAATATTTAACACATACATTTAATTTAGACATTACTAACTAATTCGTAATAGATATTTCGTTTATACGCTAGATTTAACGAATTTATTGAAGCTTGGCAACGTGGTTTCGCTATATTCCACATACGAACAATTCTATTAAACGACGGTCACAAACGGTCTTCAAATTCTTCGTTTTTTAAGTTGTTTTTATACGAGTCAGATTTAGGTAAAGTTTTGACGGATGACGTCACAATCATGGCGGAAATTTCCATAATAAACCAGCATTTTTATTTATTATTAGTATATGGACTATACGAATCAATTTCAAATTACAGATTCATTCTGTATATACCTCGAAGACGCAGGAAGTACCTTCACCGATGATTAACCACACCGGTTTCCTGTCATCACTTTTCTAACCAAATTTGCCGTCTTGAATCATCTGTTATATAAAAATTCGGGACTTTCCACTTTTGTATTGAATTAATGTTTATCAAATTCGGTTTTTTATTTTTCGGTTTGATTATCTATTGAGGTGATTGAACTATTGTGTTGATAATTTTTTCTACTATCAATCAAAAGAGTCAACGAGGGTTAAAGTAGGAAGCTTTCGAACGTTTAACAACATGGCGGATATAAACGATTTTCATCGTGTCATTTCTCGTAAACGTGATTGAGCAAGAATATAATCACTTACCTCATTATATTAAATTTGTGTCTTTGAAACTAGATGTTACTTAGAAAACGTATACTTTGAATTAAACAAGTTATGAACTTTTGTTTCTAAAGAAAATGCTATTTTGATATGTTCATCATCATCAGGGTAGCAGAATATATGAGCAGGTTTTTACTTTTTCTAGTAACTATTTTGATATTAATTTATGTAATTTACAGTGTTTTTAGTAAAATCAAGTAAATTTCTCTATTACTTCTACAATTTTTCCGATTGAATACTTGAGAAAATTAATATAATTGAATTAGGAAAAATTATGTCAAATACTGAACGACAACAACCAATTTCATAAGTTGCTCCTGATAAGAAATAATTCAAATTACACGTCATACAACTCAGCTGTTTTCCTGATATTGTTAGTCACCTTCCAATAATTATAATTGAAAAGGGATTAGATCGATAATTATCAATTTTAATGTAATGAACTTTATAGTGCGTCGTAAGTCCGTCCCTGTCGAATCACATGTATTAAAACGGAACTGGCATGCGTAATATCATTCTTTTAAATCTCAGTAAACGTTTCTTGGCCAAAAATAATTAAGTGTTGTTCGACAGATGTTAATTTTTAAAATCTGGTGTTGGATCCAGATTGTTGTATTTATGACACACGCTGTACGTAACGAGAAACATAGATTAAATTACCGGAAGCACATGGTCTTTTGTTAGATTTTTTCTATCGGTTTAAGTGGGTTGAATTTTATTAATATAATAATCAGTTAAAAAAAACTAATTGAAAACCGTTATTCCTTCTTAAATAATAACTTAAAGCAAGTTAGAATAATATGTTAGGTTAAGGTGCTCAACAGCGATTTCTACTAAACAACCACGGTCGCGAAATAGAAAACAGCTGGTAGGGATATCAATTTCAAGTTACATTCAGTCATATGGATCAACAACGTATATCGTCAAATTCTGTTAGACTAAGAAAATATATAAAAGGTTAAGTATTGCGAAAATAGATAAAATTAATATTTCATTCACCCATGACACGAAACTGGATATGAAAAATACGTTTACTAAATCTAATTTGGCAACATTGTATAGTTATAAATTATGACCATAGTAACGATGTTTCTACGCATGTATCTTATTGGTGTTAGTAATGACACCACCGCCATATTTAAATGTCTAGATTCCAAACAAAACAAATCGAACTTGAAACAATAATTAAAAATCATTTTCATAGGTTTGAAATAAGATATTACCCTGTAAAATAATTATCTAATCGATTTAATTAATTGCAGAAAATGAGTCATTCTATACATGGATTTAGTAATAATTGCTATATACGTCAACTTGATGACCTTGACTGTCATTTATGATCTGTGTTAGCCCCGCCCATTATGCGTTAACCTATTAATTTTATCTTTTTCAAGTTTTTTCACGATTTAAACATTTTTCTATACCATATTATGATTAAATAATACCGGGATAAGTAAAAGTTTATCATTTATGATGGAAGCAATGGTTCAGTCTAACATTTTCTAATGTATAGAAGCCGGCTGGTGACCTCAGCCCCCGTACACATTCAATAAAATCCCACACAACCAAATTTCGTCGAGGCTCTTTTGATGCATTTCAAATTTATTATCGTACAGATACAAAGTTCCAAGATAATAAATGTGTATAATAAAAATAAAGTACCTCGCTTCCCAGTGTTTAAAATTATACCGCCCACGTTTTTTAACCAAAAATAGTCAAAAGGAAACTCGGAAATTTAGTGGGTTTCATTTTAGAGGGAATTCTTTTATCTTTATCGTCTATTATATCTCTAGTTGTTGCGTATACGTAAATAAAACTCGATTCATAAATAGTAGTCGTTCGTGGATGGACAATTTCATGGTATAACAAACTAAATAAGAAATTAATCAGCTATCTACGTGAAAGATGTACAAAAAAAATTATTTTTTTATAAAACTTTTAGGTTAGATTACAGTAAATAGTTTTGTTAGTTTTAAAGACGACGTTGCCAGATTTTCGTCAATAAAAGTCTGCATAACGTTTACGATTTAATCGGAAGCGAAAGTATTGCAAATTATGTAAAGTTTCTCATGTATATAAATATTTATTAGTATTAATTATTATGCTGTAAATGCCCGGAAATACCTGAGAATGGTAATTAATTACTTCTGGAAACAAAACAAGTTACATAAATCCCATTTTGACGATAATATATACAGTAACATATAATTACGCAAGACCGAGAATATATATATATGTGTAATTTTAAATCAAGGTCATGAAAAGATTTATTACGATTGATTTGTTCGAAATGGGGCACGAACCAGCGCTAAAACTCACGAAAAAGTTGAAAACGTCGATGCCAAATCTATTCTGTCATCCACAGTATAAGGAAAATGGCGAAATATCTATTAGGACTTACAGATCTGGCTCCCGGTGACTTTCTTGTTACCTAACCTCAAAATTTTCGTCGTTGGAAGAGAGTTTTCGGCGATGAATCTGAAGGCGTCGGTTTTTTGTTTGGTCAGGTACTTTTCAGACCACCCTCGTACAAAATCGAGTGCTCAAATTCAATCAAATGAATAATTAAATTTTATTATCGGTAAATTTGATACGCCGCTGGCGAAATTCGAATCGAAACCGACTAGTGTCACTTAACGACATTCTCCTACTATTGGATTGCGATTATTTTTTGTGAAAGTTAAATTCCTCGTTATTCTCTTCTTGATTGAAACGTTATTATGCTCTACAAATAGTGAAAACCGAACGATTTTCATTTCAAATATGCAGAAACGAATTAATAATTGTCCAACAAAAGTTCAACGACCTTTTTTTACAAATTATAAACGTAAACTCGAATAATTTGACCTGCAACTTGGTTTTTTTCTTTAAATCAACAAAAGCAAGTATCACTTATACGAGAACGGTTATTTTTTAACGTCAGCCTTCAGCGTTATATCATTGTTGAGGTTAGAAACTTTCGAACCACCCACGTATATCGACTAGAACCGCCTCGAGTTCCGTACAGTAATTTAAAAGCAAACAATAGCTTGACAGTTTCATTACTTGATTTACATTCAATCTTAGAATAGTGTTTTATACCTTTATTTTTGTTTGGTAATAATACAATTGTTGTTCTCAATATAAACTGTATTAAACTATTATTTATTACCAATAAAACGTACTTTGGTATTGTTTTGACCATTACATTTCCAAGTAGAGTCGTAAAAAAGTCTTCGTCTTTGCTAATTTATTGAAATTAAATGTTTTAGTGAGAAAACCGATCAAATTATACATTGAAAACTTCTCATTATTCAGTTTTACAATTTTTATACACTAGAATTAAAAAACTTTCGATAAATCCGTAGTTTCCGCCATGTTTTCTTATGTCATCTGTCAAATTGTATGTAAATCTGACAGATAAATGAGTTTTATTACTCATTATTGTTGGTTATTTATAAAGCAAACTTTAATACACATTGTTTATAAATAAGTGATGGAAACGTTGGATATTTATGTTCTACTAACAAAAAATTATTTCTTATAATGTAATCTGCGAAACGAAAGCCGATGCACGTGAACCGAAGAGGGAATAGACATCGTAGAATCCTACCAGCGTTGCCAAATCACAAAATTATCATAAAATAGATTTTTAATATTAACATAATTTTGACATCATTCTGTAGTTTTTATGGAATTTTTTAATTTAGTCAAACATTTTCACAAATTTTATTATAGTACTGACAAATGCCTATTCAGAAAAACGAGTAACGGAACCAGCACTAGAAAAGGATAAAATAATTTATCATTTAAATAAATATATTTTCAAAATATGTTAGGTAAAAATATAGATAAATACATAATTTACCCACTGAATAATATTTTCTTTTATAAAAAACATTCCTTTCTCAAATGAAAAATTCTAACTTACGAAAATCTGAAAATTTTGGCAACAACGCGCCATAATGTCATCAAAGTACACGTGGTAACGCTGACCCCCTGTAAACGTTATAAAGCACCTGTTTGCTGGCTACAGTCAAGTCTCACTATTCACAATGCATAATTTTAATAAATTTGAACAAAATTTTTATTTATCAGAAGTATAACAATGCATTATTTCAATTATTCTTCTTCTTTTTCATTTCGATCGAACGTAAACTAAATGTGTACATTAATCGTTACAGAAGAGAAAATAATTTTCGATTATTTCTGAATTATCTTTCATTTCGCATATTGAAGAGTATTTTTTAATAAAACAAGGGTAATTAACTTGAAACAACTTAAAATAAACACAAAATCGTTCACAATTTTACATAAACGCCATATTGAATCACGTGATTATTATATAAATTGTGAACAAACATTTTGTAATGTGTTATTGTGATGTAATTCAGGTTTTTTAAAATTTAAAATCCTGGTTTTTTGTACCTTTTCTTTACAACTAATGCTGCTCCAGTAGAAAGAAATAAGCAAAACATCTATTAGCATTATCGCTACAAATTTGTGTAGAAACCATTATTAGCAACTACCCGAATATAGGATCGTGTATAGTCGCGACAAATCGTTTTGACATTAACATATTCTTTTGTTAGGGGTTAGAAAAATATTGAATTGTCAAATATTTGACAATAAATGAAAAAAATGTCATTTTTACATTATATTATTATATTTTACATAATTATAACAATCACGGAAGGAAAAAATAAGTCATGCGAAGATAATAAAAGTATACACGGCCTCGGCACCGTATTATTTACATCAGCTGACATATATAAACAGTGTTGGTCGCAAGAAGAAATCGCGATACTTTCAACTAGATTAATTTTGGAGGATTTACTACCGGACATATCGATTTTGAATATCGATTGTAACGATTTCGTGGAAGATATAGTCAGCTATTTTAGATTACTCATAGAAGTTGTTAAAAAAGCTACACGGGGAAGAAAAAAACGCATTACACTACTAGCTCTGACAGATTTACTTGGCGCTTATTTACAATACGCGGTGTTGCCAGTAGCTCGTTATTCGTATTACGCGGGTGTTATAGGTAAGACGTTTTTTCAAATTAAGATCGGCTCAATATAAATTTAGTTATCGGTAGATCCAACGTAAAATGGTGGGTATTCGATTGCAATAAAAGTTAAATACTTATGGTTGAACCATATATTTAATATTCCCAATAAGAGAGACAGCAACTGTAGTATTTTTCTATCTCACTTATAATCAGATTGGATCCGTTGCAACCATTTTTGGAGCGTGAGTTCGAATCACGCACGGTTAATTTTTTTATTTATTATTTTATTATCATATTATTTTTTTTATTTGTCATTATAAATTAGTTATATGTATGTATATTAATATTATTTTAAATAATAAAAAATTCTGATTTTATTTTCATAATGATACATTGTTATATTTGATATTTGGCATCTGTGCGCATGCTCGGTTTCCGGATATGCGCATAGCATTGGGGATTCGGTAAATCGATTCTACGTACGTTTTCTCTTGTAGATTACACTAGAATCGCCAAATTGATCCAATTATTCGAGGAAATCAAATGGTTTTTGCGTACCAACGGACAAGGTTGGCCGAAACCAATGAAGATAACATCTTCGATTGTCATAGAACCGATAAATTTCGATTTGGAAAAACCGAACGTTAAAAGTTGTTGCGACCAATTGATTTTTTTCGAATCGGAACGCCGTTCCGAGGATGATAACGTCACAGGGGTCGTAGTACGATCGCACATAGATTTTCCGTTACCTTTTTTCGATTCAACCGTACGACCAAATTCGATAGCGGTACCTTTCAAAAGGTATCCCCTGAGGAACATCGAATCGAGGAAAGTTTCGTACATATTGATGAAATTTTTTATAGGTAAGTTGGTGTTTTATGCGAGTTTAGTTATCCGTCTCCACATCTTCTTCCTATGGCGTGTACTTCCGCCATTTATTTTATTGCTTATACAGTATGTCTTCCAATTTAACTTTTTGATATTTCGTTTGCATCTTGTATCTTCTTTTGTCGTATTTATTATTATTCCTTTCACGTTTTTCGTTTAGGTTTTCGGAAACGATCTTTTTAACTAAAATATTTTTAAAGATGGCCGACTTCCGGTTCTACCGGAAATCGACTGTAACTTTGTTATTTTGTATGGAACACCCTGTATATTAATACATTTTTGAAATCTACGTAAAATTTTAGTATACTTTTGTCTAAACACTTTTTTCGAAAAATGTATATTTTTTGAGTTATTAATTTTTTTGTAAAAAATTTGACCATTACAGACCCTTATAAAATATTTTTTTACGAAGTTACCCTTAAAAATATGAAAATGGTTTCTGTTCGGTTGCTTTAAGCAAAGTCGGACGTATTTAAATCTATGTTGAAAATTTTTTCATTCCATACAGGGTGTGTATAAAAAGTGTTCAAAGTTTAACTTCATAAATATCAAATTTCTTCATTTTTTTTAAATAGAACCACCCGGTTTTTTCTATTTCAATGCAAAACTTTCTGTATATGGCACACTACTTATAGTGAAATCATGAAAATTTCCACGTTTAGGTTTTTGGATACGATCTTATTAAATAAAATATTCGGTTCTACCGGAAGTCGACTGTAGTTTTGTTATTTTGTATGGAACACCCTGTATATTAATACATTTTTGAAATCTACGTAAAATTTTAGTATACTTTTGTCTAAAAACTTTTTTCGAAAAATGTATATTTTTTGAGTTATTAATTTTTTTGTAAAAAATTTGACCATTGCAGACCCTTATAAAATATTTTTTTACGAAGTTACCCTTAAAAATATGAAAATGGTTTCTGTTCGGTTGTTTTAAGCAAGGTGAGACGTATTTGAATCTATGTTGAAAATTTTTTCATTCCATACAGGGTGTGTATAAAAAGTGTTCAAAGTTTAACTTCATAAATATCAAATTTCTTCATTTTTTTTAAATAGAACCACCCGGTTTTTTCTATTTCAATGCAAAACTTTCTGTATATGGCACACTACTTATAGTGAAATCATGAAAATTTCCACGTTTAGGTTTTTGGATACGATCTTATTAAATAAAATATTCGGTTCTACCGGAAGTCGACTGTAGTTTTGTTATTTTGTATGGAACACCCTGTATATTAATACATTTTTGAAATCTACGTATAATTTTAGTAAACTTTTGTCTAAAAACTTTTTTCGAAAAATGTATATTTTTTGAGTTATTAATTTTTTTGTAAAAAATTTGACAATTGACAGACCCTTATAAAATATTTTTTTACGAAGTTACCCTTAAGAATATGAAAATATTTTATGTTCGGTTGCTTTTAGCAAAGTCGGACGTATTTAAATCTATGTTGAAAATTTTTTCATTTTATACAGGGTGCGTATAAAAAGTGTTCAAAGTTCAACTTTATAAATATCAATTTTCTTTATTTTTTTTTAATAGAACCACCCGGTTTTTTCTATTTTAATGCATTCAGGAGTAAAAAATAAGGCACATTCATGTATACCTATATCTAAACCTGTTTTATGTAATGTCTTAGTGCTTGTATCAACGGGTCAAAATAAAATTTAGACCACACCTGCAAAATATACAGAAAACATTTAATATCTGGATTACGGTAAGGTTTAGGTATGGGTAAGTATACATGAATTTGCCTTATTTTTTACCCCTGAATGCATTAAAATAGAAAAAACCGGGTGGTTCTATTTAAAAAAATAAAGAAATTTGATATTTATGAAATTAAACTTTATATACTTTTTATACACACCCTGTATAAAAAGAAAAATTTTTCAACATAGATTCAAATACGTCCGACCCTGCTTAAAGCAATCAAACAGAAAATATTTTGATATTTTTAAGGGTAACTTCGTAAAAAAATATTTTATAAGGGTCTGCAATGGTCAAATTTTTTTACAAAAAAATTAATAACTCGAAAAGTATTAATTTTTCGAAAAAAGTTTTTAAACAAAAGTATACTAAAATTTAACGTAGATTTCAAAAATGTATTAATATACAGGGCGTTCCATACAAAATAACAAAGTTACAGTCGATTTCCGGTAGAACCGAATATTTTACTTAATAAGATCGTATCCAAAAACCTAAACGTGGAAATTTTCATGATTTTACTATAAGTAATTTACCATATACGGAAAGTTTTGCATTAAAATAGAAAAAACCGGGTGGTTCTATTTAAAAAAATTAAGAAAATTGATATTTATCAAGTTAAACTTTGAACACTTTTTATACACACCCTGTATAGAATGAAAAAATTTTCAACATAGATTCAAATACTTCCGACCCTGCTTAAAGCAATCGAACAGAAAATATTTTCATATTTTTAAGGGTAACTTCGTAAAAAAATAATTTATAAGGGTGTGCAACGGTCAAATTTTTTACAAAAAAATTAATAACTCAAAAAGTATTAATTTTTCGAAAAAAGTTTTTAAACAAAAGTATACTAAAATTTAACGTAGATTTCAAAAATGTATTAATATACAGGGCGTTCCATACAAAATAACAAAGTTACAGTCGATTTCCGGTAGAACCGAATATTTTACTTAATAAGATCGTATCCAAAAACCTAAACGTGGAAATTTTCATGATTTTACTATAAGTAATTTACCATATACGGAAAGTTTTGCATTAAAATAGAAAAAACCGGGTGGTTCTATTTAAAAAAATAAAGAAATTTGATATTTATGAAATTAAACTTTATATACTTTTTATACACACCCTGTATAGAATGAAAAAATTTTCAACATAGATTCAAATACGTCCGACCTTGCTTAAAGCAATCAAACAGAAAATATTTTCATATTTTTAAGGGTAACTTCGTAAAAAAATAATTTATAAGGGTGTGCAACGGTCAAATTTTTTACAAAAAAATTAATAACTCAAAAAGTATTAATTTTTCGAAAAAAGTTTTTAAACAAAAGTATACTAAAATTTAACGTAGATTTCAAAAATGTATTAATATACAGGGTGTTCCATACAAAATAACAAAGTTACAGTCGATTTCCGGTAGAACCGAATATTTTACTTAATAAGATCGTATCCAAAAACCTAAACGTGGAAATTTTCATGATTTTACTATAAGTAATTTACCATATACGGAAAGTTTTGCATTAAAATAGAAAAAACCGGGTGGTTCTATTTAAAAAAATTAAGAAAATTGATATTTATCAAGTTAAACTTTGAACACTTTTTATACACACCCTGTATGGAATGAAAAAATTTTCAACATAGATTCAAATACGTCCGACCTTGCTTAAAGCAATCAAACAGAAAATATTTTGATATTTTTAAGGGTAACTTCGTAAAAAAATAATTTATAAGGGTCTGCATATGTCAAATTTTTTCCAAAAAATTAATAACTCAAAAAGTATTAATTTTTCGAAAAAAGTTTTTAAACAAAAGTATACTAAAATTTAACGTAGATTTCAAAAATGTATTAATATACAGGGCGTTCCATACAAAATAACAAAGTTACAGTCGATTTCCGGTAGAACCGAATATTTTACTTATTAAGATCGTATCCAAAAACCTAAACGTGGAAATTTTCATGATTTTACTATAAGTAATTTACCATATACGGAAAGTTTTGCATTAAAATTGAAAAAACCGGGTGGTTCTATTTAAAAAAATAAAGAAATTTGATATTTATGATATTAAACTTTATATACTTTTTATACACACCCTGTATAAAAAGAAAAATTTTTCAACATAGATTTAAATACGTCCGACCTTGCTTAAAGCAATCAAACAGAAAATATTTTCATATTTTTAAGGGTAACTTCGTAAAAAAATATTTTATAAGGGTCTGCAATGGTGAAATTTTTTTACAAAAAAATTAATAATTCAAAAAGTATTAATTTTTCGAAAAAAGTTTTTAAACAAAAGTATACTAAAATTTAACGTAGATTTCAAAAATGTATTAATATACAGGGCGTTCCATATAAAATAACAAAGTTACAGTCGATTTCCGGTAGAACCGAATATTTTACTTAATAAGATCGTATCTAAAAACCTAAACGTGGAAATTTTCATGATTTTACTATAAGTAATTTACCATATACGGAAAGTTTTGCATTAAAATAGAAAAAACCGGGTGGTTCTATTTAAAAAAATGAAGAAAATTGATATTTATCAAGTTAAACTTTGAACACTTTTTATACACACCCTGTATAGAATGAAACAATTTTCAACATAGATTCAAATACGTCCGACCTTGCTTAAAGCAATCAAACAGAAAATATTTTCATATTTTTAAGGGTAACTTCGTAAAAAAATATTTTATAAGGGTCTGCAATGGTCAAATTTTTTTACAAAAAAATTAATAACTCGAAAAGTATTAATTTTTCGAAAAAAGTTTTTAAACAAAAGTATACTAAAATTTAACGTAGATTTCAAAAATGTATTAATATACAGGGTGTTCCATACAAAATAACAAAGTTACAGTCGATTTCCGGTAGAACCGAATATTTTACTTAATAAGATCGTATCCAAAAACCTAAACGTGGAAATTTTCATGATTTTGCTATAAGTAATTTACCATATACGGAAAGTTTTGCATTAAAATAGAAAAAACCGGGTGGTTCTATTTAAAAAAATGAAGAAAATTGATATTTATCAAGTTAAACTTTGAACACTTTTTATACACACCCTGTATAGAATGAAAAAATTTTCAACATAGATTCAAATACGTCCGACCTTGCTTAAAGCAATCGAACAGAAAATATTTTCATATTTTTAAGGGTAACTTCGTAAAAAAATATTTTATAAGGGTCTGCAATGGTCAAATTTTTTTACAAAAAAATTAATAACTCGAAAAGTATTAATTTTTCGAAAAAAGTTTTTAAACAAAAGTATACTAAAATTTAACGTAGATTTCAAAAATGTATTAATATACAGGGCGTTCCATATAAAATAACAAAGTTACAGTCGATTTCCGGTAGAACCGGTTTAAACTCGTCGTGGGACAGCCTGTATATAAAAAAAAACCTTCTTCACTTTCGATCCAGGTGCTGTACAATGTTTAAAAGAGAAAAAAACGGAAACAGAAACCCAACAGAGATTCCTCAACAACTTTTTCGGTTGGATTAAAAAAGACGTGTTACCAAAATTGGAAGACGACAAATTTTATTCGGCATTCGGCGGTATTTTGCGAGTGGACGAAACGTTAAAAACCCTAGGAGCGATCGCGTTCACCAACACGACGTGCCTACCCGAAGGCGAACAGGAAATGGCCGTCCCCGGGGCGGGCGGAAGCAACAAAAAAGATTCGCCGTCGCTTCTATTACTAATAATGTTGGTAATAATAATAATTTGGTTCGTCGTCGGCACGGCGTTTATATGCTACAGAATGAGGAAGCATCGGAAGAAAACCCACGATCCAGACCGCAAACCGGAACCGGACGTCTATTCCTCCAGTACCACGGCCCGCAGCAAATGGTCGATATTTTCGAAAAACAGATCCGATCGAGAATCGACGTTCGGCAAATGCAAATGTTCCGCGAAATCCACGCCGTACAGCAGCTCCTACACCAGCGACTACGATATCGAGGAAAAAAATAAGAAAAAGAAACAGAAAAAAGACAAATCGGTGACGATTTGTTACCCGCCCCCGTTCGCGCTTCCCTATAGGGATAAAAACCAACCGGCGATCATCGAAACGAAAACCACGATGAAGAAATTACCTTCGATCGAAGAAATATCCGAAATAACGGTCGAAAGTAAACGTAAGAGAACCGAAAAGTCCGAGTATTTTCATCACGAACGCGAACAATTTTCAAAGTAAGTATAAAAATCGACCGTTTACCGTAACCCCCCACCCCCAACCCTCCGATCGGTATTCGGTTTATTGGAAACCGTTTACGGCGGTTCTAGATGTCGCTTGACGTGGTACAAGACTACAACGTGCAACAAATTGCACCAAACCGATAATTTTGAACCTTGCATAAAACAAGCGCTCGAATTTCATCTGCGAATGCTTTTAATCGAGAAATATTGCATCTTGCATTGCATTGCATCGCGTCAAGCAGTTTTTGGCTGCGTTGCATCGCGTCAAGCAGTTTTTGGCTGCGTTGCATCGCGTCAAGCAGTTTTTGGCTGCGTTGCATCGCATCAAGCAGTTTTTGGCTGCGTTGCATCGCTTCAAGCAGTTTTTGGCTGCGTTGCATCGCATCAAGCAGTTTTTGGCTGCGTTGCATCGCATCAAGCAGTTTTTGGCTGCGTTGCATCGCTTCAAGCAGTTTTTGGCTGCGTTGCATCGCATCAAGCAGTTTTTGGCTGCGTTGCACGTTGTATTGCCTCTTCTCAAACGTTTTTTTAAGTAAATTCCGTTTGCTAATGTTTTTAATCGAGACATATTGCATCTTGCAGTGCATTGCATCGTGTCAAACAGTTTTTGGCTGCGTTGCATCGCGTCAAGGAGTTTTTAGCTGCGTTGCACGTTGTATTGCCTCTTCTCAAACGTTTTTTTAAGTAAATTCCGTTTGCTAATGTTTTTAATCGAGACATATTGCATCTTGCAGTGCATTGCATCGTGTCAAACAGTTTTTGGCTGCGTTGCATCGCTTCAAGCAGTTTTTGGCTGCGTTGCATCGCATCAAGCAGTTTTTAGCTGCGTTGCACGTTGTATTGCCTCTTCTCAAACGTTTTTTTAAGTAAATTCCGTTTGCTAATGTTTTTAATCGAGACATATTGCATCTTGCAGTGCATTGCATCGTGTCAAACAGTTTTTGGCTGCGTTGCATCGCGTCAAGGAGTTTTTAGCTGCGTTGCACGTTGTATTGCTTCTTCTCAAACGTTTTTTTAAGTAAATTCCGTTTGCTAATGTTTTTAATCGAGACATATTGCATCTTGCAGTGCATTGCATCGTGTCAAACAGTTTTTGGCTGCGTTGCATCGCGTCAAGGAGTTTTTAGCTGCGTTGCACGTTGTATTGCCTCTTCTCAAACGTTTTTTTAAGTAAATTCCGTTTGCTAATGTTTTTAATCGAGACATATTGCATCTTGCAGTGCATTGCATCGTGTCAAACAGTTTTTGGCTGCGTTGCATCGCGTCAAGGAGTTTTTAGCTGCGTTGCACGTTGTATTGCATCATTTCAAGCAGTTTTTAGCTGTAAACTTCGTCTGCGAATGCTTTTAATCGAGACATATTGCATCTTGCATTGCATTGCATCGCTTCACGCAGTTTTTAGCTGCGTTGCATCGCGTCAAGCAGTTTTTGGCTGCGTTGCATCGCGTCAAGCAGTTTTTAACTGCGCTGCATCGCGTCAAGGAGTTTTTAGCTGCGTTGCACGTTGTATTGCCTCATTTCAAGCGTTTTTAGCTGCGTTGCACGTTGTATTGCCTCATTTCAAGCGTTTTTAGCTGCGTTGCACGTTGTATTGCCTCATTTCAAGCGTTTTTAGCTGCGTTGCACGTTGTATTGCCTCATTTCAAGCGTTTTTAGCTGCGTTGCACGTTGTATTGCCTCTTCTCAAACGTTTTTTTAAGTAAATTCCGTTTGCTAATGTTTTTAATCGAGACATATTGCATCTTGCAGTGCATTGCATCGTGTCAAACAGTTTTTGGCTGCGTTGCATCGCGTCAAGGAGTTTTTAGCTGCGTTGCACGTTGTATTGCCTCTTCTCAAACGTTTTTTTAAGTAAATTCCGTTTGCTAATGTTTTTAATCGAGACATATTGCATCTTGCAGTGCATTGCATCGTGTCAAACAGTTTTTGGCTGCGTTGCATCGCGTCAAGGAGTTTTTAGCTGCGTTGCACGTTGTATTGCATCATTTCAAGCAGTTTTTAGCTGCAAACTTCGTCTGCGAATGCTTTTAATCGAGACATATTGCATCTTGCATTGCATTGCATCGCTTCACGCAGTTTTTAGCTGCGTTGCATCGCGTCAAGCAGTTTTTGGCTGCGTTGCATCGCGTCAAGCAGTTTTTAACTGCGCTGCATCGCGTCAAGGAGTTTTTAGCTGCGTTGCACGTTGTATTGCCTCATTTCAAGCGTTTTTAGCTGCGTTGCACGTTGTATCGCCTCATTTCAAGCGTTTTTTAGGTAAATTCCATTTGATAATGCTTTTAATCGAGACAAATTGCATCTTGCATTGCATTGCATCGCTTCGAGCAGTTTTTAGCTGCGTTGCACGTTGTATTGCCTCATTTCAAGCGTTTTTAGCTGCGTTGCACGTTGTATTGCCTCATTTCAAGCGTTTTTAGCTGCGTTGCACGTTGCATTACATCATTTCAAGCGTTTTTAGCTGCGTTGCACGTTGTATTGCCTCATTTCAAGCGTTTTTAGCTGCGTTGCACGTTGTATTGCCTCATTTCAAGCGTTTTTAGCTGCGTTGCACGTTGCATTACATCATTTCAAGCGTTTTTAGCTGCGTTGCACGTTGTATCGCCTCATTTCAAGCGTTTTTTAGGTAAATTCCATTTGATAATGCTTTTAATCGAGACAAATTGCATCTTGCATTGCATTGCATCGCTTCGAGCAGTTTTTAGCTGCGTTGCACGTTGTAGTACATCATTTCAAGCGGTTTTTAGCTGCGTTGCACGTTGTATCGCCTCATTTCAAGCGTTTTTTAAGTAAAATCCGTTTGCTAATGCTTTTTATCGAGACATATTGCATCTTGCATTGCATTGCATCGTGTTAAACAGTTTTTAGCTGCGTTGCATCGCGTCAAGGAGTTTTTGGCTGCGTTGCATCGCGTCAAGGAATTTTTGGCTGCGTTGCACGTTGTGTTGCATCATGTCAAGCAACGAGATATTTCTACCAGCAATTTTTTCCTAGATTTCACTCCGATGATCCCGATTTTTGTCCTTCAATTTAGATAATTTCGTATCTATTGTAGAAAACATCAGAAAAAAGGTGGAACGTCGAGACAAGGACACGTGGTTTCTTGCGAAAATTTGAACAGCAGCGAATCCGGTTCGATTTCCCATTCGAAATTTTGCAAGAAAAAACATCCGAGCGGCGAAATCGACGCCGTAGATGAATGCTGGTGCGATATTCTCGGAGCTAACAACGAAGATGAATATATCGAAACGTCGCCAAATTCGGGGAAACCGCAGAAAACGTCGAGCTTGGAGGTTTCCTTCAAAGATACGGACCGAGACGTGGAGAAACGACGTCGTATCCGGCGTGGAAGATCGAATTCAGAAGGTTAGAATACGGATTAATTAAAAATAATGTTTTTTATTAGGATTTTCCGGTTAATTACACCCGATCGGCTCGATCGGGGGTGTCTGGGAATTTAAAGTGTAGACTAGAGACATCTCGCGTCTTCTGGGAGGCAGTTTCGTCCTCCTCCGTACACCAGCGGACACGCCAGGCGTTTTTATCCTCAAGGAACGCGATAGCGACACTTTTGACTACACCGAGGACGGGTTCTGAGCGCCCAATATGATCCCCATTCCTCGAGGTCGATGAGGAAACTTCCTATCTACCCATTCCGCTCCAATAAAACTAATTTAACAATACGTTACCTTTAACAGGCGAAGAAGATCCGTCACCGGGACATTCTCGTCGAGAGGAAACAACCGCCGATGAATTGTCGGGGACGACGGACAAAGAAATTTCGTCGCATCCGTACGCCTGTCATTCCAGTTTAACTGGAGATTATGCGAATCGAAATAGAGACGGAAAACCGCACATATTCGGATACGATTTTCAAACTACCAGTTCTTCGGATTTTACCGAAGAAGAAACCGATTTGAAAACGTCTACTTCTAAATGATATTTTTATGTAAATATAAAAATATCGAATCGACGATTTTTAGTTTGATTTTATCGGTTAGGTTCGAATGTTTCCGTTATCGACTGTCGCGTAACGGGGAATCCGGGCTTTAGATTCTTTAGAAACAGCTACCACATCCGATGGAAGGCGACAGGGAAGCTAATCATCGTCAGGGGATTGTCGAAATATAACGATTACACTCCGAACCAGAGGTTCTTAAACTTGTTTTCCCTTTGGTTTCGATGGACGCCGCATTCCAACCGTTTTCCTGTAGAAATTCACTCGAACCTTTAGAAATCTTGCGATGAAATTGATGTAGATCCTTGTGGAGCCTTCCTAAGACCACTTGGATACCTGGACTACTCTAGAATCACTGATTTGGCGACGAAATTGATGTAGATCCCTGTCGAGCCTTCTGTGGACCACTGGGGTTCCACTTGGACACCTGGACTTCTCTAGAATCACTGATTTGGCGACGAAATTGATGTAGATCCCTGTGGAGCCTTCTGTGGACCTCTGGGGTTCCACTTGGACACCTGGACTTCTCTAGAATCACTGATTTAGCGACGAAATTAATGCAGATCCCTGTCGAGCCTTCCTTAGACCACTTGGACACCTGGACTACTCTAGAATCACTGATATAACGATGAAATTGATGTAGATTCTTGTCTAGCCTTCCTTAGACCACCGGGGTTCCACTTGGACTACTCTAGAATCACTTATCTAACGACGAAGTCGATATAGACCTTATGGGGTTCACCTGAACTATATTTGGATTGATTTCTCTAAACCATTCAACGAGAATCAATTGAAGGACAAGTCTGGTGTTAACAGTCGAGTCACTGAGATTTCACTTTGGGATTAACTCCCCTAAACCGTGAATAATCACCGGGACCACGTTAGAATCCGTGATCTAACGATGGAAAATTGGTATGGACTCCTCTATAGCCTTCCGTTGACCTCCTGTGGGTTCACCCGGACTATTTCCTGCGACTAGGATTGCAAATCTGGTGAAAACAACCGATTTTCCACGGCCGACGTTTCAATCCGTCGATGGACCCGCGCACACGATGCGTTTAATCGTACAACGTCGGAGGCATCGTGTGATACCGGCTTTAAGATCATCAAAATCATCGTAATTATCGGAATTGCCAGTTAAATATTCAGTTTAATAAGCGAGATAATGAAAATAATGAATAAGAAGCTGTTTCCTTTCATAAATAATCACGTGAAACGTCGGAATTGTTGCATATGCACTTACAGCAATATATTTATTTACTTTCTAATATTCCACACGTACGTAATTGCACTATACGTGTATTATAATTACTAATTTACCACACCTTTCGATGTACGGGGTATTTCTAAGTAATTTAATACGGAATGAATCGTGTTAGTGATTTTTTTAGGGTTTTTTTTTATATAAAATTGTCTAGTTGCCATACCGAAATAACCACTATATAAACGTCATCGCCCAGTATAAATGTCAATTGCATAATATGAAACGTAACAACTAGTTTTACATAGGTGTCCATAAATTCCGTTTGTATCAAGATAAACGTGAACCGAAAAATGTTTCTAATACGTAATACACTGCTAAAAGTATTTAATTTCAACATAATTTAGTTTTCTCGATATACCGACTATTTTGAAAATCTGACAACATTGTTTAGAGGTGATCTAATACTCGTTCTATGACGTGGTATTAGAAACCTAAATATTCAAAGAACTATATATGAAAATAAAAGTCATATATGTAATACTAAGTATGTACTACAAAGTTTACTACTTTAGAAGATTAAAATCAACACAAAAGAAAATCAAACTACTGTTTCTTCTAATACAAATTAACTTTATTAAAAGTATTATATTATAGAGTTCACTAAACATGTGTTAAAATCCCTCTATGTTTTCTATTTATCTATGGTGAACTACAGGAGAATTGTTGATTTTAAAAAAGAAGAAGAGAGACTTAACCAAGAAATTAAAAAAAACGCTTTACGAATAGAAATATAACTAAATTATAGTGTATTTATTTCTTGTGAATGAAAATATTGAGTGATTTTATTTTTTGTGAACGATTATTAGTGAAATCTCGACATATACTTTGATGAACAAACGTATAATAAGGTACTAAGGACTAATTACATATAAATTAGCTGTTTGTTTAATTGAATACAATCGTTTATCTTGTCAAAATAATCAATTATTGTTCTAAAGAATTTCGTAAACGAATGAATTCCTACTTTTTACGTTCTTCCATAGCGCGTAACAATGATGAAACTTTCTATTTCTAACAGTGTAATTCACATTAAAACCGTTCTGTTTATATTGTAACAAAGACGTTGTATAAGACGAGAAATTCAACTAGTTCTATAAAATGGGTTTATATTTACTTTACAATAATCATTTGACTGCTGACATATGTTACGAGGAGAATGTGTCAAGTATTTATTCAAATATTGTTAAGTACGTATGCCTCGAATGGTTAATGTGTGCTACATAAAAGTGGTAATAAAAACATTTTTAATAACAAATGTACCGTTAAAGAAGATTATTCCCAATGTATGTAAATAATTAAAAAATTTTACTCGTGTACTGTCTACTCTGTCCTGTAAATAATTTTTTGTAAGGTCTAACAATACCTTCAGAATTGAAAATAATTCCTCTAAAAGGCTAATAGAGTAAGATAGCGGGTTGGGATGAAGCGCTTGCGCAAGCACGTATATATAAGAAACCAGCATTTACATAAAGCGCTGTTGCCAAATTTCAAAAAACATCCCGTTTTATGAGACCTACCAAAGAAATTATTAAATCCCAAAATGATATCTCCTATCTTAGTTTTGTTTTCGATTGTGTTATGATAATTTCATCAATTAGATCCAGAAAAAGTTCATATTATAATGCACAGGTAAGTTTAATTACAAAGATCGTCTTTCGAGTTGCGGTAGCCATTTTTTTGGTGAAAATATTTCACGTTCAGCTCCTTATGTTATTATTATGGAGATTCCTCGTATGTACGCGTGCGCAGTAGTTCCAAAAGTCGAATAAATAGATCAAATAAAATCAAAAATTTCATATTGTGACATATTTAAACCCAATCGTACCTAAAATATATACGTATTTCAAGTCACTAAGACTTTTTACCCAAATACTTTGTATTTGTGAATTTATTTGTTTTAAATTATATATTATAGAATAACTTTAAGAGATCTTTCAACACACTGTATATAATATAGTATAAAGTTGAGAAAGATGTACATTTAAATAACGTTGAGTGGACTCTTAGTCACAACCTATAACACAAAACGTAAATGACAATTGACAGCTGCAAAATTTTCGAATATATACAGTTATTCATTGAGTGGACATATCTTTTAAAATAATAAGTATTTCATTATGAACTTTGACATTCAATTTTTTTTCTAATATCAATTTAATTTGTCTATAATTATTTGTTGTTTTTTAAGGTTAAGTACAAATTACAGCTATTAAAATAAGTGTTGCTATTACGTCATTTCTCTGAAATAGGACATTCTGTATACATACAATATTATTATATGTAACTTTTCGATCTATATGAATCCAAAGTACAACCTCCGTATTTAAGTGCCTGCCTGCCAAGTTACCTGCTTCCAAGGTTATTCGAGTCTCATCTTTTTGCCCTACTGGCTTTTATTTACATATCCTTTCTAGGAAAACGAGTCCGTGTGGAATTATTTTTTTTTTTTTGTATATTTTCTACGAACTCGGAACATCTATTATCTCATCTCGTACCGTTCAAGTGGCGAAGCAGGTATTCACGTACCAAGCGTTACGATAATTATGTATGCTTCCTAACAACCAGCAATTTCGAGTGCTTTCTTTTTTATTTTTTATAATGTTATATTCAGTAAAAGCACGACAACTACGTTTCACTGTGATTGATAAAAACGCCATCTATTAAAAGTAAATTGTGATGTAAGCAATTGACCCTGACATCTCAGACAAGATGGCTACTATTACCTACGTCGTGTACGAAAATATTTTCTCTGTTTGATAATTTTATTTCAATATATTTTTTGCTAGCTAATATATATTAGTATTAGTTTTATTTTAATTTAATTCATCTCCATAACAAAATGGAGAATTTTACCAATCTGTGTATTTTTTCTTTTGATAAAATTCCCGTTAAATGGATTCTTAGACATAAAACAAGAGAGGTTATGGTATCGTGTAATTTTAGCACAACTATGAAGTTAACAACAGTTTTTATTTTTATTGTCTGAACATGAGAAAAAAACTCAAATATTCCAACACCCGTGCCACCGAAACGTGTCATTGTAGAGGTCACTTTCAAAATTCCCTTCCTCATTCGTATTCAATTTCATCGACGGTATTCTTTTACGTAACTCCGTGGGCTTCTGAAAATTAATGTATTCTTCACGATAAAACTAACAACTCTACACATTTCACCTTTTAACGACAAGAAATTGGATCGCGTTCCTCAAATACACGGTTGTCCAAATAAAACTAAAGGGACGGTTACTTTACATCCATTTTGTTTTAAAAAATATTATATTCTAATAATACAGCCACTAGAAGAGTTATTAATTTCATATTGAAACTTTTTGATTGCAATTATTTATTTAGTTCAAAATCGGCTAAACAAAAACATTATTACAAATCCCACGTAGGTGGTCATCAGTTTTTTGCAACTCGGAAATTAAATTTTATCGAGATTAGTGGCCACCTGCATAATGCCACGTCACCATATTCAGTTTGAACGCGAGCGATTACACCTACCATATAGTCGCGCCGTTGCCACATCTTCCGGTTTATTATCAAATATAGCTAGACGTGAAATAACTGAATAAAACTGTTTGTTATATAATAACGTGAAAAGATTAAAATAATTTCATTTTAAAAAGGTGATTTGCAGTTATTTTCATAGTGAACGAGATAACAAGGCCTAAATACACTCAATACTCGATAGACAGGTAAATTAAATTTAGAGAGTTGGTAACACTTGACAATGCTGACAAATCAACATTGTCGAAATAGTTATCATTGTTTGTTTACATTTATTTCGTTAAAATTAATTTATAAATAACAATAATTTTAATTACTGAACAGTTATTTTATCAACTTATATAAAAAACATGACAGCGCTGTAATCTTTCATCTTCTCAGAGTAGAAGGTTTAGTATCAATTATATTAACTAAATTACCACACTGGTATTAAAGATCTAGAATATTCCAATTATCTCGTGAGTAATGTTAAACATGACAACAACGCATTTAAACATCATTCGTCATTCATAGAGGCAATTATAACCAAAATAGTGTAGATTTAATAATGAGTTAATGGATTTTAAAATATAGAGTATGATGTTTATTATATTTTTAAATAAATGATGATCTATCACCGACATATTTTAAATGGGTGATTTCTAAAATGACATGTCAAAATTTTCCAATATGGCGTCAGATAGGTCCTTAATAGGTCGTGATTTGAGCCGTAGGACATATTGTCGTGGTGGATTTGATTTCATTTGTGAGAATTGATTGTTTCGAGCGTTTTTTTTTTATTAAAATTAATATTTTTTTTTCAAAAACACGAAAACAAAACATTAATATAACCATAATTTTAATGACAATATGGCGGCTGATTGTGACGTCATATTAAAATGACCCATAGAAAGTAGTGTAATTGTGAGATTTATAACAAAATAAAATCTAATTAACTCATAAAATTTCAAATAAATCCAAAAATACGTGGTCTACAAAGCCTAATTAAATATCTTAACCTAAAATAAACTGTCTTGTTTTATAGTGAAATAATTTACAGAATTGCCAAGTTTTTTTATTAAAATTTATATACCACAATTAAAAACGGCAATTAATTTACTTTGACGTTGTTTCTTTCTGTATATTAACCTCCTTAATATATTTCTTGCGACGTTTACTATTATAAATATTAGAAAAAAAGTGAGTCATAAATAAGTTTCACTCACATTGATTGTACCTAACCTAACCTGACCTACTAAATATGTGGGTGCGTAATCATCTACTACCTAACTCGCTCTATTAAGCTTAATAGAAATATCGTGATAACACGATAAAAGATTTTAGAATAACTATTTAAATGATTAATATTAATGTTGTAAATACAGGATATACCCGTTTGTTTGTAACTCGAGTTTAGTATACTTTCAGAAACATTTCGGCCCAGAATCACTAGAAATATGATCAAAAATTGAAATTACTTGTTGAAAAACACTTAAATTGTACTTGTAGTTCATGCAGAAACAATTAATAGTGAATTAAAATTAACTTTTAACTGTTTAGTTTAACTTCTCAATTTTGTGAGGTTATGGGCACAGATTACGCCATGTCAGTCTGTATAAAATATAAAATGATTTTTCCTCGTGAAATTTCCAAAAAAAATAAGTTTCCAATATACTACGAAGTTAATTAATTAATAAATTATTAGTGAAGGTTATTTTGCCTCCATATTTCAATAACGAGATAATTTATAATAATAAAAATTAGGAAGTTTACCTGTTGTACTATTAGAACATCCAACTGGGGTGTCAATAATTAATAAAACCATCGTTATAAAATAATGGTAAAACCACATGTCGACACCACACAAAAATCTTTATACCATCAGTGTTAATAAATTGATTCACTGCCACCCGGATATTTCAATATCTCACTAAACGCGATACTAATAAAAAACACATCAAAAGTTCACACCGAATTAAATATTTAAATGTCATAGTTATAAAAAATGAATTTTATACCGGTGTTTATAAACAAAAATTACGTTAACCTTTCGCTGAACCGTCTTAAACCAACACAGTTAACACTCAACGTCTTCGAAGTGAGGGAATCGACGACTCGCCAGACAACGAAAAGCCGCTTCAAATTTTAAACCGAGAAGCGAGTGTATAGAATGAATTCTTCATTCCGGTTCCCTCTAACTCAGTCGAACGCATGTTACAATGCATTTGAGCTCCTATCTACCGACAAATATTCATTATACAAGAATTAGTAGAGCCGCTATAACATACGATTAAAACGACGTATAATGGAAACAGATCTATAGCGCATGAGCAAATGTTTTCTTTTATAGTAAAGTTTTAGTCACGTGACGATAACAAAGAACCTGTTGCTCCAAATTATTTGATATACGTTTCTATATAAGTGTTGCATTAATCCGACAGATGGCGGTGTAAGTAATTCGGTCAAATATTTAGAAGTTTATAGAAAAAGATCGTTCATGGACCATTATCATTATCATATTACATGTTTGACTTTTATTAAAATGGAAATAAGTTATCATTAATTATTTTTTTTTCAAATGTTAATTAGTAATTCGTTAGTAAAATAGTAGATATTACAAAATAAATTAGTCAAGTGGTTTAATATGTAAAATACGGTTATGGTACAACTACAGTGGGTGAGGAAAGTGTAGAGCGTTTTGAAATCTACTAAAACGTAAAAAAGTGTTAAAAATCATTTAAATATGGGATATTTTTAATTAAAAGTGAGTTTTTGGAAAACTGGGAAAGTAACTTGACATTTCTCTTGCCTTTGTCGTTCGCGGATGACATTTGACGTCTCTTGATCCTATTTATAAACTTGACGTTGCTACCGTTAACCTAAAAAAATTGTTATTGTTTTTGACGTGTGTTCTGTTTTTTGTTCTCGAAATATTTTTGTTTGTAATCCGGTATTCATCGATTATAACAGTTTTTTTTTTATTGGGACAAACACAAACGGAAGTGATTGGTTGTTTTTTATTGCTACGAATGGACGATGGAAAAAAATAAAAGTTGTTTATGTTTAAAAGCCACCAACTGCAAACTTATGCATTTCAATGTTTTGAAAGTCAAGTTCATGAATCGGCTTTAACGTTAAGTAAGTCAATTTTTTTTTATATATAAACTTTTTGGATTGTTAATTTTGTATTATAAATTAATAAATCAATTGTATATCGTACATAATATAAAATGTATCTTCGAAATGAATTAGTTTTAAATTTTAAATGTAGACAACCTAACCTAACTTTTATTTATGAATCAATATTTTAATTTTTTTTAAATGATCTTAATTTATGAAAATATTATATTTTGCCTGATAGTTAAATTTCTCCCAAAACTATATCGAATTAGAAAAGTACATTTTTAATTATTTTCGAGATAAAATTAGCAACAAATTGCTTTCTATATGTAGTATGCTGGAATACAGGTGTGGCCTGGCCCGTATACAATTTTTATTATCAGGTTAATTAGATATTTTAATACTTTTTTAAGTGGAATCAAATTATCTGTAACCATTATTTTTTGTAGTCATTATTTTCTAGTAACTTTTTAGTGGTATCTAGTGGTTTTCTAAAATTCTTCTTCTAGTTTAAAAACGGGGTATACACATAATTAAAAAAGTTAAATTTCTTTTTTAATTACTGATGTTTGGAATATTAGTTATAACGATTATTTCTACAGAGTTGACAGAACTTTTGATTTGGTTTATATGAATACCAGAAAATCTAAGGAAATGGCCGATCTACGTCAAAATGATGGACGTGGGGTAAACAATTGACTTTTTCTTGTGTATCTATTTAGTCAGTCGTAAGTTTTGAAGATATTTAGAACCGTTAGTTTTTGCTTTTGTAAATTAACTTCCATTGTTGCGTTCAATATTTTTAAAAGCTGCAAAATGATAAATCAATGGTAGCAGAAAAGAAAATTACCCCAAAGAAAGATAATTCTGCAAAGAGATTTACTCTGAATCTTGCTTATTTTCCACGCCGGCCATTTTTGAATTGGTGTCAGTCTTACAAACCACTGAAATTAACGGGAAAATCATTTGTTTACCCCACGGCAGCCATTTTTAAATGAGAATTAGTTTCAGAATCGCAACGCAATTATCGGGAAAAGCATTTGTTTACCCCACGTCGGCCATTTTTAAATGAGAATTAGTTTCAGAATCGTAAAGAAATTCCCGGTAAAATCATTTGTTTACCCCTCCGGCGGCCATTTTTAAGTGGGAATAGACTGATTTTGACAATTTATCACATCTTAACGAATTATTCGTCTTGAATTAGGTTAATGGGAGAACAAAAAGAAACGCTGTACTACAAATCCATTTAGTGCAAAAACGAAATTTGTACATTTTTTTTACTCTACGTCGGTTATTTTTAAATTGGTGTCAGTTTCAAGAACGACACTGATATTAACGGGAAAACTATTTGTTTACCCCACGTCGGCCATTTTTAAATGGGAATCAGTTTCAGAATTACACTAAGATTAACAGGAAAATCATTTGTTTATCTCACGACGGCCATTTTTATATGAGAATCAGTTTCAGAATTACACTAAGATTAATAGGAAAATAATTTGTTTACCCCACGTCGGCCATTTTTAAATGGGAATTAGTTTCAGAATCACACTGATATTAACAGGAAAATCATTTGTTTATCCCACGGCGGCCATTTTTAAGTGGGAATAGACTGATTTTGACAATTTATCACACTTTAACGATTTATTCGTCTTGAATTAGGATAATGAGAGAAAAAAAAAGAAACGCTGAACTACAAATCCATTTAGTGCAAAAACGAAATTTGTACATTTTTTTTACTCTACGTCGGTTATTTTTAAATTGGTGTCAGTTTCACGAACGACACTGATATTAACGGGAAAATTATTTGTTTACCCCACGTCGGCCATTTTTAAATGAGAATCAGTTTCAGAATCATACAGAAATTCGCGGCGAAGGCAGTGTTTACCCCACATCGATCATTTTTAAATGGGAATCAGTTTCAGAATCACACTAAGATTAACAGGAAAATCATTTGTTTATCCCACGACGGCCATTTTTAAATGAGAATCAGTTTCAGAATCACAGTTGTTTACCCCCACACCGGTCATTTTTAAATGGGAATTGGTGTCAGAATCACACTGAAATTCCCGGTAAAAGCATTTGTTTACCCTACGGCGGCCATTTTTAAGTGGGAATAGACTGATTTTGACAATTTATCACATCTTAACGAATTATTCGTCTTGAATTATGTTAATGGGAGAAAAAAAAGAAACGCTGAACTACAAATCCATTTAGTGCAAAAACGAAATTTGTACATTTTTTTTACTCTACGTCGGTTATTTTTAAATTGGTGTCAGTTTCACGAACGACACTGATATTAACGGGAAAACTATTTGTTTACCCCACGTCGGCCATTTTTAAATGAGAATCAGTTTCACAATTACATAGGAATTCGCGGCGAAGGCAGTTGTTTACCCCACATCGATCATTTTTAAATGGGAATCAGTTTCAGAATCACACTAAGATTAACAGGAAAATCATTTGTTTATCCCACGACGGCCATTTTTAAATGAGAATCAGTTTCAGAATCACAGTTGTTTACCCCCACACCGGTCATTTTTAAATGGGAATTGGTGTCAGAATCACACTGAAATTCCCGGTAAAAGCATTTGTTTACCCTACGGCGGCCATTTTTAAGTGGGAATAGACTGATTTTGACAATTTATCACATCTTAACGAATTATTCGTCTTGAATTATGTTAATGGGAGAAAAAAAAGAAACGCTGAACTACAAATCCATTTAGTGCAAAAACGAAATTTGTACATTTTTTTTACTCTACGTCGGTTATTTTTAAATTGGTGTCAGTTTCACGAACGACACTGATATTAACGGGAAAACTATTTGTTTACCCCACGTCGGCCATTTTTAAATGAGAATCAGTTTCACAATTACATAGGAATTCGCGCCGAAGGCAGTTGTTTACCCCACATCGATCATTTTTAAATGGGAATCAGTTTCAGAATCACACTAAGATTAATAGGAAAATAATTTGTTTACCCCACGTCGGCCATTTTTATATGAGAATCAGTTTCAGAATTACACTAAGATTAACAGGAAAATCATTTGTTTATCCCACGACGGCCATTTTTATATGAGAATCAGTTTCAGAATTACACTAAGATTAACAGGAAAATCATTTGTTTATCCCACGACGGCCATTTTTAAATGGGAATCAGTTTCAGAATTACACTAAGATTAATAGGAAAATCATTTGTTTACCCCACGACGGCCAGTTTTAAATGGGAATTAGTTTCAGAATTACACTAAGATTAACAGGAAAATAATTTGTTTACCCCACACCGGTCATTTTTAAATGGGAATTAGTTTCAGAATCACACTGATATTAACAGGAAAATCATTTGTTTACCCCACGTCGGCCATTTTTAAATGAGAATCAGTTTCAGAATTACATAGGAATTCGCGGCGAAGGCACTTGTTTACCCCACATCGGCCATTTTTGTATGAGAATCAGTTTCAGAATTACACTAAGATTAACAGGAAAATCATTTGTTTATCCCACGACGGCCATTTTTATATGAGAATCAGTTTCAGAATTACACTAAGATTAACAGGAAAATCATTTGTTTATCCCACGACGGCCATTTTTATATGAGAATCAGTTTCAGAATTACACTAAGATTAACAGGAAAATTATTTGTTTATCCCACGACGGCCATTTTTATATGAGAATCAGTTTCAGAATTACACTAAGATTAATAGGAAAATAATTTGTTTACCCCACGTCGGCCATTTTTAAATGAGAATCAGTTTCAGAATTACACAGAAATTCGCGGCGAAGGCAGTTGTTTACCCCCACACCGGTCATTTTTAAATGGGAATTAGTGTCAGAATCACACTGAAATTCCTGGTAAAAGCATTTGTTTACCCCACGACGGCCATTTTTAAATGGGAATAGACTGATTTTGACAATTTAACAAAACTTAACGACTTATTCGTCTTGAATTAGGATAACGGGAGAAAAAAAAAATACGAAACGCCGAACATTAAAATCGATTTATTACGAAAACGAAATTTTTCCATTGAAAATTACAAAGTTTTCTTGATCGGTTTGGGCGCAACGCCAACTTTGATAGGCCTACACAAATCCAACAGAGTCGGACTAACTTCCGCCATATTCTTCTTCTTTCCTATATCAGCTTCCGGTATAGCTAGAGCCACGTTGATTTCGACGTCACAAGCTTCCGACCAAACTTGATGAGATATCAAAACCGATGTCAAAAGTCTAACGTTACAACCGACGCCGTCGCCGTTTCCCGATTTATCGCACGACAAAGGTTTCATGTGAGCCGGCCTCGGCAAAACGATCTGCGTCCTCTGATCGGGATACTTAATTTTAAGACGCACCCTACCGGGATCGATCAAATTCACCAACTCGGCCTCGAACGGCACCGACATTATCAAACCGGCCGTAAATTTAAGCGACGTATCAGATCGATTGCTCGGCTCCAATATCACAGCCGAACTCATCTTGATATCGATATTCGGCGTCGGTATTTTCTCCATTTTAGCTTCGGTTAATATCGGAATCAGTATCCTAGCTACGGCTCCCGGTTTGGGTTCCTCCAATTGCGCCAATTCCGTCAGAACGAGTCCGGTAAAATGGTCCGGTCGCAAACCGGACGCGGCCAAATCTTTCTGCATATCCTCGACGATCGTCAAAAAATGATGGCAAGGCGCCAGGGCCGAGGCGTTGCTGCCTTTCACCACGTAAACCAAATTCAGAGCCAGAGCTCGCAATCTAACCTGTTTTACCGAGCACTGTTCGACGGCGGTGAGTCCGACGAAGAAAAATTGCAACTTCAAACATAATTGCAACAAATTTTCTATGCCGGTCCTCAAATTGTGCGACTGCTGCGTAGCCAACGTGCTCGGATTGGCCCAAAAACCCTTTTCCAATATTTTGTGTATTTCCAATTGGGCCGATATGTACAGAGAGGTGAATTGCGCCGCGCCCGCCACGCCGCCGTCCATCTCGCTCAGCCTGTTCAAATGATCTTTGGCGGTTTGTAATAACGAACCGTGCACCTTATCCGATATATCCAAATTGTTGATGACGTTATTCAAGAAATTCAAGCTTTCCGGAACGGTCGGATCGGGCCCGACGACGTTATCGAAGTTGGAGTCCGGCGGGTTCAGAACCGGAACGTACTGAGTCATGGTGTCCCGCAAATAGAGGTAGTGCTTTAGAGTGTGCGGCTCCAATAGTTGCACTATGGTGCGGGACCGTTTGGCGGCGTTCAAAATCAGTATAAGGAGGCATATGTATTGGGGGTTTTCGACGTCCGGCTCGGCGGTATCGAAAAACGGGTGTATATTCAAAAATTGCGGCACCAACGGCAAAACCAATTCGGGATGTTTGACGCCGATCATCTGCAAACATCGATAAGTCGATCTTTTATCTTGCGGATACCGCTTCAGGTTGTCCAACAATTTTTCGGCGCACATTTTCAAACCGGCCGACGTCGACATTCTGCACGACGCCAACATCCCGTGCAAACCTTCTCGGACTTCTTGGGAAAAATCTTCGAGGGCTCCTAGTATCGTCTCTAATTGATCGTCTCTTAAAATTATGTGTTCGGATATTAACCTCAAACTGTCGATGGCTTTGAGTCTGACGTCTTCGATTTCGTCGTTGAACATGTCGACCAGAAAATCCAGCGCCATGTTGGCGAAATTCGGGTTGGTTATCGATAATTGGCATAGGGATTCCACCGCGGCCGATCTAACCTCCAAATATTCGTCTTCTAATCCGTGCACGAACGCCCCGCAAGCGCCGCTGCTCATCAGGCTGATGCTATCGGCGTCTATCAATTCTTTGGGGGCGTCGTCCGCCCATTTTTTGCCGCTGGCCCATTCGCCGCTAGTCACGTTCTCCCAAGCGAGTTCGTGCGCCGTCCTTTTCCTCCTCATATTCGACATTAATTTTTTATCCAACGTTTGACACAAAAATTTCGGGCTCACCAATTTCATCGTACCTGTAGAAACAAGTTAAAAAAAAAACGATAAAAAACTAAACTCCAAAACCGAACAACGAAAAAACTATAAACTTCATACGTCAGTGACGTCATTTCCTTATTGAGTTTAATTCAACCTTTCACATAGTAAGAACCTTGACAATTGACAGCGCGATCAGTGCTACTTCTAGTTCTGTGGTAGAAATTTTGAGATTCTAATTGAATGTGTTACATGTATGCGAGAACGATAAAAAACTAAACTGAAGATATAGTAGAGCTAATTTTTTACATAATTTTAAAAATCCAAAACCAAACAACGAAAAAACTGTATTTTATACTATAAACTTCAAACGTCAGTGACGTCATTTCCTTATTGAGTTTTATTCAACCTTTCACATTGTAACAACCTTGACAATTGACAGCGCGATCAGAGCTACTTCTAGTTCTGTGGTAGAAATTTTGACATTCTAATTGAATGTGTTACATGTATGTGAGAACGATAAAAAACTAAACTGAAGATATAGTAGAGCTAATTTTTTACATCATTTTAAAAATCCAAAACCAAACAACGAAAAAACTGCATTTTATACTATAAACTTCATACGTCAGTGACGTCATTTCCTTATCGAGTTTTATTCAACCTTTCACATAGTAAGAACCTTGACAATTGACAGCGCGATCAGAGCTACTTCTAGTTCTGTGGTAGAAATTTTGACATTCTAATTGAATGTGTTACATGTATGTGAGAACGATAAAAAACTAAACTGAAGATATAGTAGAGCTAATTTTTTACATAATTTTAAAAATCCAAAACCAACCAACGAAAAAACTGCATTTTATACTATAAACTTCATACGTCTGTGACGTCATTTCCTTATCGAGTTTTATTCAACCTTTCACATTGTAACAACCTTGACAATTGACAGCGCGATCAGTGCTACTTCTAGTTCTGTGGTAGAAATTTTGACATTCTAATTGAATAGACCTAACCTAAATTGCAATTTTTCGTCCTTTAAACCTATTGGTATGGAGTTGTTTAAGAAAATTTAAATTCGAATCACGAATTTTTATGAAATTTTAGATAGATTTTGGAAAAATTAGACATTGGACCAGTTCGAGAAAAATGTTACTTTCAATTCCCGATTTTGTCACGATGGGGGACACAACTCTACCTTTAGGACACTAAAAGTCTCTCCGCAGTTCTGATTATAAGGTGAGTAAAGACTTTTAATAAAAAAGTTTGTTTTTGTTCCCTAAGAAGTTGGAAAAAATTTGACAAAACTTTCATATAGCACCCTAAAAATATATTACAATAGTTTTAGCAATTCAATTTAAACTGTAATACCAACAGATAATCAATAAAAAATATTTATTTATTGTTAAACTACGTTTTTTAAAAACTGTTTACTTCCTAGACCCCTTTTTGTATGTTTTAATGATGGTTTGTGTTCATTTTAAGTTTATTTCATATAAAAATTGTTATTTTAAATTCATTTTATATGAAATAGATCTAAAACATAAAAAATATGTATAAATAATCCTCACACTTACCTAATAATTTTGCAGCTAGCATTCTAACATTCATAGATAGATCGGTAACACCATTACAAATTTTACCAAACGCATCATCGATTAACCTTATTTCGTGTTCACTACCAGGAACTAAAATTTCATTTTCCGGATAGGTGTTTCCCAAAAGCCAAATTAATTTCAAAACGACGAATCTAACGATTTCGTAATCATCTTTTAACGCCTCGCTTACATCCACGTAAATATTGGGATTGATTTTGAAATTTCTTTCGTGTAAGGTTAACATAGTGGAAAAAGCTTGACATCTAACTCGTGCGTCGTCGTGATTGAAGTACGATCTAACTAAATGTATTAATTTATCAGTATTTTCGTTTGTACTTAAGGGAAAATGCACTCCGAGTATTTCTAAACATTTCGATTTTACAATGTGACTGGTATCTTTCAAGTACACTTTAGCAACTTCTACTAGTTTGTTATGGAATGTTATAGCCGCATCGGTTACCAATCCCCCTAATTTTAATATAGTATTCATACCTTGAGCTATAACTTTATGAGAACTATCATTTTTGATCAATGAAATTGTTTCGTCTATTATTGTTACTATTTCGGAATTATTTTCGAAACCTATGTCGTAAAGTAAGGATAAAATTTTCACCCTTACCGATGATTCTTTTTCATTTTTAAAGTGATCGCCGAGTTTTTTAACAACCTCGGCGATATCGGTCGCTTCGAGATCTGTATCGGATATTTGAAGTAGTAGATTTAAAGCTTCATTACTAGTTTTGCATTCTTCTAATAAATTAACTAAAGTTACAAAGTTCTTGCCTGTTGTGGATAATGGTTTCTTGACCAGACGAAGCTTTTTCGTTGGTATAGCTGAAGGTGTTTCTTGTATAGTTTGGCTATATTCTGCCAGAGCTCGTTTTTTTAAAACTGCAGCCATATTTTTCAAGTTATCGTATTTTAACTTATATGTAAAACTTCATAATGCTACGTTAACATCCAAGAGTCTAAATAATTTCCTAAAAATAATAATCATACGTTCGGGCTGCGGACATATTTGTTGATAAGTGAAACGTCAATTCTTCTTCTTTGTATACTTTCGCCTGTCTTCATAAAGCTTATATTTCAGCCAGGTTTCCAAGTTTTTTAATTATCATTTTTATACACCTTTCAAGTATCTCATCTATTCTCTTTTTGTATAATTTAGTATGAATCGTCTATAAATAAGTTCATAAACGCCGCACTAAAGATGCCATTCTTCTTTTGCACTTATTTCGGTATTGTCTTTTACGCAATGAAAAACTCAGTCAGCGTACAGTTATAAGTTTATTTCTCTTTTAACATGTTATATTTGTATGAATTTCTCATTAAAGATAAACGAATTTTTTGAACTTGTAATTAATCTACATATAAAAATGTATAATTTGAATGTGACTACATTAACATGTTGGCTGTAATGATGTTATATCACGGCCATCTAATTCCAAAATAAAGTAGAATTTTGACAGAACGGTAAATTGTAAATATCAAATCATTACTTTGTCTATTTCTTTACAGTCATTTTTGTAAACAGTGTTTTGTACGTTGCTAGATTATTAAGATGTTACGAAGACCGCCGACAAGTATTGAATTAAAGTTAGATGATATCACAGAATACGAGGAAATGAAACAAAGTAAAGAAAAACAGCAACAATCATTTAACGACCTACCTACATGGAAGCCAGGTCCAAAAAGTAATAAAGAAATATATTCTCGTGTGGGTTATGTACCATCGGATCAAGTTAGGAATACGTGCTTCGACGAATTACAATCCTCATCCAAATAATTGAATTTTTGTAGTTAATTGAGTATTGTTCCAAATATATTTTGATACGTGTTTTTCTGTTTTAAACTGGAGGTATTTAATCATACAGATTTATATGTTATTAAATATTTGTTGTATAATTTCTAAATTTTCTTGTGTAATATATCATATATTTACATCACTTGATTAAAATATTGATGTATGTACATTTCCAACAAAGTTATCGTCTTTAGACACTGAAGTTTAACTAAAACCTAATAACTTCACTTACCTATTTTATATTAAATTTTCTCAAAAACAAACTCAAAATGAATAACAAGGAAAATCGGCTCTGGTATCTTTCAATCCTGTTTATACAAAATAATTGAAAGGAATATTCAACAGAGTGGGTTTTTTTATTGGTTTATAAATCTAGTAATACATTACAACAATTGTTGGGTAATCCGAAGGATAAAGTATCAAATTTATGTTATTAGTACTGAATTTTCATTTTTTAATAAACATATACAGTGTAATTGTGTTGGTGAAGTGGTAGTGTAAACTGTGTGTTCAGTATCTTCGGGTTTTTGTTGATATCTTCGTCTAAATCTGTTTATTAACATTTAAAAGATTTAGTTGAGAATCTAAAGTTTGAAAACACGTTTTTCGCTTTACGTACTTTTACTATATAGCCCAAGTGTAGTTGCCAGTGATCCTTAGTTGAAAAATCTATCAATGAGAATATTTTTTGGTTCCATAAAATGTCAAAAAATTTGGTATTCGTTCAATTTTCCGAATGTTAAAGGGCGTAGGTAATTAATGACTTCATTTAGGGAAAGGGGATAAATAAAAAGATGTAAAATTATCGTAATAGTTATAATAATGTATACTCACAATACACAGTATTTTTTTTTATATGTACAAAATTTACAGTATTATATAGACATCACAATGTTCCCTATATTATCATTTTTTAAATCAAGCTAACTTATACTTACAGCTAAAAATACACTGTACAGAACTGATGATAAATCAAAAAAGCTCAAACTAAAATCTATAATATTCACATATATGTTACAATGTAATTTAAAAAAATGATTGAATTTGTTATGCTACATATTTATATATATATTATGTCTATATGTTTGTTTTTCTTTTTCTTCAATATTTATAATAGCCATATTTCGAACTACAGAATGGGTAACGTGTAATTTTAATATTTACAACTTTAAAGCCACCTCTTTGAATCCGGGCTGTTGCTCATAAAAGATTCCCCAGTACTCCCACCTTACACCATATGAAAGAATCGAATTTTTTCTGAATCAGAAACACTTTAACTTCATTTATAAAAAAAACTCGACCGCTAAATTATTTATGGAACTCGATTCTTTAAAATGGTGGGTAAACTGAAACAAATATATTAACAAAAAATCAAAATAAAATTCGATACGTAAACGTGGGAGGGAATGAGGGTAATGGAGAAGTAGAAAGAATTCAAATAAAGTGCTCGAAGTAATACAAAGTTACATTTTAATCCAAGACAGTTTTTCAATATTAATTTGTAATTGCTCTTCAGTAATCAACAAAAAAGTGATAATATTCATGAATTTAAAAAAAAGTATAATGTAAAAATATGTATTTAAGTAACAAATATGTCATTTAAGCAATTTAGAGAGGTCTTACGATGATTTTGATTGCTACATGTGGGATTTCAACAGACTAACCCCTTAAAGTTCAATAGCTGTACTTTTAGCACTGTTTTTGTGATTATTTGTTGAATTTGATCCATAATATTCTTTTGATTAAGGCCCCCGAACAGTTTTCTACCTCCTACAAGTTGAATAGCTTTGCTTTGAGCTCAGATTTTGTGATTATTTTTTGAATTCGGTTTCTCCTTCAAAATCAAACATTTTTATTACCAAAACTTAACCCACGAAATTATCTCGGAGTGATTCCCAAAGTGGTCCCGGTGCACCCTTAGGAGTCCACGGGAAGCTTTTCCCACAGTTAGATCTAATTTTTTTATCGAGCTGATTGTATTATGTAAATGTTATCAACTAAAACTAGTAAAAAGTATTTTGAAAGCGGTTAACGAGGAAAAAAAGTTGGAAATAAAAATTCTACTCGATATATTTCATAAAATGTTTGAATAGAATATTCATAATTCATCAAAAACATTTTATAGAGTTTTGATTTAGCATTTTGATACAATAACCTGTTCGGAAACTTAGTAGTAATTAAAATGATATTCCAAAAAAAATTATTCGAACTTACTACCACTATCCCAAGTCTTGAATAGATCATACCCGGCTCGAAGGACCAATCTTTTTAACGGTATGTTAGTGTAGTGGTACCGACTAATTATTGATCATCGGAAATAATTTTATAGTTAGTGGGTGATATTCTGTGATGGATTAAAAGTTACCAGATTACCGTTGTGTAAATAAATAAACAAGGTGCGAGGAACAGCCCAAGTTCAAAGTAACAGAACGAAAATAAAATAGAAAAAAATCCTTGTACATCTTATGGGACATCTTTACAAATATTGCAAGGATGTTTCATAAATAGAACAAATTTACAAGATATTTACGAAAATAAAGATCTTCCAAATAAAGACATATTCTTCTTCTTTTTTTATATATATATTTATATATAAACTAAGTTCAATATGAGATCTCTTAAATAGGTAGTAAGTTATTTTTTAGCATGTTTTTTTTTTCAATTTTTTTAACATATTTTTAATAATAGTAATAACATTTTGTCAGAAATCACAGTGAAATATTTTTTTTTTTAAGTATATTTAAAAAATCTTTACGGGCATAGCGTCTCCACGTTTAACGAGTTTTGTATGTAGAATTTATTTATTTATTTTTTTTTTTGAGAAAGAAAAAGTGTCGAATTTATATTATCGATTAAGTTTAAGGTAAAAGTCACAATTTTCGTTTTGATAAATAGTGATAACAACAAGTGATCACACCGTAGTTATAACTATGAGAAGGTGAGCGATATCAGCCACCCTTTCCAACAGACTAGGAGCGATGCGCCTCAAATTCTCATTGACAAAATCACAGGACGGGAAAATGTGAACGACATACGCAGGCTGAAAATAAAAAAAATATCAATTAACTTGGGAGTAAACGTTAAAAACAATCAAAGGAAAAAGTCTTCGCAAGAACTAGGAATTCAAGAAGGATCCGTGGGTCCATATCAAGACCTAACCTCAAAATAGATTGAGTTATAACTACCAAAGACCCGGGTTGCAGTTTTCACAAATCCTGTAGCTCAAGATTTGGTTGAGGTTAAAAACATAGTCACGTGATTGAATTAGCACTTTCGGACACCAAAAAAATTTTAATACTCTACAAAATTGGTCCGTATTTGGAGTACTTGGAGCTCGGCTTCCAAGCATACCCTGAGGATGCTCGAGTTGACCAGAAACTTTGTTTTACCGAGACTACTATGGCAGACGCTCTTCTGAGCCGTCACATAATCCCATCTAGAGCAGTTTTTGCCCACCGGGTTCACCTGCAGGTGTCCACAAAACGTCAATTTATTGGGACTAATTACTACAGAAGTTCAATTTGACATAATAATGTCATCAAAAATCAAATATGAGCTGAAACAGCTGGAGAATTAGATGCGTGTCAATGGGAAGGGTTAAAAGGTTCGCTGATTATGGTAATAACTCGGTTTTTGATGATAAAACTCGTCTTCATAAGAAATGGAGTCACCTATCCAACACAGAAATAGATCCCGAAGATATTTTGATGAAATGGGTTCGAAGAGATCGAGTCGAAAGAATATCAGATGGTATGGTATTCAAATTGGAACTGCGGGTCTCAAGAAGAAGTTACAACATTCGGAATGACTCAAGACGGAAAAAAGAAGTTATTATTAGGAATATTGACGATAATGGAATACTTACTGGTTGCGTGGTACCGGGTGCGGCGACATTAACTATTCCGGCCGCCTGTTTCTGTTGTAGATAGGTTATAAAACCGCTGGTTAGGTTAGTAGACTGTTTAAGTACATCCATATGATCGTGACCGCACGGTAAAGCTAATAGCATACAGTGCTCGTTTTCCATCTACAAAGAAAAAACCATAAATACATAAATTAGATACATTGGAATAGAATAGAAAATTTAGTGTATACGAAAAACCGACAATTATACGAGTACAAAAGAAAAAATGGGTAGTAGATTAGAAAAAACCGTTTCTTCTTCTTTTTCCTTCGGGTATCGTTGAGGGTTTTTGTACTTATCTTTCGCTATATTCCATTTTCCGTCCCCAATTGTTTAATTTCGTTCATACAGTTATCTCTTCGGTTCAAATTGGTATTTATAGTCTAGTTCTTTTATTTCCTATTAATTTTCTACCGTCTTCGGTCTTTATCTTGTCCTACATAGCTTTCCCTACAATTTTTCATCGGTTTTTCTTTTTCTTTTCGTGGAATTTTGTCTTCTACTTCTTTCCAATTGTCTTTCAAAAGTATTTGTTTATGGAAAACCAACAATCAGATGAATTCATGTTGAAAAATGGGTAGTAGATTAGAAAAAACCGTTTCTTCTTCTTTTTCCTTCGGGTATCGTTGAGGGTTTTTGTACTTATCTTTCGCTATATTCCATTTTCCGTCCCCAATTCTTTAATTCCGTTCATACAGTTATCTCTTCGGTTCAAATTGGTATTAATAGTCTAGTTCTTTCATTTCCTATTAATTTTCTACCGTCTTCGGTCTTTATCTTGTCCTACATAGCTTTCCCTACCATTTTTCATCGGTTTTTCATTTTCTTTTCGTGGAATTTTGTCTTCTACTTCTTTCCAATTGTCTTTCAAAAGTATCTGTTTATGGAAAACCAACAATCAGATGAATTCATGTTGAAAAATGGGTAGTAGATTAGAAAAAACCGTTTCTTCTTCTTTTTCCTTCGGGTATCGTTGAGGGTTTTTGTACTTATCTTTCGCTATATTCCATTTTCCGTCCCCAATTCTTTAATTCCGTTCATACAGTTATCTCTTCGGTTCAAATTGGTATTTATAGTCTAGTTCTTTTATTCCCTATTAATTTTCTACCGTCTTCCGTCTTTATCTTGTCCTACATAGCTTTCCCTACAATTTTTCATCGGTTTTTCATTTTCTTTTCGTGGAATTTTGTCTTCTACTTCTTTCCAACCGTCTATCAAAAGTTTGTATACGAAAAAATTTACAATAGAAGGTAAATCAAGTCCTAAAAATGGTAGATCATGAAAAACATTTTTTCTTCGGGTCCTTCTTGTACTCATTTCTTCCATTACGGTCTGCTATCCTTATTTTCCACTGATTCTTTAAAATTTTCTATTCGTTCGTTTGTCGGTCTTCTATATTTGAGTTCAGCTAATTATTTTTGTCTATTTTTCTTCTTTCTGCTTCTTTATCTATCTTTTCGTTCGGTTCCGCCGTTCCAAATCCATCCCTGCATAGGAATCTATCCTATATCGGGGCCAAATTTATTACATCCTTTCCCCAACACGTATAATGTCCCCCCAAACCGTTTTATTATCTCTTTATATCGGTTTTTCCTCCTTTTTTTTTTGGATATTTCATATCCGTTGCGTCGATTACCTTTTAATACAAAAAATTATGTATTAGAAAACTAAGGGACGGTTCATAATCTTACCTGCATCTTCCTCGCCACTCCCTCGACTTGGGGTGGCTCCAACCTCATCCTTTGGAATATTCTGAGAGGGGGCGTCGATCCGTCGGTATTTTTGGGTAAACTACATTTGGCAACGTCGTCATTACCGGAAACGAAATACATCTGCACGGCCGCTTGATCGTTTTTAAGGGCTAAAAGACCTTGCCACATACACGGATATTGCTAAAAAACGAATTGATAGATATTTGTATTAAATAAACTGGAATATTTACCTTTAACAGCATTAGTAAACTTTCGGCTTGCGGTGGTACTTGACTAGCGTGCGGCGGCGTCGCCGCTTGTAATCCCCTTTGACTGGCGGGCGCGTCCGCTCCTATATGTCGAGCGACGGCTCCCATAAGATTCCCCGCCGCTCCCAATCCGGCGCCGATTAATCCGTGCGCAGAAAGCGGCTCGATGTGTGTAGTCATTCCTCGATCCCCTAGACTTCCCATATGAGCCGTTAGGGCGGAATGTCCGCTCAACGGTCTATCCGGCGTGCCTATCGGAGCCATATGAGCGAGACCGCGATCGCTACCCAGAGCGGCCAAGGAACCGTGACTGGTTAGAGGTCTGTGCGCCGGCGGCGGTTCCGCTTGATCGTAGTAACGGTTAGAGTGGTGGTAGGGGTTGTTGCGCGCCGAAGAATGAACGTTGTAAACTTGACCGACTTGCGGTGAATCTGATATAAATAAAATCGTCGATAAATAAAATAAAAACTCGATTTTTTTTATAAAATACGATCTTACCCGTAGTTCTATCGTGGGGGGAATGTAAACTATGCGGTACTGCGGTACTTCTACCGGTTAGAACGAGTCCCACCGATCCGGGTCTTCTCAATTCCAACGGCGGCGAAGTTACGGGTGCCTCTTCGCCTTCTTGACCGTCTCCCACTTTTTCCATTCCACCGGATCTACGGAAAGCGAATTTTTTTTTTTATAACTGATCAACGACAAGAGTTTTGTTTGATATTTACCTCAATTGTTGTTGTTGTTGCTGTATTTGGTGTTGTCTGAAGTACTGTTGATACTGCATCACGTGACTCGGGTGCATGTAATGCGCTGGGTTGATATCCGGAGGACGTAACGGACCTGGTGGTGGATAATGTGCGATTGCTTCACCCTAAAACACCCCAAAAAAAAATTAATATACGAAATTTTAATTATTTAATGATTTAGTTATTGAAATCAGTTTGTAATATGCCAATCGTTAAATAGTTTTTCTTATTTCGTTTATTGATTATTTTGCGGTGGAGTAGACACTCCTGTTTCATAGACACTTCCAATATTTGAAAGAAATTAGTTTGTTAACGATTTTCCATTTTGAAAAATTTGATTTCGAAACGTCTTCTTCGCGTTCTAAAATCAAAATTATGAAATATCTTCTTTTTGAAATGTTTACTTAATACTTTTCGGCCATTTTGTGGTGATCATTTTATGTGGATGAAACAATAATTAGTAGAAAATGTTATTTGAAAAACAACAATTTCTAATAATAAAACAAGGTTATGTTTTTGACGTCACTACGTATTCTAATTAATATTTTAAGGTTATGTGACTCCGATGGGCATACTTTCATTAATTTGTAGTAATTCGGCGTGGAATTGTAAAGTATTTTGCTTTTATTACGTTTTTTTGTTGTGCATATGTATTTCAAAACCAGTTTATTTCGTTTTCATAAATATAAAGTTATTTTTAATTTTTTTTTTTTTTTTCGATAAAAAATCAGTTGTAACAATTTCTATTTGTTATTTTTAACTAATTCTTTATCGAATCAAGATTATTTATCACGAAAAATTGGTCTAACAAGTTAAAAGTTGAAAAAATATAATTATTGTCACTCAAGGCCATTTCACAATAATCAATATTCTGACATCTGTCAAACTTTTAGGGGAATTCGAGGTTAATAGGGAAAATTATTATATCTTGTGCACCAACACTGACGTCAATTTAATATCGTGACATGTGTCAAACTTAACCTTAAAAAGTAATTGTCCCGTATATATTTTTTTGTATTATTTAAACATTTTCAGAACGTTTATACATTAAATATTGTTTAAGAATACAAATTTTTTCATAAACGTTCTGAAAAAGTTTAAACAAAACAAAAAATATATACGGGACAATCACTTTTTGAGGTTAAGTTTGACACATGTCACAATATTGAAGTTACGTCAGTGTTGGAGCACAAGATAAACACTTTTAACGTCGAATTCCTCTAAAAACGTTTAATTTTGAGGTTAAGTTTGACAGAATATTGGTTATTTTAAAATTGCCATATTGCGTGCGGGGTATATAATTATCTTTTTTCATATTTTTAATCGTTAGACCTTTTTATACGTTGTTCGTGATAAACAGTCTTGATTCGAGGTCTCTTTGGTGTATATTTGTATACATATATATACGGGACAATCACTTTTTGAGGTTAAGTTTGACACATGTCACAATATTGATGTTACGTCAGTGTTGGAGCACAAGATAATCACTTTTAACGTCGAATTCCTCTAAAAACGTTTATTTTTGAGGTTAAGTTTGACAGAATATTGGTTATTTTAAAATTGCCATATTGCGTGCGGTGTATATAATTATCTTTTTTCATATTTTTAATCGTTAGACCTTTTTATACGTTGTTCGTGATAAACAGTCTCGATTCGAGGTCTCTTTGGTGTATATTTGTATACATATATATACGGGACAATCACTTTTTGAGGTTAAGTTTGACACATGTCACAATATTGATGTTACGTCAGTGTTGGAGCACAAGATAATCACTTTTAACGTCGAATTCCTCTAAAAACGTTTAATTTTGAGGTTAAGTTTGACAGAATATTGGTTATTTTAAAATTGCCATATTGCGTGCGGTGTATATAATTATCTTTTTTCATATTTTTAATCGTTAGACCTTTTTATACGTTGTTCGTGATAAACAGTCTTGATTCGAGGTCTCTTTGGTGTATATTTGTATACATATATATACGGGACAATCACTTTTTGAGGTTAAGTTTGACACATGTCACAATATTGATGTTACGTCAGTGTTGGAGCACAAGATAATCACTTTTAACGTCGAATTCCTCTAAAAACGTTTAATTTTGAGGTTAAGTTTGACAGAATATTGGTTATTTTAAAATTGCCATATTGCGTGCGGGGTATATAATTATCTTTTTTCATATTTTTAATCGTTAGACCTTTTTATACGTTGTTCGTGATAAACAGTCTCGATTCGAGGTCTCTTTGGTGTATATTTGTATACATATATATACGGGATAATAAGTTTTTGAGGTTACGTTTGACAGATGTCAGAATAGTGTCAGGTTAAGTTAGGTTAGGGTGCAGCGGTGGTGGAATATGGACATCGAATTAAATTTTTTCAGAACAATAGCGAAATTTTACTGTGTAAAATCGACGAAATATGAAAAAATATTTGACGCGGCACGTTCCAAGTTGACGTAAGCGACGTCAATATATAAAAAATCACCTTGGGAGACGGAGAATTTTGATGAGCTGGCGGCGGGCTTCTACTTCTAGTTAAAAGACTCCTCTCTCCATGCTGCGTGTTAGTAAATAAAAAAAAAAAAAAAAGCAGTTAGTAGACGTACGAAAATATATAATCGAAACGATCTCGACTTACCAAAGTGGGTTCGTATCCGGGAAGCGGTAAACCGGTCTGAGCGATCATTCGTTGCGGACCTTGCGGCGACAATTTGGGTCGCTGTCCTAATAAAACGTTGCCGATCGAAACCTCCACCTTCGGCGGATCCATCATTCCTTTAGCCGGTGCCGGTACTTGCATCGTCCTTCCGGGATTGTTCAAAGGCGGTTGGGATTTTCCCAACGGCGGACTCGGTATAGCGCCGCTCAGTATCTGTTGTTGATGCAACGCTTTATTAACGATGGGTCCTTTGCCGGTCATCATCACTTGTTGCTTCATAACGGGTTGATGTTTTATGTGGGCCATCTGCGTGTTGACGATTTGAGCTTGGCTAACGATCGGAGCGGTTAGATGGGCTTTGGAAACCTGCGATTGTTTACCGGATTGCAAGATGTGTTGGATTTGTTGTTGTTTTTGTATTAATACCGGAGATAGAACCGTCGGTTTGGCCAATTGTTTGGGAAGAGGAGGTGGTTTCGTGGACGCGGTTATCGGGTTATTCGGTCTTGGCGATAGGTGCGCCGTTGACGGCACTCCCATATTTATATTCGTATTTATAGTTAGATGTTGATTGATCGGAATAACCGGTTTGGACACGACAATCGGCGTAATTGTTTTCGTTATAACGATCGGGGTTACGGATTTCGTCGTCGTCGTCGTCGGCGGCGGCGGCGGTGCCGATATAACCGGTTTAGTTACTACTAATTCCTGAGGCGTCGCTTTCGAAGTAATCGCGACGCTCGAACAAGGCACTTCTGCTGGAGTTTTCGTTTGAACTACCGTCGGGTTTATTACGGTTTGAGCGGCTTGTAAAACGTGAGCTTTCAAACTTTGCGGTTTTTGTTGTTGGACTATTGCGACGACTTGTTGTTGTTGTTGTTGTTGTTGTTGTTGTTGTTGTTGTTGAGGTTGGGTTATTACGCTTAATTGTGTTTTTATAATTTCCGGTTCCGGTGTTCTTGTCGGGATCGTTTCTTTTTTAAGTACCGGTTGAACGGACGACGACGACGAAGGCGGTGGATTCGTACCGGGTAACGGTATATATTTGCCTTCTTCGCTTTCGCGCATCGGAATTAATTCTCCGGTGACGGGATCTATGAGACTGGTCGGTTCGTTTGGATTCGAAGTTACAACGTCTCCTTTGACGCGTCGCAACACCGTAGATTTGGTACATTCGATTATTTGTTGTTTTAGAGGTTCTAATGTTTGTTCGGTTATTTTATCTTCGTTCATTGACGATTTTTCGATCGGTTCTTTAGATTTTTCCGGTATTTTGGGCGATGACGTCGGTTTAATAATATCGTCTTTGGTGGGGGTTTCTTCTGAAGATGAAGTTTCCGTTGCTTCGGAACCTCTTCTACCTTTTCTTCCCCTCGGGGATTTTCTGGGCGTTTCTGGTAGGAAAATATTATTCGGTTTGGGTATCGTTTGTCGTCCCGATCTTCTTTGATTCGACGCAGATCGAGTTTGAACGGTATTTTTGACGACGTCTTCGATTGTTTCGTCGACGGTATTTTTGGAAGTATCCCTTTCTTGTAATCTTCTCGATTTTCTGGTATTCGCCGTCGATGGCGATACGAAATCTTTATTATCGATCGGTTTTATAACCGTTGGAGACGTTGTTTCTTTCATTTGTTCTTTACCGATCTCTTTGGCGCCGTCTTTCGTTACTTCTTTTACCGTAGCAGTAGTTTGCGAATTATTCGAATTCGAAATGGCGGCCGGCGATTTTATGGTTATTATCAATCTGGGGCGTTGTTCTTTGTTCGTTTCGTCCGGTTCGTCGCGGAATTCGTATACGTCGGTCGGAATCGATTCGGATTCGGTTTTAGACGGTTTACGTTCGTTACGAATTTTTCCGGCTCGACCTCTTTTCGACGTAACGGAAGTAGTTTGCGTTAATTCTTTCAATTTACCTCGACGAGTTTGTATACCGCCTCTTTCGACGGCGGTAACGACGGTTTTACCGCCTCTTCCGCGCCCTCTAGCTCCGCGTCTGCTACTAGAACGCAGTATGGGCGCTTCTTTGGGTTCTTCGAGAATTTCCGTTTCCGTTTCGGCGGATTCTTCGGTCGAATCGGATACGTTTTGTTTTAATTCGTCGATAGAATCTAATTCTTCCAATTTCTCGTCGCGTTCTTTATTTATCGACGTATCTTTATTTTCTTCGGGTTTATTATCGTCGAATACGTCGCTTTTATCGTTTTCGCTGCTATGATCCGATAATTCGTCCGCCGAACACAAAGTTTTTATAACCGAATCGATATTCACTTCTTTCGCCGACCAATAATCGCTGTCTTCTTTCGTATCGAGCGGATCGTCTTTAGCGCTACCCGGTCGTTCTTTACTAATATCCGATACTATACTTTCCGTTTCCGTTTTTTCTTCGTCTAATTTATCGATTTCTTTAATATCATTTATATTTTCTTTCGTATTATCTACGTGTTGTTCTTCTTCTTCTTCTTCTTCTACTACTTTTTCCGTAGACGACGTATCGATATTTGCGGTTGTTTCTTCTTCTACTACTTCTTCTTCTTTTTTAATATCACATTTTTCCAACGACATATTTAGTTCTTCCGTTACGGCTTCTATGGCTAATTTTATCGGTATTTGTATTTCTTCTTTTATTTGTTGTGATTCGGTATCGATATTTTCCACATCGGATTTATTTATCGGTTCGATTGGGGCGGATACTATTACGGGACTCGGGGTAGATATAACGATAGGCGTAGTTACGCGCGGCGTACTTTCTTCTATTAATTTCGGGATCGGTTCGACTGTTTTCGGTGTCGGTGTTTGTATTATATTTGTAGTTGTTATTTCCGTTTGTATATCCGCAAGTTTTTGTGCGGTATCAGTAATTTTAGATTTTATCGCGAGTTTCGGACAATCCGTTTCGGTCGGTAGGTGAATATCCGTCGATTTCGGACTAATCGGATCGGGATTTGGACTGTGTATCGTTTGTGGATTATCTTCGATCGGTTTGGGGATGTTGTAATTTTGTGGCGTAGACGAAGTTCCTATAAACGCGTGCGGATTGATTTGTCTGGCGGCGGGTACCAATAGTCCTTGCCGTGTCGGTAGGCGTCTAATACTAGTAGTTAACGTCATTCTAGTCGGGTAATTGGAAAATTGTGGCGACGGGATGTTCGAAGTTGGAAATATCATTCTAGTTCTGGTATCTGTGGTCGGTACGAGTTTCGGCGGCGGTTCCAAAGTATGAGCCACTTTCGGTTGTTGTAATATAACAGTTGTCGGTTGTATCGCTTTCGGTTGTGTAATCGAATTGATTGGTATACGGTTGTGTATTAATCTGGAAGATTCCGTAATCGGGGATTGTTTTATTTGGATGGGCGAACGCGCCGGTAAATTGTGTAGTTGCGGCGGCATGGGGGACGGTTTTTGTAATACCGGTACTTGATGGAATTTCGTTGTTATTTCGTTAGTATTCGGAACGTTCGGATGGTCGGTTTTTGATAGAGGTGTTAACGTAGGGAAAGGCGTATCGGATATTTTCAATACGCCCGGATTACATTGAGATTTAGTTATAATTGGCGGCGAGATGTTTTGTTGAACGGAAACGGTAGTTTTTTCGATTTTAATAACCGATTGTTCCAATTTGTTATCCGACGACCATTGCGATTGGGATATCACCGAACACTGTTGTTGATCCGACGGATTTTTTTCCATATTCTTAATAACGTCCGTAGTTGTATGAGATCTAATCGGCGTTAGCGATGGTGGACTGCCGATGTTAGTGGTTAAAGCGGCGACGGGCGAAGTTGTTGTTGTTGTTGTTCGATCGTCGACGTGATTGGAATAATATTGCGTTTTCGTCGGGAATACTACGGATATTTCGGCGGTTTTCGTTTCGAATCTCGGTATTTGTTCTTCTTGTTCTTCGGTATCCGTATCGATTTGAAGATCGTTTTCGCTTTGCGGCGTATCCGGTTTGACGTCTAAATCGGTAGCGCTTAAACTTTGTACGGCTTGTCGCATTTCTTCGTCGTCTTGTACGTTCGTATCTTCGACTAGAGAATGCGTCGGTTCTTCCAAATTGGTATTTTCGTTCGTATAAAATTCTTCTTGTTTACCGACAGCGAAGCTTTCTCCTAATAAAGCCGCGACGGCGTCTTCGGTTTCTTCTTGCGATATTACAACTCTCGGTTTTTCTTCGGTTAACGCCGCTAATTTTTCTTCGTCTTCTTTATTAATCGCTTCTTCTTTTTTTATTTCGAATTCCGATATCGATTTTACGGCGGATTCGTCTATTTCGGATCCGAAACCGGTTAATAATTTTTCGCGTTTATTTTCTTGAGAAGAATTCGACGTTACTATTAAAGGATTTTGATCTTCGAGTATATTCGGTAGGCTCGGATCTTGTTGGGACGAATGAACGACGTCGTCTTTTCGCGTCGGCGATTCCGTCGATTTTTTCGCGTCGGTCGATTTTTTGTTTTTATCGTGATGATGATGATGATGATGGTGGTGGTGGTGGTGGTGGTGGTGGTGTTGTTTACTTTTTTCGTCTTTACTCTTTTTTCTTTTTTTCTTCTTTTCTTTGTTGTCCTTTCTCTCTTCTTTTTTACTTTCGGTTAATTCTTCGTTGAAAGGGAAATCGGCCTTTTCGACGATATTTTCGAATGTATCGCCAGCGATTTTGTTTGTTTCTAAATTTTCGTCTTGCAGCATATTCGCTTCTAATTGTTTACCCATATCGATGTAATCCATGCTGTTTTCGTTGGTAGCTTCTTGTAAACGGCGTTCTTTTTCCCGTCGCTTTTTCTCTTTTTTTCTCTTATGTTCTTCTCTTTCTCGTTCGCGATCGGTTTTTTCTTTCATTTTATTTTCGTCCGTTTCGCCATTATATTGTTCTTGTTCCGAGAAAATTTTCGCGGTCGCTTCTCTTTTCGTTTCCTTTTCCGAATCTTCGGATAGCGAACCGAATATATTTTCCATTTTGCCGTCGCGTTTCGATTCTTTATTATTTTCGCTTTTGCTCTTTTTCGATTTTTTCGATTTCTCTCTACCGTCCCTATTTTTATCTCGTCTCTTTTCTTTTTTGCCGTGATCCTTTTTCTTTTCGTGTTTATGTTTATCGGCGGTTTCGTTCGATTCCGATGGATTTTCGAGTTTCGTCGTCGTCGTCATCGTCGTCGTCGTCGTCGTCGTCGTCGATGATAATTCTTCTTCGTCGCCGATTATCATCGAATGTTTTTGTTTTTTCTGTTTCTTTTTGTGTTTCTTTTCTCGTCTTTCGGATCTTTCTTTTCTAGTTTCGTGGTTTTCTTCGTCGGTCGTTATATCGATAAACGAATGTTTGTTGTTGAATTTCGTTTCCGGTTGACTTACGTCGCTGAATAGCGAATAATTGTTCAATTCCGACGACGTTTCTTGATGTTTGCTATTTCTTCTTTCTTTCTTAATCGATTTAATCGATTCTTCTTTCATTTTAAATATCGATTTATCTTCCGTTATACTATTATTGTAAGGTTGTATTATAGATATTAGATCGGCGGTATTTGGATCGTGATAAATGTGTTTCTTTTTGTTACGTTCGTCTTCCGAAGTATCGCTGGCTATTCGAGATTTCGACGTCGTTTTTAATATTAAATTTTTATTTTTCGATTCGTCGTCGTCTGTCGTATCGATTATTTCTTGTTTGACGTGTTGTTTGAAAATCGTCGACGAATCGGAATCGGAATAAATTTCTTTCTTTTTATCTAATTTTCGATTGGTATTTGTGTTGTCGTCGTCTTCGTCGTCGTCGTCGTCGTCGTCGTCTTCGTCGTCGTCGTCGTCGTCGTCGTCGTCGTCGTTATCGGAACTGTCTATCAACATCATTTTGGGGCATCTTTTTATTTTAATTTCGTTGTGATCCGAATCGGAATCTTCGTCCCACGACGTCGATCGTTTCTTTTCTTCTCGTTTGGCTCTGCTCTGTTTCAATTGAGTGAATTTGGCTTTTAATTTTTCTTGTCGTTTCTCTTCTTCTAATTTAGCCATATTTTTACAACTTCTCGCTTTTACTTTATCGTACATCGATATATAAGCCGGTTCGTCGTCGACTATATCGAATATGGAATGTTTTTTCGGTTCGTCCGAATCGCTATCGGAACTGTTCGTCAATTTTCTTATTCTGTCGCGTTTTTTCTTTTCCGTTTCATTTTCCGCTCGGATTTTACAATGTTTCTCGATCGATTTTTCCGCGACGTGTTTTTCTTTTTTCATTTTGTCGTTGTCTTCGAACGCCATACGTTTTTCCTTCGATTCTTTTTTATGTTTTTCGTTATCGTCCACCGATTTCAATTCCAATTTATTCAAAAATTCCTTATCGGTTAATAGCGGCGTCGGTTCGTTCGATTCTTTTTCTCGACTTTTACTTTTCGATTTCTGTTTTTCCGATTTGTGTTTTTTGTGTCGTTCTTCGCGCTCCTTTCTCTTTTCCTCCGATTCTTTCGTACTGTTATGTTTGTTGGTGGTTACGTTATTTTTGTATTTACTATTTTTCGTTTTGTCGTCACCCCCCGATCGAGTGCTATCTTTGGAATCTCTACGTTCCGTCAATTTTTTATTATCGTGATGGGTTAATTTGATTTTTTTGTTATCGTTATCGTTATTATCGACGATTTCGTTCGTACTGAATCTCCTTTTCGAACCGATATTGGCGGGCAAACTGTTATTTCTCTCTTTTCTTTTCGAAGGATCTTTATCGTGGCTTTTCGCCTTATCCAAATCTATCGACATATGTCTAGTTTCCGACGACATTTCTCGATGATGTTTGTTGTGATCCGAATGTGTCGTTGTTATATTTTTATGTTGTTTTTCGTGTATGTTATTATCTCGATTTTCTTTTATGCTTTCTTTCCTCCTTTCGCTATCTCTATCGAATTGTTTTTTATCTTGCGTACCAATTTGATTCGTGTCTTTGTTACCGAATTTATCTTCTTTGACGTTGTGTTTCGCATCTGCCGATATTTCTCTGTGATGCCTGTGATCGTCTTTTCTTTTATCTTGATTGTCCTCTTTATATTTGTTCCTTTCTTTATCTAAACGTTCTTGTTCGTCCCTTTTCTCCTTATCCTCTCTTCTTTCCGTTTCGATTTCTTTACGTTCTTTTTCTATTCTATTTTGTCGATCGATTCGTTCTTGTTCTTTTTCCCTTTGCAACCTCTCCGAATTCTCCTTTTCTATCGATCGCATTTTTTCCTTTTCCTGCCTCTCTTTTTCCAACCTCTCCTTTTCCAATCTCTGTTTTTCCAATTCGCTTTCGCGTTCCAATCTTTCTTTTTCCATTTTCTCTTTTTCCAATCGTATCTTTTCTTGTTTTTCTTGTTCGTATTTTTCACGTTCGACGCGTTCCCTTTCCGATTTTTCCTTTTCCAATTTTTCGTTTTCTATTTTGATTTTTTCGATTCGTTCGCGTTTTCTTTCCTCGCTTTTCGCTCGTTCTTTTTGAACGTGTTCCAAATCACCATCACAATCCGATCTGCGCGAACTCGTATCGCTATTTCTTCTCGTTTTGACGTCCGCGCGCGGGGAATTGCAACTCGAATCCCGCCGCCCCGTTATTTTATCACTTTTTCCTTCCCTATTTATTTTACCGTCGCCGGTTGTCGTGTTCTTTTCGCTAATTTTCGCGGTAGATAAAGTCGATACTACACTAGTTTTATTTACAGTTATTTTGCTAGCGGTTCTCGATTCGCTCGGCGTATTCGGACACGATTTCAGTCTGTTTTCACCGTGGGAAACGCCTCGCGAAATTGTCGTTGCTAAACATGACGTACTCGTACTAGCTACGGTGGTTGTAGCGGTAGTTACGACTACTACCGTCGTCGTCGTCGTCGTCGTCGTCATCGTCGTCGTAACTACCGGTAATTGAGTCGTCGTAGTCGTCGTCGTAGAATTCGTCGATACTACCGGCGACATTATATTCGGCGGATGTGTCGGAAACGGATACTGCAAACCTTTAACCGCTTGAATTCCGGTACCTACAAAAAAAATTTAGAATTTAGATTCAATATATAAATAGGGAGTTGTATGGAAGAAGAACGATTTTTTTTATACCTGATGATCTCGGAGATAGAAGCGTCGGCGTTTTGGGTAGTTGCGTCGGTGTAGCGGTGAGTTTTAACGCGGACGGAGCCGATAAGGGTATCGCGGGTAAGGAAGTTTGCGTCGTCAACGTACTCCTGGGAAAAAAGGAAAAATCCTTCGGTTCGTATTTTTCTCCGACGTTTTCTAATCTTTTTAAATCCTCGTCGAAAACGGATCGTTTCGCCATTACCGATTTAACTATTTCGGACGGTTGGACTTCCTTCAAATCCAAATCGAGTATTTTATGTCTCTGACGAAATTTTTCCAAATTGGCGTCTAATAACGCTAGAGCGTCGCCGCCCGCCGCGCTTAGCGCTCTCGATCCCGACCATTTTTCGTATTTTTCGTCGAGAGATTTTATTCGTTCGTCCAACGAGAGACTAAGCGGGGTCGTGTCGCTGTCGCTGGAATTCGAACTCAAACTCGGCGGTCGTGGAGGCGGAGACGCCGGCGGGGGAACGTGAACGGGACTAGGAGGACGCGGATTCGATATTCTCGGACTCGTCACCGCCGTTGGTGGACTAGAAGAAAGGATGTTGTCTTTTTGACCTTTGATACCTGCTACAGAGACGCTACCTGAAATATAAAAAAAAAAAAAACGAATTTCAATTAAATCCCACCGATACATTTGTACCATTAGCAACACCGTATATTTCGTATTGATATATCCGGTGTGAATTTTATATTGTCGAACATAACCTCAATCTCGTTTTATTTCAAATATTTACAATCGATAATATAGACTTATAGCTCCATGGCTGATGCTGCGGTTTTGGCGTCTTCTTTTCTTGGTCCGGCGCTAAGAGATACTCGACTAATTTCCTTCCAAAAAGTTCGGGTTATGGTCGAAGAGGTTCATACCTTTCCAGGTGTAAGATGGTTCGCACTTTGACAGATTTCGTCCTCTACGCGGCACAATCATTTTCTTAACCTTGCGGCTTCACGTGTCCCTTAAAATGACACAATAACCCAACAAAACTCCTGTCGGTCTTTCTAAATTCAATCGATGCGGTTGGTAACAAAATTTCTCGTTGCTTGATCCAAGATATCCAAGCGACTGGTGCCAAAAAGTCTCCAACAATCGAGGTGGTTATCCTAGGAATTCGTCTAGAGCACTTTAAGTAGTACTATGGGTGGTAAAACGACATGCCAGAACAAAGTTCGGTATGAAAAGAGAACCGGAGCCTACGCCCTTGGGGAAATAAAACATTTCTGGTTTCTTGCTCCCTTTCTATCACAAACTTTCTTTGGTACGTCTTTCTACCACCAGAACTGGTGTAGATGAACCCCTAGGGCTTATGGAGAACAAAGTTTTGGTCCCCTTTGACTGCCCAAGAAGTGTTCTTGTTCCCAGGGGGTAACCGATTACGACCAGAAACATTAAAACATTCGATACTGTCCTCCAGAAACCCTGAAGGTTCATCTGGACAGCACTACGTGAGATCAATAGTGGTAGATAGATATACCACAGTAGATTTCGAATAAAAAGGGAGCCGAGACCTTTTTGACTGAACCAAAAGTGTCTGTTTACTACCAAGGGGTCGCCAATTAGAACCGGAAATGTAGGAAAATATTTAGTTGAGGTTACGGGAATGTTCTAGATCCGTGCAGGAACGTCTCCATAAGGTTCCTGATGGGACACCGTCACTTTGGGATCAGTCGGTGAGGGGATACGGTAGATTTTCAAGGTCGCAATAAACAATCGAGTATTATCATACCTCTGTTCATAATTTGCGCAGCGAATCTGGGTAACGGTAACGTGAGAGGTCCTTCTCTATCCCTGGGTACTCTTCTCGGTTCACTGGGTTGAAAATTTTCCGGTTTTTCGTCGCATAAAGGCGTACCGGGTCTAGAACCTCCCACGCTTTCCGATCCCGAATGATCGTAATGGTGAATTTTTGAACCGCTATCGCTACCAGCGGTTTTTCTTCTTTTACAAACAGAATGTGGAACGTATACGACGTCGTGACGTACGTGTTTGCTCGAATCTATCGATGGTCTTCGAGAATGGTGTTTCAACGTTACGTCAGATAGCCTCCGAACTTCCATAACCTAAAAAATAAGATATTTATTTAATAATACGAAATATTTCATCGGAATAATACATTATTGCCCAAATGTGTATTAATCGATGAGGCCGAGGCGGAGCCGAGGCTGAGCCGAGGTTTTATATTTAACAATTCGTTTATTTTGTAATGTAGAGGCGTGAAAGGGGTCGAAAAAAATTATTACATACCTTCCGATGATCCCTATTGGCTTCGATAATAACATCGTTGGTTATTACCGTATCCAATAGATCCAACTTGATCCTTTTCTTTGGACTAATCAGTTCATCGCCCGAACTGGGACATTCTTCCAATTGTTCGAGCAGATGGACGCGTTCTTTTTGTAAATTTCTCATATCGGGTGGGGCGAATGCCACTACGTTATCGATAACTGAAATAGAAGTAAATAAATAGTATAAAAAACAAACAAAAATTAATATGTAATTTGTAAAATGTTGTTAATTTAATCGAAAATGTTGTTGCGGAACAATAAAAATGCAAAATCGCGCATTTTCTGTTCAATTTTCAACCCGCGACCATTTGACTGCAAGGTAACGACCTAACCACGCGACCGTTAACGCATTTTTCTTAAAAATCGTTAACGGCCAGAATTCATACGTGGAAACAAGTGATTTTATCGATAATCAAAATACAAATCGATCCAGTACCATTGATATACTCAATTTTTTTTATAAATCTCAGTTTTTTTGACGTATTTACGCGGAAATAAAACAAAAATGGAAAAATTGACCTTATTATTTATAGGTTAGGTTAGATGTAATGTAAGTATATCTCCACTGTTACGTACTCGTCCACTGACGTAGATCGTGAAACTGGTCCTGTTCTTATTTCGATAGAATTAAAAAAATATTACGCCATCTGATGGTGAAATTATCAAGTTACCTTGTAGAGCGTCCCCGCCGTCGTGTACGAATCCATATTCGTGATCGTATAAATCTTCATGTGAAGCCGTCGAACTTTGGCTGTATTCGTCGTAGCTGCGGAAATGTCTATCGGCGTATTCCAACGTTTGATCGTAATAATCGGCGAATCTGGCTCGCGATCGAGAACTCGAACCTCTTGGCGTTACGGATCCGGGTGTACCGGGTGATTGTAAAGCTGCCGTTACCGGACCGGTTGGAGCGTTCGATCGGCTGCTGTACGACGATGTTCGAGGACGTGTGGGGGTATCGTATCGACTAGAAAAAAAAAAAAAAAAAATATTTATATTTTATATACCGCTGTTGGAATGTTTCCGTTAATAATAAGGTTACGAACTCGTCCACTATTTGGACCGTGAAGTCGGTCCTGTTCGGTTATAATGTCTAAATTTTGGCGAATACGCCGGTTAGTACAAATCGTTTGATTTACATGATCGCACTGATACTTTGAAAATTCATTCTCAACTGAAATTTTACGTTTCAATTTTTTCAAAAAGCTTCGATGGAATCTATAATTTGGTGGACGCGCCTGATACAAATTTCCAAAAACTGAACCCAAAACTTGGTGTATAATTTAGTGAATAATAAATATTTTAGCGAATATTAAACAGTTTCGTAAATAGTAAATAATTTAGTGAATAGTTTAGTGAATAGAAAATAATTTAGTGAATAGTTAATAATTTTGTGAATAGTGAATAATTTAGTGAATAGTGAATAGTTTCGTGAATATTAAATAATTTAGTGAATAGTGAATAGTAAATAAGTTAGTGGATAGTGAATAGTAAATAATTTAGTGTATAGTGAATAGTTTCGTGAATATTAAATAATTTAGTGAATAGTGAATAGAAAATAATTTAGTGAATAGTGAATAGTAAATAACTTAGTGAATAGTGAATAATTTAGTGAATAGTTTCGTGAGTAGTAAATAATGTAGCGAATATTAAATAGTTTAGTGAATAGTAAATAAATTAGTGAATAGTGAATAGTAAATAATTTAGTGAATAGTGAATAGTAAATAATTTAGCGAATAGTGAATGTTTTAGTGAATAGTTAATAATTTAGTGAATATTAAATAGTTTCGTGAATATTAAATAATTTAGTGAATAGTGAATAATTTAGCGAATAATTTAGTGAATAGTGAATAATTTAGTGAATATTAAATAGTTTCGTGATTAGTTGATGATTTTGTGAATAGTGAATAGTTAATAATTTAGTGAATATTAAATAGTTTAGTAAATAGTGGATAATTTAGTGAATAGTAAATAATTTAGTGAATAGTAAATAGTTTCGTGAATATTAAATAATTTAGTGAATAGTGAATAGAAAATAATTTAGTGAATAGTGAATAGTAAATAACTTAGGGAATAGTGAAAAATTTAGTGAATAGTGAATAGTTTCGTGAATATTAAATAATTTAGTGAATAGTGAATAGTAAATAAGTTAGTGGATAGTGAATAGTAAATAATTTAGTGTATAGTGAATAGTTTCGTGAATATTAAATAATTTAGTGAATAGTGAATAGAAAATAATTTAGTGAATAGTGAATAGTAAATAACTTAGTGAATAGTGAATAATTTAGTGAATAGTTTCGTGAGTAGTAAATAATGTAGCGAATATTAAATAGTTTAGTGAATAGTAAATAAATTAGTGAATAGTGAATAGTAAATAATTTAGTGAATAGTGAATAGTAAATAATTTAGCGAATAGTGAATGTTTTAGTGAATAGTTAATAATTTAGTGAATATTAAATAGTTTCGTGAATATTAAATAATTTAGTGAATAGTGAATAATTTAGCGAATAATTTAGTGAATAGTGAATAATTTAGTGAATATTAAATAGTTTCGTGATTAGTTGATGATTTTGTGAATAGTGAATATTTTAGTGAATAGTTGATAATTTAGTGAATATTAAATAGTTTAGTAAATAGTGGATAATTTAGTGAATAGTAAATAATTTAGTGAATAGTAAATAGTTTCGTGAATATTAAATAATTTAGTGAATAGTGAATAGTTTCGTGAGTAGTAAATAATGTAGCGAATATTAAATAGTTTAGTGAATAGTAAATAAATTAGTGAATAGTGAATAGTAAATAATTTAGTGAATATTAAATAGTTTCGTGAATATTAAATAATTTAGTGAATAGTGAATAATTTAGCGAATAATTTAGTGAATAGTGAATAATTTAGTGAATATTAAATAGTTTCGTGATTAGTTGATGATTTTGTGAATAGTGAATATTTTAGTGAATAGTTAATAATTTAGTGAATATTAAATAGTTTAGTAAATAGTGGATAATTTAGTGAATAGTAAATAATTTAGTGAATAGTAAATAGTTTCGTGAATATTAAATAATTTAGTGAATAGTGAATAATTTAGCGAATAATTTAGTGAATATTAAATAGTTTCGTGATTAGTTGATGATTTTGTGAATAGTGAATAGTAAATAATTTAGTGAATAGTGAAGAATTTAGTCAATAGTGAATAGTTTAGTAAATAGAAAAAAATTTAGCGAATAGTGAATAGTAAATAATTTAGTTAATAGTTTCGTGAATATTAAATAATTTAGTGAATAGTTTCGTGAATATTAAATAATTTAGTGAATAGTTTCGTGAGTAGTAAATAATTTAGCGAATAGTGAATAGTAAATAATTTAGTTAATAGTTTCGTGAATATTAAATAATTTAGTGAATAGTTTCGTGAATATTAAATAATTTAGTGAATAGTTTAGTAAATAATTTAGCGAATAGTGAATAATTTAGTGAATAGTTTAGTAAATAATCTAGTGAATAGTGAATAGTAAATAATTTAGTGAATAGTTTCGTGAATATTAAATAATTTAGCGAATAGTGAATAGTAAATAATTTAGTGAATAGTTTCGTGAATATTAAATAATTTAGTGAATAGTTTCGTGAATATTAAATAATTTAGTGAATAGTTTCGTGAGTAGTAAATAATTTAGCGAATAGTGAATAGTAAATAATTTAGTTAATAGTTTCGTGAATATTAAATAATTTAGTGAATAGTTTCGTGAATAGTAAATAATTTAATGAATAGTGATTATTAAATAATTTAGTGAATAGTAAATAATTTAGTGAATAGTTTAGTAAATAATTTAGCGAATAGTGAATATTTTAGTGAATAGTTTAGTAAATAATCTAGTGAATAGTGAATAGTAAATAATTTAGTGAATAGTTTCGTGATTATTAAATAATTTAGTGAATAGTGAATAGTAAATAATTTAGTGAATAGTTTCGTGAATATTAAATAATTTAGCGAATAGTGAATAGTAAATAATTTAGTGAATAGTTTCGTGAATATTAAATAATTTAGCGAATAGTGAATAGTAAATAATTTAGTGAATAGTTTCGTGAATAGTAAATAATTTAATGAATAGTGATTATTAAATAATTTAGTGAATAGTAAATAATTTAGTGAATAGTTTAGTAAATAATTTAGCGAATAGTGAATATTTTAGTGAATAGTTTAGTAAATAATCTAGTGAATAGTGAATAGTAAATAATTTAGTGAATAGTTTCGTGATTATTAAATAATTTAGTGAATAGTGAATAGTAAATAATTTAGTGAATAGTTTCGTGAATATTAAATAATTTAGTGAATAGTGAATAGTAAATAATTTAGTGAATAGTTTCGTGAATATTAAATAATTTAGCGAATAGTGAATAGTAAATAATTTAGTGAATAGTTTCGTGAATATTAAATAATTTAGCGAATAGTGAATAGTAAATAATTTAGTTAATAGTTTCGTGAATATTAAATAATTTAGTGAATAGTTTCGTGAATAGTAAATAATTTAATGAATAGTGATTATTAAATAATTTAGTGAATAGTTTAGTAAATAATTTAGCGAATAGTGAATATTTTAGTGAATAGTTTAGTAAATAATCTAGTGAATAGTGAATAGTAAATAATTTAGTGAATAGTTTCGTGATTATTAAATAATTTAGTGAATAGTGAATAGTAAATAATTTAGTGAATAGTTTCGTGAATATTAAATAATTTAGCGAATAGTGAATAGTAAATAATTTAGTGAATAGTTTCGTGAATATTAAATAATTTAGCGAATAGTGAATAGTAAATAATTTAGTTAATAGTTTCGTGAATATTAAATAATTTAGTGAATAGTTTCGTGAATAGTAAATAATTTAATGAATAGTGATTATTAAATAATTTAGTGAATAGTAAATAATTTAGTGAATAGTTTCATGAATAGTAAATAATTTAATGAATAGTGATTATTAAATAATTTAGTGAATAGTAAATAATTTAGTGAATAGTTTCGTGAATAGTAAATAATTTAGTGAATAGTTTAGTAAATAATTTAGCGAATAGTGAATATTTTAGTGAATAGTTTAGTAAATAATTTAGCGAATAGTGAATATTTTAGTGAATAGTTTAGTAAATAATTTAGTGAATAGTTTCGTGAATAGTAAATAATTTAGTGAATAGTTTCGTTCGTGAATAGTAAATAGTGTAAGTGTATAAATGAATTAAGTAAAAAAAAAAAAAAAAATAAAAAAAAAAAATAAAAGAATCAAATCAAATAAAATAATTTACCTAGGAAATCTGGAAGAAGCGGTATCGAATACCCTCGGCGGGGGCGGTTCCCTTCTATCTTCGAAAATACTCCTATCGAGTATGGCGCCCTGTTTTTCGAGCCTTTCGAAAAACGATTCTTGACATTCCCTGCTGGCGAAATCGACTTGAATTTTCGTATTTTTCAACGTGAAACCGCGCATTTTGGTAACGGCCGTTTGCGCACTCATCACTTGATCGTAAAACACTAACGCCTGCCCCTTATCTCTATCAATATGTATTTTATTGATAACGCCGAACGGTTCGAATTGAATTTTCAGGTACTTTTCGTTAACGTTCTCGTTAACGCCGTCGATCCAAACGCAATTGTAGGGCATCGATTTACCGAAACCCAATTTAATTCGATTATTACCTAAATGTTCGCCGTCCATTTTACGTATCGCTTTCACAACACTCACTATATCCGAGTACTGACAAAACGCGTAAGAACTCACAGCCCCTTGCTTTTTAATATCGATTTCGATTATTTCGCCGAATTGATCGAAATGTTTCCTCAGATCCGAAGCCGTCACGTCCTTCTCCAAATTACCGATAAACAATGTCCTCGTCGCTTTCGGATTGTACTCGTCGATTTCGGCCTCGTACGGCCTCAAATCGTTATCTTCGACGTCGTAACCTTGATAAGGCGCCACTTCGATCTTGCAACCGAAAAACAATTTGTCGTAACTCACTTCCAAAGCTTTTTCCGCGTCTTCCGGTTTTTTAAAACACACTATGGCCTGCCTTTCGGCATCCTTACCGACCACTTTCACCCACGTCACTTTGCCGTGCTTTTTGTATTCGTGGAATAGACCGTCCTTCAACGACGTATCCGACGAACGCGCCGGCAAATTTTTAACGCATATCGCGAGCGGTCTCCTATCGTCGCTGTGCACCACCGGTTGATGATGATTCGAATTCGAAGCGCCGCTACCGCTACCGCTACCGCTGCCGCTGCCGCTGCCGCTCGACGTCGTCGTTAACCTCTTCGATTTCGGCGAACTCGTCGAACTCGTCGCTCGCGACATCGACGAACTCGACGAACTGCTGCTGCTTCTCGATCTCGATCTATAATTGAAACAAAGAAAAAAAAAAAACCGTCACAATCATCCTCTCGACTCCCAAGAGATCCGAACGAAAAGGGGACGGAAAAACATCCATCGATACCTACTAATAAATCAGGTAAGAGCAGGAGCCACAACAAATCCTCATCTCCTTCCAGAGGCTCTGAACAAACCACTACCTCTGAAAAAATGGTTTCGATCGCCGCTCCAACTCTGTAAGGTACTTCTTTTGACCAAGTAACATCGGTGGGGGTGGCGGGAAAAACGAGGGAAGAAGGTAAGGCACCAAAAGTTTGGTTCGGAGGTTTCCAATTCGGCTAACCGACTGGGTTGTTAACCGGACACGACAGACAGACAACTTACCTAGACGGCGATCTGCTGCTGGTACTTCCCGAAGGCGACGGAGATCTAGATCCGGATCGAGACGTCGTCGTCGTCGTCGTCGTCGTCGTCGTCGTTTTCTTTTTTAAACTTTGGTCTGAATTCCGCCTCTCGTTAGTTTCGGATGGTGTGCTGCTATACCCTGTATCCGTCTGATTATTATTACCCGTGCTGTTGTATCTAAATAAAAAGGAGAGAAAAAAAAAAAAAAAAAATGACGCCCCGTACGACGCAACGGTTAAAAGATTCCGTACCTGGTTACCTCGTAACCCCAAGAATTATTAACGGCGGTGGTTCTCGAAGAATGCCTGGATGATTCCAAGGTGGTAGTCGTGGCGGCGGGTGCGGACGCGAAAGGTGGTCCGTTTCTGTAGCCGCTCCCCGTCCGTTCCCTGCTCCTTCCGCTGGTGCTTCCCGCTCCCGAAGCGGCGGTCGACGTCGACGACGTGGAAGAGGATCTTCCGGCTGTACCGGTGGTACCGGCTTCGCCGTGGTATAAACCGGAGGCGGGGGTAGCGGTCGCGACGGACGCGTTGGTATTACCTCGACCGCCGTTTCCTCGACCGTTACCCCCGAAATCCGTACCGACTTCGCCGCTCCCGCTACCTCCGATGCTAGAAATATTGGCGCCGCCGACGCCACCGGCCAGCCGCGACGATGACGATCTTTCGTAAAAACAACGGTCCGAAAACGGAGATATGCCGTGATCTTCGGAGGACCTGAAAAGAGTTTTTTGAACAAAAATGAGACGTCGCCATTTCCTAATAATATTTACTCAACTTTTCGTCGGTTTTTAAATCTTAAATTGGGATATTTTCGAATTGAAACTTACCCGTGACCGTTGGGGAACCTTGTCGAACCGGGGGAGGTAGAATACGGGGAGGGAGCGTTGGTCTGCGGCGAGGCAGAGGACGGAATGGCGGCAGGTTCATAATATTCGGTGTTGAGGGTCCTGTCGTCTATCTTAAGTTCCGAGTTGTGGGCTTTGGACGCACTTTTGATGTCCATGAACGCCACCGTGCACGCCATCGTGACCTCGCCCCCCGTCTTCTCCTCAGTGCACCTGGGCAACAATTTGACACTTTGCACGCGGCCATACCTGCAACGAATTGTATATATCGAATACTTTGTTATAGGACAGACGTCTAGGTATTTGGAAAATAGATTAAATAGTCATTAAAACGATAAAAATCGAATTTTCGTTACTTTTCGAACTCCTCGTATCAAAAAAACTCCTTTTGTAACATATATTTGACGAAATGTGTAAAGTACCCATCGAAATCTCAAATTTTCTTTCATAACTTTATGTCATACAACTCGTTTCGTACGATTACGAAAGGGCTTTCGTATTTTTTCTATTGTATCATCAACGATTTTTTTCTATTACAACGATGCCATACAAAAACTGTAGGCACTATAAATTTATATAATGTTTTTTTACAAAAAAAAATTACTTCAACTTTAACCCTGTATATTTCTAACAAATATGAAACTATGAGAATCGATTAGATACTGTCATTTAGATACGAGTTTTCTTAATCGATTCATGTCAAAATTAAATCGATACCTCAGATGGCATCGGAAATATCGATTTTTTTATACGAGCACGTCAAATTTTTGGATTTTATTTATGCTTCAAATAACTTCCACTTTAACCCTGTATATTTCTCACAAATACGAAACCGAAGGTTTCGAATATAAACAATCTTTTAGATACACGTTTCCTCAATCGATTCAAGTGTCAAAAATAAATCGATATCTCGAATGGAAATATGGAATTTTTTATACAATCGTGTCAAACCCTGTATATTTCTAACAAATATGAAACTATGAGAATCGATTAGATACTGTCATTTAGATACGAGTTTTCTTAATCGATTCATGTCAAAATTAAATCGATACCTCAGATGGCATCGGAAATATCGATTTTTTTATACGAGCACGTCAAATTTTTGGATTTTATTTATGCTTCAAATAACTTCCACTTTAACCCTGTATATTTCTCACAAATACGAAACCGAAGGTTTCGAATATAAACAATCTTTTAGATACACGTTTCCTCAATCGATTCAAGTGTCAAAAATAAATCGATATCTCGAATGGAAATATGGAATTTTTTATACAATCGTGTCATTTTTGAAAATACACTTCATCGATTTAATATATAAATATAATCAAAATTTATTCGAAAATTTTAAATTAGAATTAAAATCGATTCATGTGGCAAATACAAATTAAATTGAAAGATTCATTAAATTCGTTAGAAGAAGACGGAAGAACGACTTAAATAAATTCTATATGGAATGAGCTACAATTTGCGCCGGTAAAAACCGGTTACAGATTAAAGGTGGACGATAACAGTGATATTATAACGACTATACTTATACAACGGAACGTGAAAAATAGTAATAGTAACCTCGAAAGTTATTTTTTTTCTTTTTGTCGTGATATTAAATTTTACTACTATTATTTTTTAACCTCAATTATATACTGTTGCGTATACCGTATATTTAAAGGTGGCGACAATAACAATTAAGAATTTATAGATTCACGTCATTCATTATGAACATTTGAATATATATTAACTAATTTATATATAAGAAAAATATAAAAATTAGAAATTTAGGGGTAGCGTTATATAAAAAGTATTATCCCATCTCTAACAAAATTAATGTAACATAAATTTGAAACCTTGGTAAGTTGACGCGGTGTAGAGTGGGAAGATCATGCGCAGCTTTCACGTATAAAAGAAGTGCAGCTATACAAATCGCGGCCATTTTAGCTACGTCGACGGATAACACACCTAGTTGCTGATCATTATTTGGTTTATTTCAGCAATAAGTGAAGTGAATATTTTTGTGTTATCGATAATAATTGGATATATGATGAAAAAAAAGTTGGAAATATTACCATTTGACATTATATGATTAATTTTGTTGGAAAAATTGCGTTTTAACGTAAAGGGCGTGGCAGGCACGTATTTGCCACGTAGCTAAATTTGGATATTATAATTAATATTGAGGGTTATGTTTCGTATTGTGGTCATGGGAATATATTTACGTACATATGTGAGTGTTTTCGTACCTATTATTGGATTAATATGAAAATATAAGGATTACCAAAATAATTCGGAGTAAGTTGGTTAAATGAAAAAAAAAAAAAATTCCAATACTAACCAATTTTGTGTCGATTAAAGAAGAATAAAAAAAAAAAATGCTAACCCCGCGTGATTTTTCATTTCGCTGAATTGATTTTACCCATTGCGGTGCAGTGACAATCCCGTATCGTGTTTCTCCCCTCTGGTATAATCGCCTTCCCCCTTTTTGCGGCGTTGTCGGTTCTAATTCTACGTTGCTGTAGTACAGTCGACCAGTGCAACTGTACGAAACGTAACCGGGTAGAGGGGGTGGCGGATAGAAATAACAACTATGATTCGGGTTGTTACTTGGAAATCCCGTAGATTTGGAAAAGCGCTTTTGATTCTCAAACGAAAGCGATATTTGAAAATATTACATTTGATACTTAAATTTGGAAAGTTTTAACGTCAATATAGATCATAATAAAGTTTTGATTGTACGAAATATGGACCAAAATCGAGTCTATTGGTTACGAAGAATACGGGGGGATCTCATAAAATTTATTGAAAACTTTTATTCTTCTTCTTTTTGCTACCTTAGCATTTTATGATAATATATCGATTTGTATTAATATATACGAGGGATATCAACGGCGTGAATTTAAAATATGAGATTATTACGAAAAAATATTTAAGTAATTGAATGAAGAAAAATTTTTTTCATTTGAAAAACGTCTAATTTTTATATAATCAAAAAAAGTCGTTTGGAAAACTTTTTATATTTAGAAGATTAAAATCTCAAAAGGCAATTAAGCCCCTTTCCTTCCCTGCTGCATCGCGGAGCCGAATGGGATACCGAGAAAAAATTCCCGGGTCGATGGAAAGGAAACAGATCCGCCTCTACCTTTATACACATTGCAAAATACGTATACAAGTCGAAGAAATGGTTGACTAACTATAGATATTACGGGACAGTCTGACTGAAAAGTTGTATACGAAGGATTCGCTTCTATTTATTTTATAGTCTGATTTTAGCTAGCATAGGAGCTTTTATGATACCGAGGATAATGGTCTGTGTACTTTAGAAAGAAAGTTCGGGAATAAAACTTTCGAAATTTTATAATGCACCATTGAAAAATATACATACTTCATTATGGAATTTAATTTCGGTACATACTGTATAGTAAGACGTTATTTCGATGTGTGTGTGTGTGTGTGTATACAGGGTGGTAATAGACGACGTGAAAATGCATAAAAAATTCCACACTAATATTTGAAAGCCAGGGGCGGCTCGTGCCGAATTGTTAACGATCTGAAAATTTTACAGGGACAACTTGTACAATATAAAGATAGCTAAAAGGAATTTTTCGATCGTATTCTTTGTTCAGATTATTAGATCGTTTTAAATGCCAAGGAAATTATCGTAAATTGTTATTTGTTTATTATATCGTATTTGGAACACCCTGTATATTTTTTGCTAAACATTTTCATTAGCGCGTGGGATTAGATGAAGGATATCTTGTTTGCTTTCTGTAAAGAACCTTGATGCGTATTTCTGTGAATACCACTGACTCACGAGGAAGAAACGTTTTTAAAAAATCATAAATTTCAACACAAAAGTGAAACCGCGATAAGTTGGTTGTGATTTATAATTCCCACATAAATTACGAATTTAAACAAAATTTGGGGGCATTATATTGATAAATTATTTTTATGAATGAGAGAGTAATAAATTGATGAAGCATCAGTGGATAAAATAACATTTTTATAAATATAATGAATGTTAAGCTGGTTACACACGTATGAATACGAATTGTCAACCATATATAGAGTCTCTTATTTTACCCTCTATTAAAATATCGTCTCGGATTACCTAATTTCTGTGTTTTATTAATAAAAAGAATCATAAATCTACATATTCAACTTTTAATTGCTATTCGTCAAGATTTATTGTAAACTGACCGTCCTCAACGTCTTACTTAAGCGATTCCAAGTGCAACGACAATAAATATAATTAATTATATAGCCGCACCGTGTGTAACCCGCTTTAATGTTAAAAAAATTGTATAGTTTCTGAACGAAGCATCATTTTCATATCTGTAACAGTTAAAACATTCTTTTCCTAATTGATATACGACGTTTTTAGAATTAGTTTTATCGTACCACTCGGTATCAGTGGTAAATATTATTTCTATAATTAAAACGTATTACCGTTATTTACAAAGAGCATGTGAATATAAAGTGTAATATGCAAATTAGAATATTTATGAGAAACTATAAAATAAATACTTAAAATATTATGTAATGGTGTTATGTCGCCATTTTGTATTTTAATATTCGCATTTTCGTTGCTACTCAAGTTTCAAGATATGGCAACACTGACGTGATTATGTCAAATCCGACATTGACGCGAAGCCTTACCGATTTCGACTATTCCCTTGGTGGATTTTTTTTTTTCTTCTATTGGCTACTACATAATAACATTGCACCATACTTTGAATTAAATGCTGTATTCGATTTATATCTGACCTCCTATGAAACGTGTTATTAGGTTGTGGGCGTTTGGGTGCGTAAAAAACAAGATATTTTGTTTCAAAATATGTTTTATATCACGGTCAACTATCATTTTATAGTTTTTAGATATATTTTTTCGTAATTTGAGATGAATTAAATATATGCAAATATTTGATCAAAACTGTTTTCCAAATTATTTTTACATATAAAAAAAAAGAAGTATAGATATTGAAATTACCATTCTCAACTTGATCATTTTTCTTATTTCATCTCGAGTACAATGTTAATTATGTGTACATCCGCTTCGCATTCATTTTATTAAATACATAAAAACCAGTCTATGACCACCGACTTAAATATATCATACAATAAATCCATCTTTTGAAATATGATTTGAACAATCTCTTTAACAAAACTACCTTCCATATAGAAACCTTACTTTACCGGTTATTTATTATCAAACCTACTTTCTCTTTAAAACTGGACTGGTTAACTCTATTACTAAATCTTGTATCTGGGTATACCCGCAGACTCTCGTACAATCGACCAGCCAAGTAGTCACTATCACCGATACACGCCACGTTGCCACGCACACCATAGTTTATCATAAACTTACAACAAATGTTTTTGTATAGTCAAGAAAAAATATTTATTTATCAACAATATATATGAATCGAATATTTATTTATATAATCTACTCTTTAGGATATAAGGATCCAAAAATTTATATTTCAAATATTTAATAGTGTATAACATTTCTTCTTTGATTCGTTCCGTGTCAAATTTTTCTTCTTCTAAACTTTTCTCATCACACCGTTCCATGTTATTTTTATTGTCTTTTGGTTTACCATACTTTTTTTACTTTCGTTGAATTACCCATTATCCAAAAACGTCCTCAATAACGCAACTGCATTTTTTCCAATGAATTTTCTAATTTTTATCACTTCTTTCACTAATTAATTTATAATTGCAAGTGTATTTTGTTTTAATGGTAAATCTGTTTTTAATTACAACTTTCCTTATAATGACAGATGACTGTCGATCCGACAACAGCGCATATGAGAAACCAAACAAATTGAATAAGTTTACATCCGACTGAGCGGCTTTGCCCCATGTGTCTGAATGACGTCACGACACGGCACTCTTGTTGATTTACAATGAGAAATAAATGAACCTGCTTGTGTTTTGTTTGTTGGATTGAATTCGAAGATGTGCGCAGTTGGAGGCAAGGAAAAAACAAATGAGGATCGAACAGAGTTTCTCCTTGTCGCCAAACGGTATATAATAAAACGCAAGAGAAAATTTCCATTTATTTTGGGACGAAGCCAAAAAAAAACGAGTTGGATTTTGTTTCGTTCACTGGTTTCAATCAATTTTTTTTTTTCATCGGAGAACGTCGAGTGTATTTTGCCTTGGAACTAGAAATATAACTTATAAGGTAGAATACCGAATGAACTTTTACGATTTATCGATGGTTTTCTGCTTGTTTCAATATTTTGATTAAGAATTATATAAAAATAATAAAAATCGTGGGATTTTAAGAAAAATAAGCATTCGTGTTTATTTTATCGTGTTAATTTAATCGGTTGGCATGTTTCTCATACTTCACATGGAACGTGGTACTTTTAATGATAAATGACAGCAGATTGACAACGTAAACTAACGGTTAACCACAATTTTTACATTCGCGGGAAATTTAAGCGCCATGCTTCTATTAAAGTCAGCTGTTTACGATGCGAAACGTTTACCTGGTGATATTGACAATAAAGTTTGTTTCAAATTCTGTATTTTGATTAATATTGCAGCTAACGAATCGTTGCAAATATTAAGAAAGAGTTTTGATGAGCGATTTTTGCTTGCTTAGTGACACCAAGCATTGTGTGAAGGCGGGGAAGTCGATAACAACAAAAAACTTGTGGAAATTGTGCTTTAAATTACATTGAAACTAATTTTTCGACTTAACTTGAAACATATTTTTCTCCCTGCAACTTTTTATTTACTTCGAAAACCATAAACTTCATTGCAACTGATTTATTGGCTTTAATCGAAACAGATTTGGTTCCCCGTGACTTTTTATATACTTGGAAGGTCAAAAATTACATTGCAACTGATTTTTTGGCTTTAATCGAAACAGATTTGATTCCCCGTGACTTTTTATATACTTGGAAGCTCAAAAATTACATTGCAACTGATTTATTGGCTTTAATCGAAACAGATTTGGTTCCCAGTGACTTTTTATATACTTGGAAGCTCAAAAATCACATTGCAACTGATTTATTGGCCTAACTCGAAACAGATTTGGTTCCCCGTGACTTTTTATATACTTGGAAGCTCAAAAATGACATTGCAACTGATTTTTTGGCCTAACTCGAAACAGATTTGATTCCCCGTGACTTTTTATATACTTGGAAGCTCAAAAATCACATTGCAACTGATTTATTGGCTTTAATCGAAACAGATTTGGTTCCCAGTGACTTTTTATATACTTGGAAGCTCAAAAATTACATTGCAACTGATTTTTTGGCCTAACTCGAAACAGATTTGATTCCCCGTGACTTTTTATATACTTGGAAGCTCAAAAATCACATTGCAACTGATTTATTGGCTTTAATCGAAACAGATTTGGTTCCCAGTGACTTTTTATATACTTGGAAGCTCAAAAATCACATTGCAACTGATTTATTGGCTTTAATCGAAACAGATTTGGTTCCCAGTGACTTTTTATATACTTGGAAGGTCAAAAATTACATTGCAACTGATTTTTTGGCCTTAATCGAAACAGATTTGGTTCCCCGTGACTTTTTATATACTTGGAAGCTCAAAAATGACATTGCAACTGATTTTTTGGCCTAACTCGAAACAGATTTGATTCCCCGTGACTTTTTATATACTTGGAAGCTCAAAAATCACATTGCAACTGATTTATTGGCTTTAATCGAAACAGATTTGGTTCCCAGTGACTTTTTATATACTTGGAAGCTCAAAAATTACATTGCAACTGATTTTTTGGCCTAACTCGAAACAGATTTGATTCCCCGTGACTTTTTATATACTTGGAAGCTCAAAAATCACATTGCAACTGATTTATTGGCTTTAATCGAAACAGATTTGGTTCCCAGTGACTTTTTATATACTTGGAAGCTCAAAAATGACATTGCAACTGATTTTTTGGCCTAACTCGAAACAGATTTGATTCCCTGTGACTTTTTATATACTTGGAAGCTCAAAAATCACATTGCAACTGATTTATTGGCTTTAATCGAAACAGATTTGGTTCCCAGTGACTTTTTATATACTTGGAAGCTCAAAAATTACATTGCAACTGATTTTTTGGCCTTAATCGAAACAGATTTGGTTCCCCGTGACTTTTTATATACTTGGAAGCTCAAAAATGACATTGCAACTGATTTTTTGGCCTTAATCGAAACAGATTTGGTTCCCCGTGACTTTTTATATACTTGGAAGCTCAAAAATGACATTGCAACTGATTTTTTGGCCTAACTCGAAACAGATTTGGTTCCCCGTGACTTTTTATATACTTGGAAGCTCAAAAATGACATTGCAACTGATTTATTGGCCTAACTCGAAACAGATTTGGTTCCCCGTGACTTTTTATATACTTGGAAGCTCAAAAATGACATTGCAACTGATTTTTTGGCCTAACTCGAAACAGATTTGATTCCCCGTGACTTTTTATATACTTGGAAGCTCAAAAATCACATTGCAACTGATTTATTGGCTTTAATCGAAACAGATTTGGTTCCCAGTGACTTTTTATATACTTGGAAGCTCAAAAATTACATTGCAACTGATTTTTTGGCCTAACTCGAAACAGATTTGATTCCCCGTGACTTTTTATATACTTGGAAGCTCAAAAATCACATTGCAACTGATTTATTGGCTTTAATCGAAACAGATTTGGTTCCCAGTGACTTTTTATATACTTGGAAGCTCAAAAATCACATTGCAACTGATTTATTGGCTTTAATCGAAACAGATTTGGTTCCCAGTGACTTTTTATATACTTGGAAGGTCAAAAATTACATTGCAACTGATTTTTTGGCCTTAATCGAAACAGATTTGGTTCCCCGTGACTTTTTATATACTTGGAAGCTCAAAAATGACATTGCAACTGATTTTTTGGCCTAACTCGAAACAGATTTGATTCCCCGTGACTTTTTATATACTTGGAAGCTCAAAAATCACATTGCAACTGATTTATTGGCTTTAATCGAAACAGATTTGGTTCCCAGTGACTTTTTATATACTTGGAAGCTCAAAAATTACATTGCAACTGATTTTTTGGCCTAACTCGAAACAGATTTGATTCCCCGTGACTTTTTATATACTTGGAAGCTCAAAAATCACATTGCAACTGATTTATTGGCTTTAATCGAAACAGATTTGGTTCCCAGTGACTTTTTATATACTTGGAAGCTCAAAAATGACATTGCAACTGATTTTTTGGCCTAACTCGAAACAGATTTGATTCCCTGTGACTTTTTATATACTTGGAAGCTCAAAAATCACATTGCAACTGATTTATTGGCTTTAATCGAAACAGATTTGGTTCCCAGTGACTTTTTATATACTTGGAAGCTCAAAAATTACATTGCAACTGATTTTTTGGCCTTAATCGAAACAGATTTGGTTCCCCGTGACTTTTTATATACTTGGAAGCTCAAAAATGACATTGCAACTGATTTTTTGGCCTTAATCGAAACAGATTTGGTTCCCCGTGACTTTTTATATACTTGGAAGCTCAAAAATGACATTGCAACTGATTTTTTGGCCTAACTCGAAACAGATTTGGTTCCCCGTGACTTTTTATATACTTGGAAGCTCAAAAATGACATTGCAACTGATTTTTTGGCCTAACTCGAAACAGATTTGGTTCCCCGTGACTTTTTATATACTTGGAAGCTCAAAAATTACATTGCAACTGATTTATTGGCTTTAATCGAAACAGATTTGGTTCCCAGTGACTTTTTATATACTTGGAAGCTCAAAAATTACATTGCAACTGACTTTTTGGCCTAACTCGAAACAGATTTGATTCCCCGTGACTTTTTATATACTTGGAAGCTCAAAAATCACATTGCAACTGATTTATTGGCTTTAATCGAAACAGATTTGGTTCCCAGTGACTTTTTATATACTTGGAAGCTCAAAAATGACATTGCAACTGATTTTTTGGCCTAACTCGAAACAGATTTGATTCCCCGTGACTTTTTATATACTTGGAAGCTCAAAAATTACATTGCAACTGATTTTTTGGCCTAACTCGAAACAGATTTGATTCCCCGTGACTTTTTATATACTTGGAAGCTCAAAAATCACATTGCAACTGATTTATTGGCTTTAATCGAAACAGATTTGGTTCCCAGTGACTTTTTATATACTTGGAAGCTCAAAAATGACATTGCAACTGATTTTTTGGACTTAATCGAAACAGATTTGGTTCCCCGTGACTTTTTATATACTTGGAAGCTCAAAAATGACATTGCAACTGATTTTTTGGCCTAACTCGAAACAGATTTGATTCCCTGTGACTTTTTATATACTTGGAAGCTCAAAAATTACATTGCAACTGATTTATTGGCTTTAATCGAAACAGATTTGGTTCCCAGTGACTTTTTATATACTTGGAAGCTCAAAAATGACATTGCAACTGATTTTTTGGACTTAATCGAAACAGATTTGGCGCCATGAAATTTAATCACATGGTAAAACAAGAACATACTTTTATTACAATAGAGTTTCAATAAAAAAACATACAATTGAATATTAAAATGATTAGATTTTCGTTTACAATACATTTAATTAATTTTTTTTTCCAAAAATTTCACGAGGCGGATGCTAAAAATAATAAATTTAATGCTTACGTCATATCCAAACTCCTGAATAACCGTTCAAGGTTATCTTCTTGAAAAATGTTATTTATTTATAATATTTACATGTTGTAATAGGAATTTATTCAAAAATAGTATTCCACATATACATATTAATGAGCTACGGAACCCAAAAAAACAAAAACAGTAAATTATATCCCCATTTATTAATTATTTTTGTTAAATATTGGGGAGTAATACGCTTTTAAAGTTGAAAAACATCTAAAATAACTAATGAATCTATACTAGATCTTTTAAAACGCTAAAAGAATCGATACTTCGATAATGGTTTTCGATTATTTTACATAAGTTTATCGATTAATATTAATTTCACTTCTGTATTTAATAATCATAGAAAAATGTTGATCATAGATAAAGACTTTGTTGAAATATTGAATCGCAATTACAATTAGAATCTGTACAAATTTTCTATACACTTAACACGTGTCTGATTTGTTTCTAAAGTTTTTAAATACAATACACTTTACAAGTTTAATTACTTAAACTTAGTATAAGTATGTAGGTACTTATAATAATTTTAGTTTGGCGTTTGGTTAGATAGATACGAGCTATGGCTACGTGAATAGTCGTCCAATGTGAAGTTTTGATTGCGCGTTGCCAAGTCGTTTTTTGTTTCATAGATTATCAATAAGATATAGACCAGAACCTTTTATTTTAGAATATTCTCGATAAAATTTTTATCGAATCCTATCTAATATTAAATTTTCGTTTTATATAAAACAAAATTCATTGAAACTGTGATATTTATGACGATAGATGATCGTGTTTATGAATTTATTAAATCATCCCTCCCTATATTTAGTTTATTCATTTTAGTGACGTTTATTAATATTAATTAACGTTTTTAATATCGTTTTCAACGATTGAGTGCATTTTTTAACTATCTAAATTCAATAATAATGATGCTACCACATCTGAATTGTGAATACTACATTATAATTACACAGTATACAATTTAAAAAAAAAAATTATTTCACAGATATATACACACAAACAATTTTGATTATCATTATAATAATAAACAATGGCTAACAAAAAAAAAAAAGACTGTGAATCTCCTCTTATCATTTCCATCGGCGGCAGTCGAACGAAACGGTTTCCGAGTTCCTCTATTAACTCGGCAACACCGCTTAGCACTTGTTTTTGCGAGGCACACTACGATGGCTGCTGACTCATCCGTACTACCCGTCGTGAAAACATCGTTCTCTATATCTCATTCTATCTCTCTTCACACTACGTGTTATTTTTGTAATATCCAAGAAGGCATGGCACAGCAAGGCGGGATCTGGCCCGTTCGTAGTTCGTATCTCGGTGTTGTTTTTTGCTTGTTTGGTTTGCTCTCGAAAACGATTAGTATTGTGTAATTTTCGAATTAAAATTTGTTATAATTTAATGATTTCGAAATCGTAAAATTTTTATTCAATTAAAACAATGTTAATATTGTTTGAAATTGTTACACGAAATCGGGTTTCGTAAATTCTCCGCTTTACACAAAAATATAAAGCATAATTTATTAGTTTGGCAAACAGCCCGAAATTTAGATAAACAAACTGTGGTTACGTATGACCTACAATAATGCAAATATTTCTAGATTCAAACCAAGGAAAAATATTTCATATCGGTATATAATTTTCTATTAAATATTTTAGTGATATTTTAGTATGGTAAGTTTCAAGTATATGAACAGAATTAGACAAAGGGTATCAAAAAGGAATAAAGCCCAAATAACAAACACGAAATTAAACAATAGATAAACGAGAAGACAAGTAATACCAAAATAAAGAAAAATTCAATTTAAAATCTACTCAAATCAAAATCGAAGAAGGACAATTACGATAAATGAAAATGATGAATAGGACATAGGAATTTACAAAAAAAAAGAAGAAAGACCGAGGAGGAGCTGGACAGAAGAAATTAAGATGGCAGGGAAAAATCGAAGAATAAGATGGCAGGATATAAAACAAAAGACAGTATAGAAAAGAATGGAAACTGTTGTAGAAGAGAGAGACTTCAAGATTAAGTAAGTTTCAATTATTTACAAGTTTTTATGAATTTTAGTTTATAGGTTTTGTAATTCCAATGTTATGGTGATATTTACGCTGTTGCCAGATCTTTCGTTTTATTGGGAGTATACTGATGTTAGATATTTTGTGTTTATTACTATAATTTTTAGTTTAAATTTTCAAGTGTGTTAAAATAAATATTAACGATCGTAAAAATATCATTTGGATTTTAATTAAAACATTTATATCATGTTGGAAAAGTGTGATGGCAAATTATTTCGAATATCAAAAAATCGATTTTTTTCTATATATTTATTCAAAAGGTCTTGATAATATTTAGGTTATCAGCATGTAAATATACAGATAAAAAATTTGTTTGTTTATTTTTACTCACACGTTACGAAAAAATGTTATTTATTTTAAATATGTAAAATTAAGTAACAAAAAATTGAAGAGAATGGGATATATTTAATAGCGGTCGAGATATACGAGGTTCATTAAACAAATTCAATCATCGCATTAGCTTCAACTTTATTTTCAAACAAGCCGGCAACAGCGCGTACCAACTACTACAACAAAGACATGAAAATACAAATTTAAGCGACACGTTTTTATGGAATTCAACAACTTTAGCTTCCGATATATTTATCAAATGGGAATTATGAATTTTGAATATATGAATTACCATAGACAAATCGAAAACGTAGAGAGAGAAGTAATAAGTGTACACTGTGAGTAACGTTACGCCATTCCTTAGGGTTAATATTGTGTTAGTTTTAAAAGTCTGTGATACAATTTATAACGTCATACATTGTTGTCTAATTTATTTAATATTGTACTAATGACACATGTTTTTATAAAATAAAAGGTTTTTTTTTTAATTTCTTTTTATAATGCAACAACTTTATGTTTTGAAATATTGATCAAATTAGAAATACTAATTTTATTTTAATCTCGTTAAAGAAGAGGAGTTTTGACATGTTTAGCAAAATAGACAAATCGAAAACGTAGAGAGATTCGAGTTTTTGACGAAGCCACCTCGGATTTTTTAAACCGTGATCTTTTCATTACTTGACCCACACTGAGAAAAATGTTTCCTCAATCGAAAATTCTTTTGTTAATTAATTAAATTCAAACATACGACTATTGAATCACCCACATGACCACTTCTAATTAATAGTCCTAGAACGGCGTCGAGTCGGCCAGGAAGTACTACACAGAAGAAGAAAGTAAAAACGTCATTAACGGATGTCTTATCACACACTTAATCAAAATTAAAATTGTTTGTAATCAAAAATCTATAAATCCCATTCAAACGTATCGCATGGTAACTTCAATTTACTTCTAGAAGACAGCCAGCGTTGCCATTTCATTTGTATAATTAATTACGTACGAAATTCCAATTGGAAATCATATATTTTCATCTAAAATATTATCAATACTATTGACGTTCTTCGGAATATGTTTTTAGATAGAATAGTAGTTATTTCAGTATTGTTTAAGAAAGTAGTCATATATTAGACGCACCTCGTATATATATATATATATATATATATATATATAAAAATTTATTTCTCTATAGGATTGCTCTGGTTTGGTCGAGTAAAATAAATATTTGATGATACGTGGGCGATATGCAGCAACCTTGAATAAAACATATAGATATTATATATCTAATGTTATAATGTGGTCTCTATGCTCATATTGATCGAAGTTCAAGGTCATCCTAATTATATAATACCAAAAATAATAATGGGATTAAGTATTTATTTGAAATAATTGTGGAAAACATTCAATATTTTCTATATACTCAGTTGGAAGAATGTTTATTAATAATAAGTCACAACGTTGCCAGACGTGTATGACGTAATGTCATTGTCAAACATCAGTTTCTGACAAATAAATCACAGCCAACTCACAATGATTGAATTTATTTAAAAATATTTTGTTTGCAAATAAAAATCAAAATATTTAAAGAACTAATGATTTTAGGTATAGGAAAAAAGGATGTTGGTAGTACTTTTCGATAAAATACAGGGTGATTCATTTTAAAAAACCGAGAATAATGTATCATTATTTTGATTCTTTCTGTATCGGATTCAATGAATATTAAATACTATTAGAATACTTTGGGCATGTTCAATCTTCAATTTCTTATATACAGGGTATTCGAGTTGTTACGATTTTTATATAAAATAGGTTATAACTTTTTAAATACCCCGTAGAATGCCACACAACCCTATATTATTATAATAGGGAAGTCAAGTTGATTACTAATATGCAATAAAATATAGGGTGTTTTATTATAAAAAATGTAACTTTGATATGGCACGGTTTTCTTGAACACGCTGTAAGGTTGTAAATAATTTTGAAACGTAAAGACTAATGATGGCTATAATCCCTCAAATTTTCAAAACGATATCTCAAAAGATAAAAGAGATGTTGAACTTTATAACACCGATAAATCACCCTGTACGGTAGACGTGGTTCTAGTCATCGAACTCGTTACAACTTTCTGTTTGTATTGTAAATTGAAAGATCTATTGAAAGCAACGTTGAAGGGTAGCTCGGTACTTGGCACTATGTGTCACCATAAAAAAGTGGCAGATATGCGTTCGACTAGCGTACTTGGCAACACTGTAGCGTGAAATTATAAAGGGGTACAATCATTTGTTTTAAATAGAACATTCATGAAGTACGACGCGAATATGTACCGGGTGGGTAACTAAAAACGATTGTCAGTCGGAAATATTTCAGAAATACAGGGAGTATTTGAAAATTCACTCGAGTGACACAATATGCGTATTTTTTATTCCACCACAAGTTTTGTTGTATATCTTTAAATGATAAATGGGGGAGAGTGGGAAAGTTGTTATTAAAAAATGCATGTAAGTCAGATTTTTATAAACTTGATGTTGTTTGAAAGGGCTTTTTGTCCAGTAATGCGATATATATAAATTTTTAACAATTTAATTTGCAAGGCGAATGCTAGAGGGCGTTGTTTTAATATTTTAGATATTGTGATTTTTCGTTACCAATTTAAATAGATGCATAAAAGTTTAAGTAGGTCTTTCGAAAATGAATTAAGTTTAAAATATGGATGGCAGAAGATGGCGCCCCAAATTCGGAAATTACGGAGCCACATTCAATATTTAGCAATTCCTGGACCTTTTAAAATCGCAAAAAAATATTTTTTTCAATTAATTTCCGCTTTTTGTCAATGATTTCCCACCCCCCTACAATTTTTTAGGGAAAACTACCCCTTTTAGTACTTTTGAGATTAAATTACATACAGAGCATTTCAAATTACGCAACTTCCGATGGTTGCGGTGGTTTATCATCCACCATATTCACCAGATCTCACCCTCAGAGTGTTTTCTAACCTCAAATTGTTACACGCAGAAGAGGGGGGTGTTGTTTCTTTGATAATACGAGATATCGATCACTGAAGGTTCACGAAATTGATTGACGCTTAAATCCTACGCTTATTTCCCCTACTACATACTTTTTATATAGAAAAAACAATGGAATTCGATGATAATTATAAGGGGTTATATTTATAGGGGAATGGACGATCTATTCCTTGACCTCGACTTATCGTATTGAATATTATCTGTTGCTGAGACAGTCGTTAAGAAAATTGATGAATAATAGTGTTTTATTTATACGAGGTGTATCCACAATATAATGCCAAATCCGAAGGAACAGGACCGCACTCAGCACTTGTGAAATAATTCGCGGTTTCATACATCAGATTAATAGATTTTGAGGTTAGGAAATAATTGAAACCTTTTTTGTACAGAATGTTATGCTCCATATTTTTTGTCCCGGCAATTTGTTTCGAAATCCTCATAGTTTTTGAGTTATCTGCAATTCAAAAGGTTTTTGTGTACATGAACCCATTTTACGGTGAATTTTGAATTAGGAATTTTGAGGTTAGGAAAAAATACCTCGAATACTTTTTTGTAGAGAATTTTCTACTCTACATTATTTGTTATTGCAGTTTTCTTCGAATTCTTCATAGTTTTAGAATTATTCGCGATTCAAAATATTTTTGAGCGTTCAAACTCATTTTATAATGGAAATTTTGAGGTTAGGAAAAAATACCTCGGACCCTTTTTTGTAGAGAATTTTGTATTCTACATTTTTTGTTGAGGCACTTTTCTTCGAATTCCTAGTAGTTTTCGAATTATTCGCGATTCAAAATATTTTTGAGCGTTCAAACTCATTTTATAATGGAAATTTTGAGGTTATGAAAAAATACCTCGTATACTTTTTTGTAGAGAATTTTGTACTCTACATTATTTGTAATTGCGGTTTTTTTCGAATTTCCCATAGTTTTCGAGTTTTTCACGAATCAAAATATTTTTGAGTGTATAAACCTATTTTAAGGTGAAAATTTTGAGGTTATGAAAAAATACCTCGTATACTTTTTTGTAGAGAATTTTGTACTCTATATTTTTTGTAGAGGCACTTTTTTTCGAATTCTTCATAGTTTTCGAATTATTCGCGATTCAAAATATTTTTGAGCGTTCAAACTCATTTTATAATGGAAATTTTGAGGTTATGAAAAAATACCTCGTATACTTTTTTGTAGAGAATTTTGTACTCTACATTATTTGTAATTGCGGTTTTTTTCGAATTTCCCATAGTTTTCGAGTTTTTCGCGAATCAAAATATTTTTGAGTGTATAAACCTATTTTAAGGTGAAAATTTTGAGGTTATGAAAAAATACCTCGTATACTTTTTTGTAGAGAATTTTGTACTCTACATTATTTGTAATTGCGGTTATTTTCGAATTTCCCATAGTTTTCGAGTTTTTCGCGAATCAAAATATTTTTGAGTGTATAAACCTATTTTAAGGTGAAAATTTTGAGGTTATGAAAAAATACCTCGTATACTTTTTTGTAGAGAATTTTGTACTCTATATTTTTTGTAGAGGCTCTTTTTTTCGAATTCTTCATAGTTTTCGAATTATTCGCGATTCAAAATATTTTTGAGCGTTCAAACTCATTTTATAATGGAAATTTTGAGGTTATGATAAAATACCTCGTATACTTTTTTGTAGAGAATTTTGTACTCTACATTATTTGTAATTGCGGTTTTTTTCGAATTTCCCATAGTTTTCGAGTTTTTCGCGAATCAAAATATTTTTGAGTGTATAAACCTATTTTAAGGTGAAAATTTTGAGGTTATGAAAAAATACCTCGTATACTTTTTTGTAGAGAATTTTGTACTCTACATTATTTGTAATTGCGGTTTTTTTCGAATTTCCCATAGTTTTCGAGTTTTTCGCGAATCAAAATATTTTTGAGTGTATAAACCTATTTTAAGGTGAAAATTTTTAGGTTATGAAAAAATACCTGAAATACTTTTTTGTAGAGAATTTCGTACTCTATATTTTTTGTTAAGGCACTTTTTTTCGAATTCTTCATAGTTTTCGAATTATTCGCGATTCAAAATATTTTTGAGCGTTCAAACTCATTTTATAATGGAAATTTTGAGGTTATGAAAAAATACCTCGTATACTTTTTTGTAGAGAATTTTGTACTCTACATTATTTGTAATTGCGGTTTTTTTCGAATTTCCCATAGTTTTCGAGTTTTTCGCGAATCAAAATATTTTTGAGCGTTCAAACTCATTTTATAATGGAAATTTTGAGGTTAGGAAAAAATACCTCGGACCCTTTTTTGTAGAGAATTTTGTATTCTACATTTTTTGTTGAGGCACTTTTCTTCGAATTCCTAGTAGTTTTCGAATTATTCGCAATTCAAAATATTTTTGAGTATCTAGATCCGTTTTAAGGTGAAAATTTTTAGGTTATGAAAAAATACCTGAAATACTTTTTTGTAGAGAATTTCGTACTCTATTTTTTGTTAAGGCACTTTTTTTCGAATTCTTCATAGTTTTCGAATTATTCGCGATTCAAAATATTTTTGAGCGTTCAAACTCATTTTATAATGGAAATTTTGAGGTTATGAAAAAATACCTCGTATACTTTTTTGTAGAGAATTTTGTACTCTACATTATTTGTAATTGCGGTTTTTTTCGAATTTCCCATAGTTTTCGAGTTTTTCGCGAATCAAAATATTTTTGAGTGTATAAACCTATTTTAAGGTGAAAATTTTTAGGTTATGAAAAAATACCTGAAATACTTTTTTGTAGAGAATTTCGTACTCTATATTTTTTGTTAAGGCACTTTTTTTCGAATTCTTCATAGTTTTCGAATTATTCGCGATTCAAAATATTTTTGAGCGTTCAAACTCATTTTATAATGGAAATTTTGAGGTTATGAAAAAATACCTCGTATACTTTTTTGTAGAGAATTTTGTACTCTACATTATTTGTAATTGCGGTTTTTTTCGAATTTCCCATAGTTTTCGAGTTTTTCGCGAATCAAAATATTTTTGAGCGTTCAAACTCATTTTATAATGGAAATTTTGAGGTTAGGAAAAAATACCTCGGACCCTTTTTTGTAGAGAATTTTGTATTCTACATTTTTTGTAGAGGCACTTTTTTTCGAATTCTTCATAGTTTTCGAATTATTCGCGATTGAAAATATTTTTGAGCGTTCAAACTCATTTTATAATGAAAATTTTGAGGTTATGATAAAATACCTCGTATACTTTTTTGTAGAGAATTTTGTACTCTACATTATTTGTTATTGCAGTTTTTTTCGAATTTCCCATAGTTTTCGAGTTTTTCGCGATTCAAAATATTTTTGAGTGTATAAACCTATTTTAAGGTGAAAATTTTGAGGTTAGGAGAAAATACCTACAATACTTTTTTGTAGAGAATTTTGTACTCTACATTATTTATTATTGCAGTTTTTTTCGAATTTCCCATAGTTTTAGAGTTTTTCGCGATTCAAAATATTTTTGAGTGTATAAACCTATTTTAAGGTGAAAATTTTGAGGTTAAGAAAAAATACCTAGAATACTTTTTTGTAGAGAATTTTGTACTCTATATTTTTTGTAGAAGCACTTTTTTTCGAATTCTTCATAGTTTTCGAATTATTCCGATTCAAAATATTTTTGAGCGTTCAAACTCATTTTATAATGAAAATTTTGAGGTTATGATAAAATAACTCGTATACTTTTTTGTAGAGAATTTTGTACTCTACATTATTTGTTATTGCAGTTTTTTTCGAATTTCCCAGTTTTCGAGTTTTTCGCGATTCAAAATATTTTTGAGTGTATAAACCTATTTTAAGGTGAAAATTTTGAGGTTAGGAGAAAATACCAAGAATACTTTTTTGTAGAGAAATTTGTACTCTACATTATTTATTATTGCAGTTTTTTTCGAATTTCCCATAGTTTTCGAGTTTTTCGCGATTCAAAATATTTTTGAGTGTATAAACCTATTTTAAGGTGAAAATTTTGAGGTTAAGAAAAAATACCTAGAATACTTTTTTGTAGAGAATTTTGTACTCTACATTATTTGTGATTGCGGTTTTTTTCGAATTTCCCATAGTTTTCGAGTTTTTCGCGAATCAAAATATTTTTGAGTGTATAAACCTATTTTAAGGTGAAAATTTTTAGGTTATGAAAAAATACCTGAAATACTTTTTTGTAGAGAATTTCGTACTCTATATTTTTTGTTAAGGCACTTTTTTTCGAATTCTTCATAGTTTTCGAATTATTCGCGATTCAAAATATTTTTGAGCGTTCAAACTCATTTTATAATGAAAATTTTGAGGTTATGATAAAATAACTCGTATACTTTTTTGTAGAGAATTTTGTACTCTACATTATTTGTTATTGCAGTTTTTTTCGAATTTCCCAGTTTTCGAGTTTTTCGCGATTCAAAATATTTTTGAGTGTATAAACCTATTTTAAGGTGAAAATTTTGAGGTTAGGAGAAAATACCAAGAATACTTTTTTGTAGAGAAATTTGTACTCTACATTATTTATTATTGCAGTTTTTTTCGAATTTCCCATAGTTTTCGAGTTTTTCGCGATTCAAAATATTTTTGAGTGTATAAACCTATTTTAAGGTGAAAATTTTGAGGTTAAGAAAAAATACCTAGAATACTTTTTTGTAGAGAATTTTGTACTCTACATTATTTGTGATTGCGGTTTTTTTCGAATTTCCCATAGTTTTCGAGTTTTTCGCGAATCAAAATATTTTTGAGTGTATAAACCTATTTTAAGGTGAAAATTTTTAGGTTATGAAAAAATACCTGAAATACTTTTTTGTAGAGAATTTCGTACTCTATATTTTTTGTTAAGGCACTTTTTTTCGAATTCTTCATAGTTTTCGAATTATTCGCGATTCAAAATATTTTTGAGCGTTCAAACTCATTTTATAATGGAAATTTTGAGGTTAGGAAAAAATACCTCGGACCCTTTTTTGTAGAGAATTTTGTATTCTACATTTTTTGTTGAGGCACTTTTCTTCGAATTCCTAGTAGTTTTCGAATTATTCGCGATTCAAAATATTTTTGAGCGTTCAAACTCATTTTATAATGGAAATTTTGAGGTTATGAAAAAATACCTCGTATACTTTTTTGTAGAGAATTTTGTACTCTACATTATTTGTAATTGCGGTTTTTTTCGAATTTCCCATAGTTTTCGAGTTTTTCGCGAATCAAAATATTTTTGAGTGTATAAACCTATTTTAAGGTGAAAATTTTTAGGTTATGAAAAAATACCTGAAATACTTTTTTGTAGAGAATTTCGTACTCTATATTTTTTGTTAAGGCACTTTTTTTCGAATTCTTCATAGTTTTCGAATTATTCGCGATTCAAAATATTTTTGAGCGTTCAAACTCATTTTATAATGAAAATTTTGAGGTTATGATAAAATACCTCGTATACTTTTTTGTAGAGAATTTTGTACTCTACATTATTTGTAGAGGCACTTTTTTTCGTATTCTTCATAGTTTTCGAATTATTCGCGATTCAAAATATTTTTGAGTGTATAAACCTATTTTAAGGTGAAAATTTTGAGGTGAGGAAAAAATACCTAGAATACTTTTTTGTAGAGAATTTTGTACTCTATATTTTTTGTAGAGGCACTTTTTTTCGTATTCTTCATAGTTTTCGAATTATTCGCGATTCAAAATATTTTTGAGTGTATAAACCTATTTTAAGGTGAAAATTTTGAGGTTAGGAAAAAATACCTAGAATACTTTTTTGTAGAGAATTTTGTACTCTATATTTTTTGTAGAGGCACTTTTTTTCGAATTCCTCATAGTTTTCGAATTATTCGCGAATCAAAATATTTATCTTAAAATCGTCCAATTTGCCCGTACTAAATTATTATAGTTTAGTTCAAATTTTATTATCTTTTATCAATTTTTGTAAATAAGATTTTCAAAAAGCTCTCAACTATATTTTTCCGTTCGAAAAAACTCATCGAACAATCGAAACAATAAGAAAAAAAATGTGAAAAAATCGATAAATAATATACTGTACGAGGTGTGATTAAAAATTTACGCCGAATCGCCAAATTTTTGAATCTATGATCGTAACACGTTCGGGAGTCCCTCATTCGCACTTATCAACGTTAGAAACGTCAAAAATCCTTCTAGCGACCCACCGGAAGACCCATCCATCTTTACTCACACCTCCTACAACATGCAAGTACAATTTCCAAAAAGGAAAAAAAGGAAAAAACATCAAACCCGGACCGTACCGGCATTTACCTAAAGGGGACATACATCAAACAACACCGTCACATAAATCTTACATATGCCGTTTTATCCTGGGACCGTGCCACCGCTGAAAACCAAAAAAATCATTTCTGGATATCCAATCGGCAATTTCGTCAGTATCCCGGCCTCCCGGTCGCAGAGAGACTGGAGTTTCCTCGAAAATAACCGGGTCGCGATCGTTAACATGGCAACCTGGCTATAACGCAATTTCGGCAACGTCGCCTTATCGATTCAACCACCCGCATTTTACGGTCCGTGGTAGGGGAAATTCATCATCCGTCAGCAGGGTGGAAACGAGAATCGGACGGAAACAGTGTTGCCGACATTTATATTTTAGGGGTACCGAAGAAAGAAAAAAATATCAATTTCGTCATAAAACGATTATACAAATGAGGAAAAGACGTTTTATTTGGAAAGCGACGAGCCCACCGATGGGCATCGCCTTACCACCAACCTTTAGCAGGGCCTTACCATAATTATTCTTCTGGAATGAATTTTTCCTCAAAATCGAATATATTTTTGTCGAATTTTGCTTGTTTAATAAATATCGGCGACCGCAAATCATTTTACAACCTTCACCTTGAACGTTTTCGATATTTTATCGGGTGACCGATCGAAGTTCGATACATGATTCAATTCGATTCAATAATATTATTGATAAAACAATATTCCGATAAAATTTAATTGCGTTTGTCGTAAAAATAACCGACTCGAACAAAAAATTTACTCGATCAACCGTAAATAGCCGAACGCCGCCGCGTCGCCATCCGCCATCTTATGTACGAGTACACGAAATGTCGGTTCCGAAATAACGCGTCGATCCACCGCACTCCGTATCACAAATCACTATCGAAACACCGCGAATTCGAGAAGAAATCGAGTAGATTTTTTGTGCGAGTGTAGGTCGGATCGAAAAATAGTTTTAATACTCACTAGTGGGTAATAAACGCTGCTTGTAGACATAAAAAAGTCTTACCTGTAAAAGAAAGAATGAAATTAGAATATTTTCTGCGAAAAATTCGGATTTTTATAGAATAAATTAAGTTTGAACTTGTAGACTCGATAAAAAAATATGACATAACCTCGAAATTTTGAAAAATAAACCGGAAAACTTGTAATTGATCGAAGATTTGCTCGCTATCGATGAGGTTTTGTTATAAGGAGTTTTATATAAGTGTGGAAACTACCCCTTCAGGTACCCACGTATCAAACGCGTTTCTTTTTGCAGTTAGACCAAAGTTTATTCCAAAAATTTTATCGAAATTGCTTGCCTTGTCATAAAAAGGCATATTATCGGGGCAAAACCTTAAAAATGCTACGTAACTTCATTTCTTTGCGAAATATGGGGTATTTTATGCGAAATGGGGGTTGTTAAATAATGAAGGGGGTGAATTTTTGTATTTTTGACTTTAAATTCGTAATCAGCGACCCCAAAATTCTTGGAAACGATACGTAACTTCATTTTTTTACGAAGTATGGGCTATGTTATGAAAATGGGGGTTGTTTAATAGTGAAGGGGGTGAATTTTTGTATTTTTGACTTTGAATTTGTAATCAGCGACCCCGAAATTCTTGGAAACGATACGTAACTTCATTTTTTTACAAAGTATGGGCTATGTTATGAAAATGGGGGTTGTTTAATAGTGAAGGGGGTGAATTTTTGTATTTTTGACTTTGAATTCGTAATCAGCGACCCCGAAGTTCTTGGAAACGATACGTAACTTCATTTTTTTACAAAGTATGGGCTATGTTATGAAAATGGGGGTTGTTTAATAGTGAAGGGGGTGAATTTTTGTATTTTTGACTTTGAATTCGTAATCAGCGACCCCGAAGTTCTTGGAAACGATACGTAACTTCATTTTTTTACGAAGTATGGGCTATGTTATGAAAATGGGGGTTGTTTAATAGTGAAGGGGGTGAATTTTTGTATTTTTGACTTTGAATTTGTAATCAGCGACCCCGAAATTCTTGGAAACGATACGTAACTTCATTTTTTTACAAAGTATGGGCTATGTTATGAAAATGGGGGTTGTTTAATAGTGAAGGGGGTGAATTTTTGTATTTTTGACTTTGAATTTGTAATCATCGACCACGAAATTCTTGGAAACGATACGTAACTTCATTTTTTTACGAAGTATGGGCTATGTTATGAAAATGGGGGTTGTTTAATAGTGAAGGGGGTGAATTTTTGTATTTTTGACTTCGAATTCGTAATCAGCGATCCCGAAATTCCTGGAAATGGTAAATTTGACATAAAATTCATAATCAGCGATTCCATAACGAAAAGACAGACTTCTACGACTCACGCATAAAAAATATGCTACACAAAATGCAAAAATGGAGGAGACTTCAAGCTTCCCAAATTTGTATCATTCAATGTCTTATTTAATGAACAAGCCCCGTATTTGTTAAATAAATGATTGAATGCAATATAAAAAAAAATCATTTTTCAATTTTTTTGCGATTAAATCGAATTTCTCGTACGATTCAGTAGAGTCCAGTCCTGGTTAAATCATTTGGAATTTGCCAGTTGCAGCTTTACGAAAAAAAAAAAAAAAAAAAAAATGCCACCATTGTATTATATTTGATTAAATCTCGTGCGTTTTGGAGACGACAAATTCGTCACAGTCTGGTGTTATTGTTAAATTTTTTAACATATAACAATGCGAACAGGTTGTGACCGTTATAAATCGATATACGAGTGAGTTTCAAAAAGTAAAATAAACGAAAATATATTTAACAATAAATTTATAATAATTTTTGTTTATTACTTATTCTCGAAACTCTCTAAAACACATTTTTTTTTATTAAAAACATATTTTAATAAAAAAAATCGGAAATTACGACTACGAGTGACGTCACTACATAGTAAACACCCGGATACAGTCCGATTAGATCCACTTTGTACAGGCCATTAGAGAACCAGTAAATTCCAATTTTTTTTTTGGTTTAGCTCTTTAAATTACTCTTTTAAATGCCATGTATCTGTTGACAAATCAGTGTAGCCTGCGTCTGTATTAGAAAAACTGCGAAAAAAAAATGTCGCCGCTACCAAATCGTTGAATAGTACCAGAAATTTTTAAGAACGGGCTCTGTTGTCGACGCGACGATCTGTTACAACTATCAACAATCAATTTTAGATTCTGGCGCACATTTTGTGGTTTTTCGTCAAGGATATGGACTTGGACTACAAGAAGTTTCGACAAAACCCTGCCAATTGGACTTGGGGTTAACGAAAATGGTTTAAATTTCGTCGATCCGTGAATATATCACGTTTTTTGAAGAGATCTAATGAAACATCGATACTTAGAACTATTAAAATGATTTGGAAAGTTGCCAAGATTATTTTAGAAACTTTACGAAATTATTTTCACTAAGGCCGGCTCTGCGCCGCGAAATTTTCGAAAAAAATTATTGCCGCAGAGAAAGCTAAATGAAGGGTAGCAATAAACGCCGTTCGCCATGCGATCGGGTGAAAAATAGGAGCCGAAAACAATGTAATAAAACCACCCCATAGCGACCCTTGGTCCGCATCCAAAAAAATTTTTCATAGAATGACTTTTATTTCATTATATATTCAAGTTGTGTATCTCGGAGATTGGATAACGTGGAAACCGCTCTCGGATATTGTTTAGAAGGTACTGAAACATTTTTTTGTATAAAAAAAAAGTTATATACGAGGTCTGACGATAAAGTAATTAGATCGATGCTACAAAAATTATTTGGCGGCAGTTAAAAGTTGTCCCGGGCTATTATTGACTGGAATTTGCTTGTTTAGATGCAAAATCCGACGTTTTCCACTTTTTGCAAGAGGAATATGTCATTAGATCCGTCGAAACTCCTTCCCCGAGCTAATTAGCATCGTTTTCACTTTCTATTCGATCCTACCAATAATATTCTGGACTAAATAAGGAAAATCGGTTCCAGAGAAGGCGTTTCAGTTTTTTTGAAGCGAATTTCCATGCGAAAATTACCGTATTTGGTGTGGTTCGATCAAGACGATGCGCCAGATCAAACGTCCCTTATTGAAATTGCCAAAATTAATGGACAAAAGCCCGGATTGCTACCTCATCCATCCTATTCGCCAGATTTAGCTCTCCGCGACTTTACACGTAGTCGGGAAAGTTCTACAACATCTAATTTCGACATCCGAACAGATGACGACGTCAAATTATTATTAACAAATCTAGTTTTTCTTTTTTCGAACAAAGAAAAATATTTCGTAAAGTTAATTTTGAAATGTGAGTTATTTATGATGGGAACCGGGTATAAACGTATCGAATTCGAAGTGAAAATGACGCAAATAAATTTTCATTGAATGGAACGTCTGAGAAATCCGATTAATCTCACGATATGGCAACACAGCTTTAAATTTGAACGTTTTAATCTAGTTTTTGAAACGAAATAAAGTTTTGTACGATGGAAACAACTCGAATATAAAGAAAATGAAAGGAAACGTTTAAAACTGTGGAAAATATATTGTAGATACTTCGGTTTTTTTACATAACCTTAAAATTTATGTGCAGAATTCAAATTTCAACGTAATATTGAATCTGACGTTATTTGAGTGATGAAAATGGAAAAAAATTCCGATAAATGACTAAAATTTGTACGTGACGTTGAAAAAAATTTGAAATTTTTGGTTTTTTTATGATAAAATTTAGCATTAAATCCCCAATTCGATATCAGATCGTCACCGAATCATTTTTATCAACCAAATCGACAAATTTCATAATTAGAATTGTTCAAATTGCTAAAAAATACGATTGTTTATTGTTAACTTTCTACCCGTATACGGGGTTTGGTTGAAAAGCTTCCGAAATAAAAAACTTTATCAAACAAACGCATTGTGGACGCGTTTAGACCAAAATTGGATGCAAAATAACATTTTCCAACCCTTATTGAGGAAATTTAAACAAAATGAGTCATTTTTTGCATCGATTAATAACACCTAGATCCTTCACTGTATCCCTAAAACGAAAAAACAGTCAAAACAAGGGGTAGCGAAGGGTAAACACGCTCCATCCACCATATTCACCAGATCTAGACCCCCGGTGACTTTTGGTTGGAAAATTTCAGAAATATAAATAGAAAAAACCATCAAACAAACGCATTTGTGAGATTTTAACGCATTTCAGACGCGTTTACATCAAAATAACAATCGAATTAACATTTTTCAACCCTTTTTGAGGAAATTTAAACAAAATGAGTCTGTTTTTGCATCGATTAATAACCTTAGATAACACCTAGATCCTTCACTGTATCCCTAAAACGAAAAAACAGTCAAAATAAGGGGTAGCGAAGGGTAAACACGCTCCATCCACCATATTCAGCAGATCTAGACCCCCGGTGACTTTTGGTTGGAAAATTTCAGAAATATAAATAGAAAAAACCATCAAACAAACGCATTTGTGAGATTTTAACGCATTTCAGACGCGTTTACATCAAAATAACAATCGAATTAACATTTTTCAACCCTTTTTGAGGAAATTTAAACAAAATGAGTCTGTTTTTGCATCGATTAATAACCTTAGATAACACCTAGATCCTTCACTGTATCCCTAAAACGAAAAAACAGTCAAAACAAGGGGTAGCGAAGGGTAAACACGCTCCATCCACCATATTCACCAGATCTAGACCCCCGGTGACTTTTGGTTGGAAAATTTCAGAAATATAAATAGAAAAAACCATCAAACAAACGCATTTGTGAGATTTTAACGCATTTCAGACGCGTTTACATCAAAATAACAATCGAATTAACATTTTTCAACCCTTTTTGAGGAAATTTAAACAAAATGAGTCTGTTTTTGCATCGATTAATAACCTTAGATAACACCTAGATCCTTCACTGTATCCCTAAAACGAAAAAACAGTCAAAACAAGGGGTAGCGAAGGGCAAACACGCTCCATCCACCATATTCACCAGATCTAGACCCCCGGCGACTTTTGGTTGGAAAATTTCAGAAATATAAATAGAAAACACTATGAAACAAACGCATTTGTGAGATTTTAACGCATTTCAGACGCGTTTACATCAAAATAACAATCGAATTAACATTTTTCAACCCTTTTTGAGGAAATTGAAACAAAATGAGTCTGTTTTTGCATCGATTAATAACCTTAGATAACACCTAGATCCTTCACTGTATCCCTAAAACGAAAAAACAGTCAAAACAAGGGGTAGCGAAGGGCAAACACGCTCCATCCACCATATTCGCCAGATCTAGACCCCCGGCGACTTTTGGTTGGAAAATTTCAGAAATATAAATAGAAAACACTATGAAACAAACGCATTTGTGAGATTTTAACGCATTTCAGACGCGTTTACATCAAAATAACAATCGAATTAACATTTTTCAACCCTTTTTGAGGAAATTTAAACAAAATGAGTCTGTTTTTGCATCGATTAATAACCTTAGATAACACCTAGATCCTTCACTGTATCCCTAAAACGAAAAAACAGTCAAAACAAGGGGTAGCGAAGGGCAAACACGCTCCATCCACCATATTCGCCAGATCTAGACCCCCGGCGACTTTTGGTTGGAAAATTTCAGAAATATAAATAGAAAACACTATGAAACAAACGCATTTGTGAGATTTTAACGCATTTCAGACGCGTTTACATCAAAATAACAATCGAATTAACATTTTTCAACCCTTTTTGAGGAAATTGAAACAAAATGAGTCTGTTTTTGCATCGATTAATAACCTTAGATAACACCTAGATCCTTCATTGTATCCCTAAAACGAAAAAACAGTCAAAATAAGGGGTAGCGAAGGGCAAACACGCTCCAACCACCATATTCACCAGATCTAGACCCCCGGCGACTTTTGGTTGGAAAATTTCAGAAATATAAATAGAAAACACTATGAAACAAACGCATTTGTGAGATTTTAACGCATTTCAGACGCGTTTACATCAAAATAACAATCGAATTAACATTTTTCAACCCTTTTTGAGGAAATTTAAACAAAATGAGTCTGTTTTTGCATCGATTAATAACCTTAGATAACACCTAGATCCTTCACTGTATCCCTAAAACGAAAAAACAGTCAAAACAAGGGGTAGCGAAGGGCAAACACGCTCCATCCACCATATTCGCCAGATCTAGACCCCCGGTGACTTTTGGTTGGAAAATTTCAGAAATATAAATAGAAAAAACCATCAAACAAACGCATTTGTAAGATTTTAACGCATTTCAGACGCGTTTAGATCAAAATAACAATCGAATTAACATTTTCCAACCCTTTTTGAGGAAATTTAAACAAAATGAGTCATTTTTTGCATCGATTAATAACACCTAGATCCTTCACTGTATCCCTAAAACAAAAAAACAGTCAAAACAAGGGGTAGCGAAGGGTAAACACGCTCCATCCACCATATTCACCAGATCTAGACCCCCGGTGACTTTTGGTTGGAAAATTTCAGAAATATAAATAGAAAAAACCATCAAACAAACGCATTTGTGAGATTTTAAGGCATTTCAGACGCGTTTAGATCAAAATAACAATCGAATTCACATTTTCCAACCCTTTTTGAGGAAATTTAAACAAAATGAGTCTGTTTTTGCATCGATTAATAACCTTAGATAACACCTAGATCCTTCACTGTATCCCTAAAACGAAAAAACAGTCAAAACAAGGGGTAGCGAAGGGCAAACACGCTCCATCCACCATATTCACCAGATCTAGACCCCCGGCGACTTTTGGTTGGAAAATTTCAGAAATATAAATAGAAAAAACCATCAAACAAACGCATTTGTGAGATTTTAACGCATTTCAGACGCGTTTAGATCAAAATAACAATCGAATTAACATTTTCCAACCCTTTTTGAGGAAATTTAAACAAAATGAGTCATTTTTTGCATCGATTAATAACCTTAGATAACACCTAGATCCTTCACTGTATCCCTAAAACGAAAAAACAGTCAAAACAAGGGGTAGCGAAGGGCAAACACGCTCCATCCACCATATTCACCAGATCTAGACCCCCGGCGACTTTTGGTTGGAAAATTTCAGAAATATAAATAGAAAAAACCATCAAACAAACGCATTTGTGAGATTTTAACGCATTTCAGACGCGTTTAGATCAAAATAACAATCGAATTAACATTTTTCAACCCTTTTTGAGGAAATTTAAACAAAATGAGTCATTTTTTGCATCGATTAATAACCTTAGATAACACCTAGATCCTTCACTGTATCCCTAAAACGAAAAAACAGTCAAAACAAGGGGTAGCGAAGGGCAAACACGCTCCATCCACCATATTCACCAGATCTAGACCCCCGGCGACTTTTGGTTGGAAAATTTCAGAAATATAAATAGAAAAAACCATCAAACAAACGCATTTGTGAGATTTTAACGCATTTCAGACGCGTTTAGATCAAAATAACAATCGAATTAACATTTTTCAACCCTTTTTGAGGAAATTTAAACAAAATGAGTCATTTTTTGCATCGATTAATAACACCTAGATCCTTCACTGTATCCCTAAAACAAAAAAACAGTCAAAACAAGGGGTAGCGAAGGGTAAACACGCTCCATCCACCATATTCACCAGATCTAGACCCCCGGTGACTTTTGGTTGGAAAATTTCAGAAATATAAATAGAAAAAACCATCAAACAAACGCATTTGTGAGATTTTAAGGCATTTCAGACGCGTTTAGATCAAAATAACAATCGAATTCACATTTTCCAACCCTTTTTGAGGAAATTTAAACAAAATGAGTCTGTTTTTGCATCGATTAATAACCTTAGATAACACCTAGATCCTTCACTGTATCTCTAAAACGAAAAAACAGTCAAAATAATGGGTAGCGAAGGGCAAACACGCTCCAACCACCATATTCACCAGATCTAGACCCCCGGTGATTTTTTTCCTGTTACGTAACCGCGTAATTTCACTTCAGGAGATAATTATTTTGAAAAATCAAAATTATCACGAAAAAAAAAATATGTTGTTTATTTATTAGATCGATATTTATGTGACGACCCTCGTAAAAGTCTGTGTTGGTGATGAAAAAACATAATTTATCGCGTGCAGCCAACCGAGAATTCTCCTCATATGAAATATGAAAATAGAGTAAGGTTAACTTCTATATTTACACTGTTGCCGCTATTAAAATCTCGTCGGACCGAATTAGTCGAATTATATATAAAGTGAACAAAATGGCCGCGGGTGCTAACGAGAATTAAACTCGTTTATAAATTCTTTGTTTAATCGCCTAGATTCTAGAAATTTTTTAGATCAAGTTTCGTTTGAAATCAAGCCTCCCTTATATAAAAAAGAAAAAATTTGTATTAAAACGTAGTTTCTAATTGACAGATAAATTGATTAGATATGTTTCTAGGTAAAATATATTTCAATATATTGTTTAATTGAAAAATTAGTCATTTTTCAACTAATATTGAACTTCAAAAGATAAAAATCAATCAGATTATCATTACGTACCTAAATACCACCCTACACACCTGATTTGGTATCCAGTGACTATTATATCAAAAAAATAACGTGACCAATGATAATTACCAACCATTTTAGAATCACTATTCGAAACATTTTGGTTCGTTTATCATCAATTGTATCAAACGTTACAATTTTTTTCAGTGTATGTTAAATAATTTTTTTTTCATTTCAATTTTTTTTATATAAGACTAAAAATAGTCGTAGAGTAAAAATTGACAGTTTAAATCGACGTTTTCATTGACGGATAAGTCGTCATTGAACTGTCAAGGCTAAATCGTATGACTAATAAAAAAACATTTGACACATAGTCTTCTGAAAGTTGGCACTACGTAAACGTCATATGAAGCAGCGCCATCTGTGTGCGAATTATACAACTTATTAAGTGATGTTTTGAATAAAGGCACATATAAAATGATTTATTTCATAGAAACTCGTAACAAAATTAAATTTTTTAGTTAAAAAACTATCATAGTTTGACCAAAACGTATCGTAAGATATTTTGTTTTATTGAACCCTGTATATTCAGGGGTAACTATAGAAATGAAACTTTCAAAATACCTACTCGTCGTATTTTTTTTTTTTTCTCGACGATCGATATTCTCCCCTCTCCCCCTCGTTCAACCCTATTCATCTCGACGAATTTCCAGCCGCACACAGAAAACGGATCCGAACAATATACAAAAGCAGAGTAGGCCGACAACGCACATTGTACAGAAACGTTGCAACTCATTTGTATGCGTCCGGCAACGTCGCACAGTTACATAAGCAGCTGTGGCGGGTAGAATGACGTCAACGAGAGAAATAATAAAATGTACGGATGGGATCTAACCTGCTAGCCAGCCAAGCAGTCGCTACTTAATTTCGTTACAAGTTTCTTGAATTCAATTCGTATTTTAGAAATTTTGATAAGTATTTGTTGAAAATTTCATGTTATATAAGTTTCTTAATGCTATTAGGAAAATTTTTAATATCAAAAAAAAAAAAAGTTGAGTCTCATAAATTATTAATTAGTTGTTTGTATTGCTTAAAATACAAGGGAGAAGCAATAATTTATTGTACAATAGTCAATATTTTGTATTTGGAACAATCAAAAATTGATAAATATATGGAAAAATTTATCTACGGTTATTTTGACGTCACACCTGTTTGTTTCAGGTCATATTTGTTATTGAAATAAATACGAGAGTGAGTGAAAAAGTTCGTTAACCTAACCCAATTAAGGAAATTTTTTTAATTCACCTCGTACGACATGAAGTAGCAGCTAGTAACTCATGTCAATCTATTAGAAGCCTCACATTCTAAATACCCTTAAATATTTTTTTTCCTTCACCACAAACTGCCTTTTATTAGTATTGTATCCAATACATTATTGTTAAATATACAGAGTGTCCCACGAAAAGTTAAAAATATCAGTATATCGCAATATACGTATAGTGAAATCATGAAAATTTCTACGTTTGGGTTTTCGGATACGATCTTTTCAACTAAAATATTTTCAAAAATGGCCGACTTCCGGTTTTACCCAAAGTCGACTGTAACTTTGTTATTTCAAATTGAACACCCTGTATATTAATACATTTTTGAAATCTACGTAAAATTTTAGTATACTTTTGTCTAAAAACTTTTTTCGAAAAATTAATACTTTTTGAGATATTAATTTATTTTGTAAAAAAATTTCACAGACCCTTATAAATTATTTTTTTACGTGGATACCCTTAAAGATATGTAAATGGTTTTTGTTCGGTTACTTTTAGCAAAGTTAGACATATTTGCTTCCATATCAATTTAATAACGAATAAATAAAATTTAATCCACACCTGCATTTATAAAAATTTACAGAAAACATTTAATATCTGGATAACGGTAAGGTTTAGGTATAGGAAAGTATACATGAATTTGCCTTATTTTTTACCCCTGAATGCATTAAAATAGAAAAAACCGGGTGGTTCTATTTAAAAAAATTAAGAAATTTGATATTTATGAAATTAAACTTTGAATACTTTTTATACACACCCTGTATAAAAAGAAAAATTTTTCAACATAGATTCAAATGTATCTAACCTTTCTAAAAGCAACAGAACAGAAACCATTTTAATATCTTCAAGGGTATCCAATTTATAAGGGTCTGCAATTTTTACAAAAAAAATAATAACTCAAAAATTATGTATTTTCCGAAAAAATATACTAAAATTTTACGTAGATTTCAAAAATGTATCGATATACAGGGTGTTCCATATAAAATAACAAAGTTACAATCGACTTCCGGTAGAACCGGAAGACGGCCATCTTTGAAAATATTTTAGTTAAAAAGATCGTATCCGAAAACCCAAACGTAAAAATTTTCATGATTTTACTATAAGTATTTTGTCATATACAAATAGTTTGAAATCATCGTGGGACACCCTGTATAAATAACCACGTTCTGTATTATTATGATGGATTTATCATTAAAAGAACAAAATCCTTATACATGATTTAATCGAGTAAACTAGACAACGCCGCATTCGACAGAAATAATGGCTGGCAATAAGTAAACTAAAGAATAAACAGCGTTGCCGGTTCGGAGACCTTGTTGCCTCCAGGCAGGTAATCGAGAATGAATAAATGAATAATTCAAGTTTTAGTTCTTCGGAATGAGTGAGAGGGAGTAAGAGACAACGAGGAGAAAGAGGTTATAAACTTTAATGTTTGTTCTATGTTTATGCTATCGAAAAATCGTGTACCGGTATTTTCAACGAGGCAACGCGGATTTCACAAAGAAAGTAGATTCGTGGGTAAAACAGATCTCACAACATATTTACTGTAATCAGAAGGTTGACCCCGAATGAATATTTGTAAAAGTTTCCTATATAACGATATGTATTCACCACCCCATTTTTTCGTTCCATAAGATTTTTGCAAATAATTTTAGACTGACCTTTACAAAACCAGACAACACAGTCTCGAAATTTAATCGATGATTTAAAGTGATTGGTCAATAAGTTACTTAATCATGTCAATGAATGCTACAGACAAGGTAACGCCAATTTTAACGAAACGTTTTTAATTTCTTTTAATATAAAAATTTATTGCCGATTCCAAAATTGATTTTACTAAATTCTAGTCGTCGATATATTCTCGTTTTAACTTTGATGTTGTAGCATATTTTGAACGGATAATTTTGGGTCAGTTCACATTTAAATTCCATGTTTTTGAATGCCTTTTATTTTATGCGAGATTGATGTGGTTCAAGTTGTAATAAATCGATGTTTTAGTTCTTTCTTTTACCCTCAATTTAATTAGAAACATGTTAGGGTGGATCGCACCCTCATTTAAGGGTTTAAAAATACAAAAATCAATAAATGAAAATAATATATACTATTTTGTAGATACTCTCTTTCTATTAGCGATTTTTTATTTCAAAATAATTCATCCACCGAAAGAAAAAAAAGTTTCTTCTCTGGCTATACAGGGTGTCCCACAAGTTAAAACTATCTGTATATGGAAGAATATTTATAGTAAAATCATGAAAATTTCTATGTTTAGGTTTTCGGATACGATCTATTCAACTAACATATTTTCAAAGATGGCCGCCTTCCGGTTCTATCGGAAGTCGACTGTAACTTTGTTATTTTATAAGGAACACCCTGTATATTAATACATATTTGAATCCTACGTAAAATTTTAGTATACTTTTGTCTAAAAACTTTTTTCGAAATATGTATATTTTTTGAGTTATTAATTTTTTTGTAAAAATTGCAGACCCTTGTAAATTATTTTTTTACGTGGATACCCTTAAAGATATGAAAATGGTTTCTGTTCGGTTACTTTTAGCAAAGACAGACGAATTTGCATCCGGGTCAATTTAATTACGAATAAATAAAATTTAGTCCACGCCTGTATTTATAAAAATTTACAGAAAACATTTAATATCTTGATAACGGTAAGGTTTAGGTATAGGAAAGTATACATGAATTTGCCTTATTTTTTACCCCTGAATGCACTAAAGTATAAAAAACCGGGTGGTTCTATTTAAAAAAATAGAGAAATTTGATATTTATGAAATTAAACTTTGAACACTTTTCATACACACCCCGTATAAAAAGAAAAATTTTTCAATATAGATTCAAATACGTCTAACGTTACTAAAAGCAACCGAATAGAAAACATTTTCTTATCTTTATGGGTATTCTCGTAAAAAAATAATTTATAAGGGTCTGCAATTTTTACAAAAAAATTAATAACTCAAAAAATATACATTTTGCGAAAAAAGTTTTTCGACAAAAGTATACTAAAATTTTACGTAGAATTCAAAAATGTATTAATATACAGGATGTTCCATATAAAATAACAAAGTTACAGTCGACTTCCGGTAGAACCGGAAGTCTGCCATCTTTGAAAATATTTTAGTTAAAAAAATCGTATCCGGAAACCTAATCGTAGACATTTTCCTGATTTTATTGTGAGTATTGTGGCATATACAAATAGTTTTAACTCGTAATGGGACAACCTGTATACCTCTACAGATATTGCAATGGTTTTTCCGATGATTGTATCTTTAAGTGTGGATCAGGATTAAAATTAATTATTTATACAATCGTAGGACCTTTATATATATATAGGGATGGGATTTCTTTGATAAATATTATTTAAGGTTCTGTTATGATTTTTTTATATTGTTTAGTCCTATATAATTACGTGTATTACACATTATCCGATGCACTTTACGTGATTTACATAATAAGTATCTTGTTTAAACACAATTTAAATCTTATTTTGAAGGTTATCAATCAGATAATATTTTATCTTTTATGTATTCGAAATGTTTTTCATTTTTCGTATAAAAAAAATCAATTTCTAGAAAAAAAAAACATGAATTGACGTTCCTACCACACTGCACGCCTGATTTGGTAACCAGTCACTTTTATATAAAACAAAGATAAACCCTTAGTACATCAGTATTCAAAAAAACTTGTCCAAATATCACAGTTTTTATTTGCTTTGTTTAAAAACATATTTACCAATACAAAAAGTAAATATATATCTTTTTATTTTCCTAGAATTATAATTATTCAAGAGTCGATAAACTTTTCTAAATCAATTACTGTTATAAGTTCGAAAAAATGCGTCATATAAGCAATAACCTTATTCAGAAAACAACGAGGTGTTAGTCAAATGTAGTAGCGGCAACGTCGCGTTCGTTCGAGGTGAAACGAGTAAACTAACGTTATATACAAACCCGACCGTTGGTTGAACGAAGTATCGTTTCTTTGATAAATAAATTTTATTATCCGCTTTTAATTTATGTCCCGGCGGTTTTATTTAATTTGATTCCCAATGAAATATTTAAGAAACGGTACCCTCTTGTAATATGTTTATATAGGTATATTAGTATAATTTTTATAATGATATGACCTCTTCGTGACCTTGACTCATTACGTTAGAAAGATTGGTAATAAGGGAAACTTTAAATAGAAAAAAAAATATTCGAGTTTAATCGAAAAGTTTTATTAATTTTCTCAATTTAATAACTATAGAAAATCAACAAATACCTATATGGGAAATTAAAACTAAATTTACTTCATTTGAAATTTGGCACCATCGATATGAATATGTCAAATCTGTCATTGGAATCATAAAGTTCGATCATTTTTAATGGTGAACGTATTCAGAACTCGCAAATAGTCAATACAAAGACTGTTAATTAAGTTTTAAGGTATGTCTAATCTGACATTGACATATGACTTTCGACGTATTCCGAAATCAATCTCGGTCCCATTTCGCTACATGATATAGTTCGTCCGAAATCAAACAATTAAAAAAGTTGTAATTTCTTTTTTAATTGCGAATTAGTTATTAAACCGACCTTTGGATTTGGACGATTATTTCTATTGGGTTGAGAGACATTTTATTTTGATTCATATGAATATTGTTTCTGGCGTATTAGTCACGTGATGGTTAGACCTCCATCGTTTATTTACGAATTGACAACAGCTAAAAGCTTGTTGTTTAATTTTCATAATCACAGCTAATTATAAGGATAGTTTTGAGTACTTTCATATGATTTAACGATACGGCAACAATGTCTATTTTTTGTATCATATAAATGAAGTTTATTCAAGATGAAACTAGATATATTTAACTGATTTAAATATTGAATAAAATGCAAATAACTACTTGCGCTATTAAAAAATACAGTATGCGTTTTTACCGACCGATATAAGTGCCAGGAGGTTGTTGACCTGGTTCTTTTGCAACTGAAATTTCTATTTAAAAATTAATTGTGTGTGTGTGTGTGTGTCTGTGCAATTTCGTAATCTTTTAGGTTATTATATATAATAGTTCAAGTTATTGTAGGTTGAGGAACGTTTGAAAAAAATTTTATCAACGTTTCAACTAAATCATATTTTCAACAAAACTTCGTACCGGGTGGACAACATAATTATTTGAAAATATAATTAAAAAAACTTTGTAGTTTTAGTCTATTTATATGAGAAATTGGGGAGAGTGGGAAAGTTGTTATCTAAAAAAAATGAAATGTACGAAAAATTCGGACAAACAAGGCGAGGTCTGATTGTCAACAGAACTTTGTACCGGGTGGACAACATAATTATTTGAAAATATAATTAAAAAAAAACTTTGTATACGATAAATAAAAAATTCTGCGCAGTTTTTCTTTCATATGTTTTAGTCTATCTATTTATATGAGAAATGGGGGAGAGTGGGAAAGTTGTTACCTAAAAAATGAAATGCACGAAAAATTCGGACAAACAAGGCGAGGTCTGATTGATAGAATTGTTCAGCATATAGATGCAAATATATGAAAAACTCGGTAAAATTTTAATAATCGGGAATGTTTTTACGTATTTAACATTATAGTTGCGTAGTTACAGGTGATTCATTTCATATATTCGACTTTCGACCGGATGCAAGGTGTTTTGAGGGCATTCAGACTTTCTAGTTAGTACATACACATGACATATCATTTGTTGTATCGATATTTGCTGCTGGTCGTCGAATTTTTCACTTCAATTTCGTATTGTCAGCGAAAATAATAGACTGCTCAATCTCATTGTATCTACGCACACGATTTCAACGGTCTACTCGGCATAATAAAATGGCGCACCTATCGAAAAACATACACAACATCGTTATTATAATTGATGAACTTTATATCAGAGTTGTCGCTGACATTTGCGGGCCCCACGTGGTACATGCAAATAGAGGGCGTGATATTTCATGTTAATTTATTTAATGAAACACAAAACGTTACAATGGTGATCGTTTTGAGTGAGTGGCGAATGTTAAACGGAACGAGTTCGACGTGATAGGGCAACGTTTATTAAATAGCGTCTCAACATGCACACGTAAAATTTTAGTTGATAAAGGAAAGGAGCGCAAATTAAAACGGGGCCTTAGCACATACCTACGAGATGTCGTGAATCGTTTTTTTTTTCTAAACGAATATATTCCCTTGGAATTCATCACTTGAAATAACCAAAAACACAGGACCGGTTTTGGGAAAATCAATTTAAGAATTCGTATTATATATTACACCCTGTATAATAATTTTTTTAAACAAATTAACCGATATTCGACGAATATAAATAAATGAAAACGACATACGCGACAACGTTGTCGAACGTACTCAGAATTTGTTGTTATACGAGTGCTATTCGAAAAGTTCATTTACAAATATTCGTATTGGTCAAAATTGGAATGTTTTTTATGATTTTCGACGTATTCCGAATTCAATCTTGTTCCCACTTCGCTACAGGATATAATTCGTGAAGATAATCCCAGGATCGGTTTTAAAAAAATCAATTTAAGAATTCTTATTATATGTTACACCCTGTATAATAATTTTTTTACACGCATTAACCGATTTTCGACGAATATAAATAAATGAAAAAGACATACGCGACAACGTTGTCGAACGTACTCAGAATTTGTTGTTATACGAGTGCTGTTCGAAAAGTTCATTTACAAATATTCGTATTGGTCAAAATTGGAATGTTTTTTATGATTTTCGACGTATTCCGAATTCAATCTTGTTCCCACTTCGCTACAGGACATAATTCGTGAAGATAATCCCAGGATCGGTTTTAAAAAAATCAATTTAAGAATTCGTATTATATATTACACCCTGTATAATAATTTTTTTAAACAAATTAACCGATATTCGACGAATATAAATAAATGAAAACGACATACGCGACAACGTTGTCGAACGTACTCAGAATTTGTTGTTATACGAGTGCTATTCGAAAAGTTCATTTACAAATATTCGTATTGGTCAAAATTGGAATGTTTTTTATGATTTTCGACGTATTCCGAATTCAATCTTGTTCCCACTTCGCTACAGGATATAATTCGTGAAGATAATCCCAGGATCGGTTTTAAAAAAATCAATTTAAGAATTCTTATTATATGTTACACCCTGTATAATAATTTTTTTACACGCATTAACCGATTTTCGACGAATATAAATAAATGAAAAAGACATACGCGACAACGTTGTCGAACGTACTCAGAATTTGTTGTTATACGAGTGCTGTTCGAAATGTTCATTTACAAATATTCGTATTGGTCAAAATTAGAATGTTTTTTATGATTTTCGACGTATTCCGAATTCAATCTTGTTCCCACTTCGTTACAGGACATAATTCGTGAAGATAATCCCAGGATCGGTTTTAAAAAAATCAATTTAAGAATTCGTATTATATATTACACCCTGTATAATAATTTTTTTAAACAAATCAACAGATTTTCGACGAATATAAATAAATGAAAACGACATACGCGACAACGTTGTCGAACGTACTCAGAATTTGTTGTTATACGAGTGCTATTCGAAAAGTTCATTTACAAATATTCGTATTGGTCAAAATTAGAATGTTTTTTATAATTTTCGACGTATTCCGAATTCAATCTTGTTCTTACTTCGCTACAGGATATAATTCGTGAAGATAATCCCAGGATCGGTTTTGAAAAAATCAATGTAAGAATTCTTATTATATATTACACCCTGTATAATAATTTTTTTAAACGCATTAACCGATTTTCGACGAATATAAATAAATGAAAACGACATACGCGACAACGTTGTCGAACGTACTCAGAATTTGTTGTTATACGAGTGCTATTCGAAAAGTTCATTTACAAATATTCGTATTGGTCAAAATTGGAATTTAATCGCGAATGTTTTTTATGATTTTCGATGTATTTCGAATTCAATATTATTCCCACTTCGCTACAGGATATAATTCGTGAAGATAGTCCCAGGATCGGTTTTGAAAAAATCAATTTAAGAATTCGTATTACATATTACACCCTGTATAATAATTTTTTTAAACAAATTAACCGAATTTCCACCTATATAATTAAATGAAAACGACATACGCGACAATGTTGCCACATATTCAATTTTTAATGAACGATTATATATTTTATTAAACATACGAGGACGGTTCCAGAAGTTGTCCAAGTTTGGCGCCAAAATTCGACATTATTTTTACCAAATATTATCAAATATCTTCACGATCGTTATCTAGTTCACGTTTCTTATTGGTTGGGCTAATCCCTTTCAAATTAAGGTATAACTACAAGGATTTAAACATGTGAATTAATTGGAAAGTATTGGTTAGTGCATTGAATGCGTGGGCCACTTTACAATGTCTATATATCCAAGGTCATAATTAACATTGCTATTAAAGCATTTTACGTAAATGATAGTTTTGTAATAATGTCAAGATAATGTTTATTTTCTTCATTAATAAAGTGAATTTTCACCGATCAAGATCCATTTCATTAAAATAATTTTGAAACGCAATCATAAATTGTTTCTATTTAAATTTCGAGATATGGCAACACTGACGTGAATATTTCGAATCTGACATTGACATTTCTAATGGTGAACGTACCCAGAAAGAGTTGTCGTACGATTTTCTACGACTGTCTAACTCAAAATTTATGTAGCGACCCTCGTATACGTAATAACACAATTATAGACAGTTAAATCAGCGGTAGTCAAATTGTTTTACGAGTAAATTCGAAATAAATCAATTTTTCCAAATATTACATTTTTTATCATTCGATTTAATAAAATCGATTTAAAAATATCGTTCGAATTATATAGAGGCAATGAAAATAAAAACGACCGTCAGTTTCACCTTGTCTTAACTCATCTCAACGAGGCATTCAAACTGGAAAGGAAGAGAAACATTAAATAAATAATATGCCGGTTGCCAGATACTTTTCTCGATCTAAAATTAAATCGGAGACTCGTCTATGTGTGGAACTCAAATACATCGTCTTCGAAACGCTGAAAATCCAACCTTGAACCAATACATTTCAAATATAATATACACTGCCCGTCAAAAATTTATGCCAACACCATTTAAATTTAAAAATTATGTATTTTAACAAATTTCTAGTTCAAATCGGTGTTTTACAAACCGAAAATCAAACTTAATCCCACCTAGAGTAGTGTCTACAAGACCTACTCGACACGTGGACGTTGTTTTTGAGCTCAGAGTTCGCCTCCAGACGCTCAGGACGTAAATTTATTGAAACTCGTCTTTTTGGAGGTAGTGCAAACAACGGGAAGCATGTCTTTCCCGAACATTTTAACCTACAGATGTTCAAGATCAATATCTTCAGGCTCCTGAATTATTTTTCGATGTTTATGATTGTAGTTTAGTCCTAGTTAATCAAAAACGTGCTTTATACATGCTTTTTGGACCCAGTCATCTTTTATTGAATAGTTTTCGTTCTTGCAAATTGTTAAAATGACAATTTCAGCGATGCTACCACGACATACCGAGCTGTCCAGCTTAATCCCACTAAAAGCAGTGTCTACAAGACCTACTCGACACGTGGACGTGGTTCTTGAGCTCAGAGTTCGCCTCCAGACGCTCAGGACGTAAATTTATTGAAACTCGTCTTTTTGGAGGTAGTGCAAACAACGGGAAGCATGTCTTTCCCGAACATTTTAACCTACAGATGTTCAAGATCAATATCTTCAGGCTCCTGAATTATTTTTCGATGTTTATGATTGTAGTTTAGTCCTAGTTAAGCAAAAACGTGCTTTATACATGCTTTTTGGACCCAGTCATCTTTTATTGAATAGTTTTCGTTCTTGCAAATTGTTAAAATGACAATTTCAGCGATGCTACCACGACATACCGAGCTGTCCAGCTTAATCCCACTAAAAGCAGTGTCTACAAGACCTACTCGACACGTGGACGTGGTTCTTGAGCTCAGAGTTCGCCTCCAGACGCTCAGGACGTAAATTTATTGAAACTCGTCTTTTTGGAGGTAGTGCAAACAACGGGAAGCATGTCTTTCCCGAACATTTTAACCTACAGATGTTCAAGATCAATATCTTCAGGCTCCTGAATTATTTTTCGATGTTTATGATTGTAGTTTAGTCCTAGTTAAGCAAAAACGTGCTTTATACATGCTTTTTGGACCCAGTCATCTTTTCTTGAATAGTTTTCGTTCTTGCAAATTGTTAAAATGACAATTTCAGCGATGCTACCACGACATACCGAACTGTCCAGCTTAATCCCACTTAGAGCAGTGTCTACAAGACCTACTCGACCGTGGACTTGGTTCTTGAGCTCAAAGTGCGCCTCCAGACGCTCAGGACGTAAATTTATTGAAACTCGTCTTTTTGGAGGTAGTGCAAACAACGGGAAGCATGTCTTTCCCGAACATTCCAACCTACAGAAGTCGAAAATCAATATCTACAGGCTTCTCCATACTCTAGACGCCAACCAGGAGCTCTGGCGATTAAAAACGTTGAGTCGTCGTAGCACCAAGAATTCTGAACTCAAAACGAAGGGTGTTTCATCATTGTTCTCGGGAACAAATCTTTGTAGGTAATAAAATATAAATTTCCTCACGATGTACAGATTTTTTCACTCTCAAATCAGGTACCTGCCTTTTGTGTGTATTTTTTTTTTATAGACCAGCTCTTTTAAAATCTGGAGGTACCTAAATTGCACAGGTAAAAATTCTTAGTATTATCTATCTGAAGGGACCTTTTGTCAAAACCCGAGATTATTGCTTACGTTATAAACAGAATCGAGACCGTACTGAACAAGGAATTGCAAATCAACCTTCTCTATTAGCTATTTTATATACAGGACGATTCTATAATAAACTTTCGAATACGTTCAAGGTCAACAACAATCTAGTAAAAAAAATTATGAGGAAAATATAAGAATTCAGAAAAAATAATTTATATCGTTCAAGAAGAAGAAATAAGCACCTGACATGTGGTCTAAGTTATCTCAACATCATAATTCAAACAGTATCCTTAGAAAAACCTTAACAAGTTCATGGCAATTCAATACACGTGTTAAAACTATTTTTTAAATAGTCCTGGTACATTATACGAGGGTGAAATCATATAAAATGAAACTCAATTTTAATCCACCTTATATATTTTGTTGCATAAATTTGGAAACACCCTGTAAATACTGAGTATTTTCAGTAGACTGGCGAAATGATAAATATTTATATGACTGCACATGTGGGATATATCCATATTTTTTTTTTAATTTTAGAAATACAAAATAGCAATGATGTCGACGAAAACAAGCTTGCCAAAATAAAGAAATAAATTTATTTTGCGCCATTCCATTGGAGAAATTCCAAAAGAAAGTACGTTAAAAAATATTTTTCGCCTACCGCGGTAAATAAATTTTTCTTATTCCACATATATTTGATTTTACTAAATAACCGATCCTAATTATTGAAATTTTTCGTTATTAGACGTGGCAACGCTGTAATCGTGTAACGCTTTATTCTAAAAACACATCGTCATAATCAATTATACCAACTACCAAAACATATGCTTTGTTGCCAATTTTCTCTCGATTCCCGCAGTATTGGATGAAATATTCCTTTAGAATTTACATTTACAATTTATTCAAACGTAAATTATTTTGTTTATGATTCATAATAACATTAATTTTCATATTTTATAACACGTGTATTTACTTGTTAATAAAATAAAAAACAGAACAATATACTTATTTTATAGTTTCACATAAAAAATCGATTGCCACAAACTTACCTTTGAAACTCACAAAAAAAATACGACACTTATAGAAAAAAAAAAAGAAAATAACTATTTTCCTACATTTGAATCAATAATTTAGCTGATTAATTTCATGTTTTGCTTGTTACATTTCGTACGGCGACTAAAAAGTGTTTAATTGAGAAAAATGATCATTTTTCGTAAATTTTAGATTGATTTAGGAAATATTTCGCCGAAATAAGGCAGATAATAAAAAATATATGGAATTTTATCTGTCGAGTTGCTATATAAGATAACAATTTATATTAATTCGATAATTTGTACAAAACACAACGAAATTAGAGTGGAAAATTCGTGGAATTAGATTAATATTTATTTCTAACTACTTTAAACTATTAAAATTGAAAAAATAATAGATATACAACAAAAATTATGTGTAAAAATAAAGTTAGAAGAAACCAAATCAAGTAAGTCACAGTAACGAAACAAAGAACGATTTAGGAAACGAAATACAACAACTGTTATTATATATAAACGTCGTATATAGTAAATTTTGATTTGTTTAACTTAAAAATATGATAAGGGATTTGGTTATATAAATAGGATGATGAAGTTGTTCAAGCTAAACATAGATGATGACTTAGAAGATACTCTATCAGTTATTTGCTGCTGTAAAAGATAAGTTTTTGATAAGCAACAATTCAGTCTCTCGAAATGAACTGTAAATTCCATGTGTCTGGATAGCCTCATCGTAGCGATTAAAAAAATTAATTAAACCACATTGAACCTAATATAAAACATTTAACTGCGTAGAATATTTAAATTTGTTAGTTAAGTACACCTACGAAAAGGCATTTATCGGAATTAGAAACAGCTTATTTATTTATAGAAAAAACACTTACTAGTATATTTAAAATAAAATAAAAATAATTTCGATAGCAGTAACGGAATTATATTAAAATTTGTAGGTTATACAAAATGGAACACGTATATAACAAGGCTGCTGTTGCTTGTAGCATAAAATTGTAGCTGCGACTTGACGTTTACGTTTGGTTGCACAATCCGATATTGTTAGGCAAATGGTCGAATTTTAAGACTATAATATCGATAATATTCCTGTAAAAAATATGTATATAAGTATATATTTACCGTTTAAAATGTTCTCGAATTCTTTCTTCTCGTATATTCTCGGGTAAATTTCCTACCCACAAGTGTCTAGTCTCTCTGACCATTTTGCCCTAAACACCACATTGAGGAATTTTTGTTTTTCGTCGCACAGACACTATTTCACAAAAAAACACAGCCGTTTCAACTTCATTTTGACGCCGCACTGTTGTCGAACTAACTTCGGTTTTCCACACAATACCACTTCACATATCGACACCCACTTCCTGTAAAACACTCCAAATTAACGCTTTTTTCACTATTTTTTTACACTTTTAGCACTGTGCCGAGCTATGTATTCACTTCATTTTCGCTGGCTCTACACAACGTACTGGGATCGCGCTTCTGGTTCGAAATGTGCTGCAACGCCTTGTGCTCGAAATCGAGATTCATCAACGACTTACGCTCTACAACACGCTCAAGACAAAGATCACCTCGAACGTAGGTCGCGTTGAAATCGGACGATTTCGTGTACCACGCTATACCTTTCCTTTATATTTCGTCTCTCTCTACTGGACTTTTCGGGCGCTTGCGATACGCTACTAGCATTCCTACAAAATTCGTTCTATTTTTATAATTATTACGATATATTGTTTGTTTTCGTCCGTGATGCCACGCTGGAAAATAATATCGATTTGTATTATAATCATCCAATCCACTCTCTGTTCCTATACTGAATTAGCCAGATACCGTGAAAGAATTATGTAGGTACATAATTTACTATTGGAGCTATTTTTTTATCGAACCTCAACCGAACCGATGATTTTATCGTACTTATAAAATAACCTTTTAAGCAAATTACATCCAATATTTAAAAAAAGTCGTTTCTACTATAACCGAAAAAATATATATTTGAAATACCTACATTTCAAGCATAATGTTTTTTATACCACGTTTTTTTTTTCTAATTCAAACATTATAATAATTACTTTATGCGTTTACATTTTTTTTACTTTATCGAATATAATCCTGTTTAAGATTTATCTATATATTGTACTTTTTCGATAATAACGTTTCGAAATATTTAAATTTGGTTGTTTTGTTAAATGAACTTTGGTTTTTTAAGGCAAATAGACAACAAAAAAAATAAAAAAAAATGTGAAATTCTCAAAATAACACGTCGACTTTGAAGCTTGTGTACGTCGACGGCGAAATCTTTTTGGAACGCATAGTAGGCTGTTTTAATTGAGGCTCGGTCGAGTCTACTTTCTAGATATGGGTGGGTAAGGAAGAATGTCGGAGTCGTTCAACAACTGTACAACGGTATAAGTGCGGCGTTGTCGTGTTTTTTATTTTTCTGGAAATCGAAAAAACTTTTATATTTTGTATAAAAATGTATATAATTACTTATATGAACGAGAAAATGTATATTACACGTGCTTTTATCATAGTAGAATTTCTAATTCATTAAAGAAAACGTAAAAAACCTCAAATAATGTAGAAATTTTGAACTATTAATCCTTCGAATTATTATTTGGTGATTAGTTACAGGGTGTCAAAAATTTTTTTCACACAATAATAATATATCAGTAATATTTCTTTATTACTGATTTTTGGTTGAAAATCATTATTATGAGTTTTTGTATATATTTATGAAGATAATTTGATATTTGTTCTAGATTCGGACATCTCTTCATCGAATTTGTGTGAAGCTATGACAGATTTTTGTTATTATATTTGTTTGTGTTATAAAAAAACAATTTTGTTCATTTACAACTTGTTATAGTTTTGTATTTCGGGAAAAAAATCAATTAACACACCTTCTTTTGACGGATCTAGAAATACTTTACCAGGACCGAACTCATAGTTATATTTTTTCGTTTACTCGTATACAAATTGATACTATTCGACTTGAAAATATATCATATCGAGGCATATGTAACAAAAATAAACCATTCTCGTATTGGAATAAAAAAAAGTAAGTCATCTCTTTGTATTCAAAAACGATTACGAAAACATTTTATATTCGCACGATGAAATTCAGTTTCGGTCTAGTCCACTTCAAAACAATGGTTATTCTTTTTAATTTTCGCATATAATGTCTATTAAAATAGACAACTAGCACTTTGATTAGGCAAATCATTATATTTCAATTAGTATTTTAATTAAACATGTTTTGGCTGAATACGGACCTGTCACGAACCAAATAATGGTACTTTTCCAATCAATTGTTTTTCTAGTAAATTGAATACTGACTTAAAAGTGAATGATTTCACTACATAATATCAACTCAATTTTTGATTTGTCATGTATTTAAAAGATAATTAAAATTATATAATACATCGACGTGTCCAATCTATCCTAGAATCGTCCATTGTTAAGAATATGTATTATTTATAAATTACTTGTTTTGTATAAATGGATTATCGATTAATTTGATATTTTAATCGTCTTTATAACAATAACAGTACTGATTTTCAAGTTAATTTTTTTGGAATTTCTATTACTTAAACACTACTGACATCTACATGTGAAAAAATAAAATACAAAAGTCTGAGCAAAATTAAAAGAAAGGAAACTTTACACTGTATACTTCAATTTGGAGTGATTTAGTAAAACAACAACTAGATGGCGCCATTTAAATCAAAATAGTAGTTTGTATTTATTAACTTTTATTAATATCGTACTACCCACGTAAGAATATATTTGGTATACATAATTTATTGCAAAATTATAATCGATTAAAAATTTGTATTAATTTGAGGATTAACGACATCTATATATGATGATAACTATTAAAGTGAGTTCAATTACAGTAAACGATAAAATTGTTTCAAATCGATTGTTTATCAAAATCCAATAAAAATTCCTAATTAATTGAAAGTAAAATAATGTTTTTTTTATATATTTTATAAAGATGAAACTGTTAAAATTATGTCGGAAATGTTTTTCATCTAATTGCTACACTCCTGACATCTACTTGCGAGTAGTTGGATCAAAAATCAATTCAATTGCAGGAAACGATCATGTCACACCTTTCAAATTGAAATGTTTTAAGAACGTATGTTTGAAAAATACTTTTGTCTGTCATTTTGACTAAATGGTGATTTTCAAGTTTGTAAAATTTCTGTAGTAATTAAATAAAAACCAAAAAATATCATCATTTTATTAAAAAAAAATATAGATAACAACATTATTAAATATTAAGAAAGCATTTATTTCCAAGACACATCTTCTAAAATCCATTGTTGAGTTTTCCTTTTATCACAATCGTTTATAACAACTTCTTGAACAGATCTCATGGAAGTTTTCACATCCAGACATTTTTGATTGGTTACATGTCGTATTTCTTTTGTCTAATAATAATAAATAATTATTTAGACACAAGTATACGGAATAATGTCATTAATGTCACTGTCAACTGTTCTGGTGTAGCACCAGTGCGATATCGGAATCATTTAAAGTCAGAAACGTGTGTTGATGTTAATGAATTTTACTTTTAATTCAATGGTTGGTGTACGGTATACGAAAACGTGTGAGTTGCCTACCTTTTTATCGTATTCCCACTTCTGTCTACTGATAAAGTGACAGGCGACAATTCGAACTTTCATCGAACCGCTTTTTGGTTTTTCTGGTGCGTCCAAACAAATGGAATCGTCCGTCATTATGTAACCCTCTTTTGTCATGATAAACATTTCTATTTCGATCTCATCTAAACATCTAAAATTGTAATACTGACTGTAAGTCGATCAGTGACCGATGTTACGAAGCGGAAGTGAGAGTTCGCCATTACAGGGTATCGGAAATTCAGTGATGTGTCAATGTGACGTAAGCAAGAGATCTATGAATTTATTTGGATTGTAGGTATACGGGGTTCGTTATTTATACGAGGGGCAAAGAAATTATGATGATGACGTTCGATATCGTATAGTTGTCAAAATATTGATATACCAGGTGTAGTCACGCGGCGGTTATATACTGAAAAGTCATATACGGGGTATATTCGTATAAAAAGTGAACGAAAATTTATTTCAATGGTAATAACGTCAAAAAAGTTAGTTTTTGATTGACCAAAAAGGCATTTTAGGGGTAATTGACCCTTATAAAAGTGACGTATACTTCAATTTGAGGAAGATAAATTGTAATAACAACGCCATAAGGGCGGTGTTCGTTAGTTATACGGGGTGAAAAAGATTTTACAACTTTCGGTCATTATACGAGGTGTAGTTAGATGATACAAGTAAAAAAATACTTTCATTGGACGAAATTTGTGGTTATAATGAGTTTTTCTTTTCGAAATTTCCGATTAAGTGTAATTTCCACATTATTACTGGTTGCATATATACTACACACGCTACTATTAATCTAGATGCCATCGAAGCGTGTCAGCTGTCAACTGTCAACCGTCAGCCGTCAACTGTCAATCGATATTGACGTAATTATTCACTTATGTGAGAATAAAAGCATTAAAAAACTTGTAATGATGGATTTTAAGTTATTTAAGAAAAATGTATATACAAATTGAAGAAAATATGTGATTGTTTTACTTACACGTCGAGGGTGGCTTTTCCCATCGGTTGATTCATGAAATTTTTTTGATCGGGTTTCAAAAGGCACATATTTTTGCCGATATTTTTTATTTTTCCGAAAAATCGATCGTCTTTCGGGAAAAAATGTTGCGGCCAAACGTTATCCAAATACCAGGAAAAATTTTTACACTTCAATCTCTTTTTCAAATCGACCCTTGAACTAACGTTCTGATGCTCCTTGACTTTCCTAAAACGAGGAATTACACCTAACGACGTCTGGCAACACCGCTATACACCAAATTTCCTTAGAAATTTGGAAAAACTACGTCCGGCAACGTCGTGATACTAATTTTACTAGTTTTCGGGAAAAATTATGTTTGGCAACATCGCAACATCTTGTACCGCTAGTTATCAAAAATATTAACAATCCGGAGGAAATTTGGCAGCATTGCATTATAAAGGCGTTACAAAATGTCATATTTTCCTAGCTCTAGTGAAGCATTGATTAAATTTGGCAACATTTCATTTATTCTTGTATAGTATATCGGCAAATTTTCCTAGTTTTGTGGAAAAAAAGTTCGGCAACACCGCAATTTTGATTTGTTTTCTTTATGGCTTGTTATCAAAATATCCTAGATTTAAGGAAAAAATTACGTTTGGCAACAATGTATTCGAACATAATGGCATAAGGGATACTTATAATAAGTAGTCAAATTTCCTAGATTTGGGGAAAATCTACGTTTGGCAACATCGCAATTTCAATAAATATCTTAATAACTATAAAAAAATCCAAGATTTAAGGAAAAAATTGAGTTTGGCAACAAATTTTGAGGAAAATTCTGGCAACAATAAAAAAATTCGTCAAATTTCCTTAGATCTAGGGAAAACTGCATCTGGCAACAATGTCTTCACACAAAAAATCGAAAAATTCACCTAGTTTTGCAAAAAATATGTTTTTTACTTTATTTTTCTATAGTAAGTAGTCAAATTTACTAGATTTGGGGAAAATCTACGTTTGGCAACATCGCAATTTCAATAAATATCTTAATAACTACAAAAAAACCCAAGATTTAAGGAAAAAATTGAGTTTGGCAACAAATTTTGAGGAAAATTCTGACAACAATAAAAAAATTCGTCAAATTCCCTTAGATCTAGGGAAAACTGCATCTGGCAACAATGTCTTCACACAAAAAATCGAAAAATTCACCTAGTTCTGCAAAAAATATGTTTTTTACTTTGTTTTTCTATAGTAAGTAGTCAAATTTCCTAGATTTGGGGAAAATCTACGTTTGGCAACATCGTAATTTCAATAAATATCTCAATAACTACAAAAAAATTCAAGATTTAAGGAAAAAATTGAGTTTGGCAACAAATTTTGAGGAAAATTCTGGCAACAATAAAAAAATGCGTCAAATTTCCTTAGATCTAGGGAAAACTGCATCTGGCAGCAATGTCTTCACACAAAAAATCGAAAAATTCACCTAGTTTTGCAAAAAATATGTTTTTTACTTTATTTTTCTATAGTAAGTAGTCAAATTTACTAGATTTGGGGAAAATCTACGTTTGGCAACATCGCAATTTCAATAAATATCTTAATAACTACAAAAAAACCCAAGATTTAAGGAAAAAATTGAGTTTGGCAACAAATTTTGAGGAAAATTCTGACAACAATAAAAAAATTCGTCAAATTCCCTTAGATCTAGGGAAAACTGCATCTGGCAACAATGTCTTCACACAAAAAATCGAAAAATTCACCTAGTTCTGCAAAAAATATGTTTTTTACTTTGTTTTTCTATAGTAAGTAGTCAAATTTCCTAGATTTGGGGAAAATCTACGTTTGGCAACATCGCAATTTCAATAAATATCTCAATAACTACAAAAAAATTCAAGATTTAAGGAAAAAATTGAGTTTGGCAACAAATTTTGAGGAAAATTCTGGCAACAATAAAAAAATGCGTCAAATTTCCTTAGATCTAGGGAAAACTGCATCTGGCAGCAATGTCTTCACACAAAAAATCGAAAAATTCACCTAGTTCTGCAAAAAATATGTTTTTTACTTTCTCTTTTTATAGTAAGAAGTCAAATTTCCTAGATTTGGGGAAAATCTACGTTTGGCAACATCGCAATTTCAATAAATATCTTAACAACCATAAAAAATCAAATGTCCCTAGTTCTAGGGAGAATTAACGTTTGGCAACAGCGTAATTTTCGAAATTGTACGCTTAAACACTGAACAAATTCCAATGAATCTTACCTTGACTGTTCGTTGAATTTAAAAAAAAAATCCGCCCATTCGTCCAACCACACTACCGCCACTCTGGCCAAATTCGTATACAGAGTCTTTTCCAATCCCCCAGGAAAAGAATACGGAGAAGATTTTCGGAAAACATGTCCGACTCTCGAACACGGAGATATTTGAATTTTCCCTCCGCACTGCCATATCCGTAACGACATTTCCAAATTCTCCCCGCCCCATATATTCATATCCTCATCGTAGGCGCCAAATTCGAAAAACGCGTTTCTATCCATAGCGAATAAACCGCCGGCCATTGCCGGGGAATTAAACGGCTGAGTAATGTCGTACTGCCTTCGCTTCATCTGCTCACCCCCTAAAGTATACCATCTAAAATTTTTCCTCGTTCAATAATTTTTTATTTCTCAAATTAATCGGTTTAGAAAAACGTGACCTACTCGAAATCTCCACTTTTAAAAAAACATCTCGAATTTATTGACAAGCCCTCGTATCTTATTACGTACTTGGGTGGAGCTACGAATGTTCAAAACACATTCGGAATATATCAAAAGCGTTGCCAGATTTCAAGTATTTCAAGTTCCACTACGAAAAATGTACTTCGTCTTTACCTAAATTGAAGATTCCAGTTGAACGCACCCCAATGTAATTCGAAACTTTTAACGTACGCGAAAGTATCATGATTAATAATATCTATGGTGGGACAGATCACGGTCGTTTTGTCTTTACTTATGACGTGTAGAAGAGGCTGTAACCAACCGACCGTACATTCGCAATGGGCGTCTAGGAAAGTTAGTACCTCCCCTTTTGCGGCTCTAGCTCCTTTTAACCTAGCTTTTATAAGGCCTATCCTTTCGACACTTCTCAATATTATTACTCTTATCGGCAACGTTTCGATATAATCTTCTAGAGCCTTTCGTAAAAACGCTAAAATAAGAAAAACTTTCTCCAATTACGATAATAGCCGATCTTATCCGAATAGATTAATACGCGGCAAGGTTAATAGAGAATAGGTTGCCCGATAACGTTCTCGTTTATAAATAGATGACGTCACGCGTCTACCAACATTATATTCGCGGTTCACAATTAGAATCGATTAATTAATAACCAATACAAAATTTTAATTGATTTTAATTAATTAAATATTAATAAAAAATTAATTATTTAAATTAAATTAATACATACACTTTTTCATTAGTAACATAACCTAACTTTTAGTTAAACGTGAATGTTAATTTTGAAAGTGCGCATGCGTTAACGGGTTTCACGATGTTTTCTCTTACCTCGTTCGCTGGCGTCATCTACTAATATTATTTCTTCGATTAATTCTTTTGGGGATCTATTGATGACGCTCCAAACTGTTCTCAATAAAGTTGACCACGCTTCGTTGTGAAACACTATTATAATACTAGTTTTAGGATATGATTTGTAATCGTTAAAAAGTTTATTACATCTGAAATGTGACTAATATAATCAAAATTATTGTTAACGCTGTATAAACAGAATTTTTAGAACCATCCTCGTATATCATAAGTCTTTTAAAACACGTCAAATAGAAACTAATATGGCGGACACTTTTTACGTTGAGTTCGGAAACTTTTTAACTGACCCTCGTAGTATTTCAAATAACTCAGTACTACCCTGTTTTATAATATCTATAATAAATTTAAATTTTACACTTAATAGATATACCGAGCTCCCTAATTTCGAATTTAGTTTTACAGAATGTAATATTTTATATTAAACTTACCTTTTTCTCCTGAAATCTGGCAACGTTCTATTTAACGGTATTTGATCACTAACTAATAAATTGAATTGATTTATTTCGTACAATTGTTGTGTTTTTACGTAATCTTTGTTATTGATAACCAGGGGTTGTCCATTTTTCCCCGCATTAGGGGAAGGATTGAAATTATTTTGATTGATAGTTTCATTTGAAGCGGCAGGTACGACGCGTGACGTATCCCCTCGATAATGACCCACCACAACTCTAATACCATGTTTGTCTACGTACTCTTCCTGATCTTTTTTTCTGAAATAAGGTGACTTATATCGTGAAATTTTCGAATTTTAATAATTTTTTATCGAATTTACTCACTTTATAACGTGTTTCGGATGCATTTCATTTTCTTTTTTATAAAAATATATCTTTAATAATAAAATAACAGTTACTGTTACAAATAGTATAGAGGGACACAGTTTTTTAACTCTTCTTAAAGTTCCAGCAAGCATGCTGTATCTGAAATACAGACATATACAAAGATTCAATCAAAGAAAACATATTCTACAATTCTACAATTAATTAGAAGTGTTGTTAGCTGTTTTTGAGATTATAGACACCAAGAAAATTAAACAAATGAGATTGGGGATGTAGCGTTTGATTTGGCAACACTGGAAGAAATGACAGGTTGAAAATGTAGTGATCTTTTTTTTTAAATGAGTATATGAGTTTTATGTGCATTTTTCTATAATAAGGAAATTTAAAAACTTTCAAAACTTACCTTTATAATAATAATAAATAACTTTCTTATATTAAAAACTTTACCATAAGACATAATACCTTATCTTATACACACTCTCATTCCTTGTGCAACAATCGAGAACAAAATAAGTAAAGTTTCGTAATGGTTCTGAACGTACTCGGAACTATGATAAATTATAGTCACCCAATAAAATATTCACTGTAGTACAACTGTACTTGAATAAATACTATAAATGTTCAACTTTAAGTCGATGGTATTATAATGAAGTAGTTCGTATAAATGACCGTGAACTTTTACGGATTACCACGTCTTAGACGATTGACTTTTAAAAGGAAATCGCACGCATTTATTGGGTTTTGGTAAAATATTTAAAAAAGAAAATAAGATATAATTCGTAGATTTTCCACAATTATTGTTAATAACTTGTGAAAATTGAAAGTGAATTTAATTATAATGAATTTATTTAATCCCGAACACGATGTAAACATAACCTCAATGTTTATAACAAAAAAAATTAATAACAGTGAACTAATTTCATTACAAGAGTTTGTTATTTATATTATATACGTAAAAAATAATTTTCAATGCGAAGAAATCATTTTGCATCCAATTTGTATTCCAGTCATACCCTCGCTTTATCCAGCTGAAAATTCGACGCTGTGTATCAGGTTAACAGAAAAGTGTAAATATAGTCGGTTACATCCCCACTAAATTTACATTCGAATAAAAAAAAAAAGGCACGTGCCACTTATTTCATGAAACATATTGTATCCCGTTCGAAAACAAACAAAACTTAGGGCTTCCCGCATCGAAAACTATATCTATATATATATATACAATGGAAAATCGGTATCGCACTTTGAAGTACGTGCCATATGTGATACAAAACAACTACTAATACTATGTTCGTATACAGGGTAGCTCGTAATTAGTATCATGCAACAATAACATTCGATATTTTTGTTAGTTAAACGTATAATAAATTATACAGGGTGTATCAAAATTGATAAAAAATCTTTCCCGACGGAATGAGATGTAAGAACTTGTGTATACAAATTGAATGAGAACGTTGCGGGAAGCAGGGGGAGTCGAGTGCTATTTTTGCCACGCGACTAAATGCGATACGATATCGTCGAGGGGTCGGGGGAGGCGGTATCAACCCTCGCACTATTCAATATTCATGTTTGCCTGGTACGAAGCGTCGTCAATTGAGCGCCGTCTAACGCGCGCCGCGTGATGACGTCACCTACCCACCTGGTTTCTATTTATATTATTCACCTGTTGATATCGACGCTGAGGATTATACGGGGAACAATTGACGTACAAGAAAACAATTTATAATTCTGAAAAACTGTTTAAAGTGATTAATCACAGGTCTTTTAAGATGTTTCGAAATTTTCTAATATAAGGGTGTGTATTTGAAATGAATGTAATTTTAATTCCCTAATATATTATAAATATCTGTATAAATCCTTTGGGATGATTTTCCCTCGCTTCAAAGGGTTGTTTTCACCTTCTCACCCATCATGTTCTTCTGATTAAAATACTCCCTTTATGGATACCGCCGATGGCTGGGTTTATGGAAGTACAAGTTTCCCTTTGGAAAAACCCCTAGTCCTTCTCCAGGATATACCTCGGAGTCATTCGATAAGGGACGATCCAGAAAAAGGAGTTTTCCACTGCGTTCTCTCAGGACGATGTTGGAAAAATCGAACAGGAGCACAGGATAATTTAGAGGTTAAATAATGTCCGTTACTACACGTTCTGTATAGTTATTGATTCATCCACTTGACCATTTTCATTACAATGACAATGATTAGGGGAGGTTTTTAATACTATACGAGGGTAACTTCAAAAAATTAGAATTTACGAAGCGTGTATATTTATAAAATTTATTTTAAAACCTTTGCTGAGCTTATACAGTATTTTTTTTTTTTTCATCGAGAACCAATGATAAATTAACACACGTTCCGAATCCATTGTTTTCGAAATATTTTCACTTAAATGACCGTCGTTTTTTCCTGTCTAATCGAAATATCGTGAAATTTAACACATAGTTGGTACTTCATATGGATTTGACAATGACAGCGTCATCTATGTGTCAGTCGCACGACTTATAGCACCGTTTTGGGCTTTTCTGTTTTCCTGGTCCTTCATAGGCCAATATTCGACTGCAGTAGAGTGGGATAATCGACAAACTTGGATACGTAGACGTTCTCGATGTTTATTTGCTTATACTATGCATAAATTGCTTTTTTTTTCTTAATATAAATATCACAATCTAATTCATCATTTTCGACAAGGTCGTTTTTATACGTCAAAAATTGGCATTAAAATCAAAGTAGAAATAGCAACAAGTTCGGTGGATGTTTTTCTTGATCGTAAAGGGTGAAAAGAAATATATTTTCATTGCCAACATCGTTTCCATTTCCAAGGTGAACTTGCATGTTTGCTTCTGTCGCCAAACAAAATTAATGGCTTTTTTTAAGAAAATATTACTGTATAAAAGGTATTTTTTATTAGAAATTTTTCCATAATCGGTAAAGTCTGCCGTTAAAGAGTGTCACTACCTCGAAGACGATATTTTAAAAAAGTGATTTCGTTAAAATATTTACCTGGGTACGTTAATAATAAAAGATCGTAGATTTACGTATTACACACCGTATATCAATCGGAAACTAAATAATTACGTCGAATCTTTTTAAACCAATTTTCTTCTTCTTTTATTTATTCATATATCATCGCATGTATGTTTCCCATCTTAGAGTTCAACGTCCTCTACGTCTGCTGCTTTTAAACGTTTTTATAACCAATGTTGCCACATTTCTTATATTGTAAGTACCTTCTGACAGACTGAACTGAAACTTTCAATGTCTGAAGACGATAGTTTGGATGTCGAAACGTGCTTCACACAGTGTATGAATTCCAATTCGGCATTTGAAAGAATGTAATCGATGATTTTCATTGAAAATTTTATCACGATAACATCAAGTGTTTTCAAAATAATTCATGTAAATACTGAAGTTAAATTAAAACAATAATTCGATAGAGATATTAACTATTTTGTTATTTTAACAATTGTTTTTATTTTATAGACAATAAATCGGTTAATTTAATAAACAATTTGGAGCTAAAGGAACTTTGTCACGTCAAAATTTTGTTAATAAATTTAAGTACATTAAACTATAGATTCAGAAAAATGTAGAAGTGTCCAGCTGAATGTGGCTTCGTTTTTAGTGACATTGACGTGATTTTTATTGTGTTAGTATGTTTTTTTTTTTTATTAATCCTACTTAAAATTACTCAGATCAAATCGAAATTACATACAGTGCGAGGCTTTATTCCAATTAGAAACGTATTTTTGAAATATATATTGTAATACATATTTATATTAGCAACCAAATAGAAAACCCTGTATATTTTTACATTTTTAGACTATTCTTTTTATTCTCGTTTCAACAATATTGGGTTTCACGATGATTTACATGGTAGTTTATAATATAAAAGCAATTTTATACTTAACACCCTGTAGTATTGATTTATAAAAAATCTATTTACACATGGACATATTTTGATATGTATTATAATCAAAATTATTGATGTATTGAGAAATGTAGTATAAATAGAAAGTCAAAATGATTTTTTCGTATTTCTTGAACGGAAATAATCTGTAGTACGTTAAATGTAATACGTGGCAGTATTGCTAATTGCCTAACTAGTAGGTATAAATATACAGTAATAAATAATAATTCTGTCATAAAACTTGTTATTTTCAAGTTAAATTTTTTATATTAACGATTATTGAGAAATTTAGTGTGGGTACAAACATGAAATGATTATTTTTTCATATGTTTTAAATGTTTTGTAATACATTTTAATACACTACGTGGCAGTATTTTTCGTTGCCTAACTAGTAGGTATCCAACAAGAAGTTGTTCGTTTTCGCTTTAAATTAAATCAAAATTTTCGATATATCGACAACGTTTTTTAGTAGACACTCGAAAAAATTATTTTAGTTTTATTCTATAGCATATTTTAATAGACTATACAAGTGTAATATAATACGTGATTTTATTATTGATTGACGTTTCAATTGATGTTCAAGTTTTACACTAGGTGTCTATACTTTACAACAAGGAAATATTGCGCGTTGCCTAACTAGTAGGTGCAAATGTTGAATAAAAAATTGTTTGTTTTCCTACAAATACTAAATTAAATTTATCTCAACTATTATTGAAATTACGGATTTTTTTAAAAACTCGAAATTATCATTTCAAATGTCTCAAATGAGAATAATTATTTCCAAACAATATTTTGTAGTATTGCATCATGCCTAATTAGTAGGTATCAAAGTAAATAAATTTTCTCAAACAAATTGTTGTTTTTCGGAATAAACTTATGCTTAAACGGTTTGGTTTATTTGGTAATTTTGCCTTAAATTTTCTTTTTTTGTAATAAAACGTTGTTAATTCATGGTAATAATAATTTTTTTAGCTTTTGTATCATAATGCGCATGTGCTAAAATGAACGTGCCGAAATTTTGCCGAGATAATAAAGAGTCCTGCAGCTTCGACGAAGCTATAACTTTGACAGGTATTTATTGTTATTAAAACTATACAGGGTTAATGTATTTAAACCAGGGATTCCAAAACTATTTGTCATCGAATTCATGCGCAGTTTGACATGGTGCGTTCGCGGTGGGAATAAATCACGTTCGTGATATAAAAATTTAAAGGCAAATATTACGCGAATTAAGTTGATATTGATGAAATTAATTCCAAATATATCAGTCAAATTTAAATATCTGACTTATCACATTTAATTTCAAATTTTGTTGTTAAAATTCAAAAGTAGCTGAAAAGCTTACTAAGCAAAAGGCTCTTTATAGTCAACGTAGATTTTTCGATCCTATCGGAATTTTAAACAACTAATTTAAACAAAAAACATATAAATGAATTTATTTTACGATTCAAAATTGGTGAATAAAGTTATGTTCATAAATTTTTGTAGGTTATGGTAAATTTCAATACGAAGCCGCAGCAATTTGTTGTCTATCAATAGTAATAGTAGGTTTTCAAAACGACATTTCCTCGTATATATTTCCATCGGCGAAATGCGAACTTAACCTAACTTCTTTCGAATTAGGTCTACTTAACGTCGCGTTTCTAGGTGGTGGTACGATCAGCTGTTTTCTCTGGGGTCTGCTAGCTGATAACAAGGGTCGAAAAAAAGTAATAATATTTACACATTTTTGTAATGCCCTCGTAACAATTATGAGTGCGTTAAATACGCATACGACATTTTTGGTTGTTTGTAGATTTATAAATGGTTTTCTCACGGGAGCTCCAGGTGAGTTTCGATATGATCAAGGGCGTACCCAGACAAAGATACTTCTTTATATTTCTTGTTAAATACTCTCGAACAGAACTAAAATCAAGACGATTTAACAAGAAAAATCAAAATTTGTCATACCAGGACTTCATTATAGTTCGATATGAATAAAACTTGTTTAAATACAGTCCTGATTTTACTTTGGATTCCTAACAAACACAACCTAACCTCTCTTTTATTGCATGTCGAAGGATATTGATAAATCTTTACATAATAGCCGTGGGGAAGACTATAAAGCGTTTTTTTCAGGGAAAAATGCAAATAACTCAATTTAATACTTGCAAGAATGAATTATTTAGCGTTGTTTTGACTATATTATCATTCATAAAGGATAAAGATAAGATGTGACTCAAAACACGCGCTTTTCAGTATTTTCTAACTTATTAAATTAGTTCTTGCTATTTTCCTAAAGTCGTTTTGAACAGGCTTCCTTTAAATTGTTCAATATTTCGTAAAATTCTGAGTAATACCGATAAATTTGAAGCTTAATCTTTTAAACTCTTTGACAAAAATTCATTTATACTGTTACACGATCTACGATAATATTTTTGCAAAGATTATTAATATCGATAATTTCTACTTGCGTGTTAATATTTTCTAAAACTATTCCTTGTATCCAGGTTATTTCCGTCCTGTAGTTCATTATCTTGGTACACTTGGTCACTCATTATTTATTTTTATTTGGTTATGACACATTTATCGACACTTTTACGTTCAAACTACGATCACAGACTAATTTCACTTATGAATTGTAAATTTAAAATTTCCCTACATTATTTTATTCGTTTAAAAGAAATGTAAACTCACTAATACAGTTTTATTTAAACAAAAATATCACAATAACAATATTCAATACTTCCCTCCATTTATTGACAAGCGACGTTCATTCTCTTCTTTTTTAAATCATACTCGTCTTTAATTTTTGGAACCAACCGTTGAGAAGTCCGTTACGTATATACTGATGAAATAAATAATAGGGTGTAAATTTAAAGTTTCTCTGTACTCTTCAATATGTTTAAAATAACTGTAAATTTATTTATATATAGTTTTATTTTAATAAAAACGTATAACAACAACTTTCAAGACTTCCCACCATCTATTGACAAGCGGCAAGTGACGCCCATTATCTTCTTTTCTAAATCTTACTTGTCCTTAACTTTTGGAACCAAGTCAGTTACAACTGTATAGATAAAACTAAAAATAGAATATAACAGAAGGTGAAATATTATATGGGTATGCCCTTGTCATCAACAAAAAAGTCAAATTATTACTATCAATAACTGTAAAGTTAGTTTTATAATTAATATTTTTTCAGGTAGTTTAACCTATGCTTACTTAGCCGAATTCCAACCTCCAAAATATCGTTTCAGAAGCGTTTGCTTCCTCGGATTATTCTTCATCGGTTCATGGTTATTACTCCCAATAATAGCCTACGTAATTTTACCCCTAAACATAAATTACAGCTTCAAAGATATAATTAAATTGTCTCCTTGGAGATTTTTCTTACTTCTGATTGCGTTACCGGAAATTGTAGTGACATTTTGGTTTACAAGGTTACCGGAAAGTCCCAAATATCACACAGGAAGAGGAAATCCGAAAGAAGCTTTGAAGATTTTACATAAAATGTATTTTATTAACACAGGAAACTCTCCCGATTGTTTTCCAGTTAAATATATTATTTGTGAAGGTGATTCGCATCGTCGGCATAATACAATCGTGTCCAGGGGGAAAATGTACAGGGTATTGAAGGAAGTGGGCGATCATTTGAAACAGTTATTTCAAAAACCGTTACTATGGAGGACGTTTTTGATTAGCAGCATTATGTTCAGCAACATGTTTGGGTAAGCATATGTTATTTCGATTTGGAGAAATATATTTACATTGACACACGTTTTCTCAATCGATTCATGTCAAAAATAAATCGATATCTCGAATGGTTTCGGAAATATCGAATTTTTTATACAAGCATGTCACATTTTTTTTTTTGACATTTCCAACTTTATGCTGTATAACTCGCTTTGTATGATCAAGAAAGGGTTGTAGTATTTTTTTATGATAGTATTAACGTTCCTTCTTCGATTTTTTTGTTTTACAACGTTGCCATTTCGCAATTGTCGATGCTACGAATTTATATAGTGATATTTTTCAAAAAAAAAATTACTACAACTTCAACCCTGTATATTTTCCACAAAAATGGAACTGAAGAAGTCAAATATAAACAGTTACTTAGACACACGTTTTCTTAATCGATTCATGTCAAAAATAAATCGATATCTCGATTGGTTTCGGAAATATCGAATTTTTTATACAAGCATGTCACATTTTTTTTTTGACATTTCTAACTTTATGCTGTATAACTCGCTTTTTATGATCACGATTGGGTTGTAGTATTTTTTTATGATAGTATTAACGTTCCTTCTTCGATTTTTTTGTTTTACAACGTTGCCATTTCGCAATTGTCGATGCTACGAATTTATATAGTGATATTTTCCTAAAAAAAATTTACTACAACTTCAACCCTGTATATTTTCCACAAAAATGGAACTGAAGAAGTCAAATATATACAGTCGCATAGACACACGTTTTCTCAATCGATTCATGTCAAAAATAAATCGATATCTCGATTGATTTCGGAAATATCGAATTTTTTATACAAGCATGTCACATTTTTTTATGACATTTCTAACTTTATGCTGTATAACTCGCTTTTTATGATCACGAATGGGTTGTAGTATTTTTTTACGATAGTATTAACGTTCCTTCTTCGATTTTTTTGTATTACAACGTTGCCATTTCGCAATTGTCGATGCTACGAATTTATATAGTGATATTTTTCAAAAAAAAATTTACTACAACTTCAACCCTGTATATTTTCCACAAAAATGGAACTGAAGAAGTCAAATATAAACAGTGGCCTAGACAAACGTTTTCTCAATCGATTCATGTCAAAAATAAATCGATATCTCGAATGGTTTCGGAAATATCGAATTTTTTATACAAGCATGTCACATTTTTTTTTTGACATTTCCAACTTTATGCTGTATAACTCGCTTTGTATGATCAAGAAAGGGTTGTAGTATTTTTTTTATGATAGTTTTAACGTTCCTTCTTCGATTTTTTTGTATTACAACGTTGCCATTTCGCAATTGTCGATGCTACGAATTTATATAGTGATATTTTTCAAAAAAAAATTTACTACAACTTCAACCCTGTATATTTTCCACAAAAATGGAACTGAAGAAGTCAAATATAAACAGTTACTTAGACACACGTTTTCTCAATCGATTCATGTCAAAAATAAATCGATATCTCGAATGGTTTCGGAAATATCGAATTTTTTATACAAGTATGTCACATTTTTTTATGACATTTCTAACTTTATGCCTTATAACTCGCTTTTTATGATCACGAAAGGGTTGTAGTATTTTTTTATGATAGTATTAATGTACCTTCTTCGATTTTTTTGTTTTACAACGTTGCCATTTCGCAATTGTCGATGCTACGAATTTATATAGTGATATTTTTCAAAAAAAAATTTACTACAACTTCAACCCTGTATATTTTCCACAAAAATGGAACTGAAGAAGTCAAATATAAACAGTTACTTAGACACACGTTTTCTTAATCGATTCATGTCAAAAATAAATCGATATCTCGATTGGTTTCGGATATATCGAATTTTTTATACAAGCATGTCACATTTTTTTTTGACATTTCTAGCTTTATGCTGTATAACTCGCTTTGTATGATCAAGAAAGGGTTGTAGTATTTTTTTTATGATAGTATTAACGTTCCTTCTTCGATTTTTTTGTATTACAACGTTGCCATTTCGCAATTGTCGATGCTACGAATTTATATAGTGATATTTTTCAAAAAAAAATTTACTACAACTTCAACCCTGTATATTTTCTACAAAAATAGAACTGAAGAAGTCAAATATAAACAGTCGCTTAGACACACGTTTTCTCAATCGATTCATGTCAAAAATAAATCGATATCTCGAATGGTTTCGGATATATCGAATTTTTTATACAAGCATGTCACATTTTTTTTGACATTTCTAGCTTTATGCTGTATAACTCGCTTTGTATGATCAAGAAAGGGTTGTAGTATTTTTTTTATGATAGTATTAACGTTCCTTCTTCGATTTTTTTGTATTACAACGTTGCCATTTCGCAATTGTCGATGCTACGAATTTATATAGTGATATTTTTCAAAAAAAAATTTACTACAACTTCAACCCTGTATATTTTCTACAAAAATAGAACTGAAGAAGTCAAATATAAACAGTCGCTTAGACACACGTTTTCTCAATCGATTCATGTCAAAAATAAATCGATATCTCGAATGGTTTCGGATATATCGAATTTTTTATACAAGCATGTCACATTTTTTTTGACATTTCTAGCTTTATGCTGTATAACTCGCTTTGTATGATCAAGAAAGGGTTGTAGTATTTTTTTTATGATAGTATTAACGTTCCTTCTTCGATTTTTTTGTATTACAACGTTGCCATTTCGCAATTGTCGATGCTACGAATTTATATAGTGATATTTTTCAAAAAAAAATTTACTACATCTTCAACCCTGTATATTTTCCACAAAAATGGAACTGAAGAAGCCAAATATGAACTGTCGCATAGACACACGTTTTCTCAATCGATTCATGTCAAAAATAAATCGATATCTCGATTGGTTTCGGATATATCGAATTTTTTATACAAGCATGTCACATTTTTTTTTGACATTTCTAGCTTTATGCTGTATAACTCGCTTTGTATGATCAAGAAAGGGTTGTAGTATTTTTTTCATGATAGTATTAACGTTCCTTCTTCGATTTTTTTGTATTACAACGTTGCCATTTCGCAATTGTCGATGCTACGAATTTATATAGTGATATTTTTCAAAAAAAAATTTACTACAACTTCAACCCTGTATATTTTCCACAAAAATGGAACTGAAGAAGTCAAATATAAACAGTTACTTAGACACACGTTTTCTTAATCGATTCATGTCAAAAATAAATCGATATCTCGATTGGTTTCGGAAATATCGAATTTTTTATACAAGCATGTCACATTTTTTTATGACATTTCTAACTTTATGCTGTATAACTCGCTTTTTATGATCACGAATGGGTTGTAGTATTTTTTTATGATAGTATTAACGTTCCTTCTTCGATTTTTTTGTATTACAACGTTGCCATTTCGCAATTGTCGATGCTACGAATTTATATAGTGATATTTTTCAAAAAAAAATTTACTACAACTTCAACCCTGTATATTTTCCACAAAAATGGAACTGAAGAAGCCAAATATGAACTGTCGCATAGACACACGTTTTCTCAATCGATTCATGTCAAAAATAAATCGATATCTCGATTGGTTTCGGATATATCGAATTTTTTATACAAGCATGTCACATTTTTTTTTGACATTTCTAGCTTTATGCTGTATAACTCGCTTTGTATGATCAAGAAAGGGTTGTAGTATTTTTTTTATGATAGTATTAACGTTCCTTCTTCGATTTTTTTGTATTACAACGTTGCCATTTCGCAATTGTCGATGCTACGAATTTATATAGTGATATTTTTCAAAAAAAAATTTACTACAACTTCAACCCTGTATATTTTCCACAAAAATGGAACTGAAGAAGCCAAATATGAACTGTCGCATAGACACACGTTTTCTCAATCGATTCATGTCAAAAATAAATCGATATCTCGATTGGTTTCGGATATATCGAATTTTTTATACAAGCATGTCACATTTTTTTTTGACATTTCTAGCTTTATGCTGTATAACTCGCTTTGTATGATCAAGAAAGGGTTGTAGTATTTTTTTTATGATAGTATTAACGTTCCTTCTTCGATTTTTTTGTATTACAACGTTGCCATTTCGCAATTGTCGATGCTACGAATTTATATAGTGATATTTTTCAAAAAAAAATTTACTACAACTTCAACCCTGTATATTTTCCACAAAAATGGAACTGAAGAAGTCAAATATAAACAGTCGCTTAGACACACGTTTTCTCAATCGATTCAAGTCAAAAATAAATCGATATCTCGAATGGTTTCGGAAATATCGAATTTTTTATACAAGCATGTCACATTTTTTTTTTGACATTTCCAACTTTATGCTGTATAACTCGCTTTGTATGATCAAGAAAGGGTTGTAGTATTTTTTAATGATAGTATTAACGTTCCTTCTTCGATTTTTAAGTATTACAACGTTGCCATTTCGCAATTGTCGATGCTACGAATTTATATAGTGATATTTTTCAAAAAAAAATTTACTACAACTTCAACCCTGTATATTTTCCACAAAAATGGAACTGAAGAAGTCAAATATAAACAGTGGCCTAGACAAACGTTTTCTCAATCGATTCATGTCAAAAATAAATCGATATCTCGAATGGTTTCGGAAATATCGAATTTTTTATACAAGCATGTCACATTTTTTTTTTGACATTTCCAACTTTATGCTGTATAACTCGCTTTGTATGATCAAGAAAGGGTTGTAGTATTTTTTAATGATAGTATTAACGTTCCTTCTTCGATTTTTAAGTATTACAACGTTGCCATTTCGCAATTGTCGATGCTACGAATTTATATAGTGATATTTTTCAAAAAAAAATTTACTACAACTTCAACCCTGTATATTTTCTACAAAAATAGAACTGAAGAAGTCAAATATAAACAGTTACTTAGACACACGTTTTCTTAATCGATTCATGTCAAAAATAAATCGATATCTCGATTGGTTTCGGATATATCGAATTTTTTATACAAGCATGTCACATTTTTTTTTGACATTTCTAGCTTTATGCTGTATAACTCGCTTTGTATGATCAAGAAAGGGTTGTAGTATTTTTTTTATGATAGTATTAACGTTCCTTCTTCGATTTTTTTGTATTACAACGTTGCCATTTCGCAATTGTCGATGCTACGAATTTATATAGTGATATTTTTCAAAAAAAAATTTACTACAACTTCAACCCTGTATATTTTCCACAAAAATGGAACTGAAGAAGTCAAATATAAACAGTCGCTTAGACACACGTTTTCTCAATCGATTCAAGTCAAAAATAAATCGATATCTCGAATGGTTTCGGAAATATCGAATTTTTTATACAAGCATGTCACATTTTTTATGACATTTCTAACTTTATCCAGTATAACTCGCTTTTTATGATCACGAAAGGGTTGTAGTATTTTTTTTATGATAGAGTTAACGTACCTTCTTCGATTTTTTTGTTTTACAACGTTGCCATTTCGCAATTGTCGATGCTACGAATTTATATAGTGATATTTTTCAAAAAAAAATTTACTACAACTTCAACCCTGTATATTTTCTACAAAAATAGAACTGAAGAAGTCAAATATAAACAGTTACTTAGACACACGTTTTCTTAATCGATTCATGTCAAAAATAAATCGATATCTCGATTGGTTTCGGATATATCGAATTTTTTATACAAGCATGTCACATTTTTTTTTGACATTTCTAGCTTTATGCTGTATAACTCGCTTTGTATGATCAAGAAAGGGTTGTAGTATTTTTTTTATGATAGTATTAACGTTCCTTCTTCGATTTTTTTGTATTACAACGTTGCCATTTTGCAATTGTCGATGCTACGAATTTATATAGTGATATTTTTCAAAAAAAAATTTACTACAACTTCAACCTTGTATATTTTCTACAAAAATAGAACTGAAGAAGTCAAATATAAACAGTCGCTTAGACATACGTTTTCTCAATCGATTCAAGTCAAAAATAAATCGATATCTCGAATGGTTCCGGAAATATTGAATTTTATATACAAGCATGTCACATTTTTTATGACATTTCTAACTTTATCCAGTATAACTCGCTTTTTATGATCACGAAAGGGTTGTAGTATTTTTTTTATGATAGAGTTAACGTACCTTCTTCGATTTTTTTGTTTTACAACGTTGCCATTTCGCAATTGTCGATGCTACGAATTTATATAGTGATATTTTTCAAAAAAAAATTTACTACAACTTCAACCCTGTATATTTTCTACAAAAATAGAACTGAAGAAGTCAAATATAAACAGTTACTTAGACACACGTTTTCTTAATCGATTCATGTCAAAAATAAATCGATATCTCGATTGGTTTCGGATATATCGAATTTTTTATACAAGCATGTCACATTTTTTTTTGACATTTCTAGCTTTATGCTGTATAACTCGCTTTGTATGATCAAGAAAGGGTTGTAGTATTTTTTTTATGATAGTATTAACGTTCCTTCTTCGATTTTTTTGTATTACAACGTTGCCATTTCGCAATTGTCGATGCTACGAATTTATATAGTGATATTTTTCAAAAAAAAATTTACTACAACTTCAACCCTGTATATTTTCCACAAAAATGGAACTGAAGAAGTCAAATATAAACAGTCGCTTAGACACACGTTTTCTCAATCGATTCAAGTCAAAAATAAATCGATATCTCGAATGGTTTCGGAAATATCGAATTTTTTATACAAGCATGTCACATTTTTTATGACATTTCTAACTTTATCCAGTATAACTCGCTTTTTATGATCACGAAAGGGTTGTAGTATTTTTTTTATGATAGAGTTAACGTACCTTCTTCGATTTTTTTGTTTTACAACGTTGCCATTTCGCAATTGTCGATGCTACGAATTTATATAGTGATATTTTTCAAAAAAAAATTTACTACAACTTCAACCCTGTATATTTTCTACAAAAATAGAACTGAAGAAGTCAAATATAAACAGTTACTTAGACACACGTTTTCTTAATCGATTCATGTCAAAAATAAATCGATATCTCGATTGGTTTCGGATATATCGAATTTTTTATACAAGCATGTCACATTTTTTTTTGACATTTCTAGCTTTATGCTGTATAACTCGCTTTGTATGATCAAGAAAGGGTTGTAGTATTTTTTTTATGATAGTATTAACGTTCCTTCTTCGATTTTTTTGTATTACAACGTTGCCATTTCGCAATTGTCGATGCTACGAATTTATATAGTGATATTTTTCAAAAAAAAATTTACTACAACTTCAACCCTGTATATTTTCCACAAAAATGGAACTGAAGAAGTCAAATATAAACAGTCGCTTAGACACACGTTTTCTCAATCGATTCAAGTCAAAAATAAATCGATATCTCGAATGGTTTCGGAAATATCGAATTTTTTATACAAGCATGTCACATTTTTTATGACATTTCTAACTTTATCCAGTATAACTCGCTTTTTATGATCACGAAAGGGTTGTAGTATTTTTTTTATGATAGAGTTAAAGTACCTTCTTCGATTTTTTTGTTTTACAACGTTGCCATTTCGCAATTGTCGATGCTACGAATTTATATAGTGATATTTTTCAAAAAAAAATTTACTACAACTTCAACCCTGTATATTTTCCACAAAAATGGAACTGAAGAAGTCAAATATAAACAGTCGCTTAGACACACGTTTTCTCAATCGATTCAAGTCAAAAATAAATCGATATCTCGAATGGTTTCGGAAATATCGAATTTTTTATACAAGCATGTCACATTTTTTATGACATTTCTAACTTTATCCAGTATAACTCGCTTTTTATGATCACGAAAGGGTTGTAGTATTTTTTTTATGATAGAGTTAAAGTACCTTCTTCGATTTTTTTGTTTTACAACGTTGTCATTTCGCAATTGTCGATGCTACGAATTTATATAGTGATATTTTTCAAAAAAAAATTTACTACAACTTCAACCCTGTATATTTTCTACAAAAATAGAACTGAAGAAGTCAAATATAAACAGTTACTTAGACACACGTTTTCTTAATCGATTCATGTCAAAAATAAATCGATATCTCGATTGGTTTCGGATATATCGAATTTTTTATACAAGCATGTCACATTTTTTTTTGACATTTCTAGCTTTATGCTGTATAACTCGCTTTGTATGATCAAGAAAGGGTTGTAGTATTTTTTTTATGATAGTATTAACGTTCCTTCTTCGATTTTTTTGTATTACAACGTTGCCATTTTGCAATTGTCGATGCTACGAATTTATATAGTGATATTTTTCAAAAAAAAATTTACTACAACTTCAACCTTGTATATTTTCTACAAAAATAGAACTGAAGAAGTCAAATATAAACAGTCGCTTAGACATACGTTTTCTCAATCGATTCAAGTCAAAAATAAATCGATATCTCGAATGGTTCCGGAAATATTGAATTTTATATACAAGCATGTCACATTTTTTATGACATTTCTAACTTTATCCAGTATAACTCGCTTTTTATGATCACGAAAGGGTTGTAGTATTTTTTTTATGATAGAGTTAACGTACCTTCTTCGATTTTTTTGTTTTACAACGTTGCCATTTCGCAATTGTCGATGCTACGAATTTATATAGTGATATTTTTCAAAAAAAAATTTACTACAACTTCAACCCTGTATATTTTCTACAAAAATAGAACTGAAGAAGTCAAATATAAACAGTTACTTAGACACACGTTTTCTTAATCGATTCATGTCAAAAATAAATCGATATCTCGATTGGTTTCGGATATATCGAATTTTTTATACAAGCATGTCACATTTTTTTTTGACATTTCTAGCTTTATGCTGTATAACTCGCTTTGTATGATCAAGAAAGGGTTGTAGTATTTTTTTTATGATAGTATTAACGTTCCTTCTTCGATTTTTTTGTATTACAACGTTGCCATTTCGCAATTGTCGATGCTACGAATTTATATAGTGATATTTTTCAAAAAAAAATTTACTACAACTTCAACCCTGTATATTTTCCACAAAAATGGAACTGAAGAAGTCAAATATAAACAGTCGCTTAGACACACGTTTTCTCAATCGATTCAAGTCAAAAATAAATCGATATCTCGAATGGTTTCGGAAATATCGAATTTTTTATACAAGCATGTCACATTTTTTATGACATTTCTAACTTTATCCAGTATAACTCGCTTTTTATGATCACGAAAGGGTTGTAGTATTTTTTTTATGATAGAGTTAAAGTACCTTCTTCGATTTTTTTGTTTTACAACGTTGCCATTTCGCAATTGTCGATGCTACGAATTTATATAGTGATATTTTTCAAAAAAAAATTTACTACAACTTCAACCCTGTATATTTTCCACAAAAATGGAACTGAAGAAGTCAAATATAAACAGTCGCTTAGACACACGTTTTCTCAATCGATTCAAGTCAAAAATAAATCGATATCTCGAATGGTTTCGGAAATATCGAATTTTTTATACAAGCATGTCACATTTTTTATGACATTTCTAACTTTATCCAGTATAACTCGCTTTTTATGATCACGAAAGGGTTGTAGTATTTTTTTTATGATAGAGTTAAAGTACCTTCTTCGATTTTTTTGTTTTACAACGTTGTCATTTCGCAATTGTCGATGCTACGAATTTATATAGTGATATTTTTCAAAAAAAAATTTACTACAACTTCAACCCTGTATATTTTCTACAAAAATAGAACTGAAGAAGTCAAATATAAACAGTTACTTAGACACACGTTTTCTTAATCGATTCATGTCAAAAATAAATCGATATCTCGATTGGTTTCGGATATATCGAATTTTTTATACAAGCATGTCACATTTTTTTTTGACATTTCTAGCTTTATGCTGTATAACTCGCTTTGTATGATCAAGAAAGGGTTGTAGTATTTTTTTTATGATAGTATTAACGTTCCTTCTTCGATTTTTTTGTATTACAACGTTGCCATTTTGCAATTGTCGATGCTACGAATTTATATAGTGATATTTTTCAAAAAAAAATTTACTACAACTTCAACCTTGTATATTTTCTACAAAAATAGAACTGAAGAAGTCAAATATAAACAGTCGCTTAGACATACGTTTTCTCAATCGATTCAAGTCAAAAATAAATCGATATCTCGAATGGTTCCGGAAATATTGAATTTTATATACAAGCATGTCACATTTTTTATGACATTTCTAACTTTATCCAGTATAACTCGCTTTTTATGATCACGAAAGGGTTGTAGTATTTTTTTTATGATAGAGTTAAAGTACCTTCTTCGATTTTTTTGTTTTACAACGTTGTCATTTCGCAATTGTCGATGCTACGAATTTATATAGTGATATTTTTCAAAAAAAAATTTACTACAACTTCAACCCTGTATATTTTCCACAAAAATGGAACTGAAGAAGTCAAATATAAACAGTCGCTTAGACACACGTTTTCTCAATCGATTCAAGTCAAAAATAAATCGATATCTCGAATGGTTTCGGAAATATCGAATTTTTTATACAAGCATGTCACATTTTTTATGACATTTCTAACTTTATCCAGTATAACTCGCTTTTTATGATCACGAAAGGGTTGTAGTATTTTTTTTATGATAGAGTTAAAGTACCTTCTTCGATTTTTTTGTTTTACAACGTTGCCATTTCGCAATTGTCGATGCTACGAATTTATATAGTGATATTTTTCAAAAAAAAATTTACTACAACTTCAACCCTGTATATTTTCCACAAAAATGGAACTGAAGAAGTCAAATATAAACAGTCGCTTAGACACACGTTTTCTCAATCGATTCAAGTCAAAAATAAATCGATATCTCGAATGGTTTCGGAAATATCGAATTTTTTATACAAGCATGTCACATTTTTTATGACATTTCTAACTTTATCCAGTATAACTCGCTTTTTATGATCACGAAAGGGTTGTAGTATTTTTTTTATGATAGAGTTAAAGTACCTTCTTCGATTTTTTTGTTTTACAACGTTGTCATTTCGCAATTGTCGATGCTACGAATTTATATAGTGATATTTTTCAAAAAAAAATTTACTACAACTTCAACCCTGTATATTTTCTACAAAAATAGAACTGAAGAAGTCAAATATAAACAGTTACTTAGACACACGTTTTCTTAATCGATTCATGTCAAAAATAAATCGATATCTCGATTGGTTTCGGATATATCGAATTTTTTATACAAGCATGTCACATTTTTTTTTGACATTTCTAGCTTTATGCTGTATAACTCGCTTTGTATGATCAAGAAAGGGTTGTAGTATTTTTTTTATGATAGTATTAACGTTCCTTCTTCGATTTTTTTGTATTACAACGTTGCCATTTTGCAATTGTCGATGCTACGAATTTATATAGTGATATTTTTCAAAAAAAAATTTACTACAACTTCAACCTTGTATATTTTCTACAAAAATAGAACTGAAGAAGTCAAATATAAACAGTCGCTTAGACATACGTTTTCTCAATCGATTCAAGTCAAAAATAAATCGATATCTCGAATGGTTCCGGAAATATTGAATTTTATATACAAGCATGTCACATTTTTTATGACATTTCTAACTTTATCCAGTATAACTCGCTTTTTATGATCACGAAAGGGTTGTAGTATTTTTTTTATGATAGAGTTAACGTACCTTCTTCGATTTTTTTGTTTTACAACGTTGCCATTTCGCAATTGTCGATGCTACGAATTTATATAGTGATATTTTTCAAAAAAAAATTTACTACAACTTCAACCCTGTATATTTTCTACAAAAATAGAACTGAAGAAGTCAAATATAAACAGTTACTTAGACACACGTTTTCTTAATCGATTCATGTCAAAAATAAATCGATATCTCGATTGGTTTCGGATATATCGAATTTTTTATACAAGCATGTCACATTTTTTTTTGACATTTCTAGCTTTATGCTGTATAACTCGCTTTGTATGATCAAGAAAGGGTTGTAGTATTTTTTTTATGATAGTATTAACGTTCCTTCTTCGATTTTTTTGTATTACAACGTTGCCATTTCGCAATTGTCGATGCTACGAATTTATATAGTGATATTTTTCAAAAAAAAATTTACTACAACTTCAACCCTGTATATTTTCCACAAAAATGGAACTGAAGAAGTCAAATATAAACAGTCGCTTAGACACACGTTTTCTCAATCGATTCAAGTCAAAAATAAATCGATATCTCGAATGGTTTCGGAAATATCGAATTTTTTATACAAGCATGTCACATTTTTTATGACATTTCTAACTTTATCCAGTATAACTCGCTTTTTATGATCACGAAAGGGTTGTAGTATTTTTTTTATGATAGAGTTAAAGTACCTTCTTCGATTTTTTTGTTTTACAACGTTGCCATTTCGCAATTGTCGATGCTACGAATTTATATAGTGATATTTTTCAAAAAAAAATTTACTACAACTTCAACCCTGTATATTTTCCACAAAAATGGAACTGAAGAAGTCAAATATAAACAGTCGCTTAGACACACGTTTTCTCAATCGATTCAAGTCAAAAATAAATCGATATCTCGAATGGTTTCGGAAATATCGAATTTTTTATACAAGCATGTCACATTTTTTATGACATTTCTAACTTTATCCAGTATAACTCGCTTTTTATGATCACGAAAGGGTTGTAGTATTTTTTTTATGATAGAGTTAAAGTACCTTCTTCGATTTTTTTGTTTTACAACGTTGTCATTTCGCAATTGTCGATGCTACGAATTTATATAGTGATATTTTTCAAAAAAAAATTTACTACAACTTCAACCCTGTATATTTTCTACAAAAATAGAACTGAAGAAGTCAAATATAAACAGTTACTTAGACACACGTTTTCTTAATCGATTCATGTCAAAAATAAATCGATATCTCGATTGGTTTCGGATATATCGAATTTTTTATACAAGCATGTCACATTTTTTTTTGACATTTCTAGCTTTATGCTGTATAACTCGCTTTGTATGATCAAGAAAGGGTTGTAGTATTTTTTTTATGATAGTATTAACGTTCCTTCTTCGATTTTTTTGTATTACAACGTTGCCATTTTGCAATTGTCGATGCTACGAATTTATATAGTGATATTTTTCAAAAAAAAATTTACTACAACTTCAACCTTGTATATTTTCTACAAAAATAGAACTGAAGAAGTCAAATATAAACAGTCGCTTAGACATACGTTTTCTCAATCGATTCAAGTCAAAAATAAATCGATATCTCGAATGGTTCCGGAAATATTGAATTTTATATACAAGCATGTCACATTTTTTATGACATTTCTAACTTTATCCAGTATAACTCGCTTTTTATGATCACGAAAGGGTTGTAGTATTTTTTTTATGATAGTATTAACGTTCCTTCTTCGATTTTTAAGTATTACAACGTTGCCATTTCTCAATTGTCGATGCTACGAGTTTATATATTGTTATTTTTCAAAAAAAAATTTACTACAACTTCAACCCTGTATATTTTCCACAAAAATGGAACTGAAGAAGCCAAATATGAACTGTCGCATAGACACACGTTTTCTCAATCGATTCATGTCAAAAATAAATCGATATCTCGATTGGTTTCGGATATATCGAATTTTTTATACAAGCATGTCACATTTTTTTATGACATTTCTTCATTTTTATATCTTATATTAGTTGAAAAATCGGATATATTGTGAAAAAATATGTTATACAACAGAATCGTCCCTAGAGTACCCGGCCTGACATAGAGATGGCGGTAGTTGCCTGAAAAGTACCACTCTGCATCAAAAAGCACACAATCCATATATTTCAACCATACATTAAACGTAGTTCAATCACTTAACACCCCAAACAAAAAAAAATAAATCAAAACAATGTGCTGAAGAGGTAAAATCGATTCTAAACAAGGCAAAAACCGTTCCATCTGCAGGTATCGGTTCAATCGAGCAAAAACTATTCGAATCGCTATCCGATACACCCTATTAACCCGATTTAACCCTCTCGGACTATTTTCTCGATGCTCGATCTACATAATCATCGTTCCAATTTCAGATTATTCGGTTTGGGTCTTTGGCTACCAGAACTTTTCATCAAATTCGAAAGGTATCAAACGCTGTATCCTAATACCACGGCCAGCATCGAATTATTATCGAATCTACCGCTAGATGGCGAAAATTCTAGCGAAACGTCGTTCGATACGTCGGTAATAATGAGCACCGTCGCCACCGGTACCGCCGCCCTCATATTCAACGCCGTCTCTTGTCTGCTTAGCACCAGGATATCTTCGAAAACCATGACCTCGGCGTTGTCGCTGGCGGCGGGCGTCAGCGCCGGCGCCATCTATTGGCTGACGTCTTCGACGCAGAACCTCGTAGTCGCTTGTATTTTCCAAGCGACCATGTTGACCGCCAACATGTGCATCACCAGTTTGATAGTGGAATTGTTCCCTAGTACCGTGGGCGGTATAGCGGTGTGCACGGTTATATGCGCCGGTAGGATCGGCGCCGCCATCAGCAACTTGGTTTTCGCTTATCTCGTCGACAAACGTTGCGAATTGCCGATTTTCATCGTCGCCGCCGTCGAAATCGTCTGCGGTATCTTGTGCTTTTTCGTACCGAAGCCCGGCGATTGTTTGAACGACGAAAAAGAAGAAAAAAACGCCGAAAAGTTTACGCGCGTATCGATTTGGTAGTGAAAATCGTTATTTAGTTTAGGATTTACCTAAATCATTGTCGCCATCTTGTAATCGAATAAATAATTGTACATAACCTCAAAGTCAAATTATTTTCCTAACCTCATAACTCCTTAACCTTATAGATTTAAATTTAATTTCGGTCAATAACTTTCCGACCACCCTGTATAACAGTTTACGTTTACATTAAAGCGAAAATATTCTGATTACGAAACACAGTACACGAATATTTCCGTATTAATAACCGATCGCCCTGTATATACCTTTCGGAAGTACTTCGGTTTTTATTCGTCGAACCGAATATAAAATCAATACCGAGAAACGTCATGGCGCTACTACAAATCACGTTTTCTATTTACAAATTTCGTTTTCCCCGTAATTGAAGAAAATTTTCCGGGTCCGAAAGAGCTTTTCCGCATACCTTAACCCGAAAGCTCGTCGAGGTATCTTCCTGGAAAATTTTTGTAGTAGGAGAACATAACTGTGTAAAGATAAGGGATTTCCAAGTGGAATTTCCATTCCTTTTGGCGTTAAACATTGCGCAGTTCGCGTCGTTAATCTGATTGGATCGATATTTATGCTTGTTTGCATGTTTTCCACCATATCTTGTTTAGATTTAGTGTATAAGAAAATTTTGTTTCGATATTTCGATTGATTTTTTTTATTACCCCTCGTATTTCCTCATTTACCACATTAAACATTCTAATTACGTTTAATCTTTTAAGATAATTGCTAAATGTTTTTGTTTTCGACATTCTCAAATTCATTCAAGGTTTTTCACCACAAAAATTATTAAGTTTTGTAATCTATATAAGCCTTCACAGTAAAAAACAAATTATGAAATTAACATGTGTTTATTAGCAAATGATAATTTCGATTTCTACAAACTAATAATTATTAATACTATTTTATTCCAATAAATATATCCTGTCTTTTATTTCGTTTATTTTTGTAATATTTGTAAATATATAAATGGAGATTTGGCAATACTGCTATATGTACATGATCCATAGACGTATCGTATAAAAAACCATAAAGTTATACGGACTGCCCCGCCTCTTATTATTCCGAGCAAAAGTAAAGTGACAAAACATCGATTCGATTTCACTTCAATAAAAATCGATTCCAATACGTGCGTTTCAATTTTCAATATATAAACATTGTAAACATTATTATCCGATTCTTGCTTTAGGAATTTATAACCTATTTAAATAACTTCAAAAAAATATCATAAAACGATCAAAGTTCAAATACTTGTAAAAGAATCGATAATCATTCTAAAAAACTCGAAAACTCTCTTCGATTCTTTTGTAGTCATTGAAACCAGCCGAGTTAATTTAGAATCGTGCATAGTCGTGGAAGATCGTTTTATCACTTTCTCGTTTGATACACCAAGATAATTATTTCGGAAAATAATTAAAAGCATTGTTTAGTTTTTATATATCCCATAGAATAGAAAAATAAATACTAAACCAATTTCTTCTAGATCTACTATTATATTAATAAAATTTTAAAGTTTCCAAAAAACTATGTTTTTGTAGTACGCCTGATCACGTGACACATATAACGTCACGTATTCATATAACCACAACAAAAAAATGCTGTTTTGGTTAATTTCAATATTTTTATTGGTTATAATGGTATGTAGTACCACTTTGTACTAATGCATCTACAAAGTGAATCAAGGAAAATATATAGAAGCATGTTGATGATTATGATACAGAAATCTGTCACTTGTCAACCCCCTTCTTTCCACTCCACCAACCTGAATGGGAAATTCGACATGTTTATTATTTCACTTGTCAAAACAATTGAAGAAACCGAGGAAAAGTTACAAAAATATCGCTTCAAATATTCATTCTCAAAATGTCTTTATGATTAAGTTAAATGAAGACCAAAATTCAGAACAATTATATCAAACATAGCCTCAATTAAAATAAAACATTTCTCCTTCAATGGAAAATCGTATCCTTTTTTTCACCTCTTTCTATATCCTGCTTTCCTTTCATTAAAGCTATTGGCAGGCTTTCTATGGAACTTTCGAAAGTGATCAATAATTACAGGAAAAAAAAATGATAACCCATTGGTATTTTAACAAATTAAGAAACAATTGTTATTGTATCAACTTTCCGCTTTCCCAGGATAGATTACTCCTTAAACGTTTCCGGCTGAAACCCGCAATAGGTCTGTGAACAGGAGAATATGTTTTAAAAATGGTAGTGAAAAGCGGATCGTTTTCCATTTCTCTTTTATAGAAAGCATAAATTGATTATTAGCTATGAAAAGTTATCAAATGAAATAATTTTCTATTATATTAAATTATATTAATAAAATAATAAATATTATACAGTGTTTTCCTTTTTAACGTATTCTATTAGAGTGTATAATTGGTTGCCTATTTTTTATGTGTTTAATTGGTTGTCTATTTATGGTGTAATACTGGAATTGAATTTCCATTATAATTACATACAATATTGTATTCGCAAGAACTGTAACAATCATTAAATTATAAAAAATATCGTAAAAATTATGTTATTAAATAGAAAATCCTACTTAATTATATGTGATTTTGTATTAAAATATTTACCGAGATATATCTTGGATAACAGGACGATTGTTGAGTTAATTTTTTGATAAAAATTATATACAAACATGAAACGAGAATAGTTTAAAACTTACAGGGTGAGTCAACCTTAATCGAGCTAATAATTGTAAAAATACTTATATACGAGGTGTGATCGAAACATAGGTTAAGTCAAAAGTTTCGAAGTGCTATTTTTAGCTCTATTTTTTACTGGTACGAGATTTTGGCTTATTACTAATCCTTAATTAGTTTAAACGAAACGGTATAAGCACTTTTTATTATTGTTATTTTTTAAGTTAACACTGTACTTGTCAAATTGATATTATTTATTCATGAATCATATCGCTTATCATTATTATTATTAGCAAAACTTATGATAGCTGATTTATGACTTATTATAAATTAAAAAAAAAAAATAGATAAGATCTAAAAACATTGTTTTTCCAATGGGTTGCATAACATATGCATATTCAGTTAGTTAATTAATTCGAAAGAAATGACAGCGATGGAAAAAAATGTCGCGGGAAGAAAAACTTTTGAAGAAGCCATCAAACTGACAGGTAAGCAAAATCGAACGACAAATAATGTTAATATTTAATATTAAATTATACACGTTAAGACCCAGTGTAGTTAATACCAAATTTTTCATTTTATATTTTTCCTCAACACTTTCGATGATCAACGTTCAGTTATCCGTCCGTCTAATTTGAATGATGTCTTCAAATTATTCTACACGCGAAAAATCAATTTTTTATATTATTATATTTATGTAAATTATGAATCTTTTATTCCATTATTTATAAGCATTTTCAAAAAAAATCACATAAAAGCGTGATACACTATAAAATATAATTTAACTATAATTTAAAAACGCGTTAAAAAATAAAAAATTAGAACACGAAAGATTCAAGGTTGGTGCGTCTGACATCGGAAGTTAGGAATATTAGAGTTGGGAACAAAAAATAATGTGTTAGTTAAATTATAACTATATATAATTTTAACGGGAAATGTTTACTATTTACGATGTTTTAATGCTTGTAGGTTTTGGAAAATTTAATTTCTTCGTTATACTAGCTACTGGAGGTAGTTTAATGTGCGTTATAGTAGAAACAATGTGCGCTATGTTCATAACACCAGCGGCGCAATGTGATTTAGAGTTGAGTACGTTACATCAATCCCTACTTTACTCTATGAGTTTTTTGGGAGTCGTTACCGGATCTCATCTTTGGGGGTATTTGGCGGATACTAAGGGCAGAAAGATGGTAACGATGTTATCTCTTATCGTTAGTTCGATATTTAGTTTTATATGTAGTTTCGTAACAGTGGCGTGGTTATTCATTTTATTGAGGTTCCTGAACGGATTTTTGTAAGTAAAATCCTCCAAATAAGTGAGGTACGTTTTAATAGCGATATTACGTTGTTTCAATTTTCAGTATCGGAGGTTCCTCGGCCATTATATACGCTTTTGCTGGCGAATTTCACGATAACAGATTTAGGCCCAAGGTCGTTACGTGGATAGCCACTTTCGTAGCTTTCGGTAACATTTACATACCCGGTATGGCTTGGGTTATACTTCCCCAAACGTGGTCCATCAATTTACCAATAATCGACGTCGCATTTAGACCGTGGAGATTGTTGATAATAATTTACGCGTTACCAAGTCTATTTTTCGTTATATTGGTATTTTTTTTACCGGAAAGTCCGAAATATTTGATGACGCAAGGAAAAAGTGAAGAAGCTATTTGTATATTGAGACAAATATTTGCTATTAACAATGGAAAAACCCGCCAAGAATATCCGGTTAAGCAGATTATTTGGGACGATAACGAAACGGCAGTACAACGTAAAAAAGATTCTGGCATATTGAGTTCGGTGTGGCAACAAACTGCGCCTGTATTTAGGAGAAAGTATATTTTAAAAACAATCATGGTCTGCTATCTTCAGTTTGCTATATTTTTCACGTAAGTAAACAATATTTGATTAACAGTTATTTATAAAAATGGAAATCCCACCTCTATACATGAATATAAAATAATTTAGCGGTTAGCGGTTAAAAGTGAAGATGGCGCTACTGTCAATTTAATTAAAACATATTTATATCGAAATATTTCTACCTACTATACAAAAAACGCACGATTTACTACATCTAATAAATGTTTTAGTACATCCACAGTGATTATGTGGTATCCACAGATATTAAATAGTATGAGTGAACTTGGAAAGGAAGTTCCAAATAACGAAGTAACAATGTGCAAAGCAGTTGAAAATATTAGTAACAATGAGTCGGTACAAATTTTAACCGACAATTACTTAACTGATATAATAATCCAAAACGACGCGATTAGATCTATCGAGGTAAGGCCATTTCATATGTACACCCTGTAAACAGTGACTCCAGTTAAAAATAAAAATACTTTCCAATTTTTTTTTGTAACAATTTTACTATACAGACAACACGCAAGGACGCTAGAAGAATAGTTGCAAGATTTTTAATATTTATTTCCCAATGATTCTACTGTATAGGCAACACATTATACAATAGTTATAAAGGTGGGCTTGCACTTTGTAGGATTTTCAATGTTTATTCCGCAGCGATTCTAATGTATAGGCAACATATCATACAATATTTGTAAAGACGACTTTACACCACGTAAAATATGTGACGTTAATTTTGCAACGATTTTATTGTATAGACACTTTAAACGTTTGTTTCATAATAATTCCACTAAATATATGAATTTTGCAATTTTTCGAGGTTGATTTACATCACTGCAAAGTTCTCTGCTGGAAATACGTTTATTTGGCATCAGTTCTAGTGTATAGGCAATACGTTATACACGTGGTAGAAGACAAATTCACACCAGAACAATTTTTTTTACTGAATATACAATATTTAAAGCAGTAGGAATCGAAATAACATTACCGTAAATATTTTTTTGCGTTTTTCTTTTCAAATTTTACTATACAAGCAACGAAGTATTTATATCTAGTTGAAAGCGAATTTAAACTGTTATAATTATTGATTTCAACAGGGTGGTAAATGTAACGACAATATAAACGATGAAGTTTTCATGGTATCTCTCACGATCGGATTATGTTATGTTATTTGTTACATCACTATCGGAAGTCTTATTAATTTAGTAGGTCCGAGAAGACTTTTAGCACTTTTTATCATATCCGGAACCGTTGCAGGTATATGCGCTCAATTACTGAGCAGTTACACGTTTATTCAAATCACTTTAGGTAAGATCTTTATACATAGACTTTGGGTAATTATTTTTTATTGATAAACGTTAAATTATTTGTTCTGTAGGAATATTTTTAATGTCCGCCCCTGGTATAGGTATAGTTAACGCTATAGTTGTCGATTTGTATCCGACTGAAATAAGGGGAATGGCGCTGGCGGTTTCTTTGATGTTTGGAAGATTCGGTGCCATGTCGGGATCGTATGCTGGTGGAAATTTCTTCTACGATTTCTGTGATTATGTGTTTTATATCATCGCCGCCTTTCATATTCGTAAGTGTTGTGAACAAATTAAATAAACACGAAAAAATCAAACTTATTATTATCAATATCACATTCAGAAACACACATTTAGGATTCATGTTAATTTTCCTCGTCTCTCTCTCTCTCGTCCAATTTGTTTTTTCAACATTTTTAATTTGAATTCATTGTTTACATTATAACGAGGTTCAATATATTATTCTTCTTTTTTGTGTAATTTAGCCCTTACCTATATAATTACGCGAACATTTATCTTGTACTGTAGTTTTTTTGAGTAGCTTATGAGGAATTTCTACGGGCTCATACTGACTATAAAAAAGAAGAAGACTAATGAAATTGCAAAATGGTGAATGTTTTTAATTTTCATTCCTGTCGTAATAATATAGAACACCCTATGTATTACAATATATTTTGTTTTTACAGTTACCTCGGACTTTATTACTACTCCATTTATAAATTTCACTTACTTTTAGATTTAAAATTTAATATTGTCACCATATTTTTGCCAACTTTCGTTTTTATGTTGTTTTTTCTTCTAAAACTAGATTTTGAAGTAAAATCAACAGGGCATTATGGGACTACTTATTTATTAATTTATTTATTCTCTTTCAGTTGTTATAATTGTCATTAAACTGTTACCTTCGCCAAAGTCTTCAATGAAGACATAACACAATCAATTTCAATAAATAAACTTTTAAAATATATTTTTGTCTTTTATTAACCTTCATTCTTATTAAATTGACATTATTCTTTCACAAAAATACAATAATTAAAGAAAATATATTGGTAATAGTGTAAAAAAAATGATAATTAAATTATCTATAAATGATTCAATTTACATTCAAATTCATCAAAAAAAACAAGACATTCAATGAACAAAAATATATTTCATTATATAAAAGCAATTAGAGTTACGTTTTAAATAATTTAAATTTTTTAAAATACTTCTGAATATCTTCTTTCGGGTAAGGTTTCACAACTAAACAGGTAGGTATATTTTCTGGTTGTTCAATCCACAATTTATGTTTTACATTATTTTCTTCTAATTTATCTTTGAGACCTATCAAATTTTTTTCATCAGAAGCTTCCAATACAACTTTATGCATGTTATCTAGGTCTTCAAGATATCGTTGAGTGTGCTCGTCTACATAAAAAAGATGCGTTACGGCTGTTACTGCATGACAGGCTTGAGCTATAACTGCACCAACGGGCCATTCTAAAGATTTAATCAAATCGCTACGTACAACTACATACTGAACTATATTTGAACCATTCATATTTAAGCTAATATATAGAAAAATTTTTAATTCAAAACAAATAACTTAACCTAGTGATATTTCTTCTTTTTTATTATTCTATTATATTTTGGTAGATACCGAAGTAGTTCGAAATGTCAAATTTTTTACATGTTATTTTTAACTGATTGTCTACGGAAAATAAACCTAAAAATCAAGACAAATTATCACTTAATACATATAAAAAGATCTAAGAAGCGAATGCTTGAAGAAAATTATGAAATAAATATAAATTGAATATTGTTCGTTATCTACATAATTGATACGAGGTTATTGTAATCAAGAAAAAGAAGAAGACTCCACACCTCTCTTCATGTGGTTGAAATCTATTAGACTTCTGACGGATCTGAAGCTATACTACGATTTTATTAATTTAGAGTAAAACAAGAAAAATAATTAATTCAAAATGGTAAGTTTTAAAATATTTACTTTTTACATTTATTGATAAATTCTATTGAAACGTTGAAATAGGATTCTTTAACATAAACACAATACTTTGTTAGTCAGGTGCTACACCGGCAGCACACGTGCTATTGCTAAAAAATACATAATTCTATTTTATTCCAGGTATCTTTGAATCCCCTAAGAATTCTCAAACAAGAAGCCGAAGAAGAAAAAGCCGAAATCGCTCGTCTTAGTAGTTTCGTGGGTGCTATAGCTATCGGAGATTTGGTTAGGAGTACTTTAGGTCCTAAGGGTATGGATAAAATTCTAATATCCAGTGGAAGATCTGCGGGATCTGTTGAAGTTACTAATGATGGTGCTACTATACTCAAATCTGTCGGTGTGGATAACCCTGCTGCAAAGATTCTTGTAGATATGTCAAAAGTACAGGATGATGAAGTAGGAGATGGAACCACGTCAGTTACTGTTTTAGGTAAGACATTTAACTAAATTATTATCGTCCTATCAATGACTTTTCTTGGAAAACACAAAAATGATATTAAATTATATGATTCATAAGCCTAATACTGTTTATTCCTTTTGGACTGAATTTTTATTGTAAGAAAGTGTTATGTCAATTAGTTGATGGCATTCTAGGAATATTTCTGGAAATTTTCACTGAGTGAGAATAAGATTAATCTAAGGGGTTTGTAAATGCGCTACTACTCAAAAATATTTGCTGTGCTTTCCTATGATAGAGTTTGGCATGTAAAATTCAATTTAACCCCTTTTCTTATTTAATTATTGGTTTTCTGGGTACCTTGTAAACATTTAGTGTCTATAGATTTTGAAAGACCAACTTCAACTTGATTCTTTGTAAGATTATATACATGTTAGGGTGGGGTATATGTTCTTAATTTTTTATCAACAATATCATTTATTTCAGCTTCTGAACTTCTAAAAGAAGCTGAGAAACTTATAGAGCAAAAAATTCATCCCCAAACCATTATTGCTGGTTGGAGGAAAGCGGTGGATATAGCTAGGAAAGCCCTTTTGGACACTGCCAAAGATAACAGTTCTGATATTGAAAAATTCCGTGAAGATCTGATGAACATTGCCAGAACAACATTGAGCTCGAAAATATTGTCACAACATAAAGAACACTTTGCAAAATTAGCTGTAGATGCAGTTTTAAGACTCAAAGGTTCTGGTGATCTACAATCTATTCAGTTGATAAAAAAAACTGGTGGTACATTGGAAGAATCATTTTTGGACGAAGGTTTTTTATTGGACAAAAAACCGGGGGTACATCAACCGAAACGTGTAGAAAATGCAAAGATTTTGATCGCCAATACACCAATGGATACTGATAAAATCAAAGTGTTTGGATCACATATTAAAGTCGATTCTATGGCGAAAATAGCAGAACTGGAATCAGCCGAAAAGGAAAAGATGAAAGATAAAGTTAACAAAATTCTGAAACATAATGCTAATGTGTTCATTAACAGACAACTAATCTATAATTATCCAGAACAACTTTTTGCCGATGCAGGTGTTATGGCCATTGAACACGCCGATTTTGATGGTATTGAAAGATTGGCACTTGTTACAGGTGAGTAAATTAATAATTTGCATTTTTATATAAAAATTTCATAATTATTTCTAGGTGGAGAGATTGTTTCAACTTTCGACAACCCAGATCTTGTAAAATTAGGATCATGTAAACTTATCGAACAGATAATGATTGGAGAAGACGTTCTTTTGAGGTTCAGTGGAGTAGCTTTAGGTGAAGCTTGCACCATTGTAATAAGGGGCGCCACACAACAAATAATAGACGAAGCTGATCGTTCATTACATGATGCATTATGTGTATTAGCTGCTACAGTTAAAGAAAGTAGAATAGTTTATGGAGGAGGATGTAGTGAGACTCTAATGGCCACGGCAGTTTCAGCTGTTGCTGCAAATACGCCAGGAAAAGAAGCTGTCGCTATGGAAGCATATGCCAGAGCTTTGTTGCAACTACCTACTATTATTGCGGATAATGCAGGATATGATTCCGCGCAGTTGATCAGTGAATTGAAAGCTGCACACAACAGCGGTCAACATACCATGGGACTCAATATGGAAAAAGGCGAAATAGGAGACATGAAAATTATGGGTGTTACTGAATCGTTTGTTGTGAAACGACAAGTATTAATTTCTGCAACTGAAGCAGCTGAAATGATCCTTCGTGTTGATGATATCATTAAAGCGGCACCAAGAAAGAGAACTGAAGATAGAGGAATGTGCTGATGAGGAATTTTCGCTTTTTTTTTCAATTTGAAGCTTTATGTTTTTAGTTTTAATTTGCATCTTCATATTCTCACATCTTATTCTTACAAATGTTTCTAATAAAGCTACATAATCTTATATTTGTTTCCTCGATTTACCCTAAAAAATACCGAATAACTTATTTTCTTGTTATATAAATTTAAAACAAATATTACAGAAAATATCTTCAAATAAATACCATTATTTCCTAAAAAATTAATACTGCATATATTTATAATTAAAAATATTTATTGGAAATAATGAATAATTGGTAGTTCAAATGTACCAGTGGCTGATGGATTATACAGATCAAAGACTACTTTCACCATGATTGTAAGATAATTTTAATTATTTTTATGAATTGTACGAACTATTTCTATATATTTTACTAATCAAATTTTGAAAATATTTTCATATAATTTATTATTTTAATGTAAATATAATATGTTGTCCCAAAACTATGAAGACTACCCAAAAAGAAGAAGAATAATAATGACAATTGACGTTTAACTAACCATATTTTTATCACACGTGAAGTTTAAAATCGAAAACTTAAAGGTAATTGTGTTGAATTAAAAATGTCTTTTTTTATAAAAGGAAAACAACAGAATGGTGTAAAAAGGGCCAAATATTCTGCAACAAAAATTAAAAAACGTAAACTTACTGATACACCAAAAAAAAGTAAGAAACAAGATGAAGAAATAACTAGTAGTGAAGATGAAGATATTTTCGAAGATAAACCAGGCGATTATTCTCTATCTGAAGATGAACAGGAAACGGCACAAGAAAAGAAACTACGTTTAGCCAAAATTTATTTAGAAGAGATAGAAAAAGAAGAGAAAGCGAGAAGGGATGATAAAGAAGTAGATGAAGTTGTTATTTCCAAAAGATTAAAAGAGGATTATTTGAAAGAAACTGGTAAATTACGATTACAAGTTGCGAGTAAATACACAAAGTTAGACGAAAATATACAAACTTTGAAATGTAGAGAGCAACATAAAACTATAACGTGTCTTTGTATTTCATCTGATAATAAATACGTTTTTGTGGGCAGTAAAGATGGAGTGGTTGTTAAATATTCGTTATCAGATTGCAAAAGAATTGGTGTGATTCCTTTTGTAAAGAATTCTCAAGGAGAAGTCGTTGGACATAATAGTGAAATATTTAGTTTGGCTATTTCCTCTGATAGTAAATATTTAGCAGTAGGTACAAAATGTAGTGATGTGTATATCTGGGACGCGAATACATTCAAGTTTATCAAAAAATTTCAAGGACATAAAAAAGCTATTACTGGATTGTGCTTCAAAAGGGATTCCCACACATTATACTCCTGTTCAAAAGATAGGACAGCAAAAGTGTGGAGCTTAGATGAAATGGCTTATGTTGAAACACTATTCGGACACCAAGACGTAATATCATCCATAGACGCTTTATATAAAGACAGATTAGTTTCCTGTGGTGGAAGAGATCTTAGAATGTGGAAAATACCAGAAGAAACCCAACTGATCTTCAATGGACATTTAGGAAACATAGACAATGTTAAATTGATCAACGAAGATACTTTTGTATCAGGTGGAGATGATGGGCAGATTTGTATTTGGAGCATGACAAGAAAAAAACCGTTATGTGTTATCAATAATGCCCATGGAGTTGATACAAATACTAAACAACCATTTTGGATTAGTGCTATTGCAGCTTTACACAATACTGATTTGATAGCATCCGGATCACATGACGGTTTCATTAGGCTGTGGAAAATGGAAAATAATTTTAAAAATCACAGTTTAATCAAAGAAATACCTGTGGAAGGATTTGTTAATTGTTTGCAATTCACAACTGACAGTAAAAGACTAGTTGTTAGTGTCAGTAAGGAGCATAAATATGGGAGGTGGACTACTATAAAATCTGCTAGAAACTGTTTAAAAATTCTAACATTTTTAGTAAATAATGATTGATTATGTACGTTAAATAAATTGTATATATTTATGTTTTAATATATTTTTAAAATTTATAAACAAATTGTATTTATTGAACTTTATATTCCTGTTAATAAAGACTTTATTCACTTTTGACTATTCAAACGAGCAGTTAGTTGATTTAATAACTTAATTAAAACACACAAGTGTTAATTTTGACCAGTTCCAAGTAACAAAAGAAAAAGACTGATAATGGTTAATGAAGAGACCTTTATGAAGATCTAAATTGAGTAAATTCCTATTAGTTATTAATCTTTTTTTATATATTCAGAGCTAAATGGCAGTTTCAAGTTAGAAATATATAACATGCTTGGGTTTTTTCAAAAAAATCATTAGTTGTAGTTGAATTTATTAATTTTATCAATCTCAAAAGCATATACGTTGTAGGAGTGAAAATAATGGGTATCAACGAAAATAAAACAACACAAATAAGTAATAAATTAAGAATATTTATTTGAATAATTCTTAATCTTAATTATACTTGAAGAGCCGCATGTAAATTTACATGGAATCTATCTAAATTGTTAATTATGCTTTCAAAGTGGTTTCTAAATCACCAGACTCCACCATTTCCTTAATAATATCCAAGCCTCCAATTAATTCCCCATTAACATATAACTGGGGGTAAGTAGGCCATTCTGAATACGTTTTTAAGCCTTGACGAACCTCTTCATCAGTGAGAATGTCAAACGTTTCATATGGAACTCTAAACAAACACATACAAAAAAATATTTTTATTTATTATTAGATTTATTTGATATCTTACTTGGTATCATTTAGAATTTCAATCATTTTTTTGCTGAAGCCGCAACGAGGTACATCGCGATCGCCTTTCATGAAGAGCATAACTTTTGATTTGTTAATTAAAGCCTTTAATCTCTCCTCTAAAGATACGCCTTTATCATCACCGGACGCATTGTTATGTTTTTTAACTAATTCTGTAATTTTCGCGGTGTCTGCTCCGTTAATTACTTCAATAGCTTTACCTGATTTGAATAGAATAACAGTAGGTACAGCTTCAATTTTATATTTCACAGACACTTCTGATAAGTCTTCTGCAGGGCAAGAGAAAAATTTGATACTAGAATAAGTTTGTTGAGACGCCAGGGCATCTAATAATTCATTAACTTGGGCACATTGGTCGGCCCAATCTGCTTGAAAATGCACTACAGACAAACTGGAGTTTCTGAAAATTTATTATGATCATTATTTTGTTATAATGAATAAATATTATATATTTACTGTATAGCTTCATCGAAAGCTGTTTGTGTTTTTATTTCTACTATCATTTTGTATTTTACGTTTAGGTATCACTTAAGTTTTTAGGTTATATTTGAAAATGTAGAAATGACAAGTGACAATAAAATATACAAAAAAGGTGCGTTATTTTGATCGATTAGAGTGCACCCTATTTCCTCTAATTCGTATTTGCAGACATTTTTTAATAGTACTCCAGTGCCGATTCGTACAAACATTTTGATTTTACAATTTTCAATACTCTAGTAATATCACTTTTTGCCGTTTAGTTGATTTTTATTAATAATTCTATGCTCTCTACTGGTGTAATTATATTAACCGGTTGGCATCACTGGCGACTGACGTTTTGAAATATACATGTCAATGTTTGTTATTACGCGCCTGTAAATAGATTTTGGATTTAAATTATTTTTTATTAATGTAATTAAAGAAAATATTATGCCATTATGTTACGTATACCATTTTTTTACATTTGTGGGTTTTAAAAATAGTTTGATATTCATAATTCTGCGTTATAGTAATGACGTTTCTATAACCTCACTACACACCAGTAGTTCATATGTCCCAACATTCGATGTAGTGGTAGATTTATTTTTTGGAAAATAAAACAATTTTTTAATGTAATTTATATTTCATCTTAATGTACAACTTGAGAAAAAGGAAAAAACAATAAAAATAAGTAATATAATAACAGTGTAGTATGAAATTATCATAAAAATCATTGCATACAATACATAATTGTAAATCTAACTAACTATTATAAACTATAGAGATTTCGTTATAAAAAAAAAGTTTGTAAGGTGATTTTGAATCATTCAACAGTTTGGTCACTATTTTCTTCATCATTTGTTTAATTAAAAACTTTAATCATTTAATTGTGCAGAGTTTTAGCCATCGAAGTTTAATAAAAGACTAATATGTTATACGAAGTTTTTAATAACTGAAGGAGTGCTAAGAAAAGTAGAATTTCATTATTTATTGAATATGCGTCGAACAATAAAAACCACCAATATAATTAACAAACAAAAAATGTCTCTAACGACTGGTTTTCAAGCTCTTACTCTCTAGACATTATTTACACTACCGTCTACAAAGTTTTACTCAAAAATATATCAATTTTATATCCACATTTAAACAGCTCTATCAATTAACCAAGTTAATTTCTACTATTTCTAGACTCGAACGACTGTACAAGTTGAATTAAAAACAACTCGTATTCATGCAATATCACAAACATTTTATGGGAAAACTTGATATAATCATAATTTAACAGAATTCGGTACGCAATTTACATATTTAGCCAATGCAATGAAGATACAGTGAATTATTGTACAAAATGTGTAAGAATAACAATCATATTGTTATATTTGATCAAAAATATTCATCAATACAAATAGAAGTTTTAAACAATTCCTATCATTAAATATCGAAAGTCGATATAGAAGTTACCATCTATATGGTGGTAATAAATGTGTTCAGTTTGAATTTCCATTCAATTAAAACATTTATCGTTCTTGGAAGCTAATGGTATGACTTCACAATTACTAAAATCAGATGAGGACACCTGCAACGATGATATATTAACCGTTCATTATGTCTGATACTGTTTTTAGTATTTTTACTTATCAAATTTTTGTAGTGTTGAAATTTTTTCAATAAAACCAATGTTAGGAGCTTTGTATAGATTCAGAATCAATGTATTTCTTTTCTGGAGATGGTGTTTGTTGGGATAATAGAATAATCTTCCCAGATCTTGGTAAACAGCAGTACAATGTAAATATTTTTGTATTTTTTAGTTTCGAGAAGCTGTAATACCCAAAAATAACTGAACAGTTTGGCATCTGCATTATTTTTTTTTTATATTTCATTATTAGAAATTGAATTGACAATCGATGAAGAGCGAAATAAAAATTTCCATTTCGCTACATTTCCTATAAGTTTTCTGTTCCTCAAGAATCATATAATCCCCATATTTAAATATTTTACTACCCCTCTAACTAAATTAGGATGACGGATGATTGAAAATAAGATGAAAAAAGGTATCGAAGTTCTGTTAAAATTTGTTATATCGAAACAATCGTAAATCTACTTGCACTTTAATATGGGGTAACTTTTATTCTATATATAAACATAATAAATATATAATAATATTTGTATCATTAATCCAATTTCATTAGATATAAATTTATATATTTATATCGAAAAAAAAAACCCACATCAAGTGCTAAAAAGACGAGCGAATAAAGTTTAACAAGACCAAAATAAAATTATATAATGATAAATGATAAATACGTGGAGATCACTATTTTTTTTATGGTTGCTACAAATAAAATAATTATTTATAATATAATTTGAGGCTATTTGGGAAACTAAAGCCATTTCTGGAACCGTAAAATGAAGTTTATGACATTTTTCATCATAAAATGCATTATTTTAGGTTTCTTAGAGCATTTTCTAAGATCTGAGATTATATAGGGGAATAAAAATGGTTATACCATCTAATAAATAACTTGGAACCTTTCCGTGAGGTTATTAAGAAGAGTTATGGAAAAGAAACAGTGTTTTCGGGTACTATGCACCCCCAAAAAGTTTATTCGAGACTTTAACAACCCTAAATCAATCAAATATTTGGATCTAAACAACAAAAAGAGATATCGAGGGTAGATTATATGCGTAGGGGTACACCTAGAATGCGTATGCGTTGTTTATGAAAAAAATTATCAAAACCTGATACTTGTAGGGATAAGTTTGTGAGTTAATTGGAATCAAAACAGGTCACGGTACAAAAATTTACCAACTGTATTGACTAATTTTGGAAAAAAGACTAAAATACTAAATTAAAATTAGAAGGAAAAGCTTTTAAACAGAAAAAAACAAATGTAAGATGAGTTATATGTGGTGTATGTCACTAGTATTTATTGATTTTAAATCAGCTTTTGATATTGTTGCTGGAAAATAAATAAGGGCAATAAAAAGGCTTAACGAGCACAAATAAGAAGACAGAAGGCAAGAAAAGACTCGATAAACTAAGAAATGAAGGAACAGTAAACAAAAAAGGGAAACAAGGTGAAATATAGTGGAAAAAAACTCTTATCAAACAACTGAATATTGAAAAAAAATTATTTGAGTCGAAATAGACGAGATTTTTTTTTGTTTAACCCAAATTATACGGTAAAAAGTTCAAAATTAAAATATATATATATATATACAAAAATATATACAAAATTAATATTTTTTTTAATAAATAGTAAACTCCACTTCGTTAAATTTCACTTAACAGTAATTAAAAATCTACTTTTTTAATTTGTAATTCTTACAATAAATGCCTTCTACCTTTCAATCTAGATACCAAATTGCAAATTTTCAATGCCGGTCCCAATTTAAGACCCATATATTTCATCATCATATCCGAATTCAGTAACAAGAACGCCTTACCATCGATTTCCTAACAAAAAAAAACCGTTCTCAACATCATAATTAAGGCGAAAAATAAAAAAAAAACTTACGTGCTTCCTAAACAATTCGGCGTGTACCCCTAAACAAGGATCGGTTGATTCTATGAACTGTATAACTTCTTCTATACCCCATTCCCCCGTAGGGATTTTATTCAAGCTCAAAACAGGCGATTCCGAAGAATTTGAAGGTTCGGCTGGGGTAGTTGAAGTAGCCGCTTCTTGTTCTGGAGGCTTACGCTTCGGCGGTGTAGGAACAGCCTTTAAATCACAAGCGGAACAATCTTTCACCGTTTGTTCCAGACCTAACAACAACAAAAACGTCTATAATGGAATATTATGAGGATTTTTTTTAATTTACATACCGAAAAGGTTGCGACAACATCCCAGCGCTTGTTCCAACGTATGAAAGACTCCTTCTAAGTCGCTAGCTTTCACTAATTGGGGTAATTTAATGGTATATGTACTGCCTTCGTGTGTGATAACCATTTCTTCTCCCCTTAGAGCTCCTAATCTAGCCAAAATTGTTTCAGACTTATGAGACGCGTTCAGTACTTGATTTATGAGCTTTTTGGCTAAATCTGAGGGGGTTGAATCTTCCACGCTCATGGGGAATAAAGTGGTATCTATTAACGGTCCTCCTGAACAATTTTTCCTGAATTGTATCACTATTGGGGGTGGAGGAGGTGCAGAAGTATCAGCTTCGGGAGATTGAATAACCTCTGAAGCTGTAGAACTTACCGATGACGTAGGAGGAGGTGCCACATATGACGGTTTAATTCGAAACCTGCAGAATTTTTTGTTACTGTTGATATAAGACATATTTTTCTCATTTATGGTTCATATAAAGAGAAAAAAGTTATTTTTAATTTGAAATTTAGGTTATTAAATGTATTTTACAAATTATAAGAAAAAATATAAATATAAAAACATCCTCAACGATATCCCCCAAAAAATTTTTATTAAAATACCCAAAAAGTTGAATTATTTAAAAATTTTACCTGTTGGTACCGGAACCATTCTTTTGTCCAGGTGGCTGCATTGGATGTCCAGATCTAGCACACCAACCGACTGGAAATATATCCCTGCTATCATATCTACACCAATAATCGAAAGCACCCCTCCAACCATCGAAAGTCACGTGGATCTGATCATTTTTAACAGCACCTACTGTAGCACAACATATCAATTGAGGATTCTTCTTATCAACAGCCTCCAATTTTTGTCCTACTTGGAAAAGATTCTGTCGAGGACCAACAGGTTCTTTTTGAAATATACTTTCCGGCGCCATTTTGGCATCTTTCAAAATTTTTAGTAAAAACATCGGCCAAGAACTAGCATTCATTCTAAATCCTACAATCATACAAAAACCCAAACTTATAACTAGAATTATAAACAAATAAAACGTTATATTGCATATTAATTCCTCAACTAGAAGTTTAGGAAACAAATTTTGTTGAAAGGGAAATAAGAACATACCTAGAGGTGGTTGAAGCATGCCTTCTGATTTTTCACAATGCCCTATTGGGTGGATTTCACTAGAATCCACCAATCTCCAGAAATCATTTTTATTATCGCTACCGTCTAGTCGTAACCTTAACCTTGGTCCTAATTTGCTAATAACTGTAGCAATACAAGTAGAAGTAACATTTCTAGGATCTAAAGCTTCTAATTTCATATCGACTTCAAATTCATTATAAGGAGGATTCGGTGCTTGTTTAAAACAATTTAATGGTGCTGCAACACTATTGGTTTCATTTAAATATTCATCCCAATTGAATGGTTGATATGTTTCGTACTGAAACAAAAATGGTAATGTTTCACCAATAATATTAAGCACCAGATTATAATTGATAAAAAACTTACCTGAAAAGGTCCGGGTGAGGCATCTAGAGGACTTGTTGTAGCTATAGTAGAAATTCTCGCGTTAGAAAGCTCTTTTTTTTGGTGTTTGTTCATGCAATATGCCGAACAGTATTCTTTCGAGGGTGCGCCATTGCCCCTTATCACATTATCACATTGTATACACGCTCCTTTAACGTACGCCTTACGGAATTCGGCGAGACAAGTTTCGGAACAAAATTCTTTTTTTCCATTCGTAGTTGGAAATACGTATTTCAAAGGAAGTTTCGTTTCATTGCACCAGGTACAAGATATTATTTTTTTCGGTGGCCTACCAGGGCCCCTCGATTTACCTAGCGATGAATTATTGATGCTAGACATATCTTTTACTAATTATTATCAATATGCTTCAGTAAACAATTTGAATACGAAATAATTCTCATAATACCGGTAGCTAGGATTATAATGTTTTCACATCGTTTTCGGAGTTATTCGGTGTACACGTAACATTTATTCATGCGTTTACCTACTTTTGGAAAAATTTGTAAACACGCTAAAATGAAAATGTCACTTTCCACACACGTCAAAATCAGAATGTCAACAAATGAAAAACAAATATAAATCTAAGCATTTTCGCAAATGACGCAAACGCCCATAGAATACATGAAACATAAATTTCAATATCGAAATTGACATATGACAGTTCTTTTGAAACAGTGATCATTTTTCTTAATTTAACTACAGCAACACAGATGTCGCTGTTATTGAGTTTATAATATATTTTAAAAATTTCATACAGGAATAGTTGAATATTGATTTTAATTTGGTCATAATACAAATTATTTCGTTGTAAATCGTCTCCATTAATGACAAGTTTTTGCTATCTTAGGTTAAATATCCTAATTATAAAAAAAATGAATGTCCAATAAAACTGGCTAATAGTTTACGTATACGTAAAATTTTTGTTTACAGTGATTAAATATATTTAAAAGTATTTCAGCTAAACGTGAAAATGCATTTAAACGACGACTTTTCCCTAAATAAAACATGATATGATGAAATATCGAATTCCTAATTTGAATAAATTAGTACGTAGCGCCATCTATTATACGATGGTAGAGTCAGATAGTGACATTTCTCTTGTATGAGATTGAAATGATAGAAAATAAACAAATTATTATTTAAATTTAAATAAATTTGTACGTATTGAAACGACGGTAAGATAAAGATGTTACGTTTATGGTTTATTTATCCTAATTACATTTTTTTCGGTTATCAATAATCGTTACAATTGAGTTAAGATAATATTTCGAACGAGAATATGTGATATGACCCACTTAGCAACCGCTTCTGTTCCACTTTAACAAGTGACGCTCTCCAGGTGTGCTGTCACCTCTTAGGACATCTGGAGTATCATATATTAAGAATAGGATATCCCGAATACGTACACAATAACACGCGAAGAGCGGCGGCAAAGTGTAGAAAGGCCTTGCTAGACCTAGGGACGACAAAATGGCGCATGCGTCGAATGGCGGTGGCTTCGAACGGCTTTATGGGGATAGCAAGAGAACCGTTTCCTATTTCAAATAGACGATCAGACACCGTCGGTTGGCTCGTTCGGTGTGTGCCTTCCGTACCTCGGTAAAACGTGCGTTTTATAATACGAGTAAGTGCCAAGTAGGTGACCTCGATGGGATTTTGGGCTTCTCTTTTTTTGGATAAAGGCCAGGAAAAAGGTAAGAGGGAGGATGATTTTGGATCGTAATGGATTCTGTTGTTTGGGATTTTTATCGGTTTCGGAGAGTGATGATTTTTAGTTATAAGATGAATGGGAATATGTGTTTTGTTGGAATTTTTTGATACGTTTGACAGATACTATTATTCATTTTATGGTTTTTGTTTACTCGATTTTAATATATCTAAAAAAAAAAAACAGTGTATCGTTTATTAAATTCCGTATTTTTTCGTTTATGGAGTTTGTTTTAACTTTTAATTTCACATACGTAATTATCTATTGCAACGAAATTAATGTACGAGGTGTGTTGAAAAGAATACAGAAAAAAATAACCAAAAATTCGACGTAATTTCCCTTATTTTTTCGAGTTTTTGTTTATACCAAAAATGGTGGTGAAACTTGCCCTTTTTAGCACTTTTTTATATCCGTGATAAGCCAGAATATAATGTACGAGGTGTGTTGAAAAGAATACAGAAAAAAATAACCAAAAATTCGACGTAATTTCCCTTATTTTTTCGAGTTTTTGTTTATACCAAAAATGATGGTGAAACTTGCCCTTTTTAGCACTTTTTTATATCCGTGATAAGCCAGAATATAATGTACGAGGTGTGTTGAAAAGAATACAGAAAAAAATAACCAAAAATTCGACGTAATTTCCCTTATTTTTTCGAGTTTTTGTTTATACCAAAAATGATGGTGAAACTTGCCCTTTTTAGCACTTTTTTATATCCGTGATAAGCCAGAATATAATGTACGAGGTGTGTTGAAAAGAATACATAAAAAAATAACCAAAAATTCGACGTAATTTCCCTTATTTTTTCGAGTTTTTGTTTATACCAAAAATGATGGTGAAACTTGCCCTTTTTAGCACTTTTTTATATCCGTGATAAGCCAGAATATAATGTACGAGGTGTGTTGAAAAGAATACAGAAAAAAATAACCAAAAATTCGACGTAATTTCCCTTATTTTTTCGAGTTTTTGTTTATACCAAAAATGATGGTGAAACTTGCCCTTTTTAGCACTTTTTTATATCCGTGATAAGCCAGAATATAATGTACGAGGTGTGTTGAAAAGAATACATAAAAAAATAACCAAAAATTCGACGTAATTTCCCTTATTTTTTCGAGTTTTTGTTTATACCAAAAATGATGGTGAAACTTGCCCTTTTTAGCACTTTTTTATATCAGTGATAAGCCAGAATATAATGTACGAGGTGTGTTGAAAAGAATACAGAAAGAAATAACCAAAAATTCGACGTAATTTCCCTTATTTTTTCGAGTTTTTGTTTATACCAAAAATGATGGTGAAACTTGCCCTTTTTAGCACTTTTTTATATCAGTGATAAGCCAGAATATAATGTACGAGGTGTGTTGAAAAGAATACAGAAAAAAATAACCAAAAATTCGACGTAATTTCCCTTATTTTTTCGAGTTTTTGTTTATACCAAAAATGATGGTGAAACTTGCCCTTTTTAGCACTTTTTTATATCCGTGATAAGCCAGAATATAATGTACGAGGTGTGTTGAAAAGAATACAGAAAAAAATAACCAAAAATTCGACGTAATTTCCCTTATTTTTTCGAGTTTTTGTTTATACCAAAAATGATGGTGAAACTTGCCCTTTTTAGCACTTTTTTATATCCGTGATAAGCCAGAATATAATGTACGAGGTGTGTTGAAAAGAATACATAAAAAAATAACCAAAAATTCGACGTAATTTCCCTTATTTTTTCGAGTTTTTGTTTATACCAAAAATGATGGTGAAACTTGCCCTTTTTAGCACTTTTTTATATCCGTGATAAGCCAGAATATAATGTACGAGGTGTGTTGAAAAGAATACAGAAAAAAATAACCAAAAATTCGACGTAATTTCCCTTATTTTTTCGAGTTTTTGTTTATACCAAAAATGATGGTGAAACTTGCCCTTTTTAGCACTTTTTTATATCAGTGATAAGCCAGAATATAATGTACGAGGTGTGTTGAAAAGAATACAGAAAGAAATAACCAAAAATTCGACGTAATTTCCCTTATTTTTTCGAGTTTTTGTTTATACCAAAAATGATGGTGAAACTTGCCCTTTTTAGCACTTTTTTATATCAGTGATAAGCCAGAATATAATGTACGAGGTGTGTTGAAAAGAATACAGAAAAAAATAACCAAAAATTCGACGTAATTTCCCTTATTTTTTCGAGTTTTTGTTTATACCAAAAATGATGGTGAAACTTGCCCTTTTTAGCACTTTTTTATATCCGTGATAAGCCAGAATATAATGTACGAGGTGTGTTGAAAAGAATACAGAAAAAAATAACCAAAAATTCGACGTAATTTCCCTTATTTTTTCGAGTTTTTGTTTATACCAAAAATGATGGTGAAACTTGCCCTTTTTAGCACTTTTTTATATCAGTGATAAGCCAGAATATAATGTACGAGGTGTGTTGAAAAGAATACAGAAAAAAATAACCAAAAATTCGACGTAATTTCCCTTATTTTTTCGAGTTTTTGTTTATACCAAAAATGATGGTGAAACTTGCCCTTTTTAGCACTTTTTTATATCAGTGATAAGCCAGAATATAATGTACGAGGTGTGTTGAAAAGAATACAGAAAAAAATAACCAAAAATTCGACGTAATTTCCCTTATTTTTTCGAGTTTTTGTTTATACCAAAAATGGTGGTGAAACTTGCCCTTTTTAGCACTTTTTTATATCAGTGATAAGCCAGAATATAATGTACGAGGTGTGTTGAAAAGAATACAGAAAAAAATAACCAAAAATTCGACGTAATTTCCCTTATTTTTTCGAGTTTTTGTCCATAACACCTCGTATATTGTACAAAAGAAAAATAAAAGATGAGAAAACAAAAAAATTTTTATCTCCCAAGTTTTCCTAACCTATTTTCACATGCGAAATTCGGTTAATTAGTTAAATCATCGTCAAAATGAGGATCGCGGTTATCACAACGTTTTTTCTCGTACAAAAACCCTCAATGCCGATTTTTTTTTGTCGCAAACTGCGTTTATTAACGATTCCTCTAATTATATTGTATCAAAAAAAAAAACATTTGGAATGAGAAAAGGTGAGAAAAGAAAATATCAAAATCGAATTTATGCCTCGTTAAAATTTTATAAGTCACGAATAATGATCGGAATTTTATTTAAAGTGCTAAGTGTCGAGGAGAAGTGTTTAGCATTATAATTCAAAAGTAACGACCGAAGTTTATTAAACTAACGTTTTCGAAACACAAGAAACGAGGCCGTTCGAATATAAAAAAGAAGATTAAAGTGTGGTTAACGTTGTAAAAATGCTTTTAGACAAAGTTCTATACAAAACTCACTTCTTGAACTGAATTTTTGAGGTTAGGGAACGCGGAAAAGTCGTTGGGTCTAGATATGGGGATCTGGAAATAGGAAACAGTCGAGGGGGTGGATTGCGAAGGGCAAATCTGTTCCTAACTGACCTATACTTGACCCATAAACCTTCTCAACGTCCTAAATGAATCCTCGTCGATATACCTGACTTGGGACGAACAAATTACCTTCTACCTGCGCTGAGACCCAGACGAGGACGAGGTCTCAGCGAAACTACGCCGTTTCCAGGGATTCAGCTTCAGTTTTTGAGTATCTTCTACGGCCGGTACTAGTAGTTCGATGTATAGGTATTGAGAAGACTGGATTTGTTGATTCTGCCGGTGCGGATCGTCCGATTCTTGTCTAATTTGATCCACCATCAAGCCTCAAGTCTCTGGAAAGACAGTTCTATCAATAAGCATCCGTTTGAGGCTTCTCTGCCTTGCAGCTGGTTGAGATGTTGAGAAAACCGGATTTTTTTATTAGTTTTTGGTAATCGATGTTTCGCACTTGATTTCGCCGGTGCGGATCGTCCGATTCTAGTCTAATTTGATCCACCATCAAGCCTCAAGTCTCTGGAAAGACAGTTCTATCAATAAGCATCCGTTTGAGGCTTCTCTGCCTTGCAGCTGGTTGAGATGTTGAGAAAACCGAATTTTTTTATTAGTTTTTGGTAATCGATGTTTCGCACTTGATTTCGCCGGTGCGGATCGTCCGATTCTAGTCTAATTTGATCCACCATCAAGCCTCAAGTCTCTGGAAAGACAGTTCTATCAATAAGCATCCGTTTGAGGCTTCTCTGCCTTGCAGCTGGTTGAGATGTTGAGAAAACCGAATTTTTTTATTAGTTTTTGGTAATCGATGTTTCGCACTTGATTTCGCCGGTGCGGATAGTCCGATTCTAGTCTAATTTGATCCACCATCAAGCCTCAAGTTTCTGGAAAGACAGTTCTATCAATAAGCATCCGTTTGAGGCTTCTCTGCCTTGCAGCTGGTTGAGATGTTGAGAAAACCGAATTTTTTTATTAGTTTTTGGTAATCGATGTTTCGCACTTGATTCCGCCGGTGCGGATAGTCCGATTCTAGTCTAATTTGATCCACCATCAAGCCTCAAGTCTCTGGAAAGACAGTTCTATCAATAAGCATCCGTTTGAGGCTTCTCTGCCTTGCAGCTGGTTGAGATGTTGAGAAAACCGGATTTTTTTATTAGTTTTTGGTAATCGATGTTTCGCACTTGATTTCGCCGGTGCGGATCGTCCGATTCTAGTCTAATTTGATCCACCATCAAGCCTCAAGTCTCTGGAAAGACAGTTCTATCAATAAGCATCCGTTTGAGGCTTCTCTGCCTTGCAGCTGGTTGAGATGTTGAGAAAACCGAATTTTTTTATTAGTTTTTGGTAATCGATGTTTCGCACTTGATTTCGCCGGTGCGGATCGTCCGATTCTAGTCTAATTTGATCCACCATCAAGCCTCAAGTCTCTGGAAAGACAGTTCTATCAATAAGCATCCGTTTGAGGCTTCTCTGCCTTGCAGCTGGTTGAGATGTTGAGAAAACCGAATTTTTTTATTAGTTTTTGGTAATCGATGTTTCGCACTTGATTTCGCCGGTGCGGATAGTCCGATTCTAGTCTAATTTGATCCACCATCAAGCCTCAAGTTTCTGGAAAGACAGTTCTATCAATAAGCATCCGTTTGAGGCTTCTCTGCCTTGCAGCTGGTTGAGATGTTGAGAAAACCGAATTTTTTTATTAGTTTTTGGTAATCGATGTTTCGCACTTGATTCCGCCGGTGCGGATAGTCCGATTCTAGTCTAATTTGATCCACCATCAAGCCTCAAGTCTCTGGAAAGACAGTTCTATCAATAAGCATCCGTTTGAGGCTTCTCTGCCTTGCAGCTGGTTGAGATGTTGAGAAAACCGAATTTTTTTATTAGTTTTTGGTAATCGATGTTTCGCACTTGATTTCGCCGGTGCGGATCGTCCGATTCTAGTCTAATTTGATCCACTATCAAGCCTCAAGTCTCTGGAAAGACAGTTCTATCAATAAGCATCCGTTTGAGGCTTCTCTGCCTTGCAGCTGGTTGAGATGTTGAGAAAACCGAATTTTTTTATTAGTTTTTGGTAATCGATGTTTCGCACTTGATTTCGCCGGTGCGGATCGTCCGATTCTAGTCTAATTTGATCCACCATCAAGCCTCAAGTCTCTGGAAAGACAGTTCTATCAATAAGCATCCGTTTGAGGCTTCTCTGCCTTGCAGCTGGTTGAGATGTTGAGAAAACCGGATTTTTTTATTAGTTTTTGGTAATCGATGTTTCGCACTTGATTTCGCCGGTGCGGATAGTCCGGTTCTAGTCTAATTTGATCCACCATCAAGCCTCAAGTCTCTGGAAAGATCGCCACGACCAGGACTCAAGCATGGCAAATCGATGTTTCCACGTCAAGGCTTCTTCCGTTGTCAATAGTGTTTGTTAGTTAAAACCCAGTCTCAATTTGGGAATTGGCAACGTCGCTGCTTTGCGATAAATAATTTTCCATGGGAATTTGAGCGACTATTAGAGACATCTGTGTTTCGGATATTAATTAACCAATTTGTCTGACGAATTTGAACGACGCCATCGGGGAATTTAACAACCCAGCGGTTTCATTATTTAACTTTGAAACATCGCGTCTCGATACATCATTTTAAACGATCTTGAATGGGGGGTTTCCCCAACCCCAATTCCAAACACATTTTTGGAAATTTTTCCCGTCGTTTCCGTGTCATTTGTTACACTTTCATCGACATGAATTATTCGCGAAAGCGTCCGTCAATTCGAGGCATGTTTACGTAAATCGTCGATTGTTTTAACGCCTCATAATTTTGTATAAATTAGCGGCGACGGGAAAACTTGTTTTTCCTTCATAATTTCCATTAAAATTAGAATATTCCATCAGTTATACAGTTATTTCGGTAAATATCGAGCTAAAAACAACTTACGACGAGTTTAACACCATACAACGAAGTTTCTGGTCGTTAAAATCACATTTTTTACATTGGACAAACATCTCGTCACTTACAATAAAGATTAACGAATCACCATAAAGTGGAAATCGTACAACGAATCGTGGAGTAGCGAAAAAATGTTTAAATCGACGCAACTGACAATTATACCGTAAAATCGCTCTACAGTTCTCGTCGAAACGACGTTTCAACTAATTTCGTTAATTAACCGTACGGGGTAGATCCGAAATCAGAAAATTAGTTTTGGAATTCTCGATTTCCGTCCGAAGTTCGATCCTATCTTCGGGTTACGATTAATTTCCTTTGCGGTGTCGTTCTGATTTGGAAAACGTTAAAATCATCGATGGTCGGAACAGATAATGGTCAAAGGAATTGATAAGGAATTAATAAGATTCGATCGGAAGAGGTATTATACGAAAATAATCCAATAAGTACCCGGATAAATCAACAAAACACAAAAATGTCTTTTTTTTTGGAAAATTTTCGATATCAGAACCATTTTTTTCAAATTTAGGAACAAAAATAATCCGGGGGGGCTAAATCTGGCGAATAGGAAGCTATTTAAACACTACTACTTAATAAACTAACAAGACGTTTTGTAAAGTAAAGAAACTGTCTAATTTCTTGTTGTATTTATTATTAGATAACGAAAATAGTTGAAATCGAGGTGTTTGTGGGTAGGTCAAGGCTCAAATTTCGAACGGAAGGTTCCAAAAATTAATTTTTATATCGTATCAAAGTTCATAGTTACATTGCGGACGTTCAAAGGGCCGTAGGCTTTCAGATACGCCCTTTACGTCGAAATTAATCGCTATAAGGGTTAAAATTCAATAAAGATCGATTCGAAAATATATTAAATATAATTTGAGCGAAGTTTTCAAGCTATAAATCATTTTAGCGACGCAAAAACCGATGAGCCGTTCCTAAGAAGTACTATAAATAAACCGCCTGCTACAAAGGAATTATACATCGAACGGGTTCCGCGCCATTTGTAAAAAATGTAAAAGGCGCCGCGCGAATTCGCCGAATTATTAAAATTTCATAGTAGTTGGCCAGGGCCGGCGGAGGGAACCATTTTGCGAATTTGTTCGTAACTTATTCCGACTTCCTGTGTTTATATATAATGAAATTATTGCGTTGAGCTTTTTTATCAACATAAAAAGGGTTATTGTCAATTTCGACGTTTGATTCGAGCTCTAAAAACCGAGTGGAGCGACAGTGGAGGTCGCCCGGTCAATTTATTGCTATTAATGAGAAAAAACGAAAAAGTTCGTTTTCTTATTAAGAGTTCCTACATTAATTGGACGTATCACAAAGGAAAATGTACAGAAATATCAACAAAGGGCAGGTAATGGAAGATCGGTTCATTTTTCAGCTCGTTAAGTTTATCTGTAGCCAGCAATAACTAATTTGAACAAGTATTAAAGGTTTCTTTTACAATATTACGTCTTATATATTCATAAAATGATGGTATTTAGTTTTTGTTTTATATATTTTACTCGTAAAGCAATTTATCGTATTTAGTCTGGTCCTTCGAGCCGGGTAAAAGCCCCACAGTGTAATTCTGGGTTATTAGGATGACTACGATTCCAAAAAATCTCTCTACGACCAAAACGACGAATAAAGAAGAGAAAAATTCCACTAAATTCGATAATTTCCTCAATAATTAGGCTAGGAAGGCACTGTAGCCTGTAATAACTAATTTTAACAAGTATTAAAGGTTTTTTTTTACAATATTACGTCTTATATATTCATAAAATGATGGTATTTAGTTTTTGCTTCATATATTTTACTCGTAAAGCAATTTATCGTATTTAGTCTGGTCCTTCGAGCCGGGTAAAAGCCCCACAGTGTAATTCTGGGTTATTAGGATGACTACGATTCCAAAAAATCTCTCTACGACCAAAACGACGAATAAAGAAGAGAAAAATCCCACTAAATTCGATAATTTCCTCAATAATTAGGCTAGAAAGGCACTGTAGCCTTTAATAATTAAATTTAACAAGTATTAAAGGTTTTTTTTACAATATTACGTCTTATATATTCATAAAATGATGGTATTTAGTTTTTGCTTCATATATTTTACTCGTAAAGCAATTTATCGTATTTAGTCTGGTCCTTCGAGCCGGGTAAAAGCCCCACAGTGTAATTCTGGGTTATTAGGATGACTACGATTCCAAAAAATCTCTCTACGACCAAAACGACGAATAAAGAAGAGAAAAATTCCACTAAATTCGATAATTTCCTCAATAATTAGGCTAGAAAGGCACTGTAGCCTTTAATAATTAAATTTAACAAGTATTAAACGTTTTTTTTTACAATATTACGTCTTATATATTCATAAAATGATGGTATTTAGTTTTTGTTTTATATATTTTACTCGTAAAGCAATTTATCGTATTTAGTCTGGTCCTTCGAGCCGGGTAAAAGCCCCACAGTGTAATTCTGGGTTATTAGGATGACTACGATTCCAAAAAATCTTTCTACGACCAAAAGGACGAATAAAGAAGAGAAAAATTCCACTAAATTCGATAATTTCCTCAATAATTAGGCTAGGAAGGCACTGTAGCCTGTAATAACTAATTTTAACAAGTATTAAAGGTTTTTTTTACAATATTACGTCTTATATATTCATAAAATGATGGTATTTAGTTTTTGCTTCATATATTTTACTCGTAAAGCAATTTATCGTATTTAGTCTGGTCCTTCGAGCCGGGTAAAAGCCCCACAGTGTAATTCTGGGTTATTAGGATGACTACGATTCCAAAAAATCTCTCTACGACCAAAACGACGAATAAAGAAGAGAAAAATCCCACTAAATTCGATAATTTCCTCAATAATTAGGCTAGAAAGGCACTGTAGCCTTTAATAATTAAATTTAACAAGTATTAAAGGTTTTTTTTACAATATTACGTCTTATATATTCATAAAATGGTGGTATTTAGTTTTTGTTTCAAATATTTTACTCGTAAAGCAATTTATCGTATTTAGTCTGGTCCTTCGAGCCGGGTAAAAGCCCCACAGTGTAATTCTGGGTTATTAGGATGATTATGATTCCAAAAAATCTTTCTACGACCAAAAGGACGAATAAAGAAGAGAAAAATCCCACTAAATTCGATAATTTCCTCAATAATTAGGCTAGAAAGGCACTGTAGCCTTTAATAATTAAATTTAACAAGTATTAAAGGTTTTTTTTACAATATTACGTCTTATATATTCATAAAATGATGGTATTTAGTTTTTGTTTTATATATTTTACTCGTAAAGCAATTTATCGCATTTAGTCTGGTCCTTCGAGCCGGGTAAAAGCCCCACAGTGTAATTCTGGGTTATTAGGATGATTATGATTCCAAAAAATCTTTCTACGACCAAAAGGACGAATAAAAAAGAGAAAAATCCCACTAAATTCGCACAAAATCGCCCCCTTCCTACAATTTTGGTTTGAATTTCGAGATTCTCAAAGCTCTCAAATCTTTTCTAAACAAAAAAAACTCAGAATGGATGCAAATATTCCCTTATCGTTATAATTAGAATCAAATTTAATAAAAAACAGTCAAAATATCGAAAGTACCGATCCCTTTAAGGTACGTTGGCACGACAGGCGTCAATAACGAAGCTAAATGATAATTTTAATACAGTTCGGACCTGAAATTCTGTTTGTACTTCCACCGAAACGGTTGTACAACCTCTGTCGATCGATATTCCATTCCTTAAAACATTTTTTTGAAGGTCTAAAAGGGTCAGATCTGGAAAATACGATTTCGGTATTCAATCCGTCCGATAATATTGTCGAATCACCCTGTATCTTAACTTTCATCAATCAAAGTACGCCGTTTACCTCGAGGCAAATTTTATATATAAAAAAAGCACGTTCTGAAGGAAATATCAAAGTTATAATTAAAACAAGTTTGAAAAAAAAACGAAAAGTTTTATTATTCCCGGTAAATATCAGATAAAAATCATTATTCGACTTGGTTTTTGCGATTACAGACCTGTAAAAATTCCAGTCGGTCGTTTGAAACGTTTTTTATAGTATAACACTCCAGAATGATCGAGAAAAACATATAAAGTCCATTTATATATCGGAAAAACGTATTAGAACTACCCCAGCTTTATAAACTAAATTAATAAATACAAATCCAACATATTATTATCATTTTATACGGATTTTCGAACGTTGTTATTTGGCAACATCGCTAGAATTAACCAGACTTGTTTTTATTAGCGTCATTGACGTACGTCGTAAATGTATAGTGGGGGTATGTCTTTACTTGATTCCGCTTCTATTTCGACGTGACGTTTCTAAAGGGCAGTTTACACCGTTTAAATTAAATCAAACTAAACGTATTTAACCGGTTATGCGTTCACATATTAATATAAAGCATTTCAGTTAGTTTAAATTGGATATAATAATAAATAAACCGATTCTCGGATAAAAAATTAGTTCTAGTTAAAGAATTACCAAAATGTTTCCTATACGAATCGAAATAGGAAATACGACAAGTTTTGACATATGGCAACGTCGATGCGAATACGTCGAATCTGACATTGACTTGAAACATTAGTTCAAATAAATATTTATTATAATTTAACAACAAAGTATGTTATATAATCTTCTTTCCCGAATTCTTCTTTTATTTCTGCGCGATATTAAAGTGTAACAAGATTCCTTCACTAGCTGGAGCGAACCAGTCAATTCTAATAGAGATCGATGGTCCTTAGTGTAAAGAAAAAAATAAAAACAATCAGAATACGATTGACAGTGACATTCATATCCTTCAGATGTTTCCATTGGGAAGTTGACGTTTCGAAACATCGATGATATAAAAAAAATAATTCTCGATCGCAATATACGGGGGTTGTCTAAAAGTTTCCTTTACTTTCTTTGCATTATCCAGACTTGTTTTTATTAGCGTCATTGACGTACGTCGTAAATGTATAGTGGGGGTATGTCTTTACTTGATTCCGCTTCTATTTCGACGTGACGTTTCTAAAGGGCAGTTTACACCGTTTAAATTAAATCAAACTAAACGTATTTAACCGGTTGTGCGTTCACATATTAAAATAAAGCATTTCAGTTGGTTTAAAATGGATATAATAATAAATAAACCGATTCTCGGATAAAAAATTAGTTCTAGTTGAATAATTACCAAAAATGAGACGTGAAAAAAATATGAAATGTTAAAAAAGAAGAACCACTAGCAACGTGAGGAAACAGGTTAGGTAAAATTTGTAAAAAAAGAAGAAAAAGTCGTGAGTCGAACTGAAAAATTAAGCGCAAGATGGCAATTTTGTTTATTATTGTGGGATCGTGGTAATCAAACACCAAAAAGTACGTTTGTTGGGAATTTCGATTTATTACTTCGAAATAAGCGCGTTTAGAATTCTTTCGACGAACTTGAAGTAAAATTTTATTAAAAAACAAATTTACTATACAAGAATTCGAATCATTCCACCTTTTTCCTTCCTGGTTTATTAAATTTTTGATCTAACAACGCGATATTCCGTCCGCTGTACACTGTGTCAGTCGGCGTTCGGCCAGTCAAAATTTATTATTGTAGACGTAGAAAAATCGTAGTATTCAACACGCTGTAATTATTGTTGTATTGTTTCAGGCATCTGAGGAATATTCGTCATGAGGACATGACGCTCCGATATGATGACGAAAAATCTGGTCCGGATCATGTGGATAGTGCACGTGTTAGCTTTAGGTGAGTTCGTGCGGCATTCGGCAACACTGTATTTCCATATCGAATAAATTTGTCGTGTCCAAACGTTGTCGTGCACGTGATACATTGTCGCTGACAGATTGTTTGATGAGTATTCGCTTGGAAAATGGACGATTTAAATGGAAAAATGAATTCCTCGAGAAAATTTCGTTGCGTAAAGTTATCAACGTCAATTGAGATTCTTTAAAAACGATATTTGATTGAAACGCGCGGTTAAAACAAAAGATTCCGACGGGCGAATGATTGTGCGCATTTTTCGTATTGTAAAGTATCGAGCCCTCGACTAATTCTGTACGTGGAAGGTTATATATAAGTGACGCGACTCAATAAGGGCCTAATAAACAGTTATAGACGTAAATTCGAAGATTAAACCGTGTAATTTTTCATTTGTCGGTTATTTTCCTTTCTCTGTGATTTCAGTCGGAAGTTTTTTCGTCCGAAATCCAATACCGACCAGACGCAACGATATAAATTAGTCGAGAGTTGGTTAAGTGAAGTAAACAACTCCGAAACTTCCGACAGTTACTTTTCAATTAAAAATCCGACGTTTGCACAACTTATTTTCCACGAATTTCCTTGCAAATTACGAAAAGTCGTTCTCGAATAAATTTCGAAACGATACTTGAATCTAGTCGATCTCTATCTGGACGTAAGTACCTGTCCTGACCTAGAGATGGCGGTAGTTTCATCACGCTTTCCTTTGTTGGGTTGTTATACCGCCCCGATAAGACGCAGTAACGTCGAAACTGCATTTTATTAAAAAAATATGAATTAATCCTTAGTTTTTAATGTATCGCGTTTAGTACGAGACTCTAAAAACCATTTTGACAACATCAAAACGGACTTCTGAATAATTAATGCCCCCCAAAGTTTGTCCCTAACCTCAATTACGCCCTGAAACGTAATGGTTTCGCAATTAGTCATAATTGTACTCTCATAGTTGGGATCATTTTATGGTCGTTCCACGTTCGGAGATAATAACGAAAATTTAAATGGAAAATTCACGCCGTAATTTAATTCGAGTAAAATCAATGAAATCTGTTTGGAAATGTTTGCAATACGAATCGAAATAGGAAATACGACAAGTTTTGACATATGGCAACGTCGATGCGAATACGCCGAATCTGACATTGACATTGATTATATTATTATTATTATTTACCAACAAGCATGTTATATAATCTTCTTTCCCGAATTCTTCTTTTATTTCTGCGCGATATTAAAGTGTAACAAGATTCCTTCACATAGCTGGAGCGAACCAGTCAATTCTAATAGAGATCGATGGTCCTTAGTGTAAAGAAACAAATAAAAACAATCAGAATACGATTGACAGTGACATTCATATCCTTCAGAGGTTTCCATTGGGAAGTTGACGTTTCGAAATAAAAAAAATAATTCTAAATCGCGATATACGGGGGATGTTTCATAAGTTTTTTTTACTTTATTTGCAATCGTTTTAATAGTAAAAGTTGACGTTTCGAAATATCGAAGATATAAAAAAATAATTCTCGATGGCAATATACGGGGGGTGTCTCATAAGTTTTTTTTACTTTCTTTGGAATCGTTTTAATAGTAAAAGTTGACGTTTCGAAATATCGATGATATAAAAAAAATAATTCTAAATCGCGATATACGGGGGGTGTCTCATAAGTTTTTTTTACTTTCTTTGGAATCGTTTTAATAGTAAAAGTTGACGTTTCGAAATATCGATGATATAAAAAAAATAATTCTAAATCGCGATATACGGGGGGTGTCTCATAAGTTTTTTTTACTTTCTTTGCAATCGTTTTAATAGTAAAAGTTGACGTTTCGAAATATCGATGATATAAAAAAAATAATTCTAAATCGCGATATACGGGGGGTGTCTCATAAGTTTTTTTTACTTTCTTTGCAATCGTTTTAATAGTAAAAGTTGACGTTTCGAAATATCGATGATATAAAAAAAATAATTCTAAATCGCGATATACGGGGGGTGTCTAATAAGTTTTTTTTACTTTCTTTGCAATCGTTTTAATAGTAAAAGTTGACGTTTCGAAATATCGATGATATAAAAAAAATAATTCTAAATCGCGATATACGGGGGGTGTCTCATAAGTTTCCTTTATTTTCTTTGCAATCGTTTTAATAGTAAAAGTTGACGTTTCGAAATATCGAAGATATAAAAAAATAATTCTCGATGGCAATATACGGGGGGTGTCTCATAAGTTTTTTTTACTTTCTTTGCAATCGTTTTAATAGTAAAAGTTGACGTTTCGAAATATCGATGATATAAAAAAAATAATTCTAAATCGCGATATACGGGGGGTGTCTCATAAGTTTCCTTTATTTTCTTTGCAATCGTTTTAATAGTAAAAGTTGACGTTTCGAAATATCGAAGATATAAAAAAATAATTCTCGATGGCAATATACGGGGGGTGTCTCATAAGTTTTTTTTACTTTCTTTGCAATCGTTTTAATAGTAAAAGTTGACGTTTCGAAATATCGAAGATATAAAAAAATAATTCTCGATGGCAATATACGGGGGGTGTCTCATAAGTTTTTTTTACTTTCTTTGCAATCGTTTTAATAGTAAAAGTTGACGTTTCGAAATATCGAAGATATAAAAAAAATAATTCTAAATCGCGATATACGGGGGATGTCTCATAAGTTTCCTTTATTTTCTTTGCAATCGTTTTAATAGTAAAAGTTGACGTTTCGAAATATCGAAGATATAAAAAAATAATTCTCGATGGCAATATACGGGGGGTGTCTCATAAGTTTTTTTTACTTTCTTTGCAATCGTTTTAATAGTAAAAGTTGACGTTTCGAAATATCGAAGATATAAAAAAATAATTCTCGATGGCAATATACGGGGGGTGTCTCATAAGTTTTTTTTACTTTCTTTGCAATCGTTTTAATAGTAAAAGTTGACGTTTCGAAATATCGATGATATAAAAAAAATAATTCTAAATCGCGATATACGGGGGGTGTCTCATAAGTTTCCTTTATTTTCTTTGCAATCGTTTTAATAGTAAAAGTTGACGTTTCGAAATATCGAAGATATAAAAAAATAATTCTCGATGGCAATATACGGGGGGTGTCTCATAAGTTTTTTTTACTTTCTTTGCAATCGTTTTAATAGTAAAAGTTGACGTTTCGAAATATCGATGATATAAAAAAAATAATTCTAAATCGCGATATACGGGGGGTGTCTCATAAGTTTCCTTTATTTTCTTTGCAATCGTTTTAATAGTAAAAGTTGACGTTTCGAAATATCGAAGATATAAAAAAATAATTCTCGATGGCAATATACGGGGGGTGTCTCATAAGTTTTTTTTACTTTCTTTGCAATAGTTTTAATAGTAAAAGTTGACGTTTCGAAATATCGAAGATATAAAAAAATAATTCTCGATGGCAATATACGGGGGGTGTCTCATAAGTTTTTTTTACTTTCTTTGCAATCGTTTTAATAGTAAAAGTTGACGTTTCGAAATATCGAAGATATAAAAAAAATAATTCTAAATCGCGATATACGGGGGATGTTTCATAAGTTTCTAATTCTACAAGGCGTAAACTTCCTTTATTTTATCTGTAATCGTTTTAATAGTAAAAATTCGAAGCTTGACGATCATTCGTGATTAAAATATCGATTATCCGTGATTAAAAACTTAGTTTGAGTGATAATCGCATTTCTAAAAGTCGAAACGTACGTTTAAACTCGTTGTGGTATCGAAAACTTTTCGTAAAAACCTCGTATTTCAATTGTTACAGGGTGTTCGGGTAATCCAGACGCCAAAAGACTCTACGATGACCTACTTTCGAATTACAACAAATTGGTACGACCGGTCATCAATGTCACCGATGCCCTTACGGTCAAAATCAAACTCAAATTATCCCAACTCATCGATGTTGTAAGTAAATTTTTATTTTATTTATAACTACCACGATTACTACGAGAATTTTTGAGGTTAGGTTATTAATTTTCGAGATTTGGCAACACTGATGTGGAAGTCACGCGGTTAGAGTATTGAGAAACGTTCGGCAACACTGGTGTGTTCAATTTGAGTTTTAAAAAACGTAAATTTCCCCAATTTTTTTTGGAAAAAAATTGATATCGGATTCGAATTAATGGTTTTTGGAAACTTGAGTGATATTTATGTCATACGAGGGTCGATACATAAGATGTGGCAACACTGTTTCGTTATCGCACGTCCAAAATCGGCTTTATTTGTGACTACCACGATTACTACGAGAATTTTTGAGGTTAGGTTATTAATTTTCGAGATTTGGCAACACTGATGCGGAAGTCACGCGGTTAGAGTATTGAGAAACGTTCGGCGACACTGATATGTTCAATTTGAGTATTAAAAAACGTAAATTTCCCTAATTTTTTGGGAAAAAATTGATATCGGATTCGAATTAATGGTTTTTGGAAACTTGAGTGATATTTATGTCATACGAGGGTCGATACATAAGATATGGCAACACTGTTTCGTTATCGCACGTCCAAAATCGGCTTTATTTGTGACTACCACGATTACTACGAGAATTTTTGAAGGTTAGGTTATTAATTTTCGAGATTTGGCAACACTGATGCGGAAGTCACGCGGTTAGAGTATTGAGAAACGTTCGGCAACACTGATATGTTCAATTTGAGTTTTAAAAAACGTAAATTTCCCTAATTTTTTGGAAAAAAATTGATATCGGATTCGAATTAATGGTTTTTGGAAACTTGAGTGATATTTATGTCATACGAGGGTCGATACATAAGATATGGCAACACTGTTTCGTTATCGCACGTCCAAAATCGGCTTTATTTGTGACTACCACGATTATTACGAGAATTTTTGAGGTTAGGTTATTAATTTTCGAGATTTGGCAACACTGATGCGGAAGTCACGCGGTTAGAGTATTGAGAAACGTTCGGCAACACTGGTGTGTTCAATTTGAGTTTTAAAAAACGTAAATTTCCCCAATTTTTTTTGGAAAAAAATTGATATCGGATTCGAATTAATGGTTTTTGGAAACTTGAGTGATATTTATGTCATACGAGGGTCGATACATAAGATATGGCAACACTGTTTCGTTATCGCACGTCCAAAATCGGCTTTATTTGTGACTACCACGATTATTACGAGAATTTTTGAGGTTAGGTTATTAATTTTCGAGATTTGGCAACACTGATGCGGAAGTCACGCGGTTAGAGTATTGAGAAACGTTCGGCGACACTGGTGTGTTCAATTTGAGTTTTAAAAAACGTAAATTTCCCTAATTTTTTGGAAAAAAATTGATATCGGATTCGAATTAATGGTTTTTGGAAACTTGAGTGATATTTATGTCATACGAGGGTCGATACATAAGATATGGCAACACTGTTTCGTTATCGCACGTCCAAAATCGGCTTTATTTGTGACTACCACGATTATTACGAGAATTTTTGAGGTTAGGTTATTAATTTTCGAGATTTGGCAACACTGATGTGGAAGTCACGCGGTTAGAGTATTGAGAAACGTTCGGCAACACTGGTGTGTTCAATTTGAGTTTTAAAAAACGTAAATTTCCCCAATTTTTTTTGGAAAAAAATTGATATCGGATTCGAATTAATGGTTTTTGGAAACTTGAGTGATATTTATGTCATACGAGGGTCGATACATAAGATATGGCAACACTGTTTCGTTATCGCACGTCCAAAATCGGCTTTATTTGTGACTACCACGATTATTACGAGAATTTTTGAGGTTAGGTTATTAATTTTCGAGATTTGGCAACACTGATGTGGAAGTCACGCGGTTAGAGTATTGAGAAACGTTCGGCGACACTGATATGTTCAATTTGAGTTTTAAAAAACGTAAATTTCCCTAATTTTTTGGAAAAAAATTGATATCGGATTCGAATTAATGGTTTTTGGAAACTTGAGTGATATTTATGTCATACGAGGGTCGATACATAAGATATGGCAACACTGTTTCGTTATCGCACGTCCAAAATCGGCTTAATTTGTGACTACCACGATTATTACGAGAATTTTTGAGGTTAGGTTATTAATTTTCGAGATTTGGCAACACTGATGCGGAAGTCACGCGGTTAGAGTATTGAGAAACGTTCGGCGACACTGATATGTTCAATTTGAGTATTAAAAAACGTAAATTTCCGTCAGAGCGTCGCGTTATTTACAAATTTACTCATTTTGTTTCAGAATCTCAAGAATCAAATCATGACAACGAATTTGTGGGTCGAACAGGTAGTTAAGTTCATAGTTTTAATTAGGAAACGTAATAAATCGGTTCGTTGTGCCGTTTTTTCATATATTGCATGTGACGTAAATTATTTTTTGCGATATAAAACACTCCGAACTATCGTAGCATCAATTGAGATTGAAAAGGCTTTTGACAAGATTGAATACAGCGAAAAAAAAGTTTATTGTTTATTTTCCTAACAATTTGCCGTAAAAACTTTTCGTAATATAAATAATAGGTTATGTTTCCGCGATTAATGCATGTTATCTTCTTCTTTTTTTCGATTTTTGTTCGATTTATCGTTTTCGAATAGTAAATATATTCGGATTAACAAATTTCGACAGGCATGGTATGATTATAAACTCAAATGGGACCCAAAAGATTATGGTGGCGTTGAAATGCTCCACGTTCCATCTGATCACATATGGAGACCGGACATTGTCCTTTACAACAAGTAAGTTTTACATAAAATTGAAAAAAATATCGTTCAAGTGTTTAATGTTATAAACCAATTGTGTTTTATATATTTTTTCCAAAAACGAACAGTGGTTCTCAAAATTAGAGCGATTTCAAGTGAAAAACTATCAAAATATTTGAGGAAATTCATAAATTATAAGTTTAACTGAAATTTTTGGTGGAATGAACGTGAAAAACGGCCTATTTTGAAAGAGCGTCTCTTCAGAATATAAATGGAATTTCTAATTTACATTTTGTTATAAACCAATCGTGTTTTATATATTTTTTCCAAAAACGAACAGTGGTTCTCAAAATTAGAGCGATTTCAAGTGAAAAACTATCAAAATATTTGAGGAAATTCATAAATTATAAGTTTAACTGAAATTTTTGGTGGAATGAACGTGAAAAACGGCCTATTTTGAAAGAGCGTCTCTTCAGAATATAAATGGAATTTCTAATTTACATTTTGTTATAAACCAATCGTGTTTTATATATTTTTTCCAAAAACGAACAGTGGTTCTCAAAATTAGAGCGATTTCAAGTGAAAAACTATCAAAATATTTGAGGAAATTCATAAATTATAAGTTTAACTGAAATTTTTGGTGGAATGAACGTGAAAAACGGCCTATTTTGAAAGAGCGTCTCTTCAGAATATAAATGGAATTTCTAATTTACATTTTGTTATAAACCAATCGTGTTTTATATATTTTTTCCAAAAACGAACAGTGGTTCTCAAAATTAGAGCGATTTCAAGTGAAAAACTATCAAAATATTTGAGGAAATTCATAAATTATAAGTTTAACTGAAATTTTTGGTGGAATGAACGTGAAAAACGGCCTATTTTTAAAGAGCGTCTCTTCAGAATATAAATGGAATTTCTAATTTACATTTTGTTATAAACCAATCGTGTTTTATATATTTTTTCCAAAAACGAACAGTGGTTCTCAAAATTAGAGCGATTTCAAGTGAAAAACTATCAAAATATTTGAAGAAATTCATAAATTATAAGTTTAACTAAAATTTTTGGTGGAATGAACATGAAAAACGGCCTATTTTTAAAGAGCGTCTCTACAAAATATAAATGGAATTTCTAATTTACATTTTGTTATAAACCAATCGTGTTTTATATATTTTTTCCAAAAACGAACAGTGGTTCTCAAAATTAGAGCGATTTCAAGTGAAAAACTATCAAAATATTTGAGGAAATTCATAAATTATAAGTTTAACTGAAATTTTTGGTGGAATGAACGTGAAAAACGGCCTATTTTTAAAGAGCGTCTCTTCAGAATATAAATGGAATTTCTAATTTACATTTTGTTATAAACCAATCGTGTTTTATATATTTTTTCCAAAAACGAACAGTGGTTCTCAAAATTAGAGCGATTTCAAGTGAAAAACTATCAAAATATTTGAGGAAATTCATAAATTATAAGTTTAACTGAAATTTTTGGTGGAATGAACGTGAAAAACGGCCTATTTTTAAAGAGCGTCTCTTCAGAATATAAATGGAATTTCTAATTTACATTTTGTTATAAACCAATCGTGTTTTATATATTTTTTCCAAAAACGAACAGTGGTTCTCAAAATTAGAGCGATTTCAAGTGAAAAACTATCAAAATATTTGAGGAAATTCATAAATTATAAGTTTAACTAAAATTTTTGGTGGAATGAACATGAAAAACGGCCTATTTTTAAAGAGCGTCTCTACAAAATATAAATGGAATTTCTAATTTACATTTTGTTATAAACCAATCGTGTTTTATATATTTTTTCCAAAAACGAACAGTGGTTCTCAAAATTAGAGCGATTTCAAGTGAAAAACTATCAAAATATTTGAGGAAATTCATAAATTATAAGTTTAACTGAAATTTTTGGTGGAATGAACGTGAAAAACGGCCTATTTTTAAAGAGCGTCTCTTCAGAATATAAATGGAATTTCTAATTTACATTTTGTTATAAACCAATCGTGTTTTATATATTTTTTCCAAAAACGAACAGTGGTTCTCAAAATTAGAGCGATTTCAAGTGAAAAACTATCAAAATATTTGAGGAAATTCATAAATTATAAGTTTAACTGAAATTTTTGGTGGAATGAACGTGAAAAACGGCCTATTTTTAAAGAGCGTCTCTTCAGAATATAAATGGAATTTCTAATTTACATTTTGTTATAAACCAATCGTGTTTTATATATTTTTTCCAAAAACGAACAGTGGTTCTCAAAATTAGAGCGATTTCAAGTGAAAAACTATCAAAATATTTGAGGAAATTCATAAATTATAAGTTTAACTGAAATTTTTGGTGGAATGAACGTGAAAAACGGCCTATTTTTAAAGAGCGTCTCTTCAGAATATAAATGGAATTTCTAATTTACATTTTGTTATAAACCAATCGTGTTTTATATATTTTTTCCAAAAACGAACAGTGGTTCTCAAAATTAGAGCGATTTCAAGTGAAAAACTATCAAAATATTTGAGGAAATTCATAAATTATAAGTTTAACTGAAATTTTTGGTGGAATGAACGTGAAAAACGGCCTATTTTTAAAGAGCGTCTCTTCAGAATATAAATGGAATTTCTAATTTACATTTTGTTATAAACCAATCGTGTTTTATATATTTTTTCCAAAAACGAACAGTGGTTCTCAAAATTAGAGCGATTTCAAGTGAAAAACTATCAAAATATTTGAGGAAATTCATAAATTATAAGTTTAACTGAAATTTTTGGTGGAATGAACGTGAAAAACGGCCTATTTTTAAAGAGCGTCTCTTCAGAATATAAATGGAATTTCTAATTTACATTTTGTTATAAACCAATCGTGTTTTATATATTTTTTCCAAAAACGAACAGTGGTTCTCAAAATTAGAGCGATTTCAAGTGAAAAACTATCAAAATATTTGAGGAAATTCATAAATTATAAGTTTAACTGAAATTTTTGGTGGAATGAACGTGAAAAACGGCCTATTTTTAAAGAGCGTCTCTTCAGAATATAAATGGAATTTCTAATTTACATTTTGTTATAAACCAATCGTGTTTTATATATTTTTTCCAAAAACGAACAGTGGTTCTCAAAATTAGAGCGATTTCAAGTGAAAAACTATCAAAATATTTGAAGAAATTCATAAATTATAAGTTTAACTAAAATTTTTGGTGGAATGAACATGAAAAACGGCCTATTTTTAAAGAGCGTCTCTACAAAATATAAATGGAATTTCTAATTTACATTTTGTTATAAACCAATCGTGTTTTATATATTTTTTCCAAAAACGAACAGTGGTTCTCAAAATTAGAGCGATTTCAAGTGAAAAACTATCAAAATATTTGAGGAAATTCATAAATTATAAGTTTAACTGAAATTTTTGGTGGAATGAACGTGAAAAACGGCCTATTTTTAAAGAGCGTCTCTTCAGAATATAAATGGAATTTCTAATTTACATTTTGTTATAAACCAATCGTGTTTTATATATTTTTTCCAAAAACGAACAGTGGTTCTCAAAATTAGAGCGATTTCAAGTGAAAAACTATCAAAATATTTGAGGAAATTCATAAATTATAAGTTTAACTGAAATTTTTGGTGGAATGAACGTGAAAAACGGCCTATTTTTAAAGAGCGTCTCTTCAGAATATAAATGGAATTTCTAATTTACATTTTGTTATAAACCAATCGTGTTTTATATATTTTTTCCAAAAACGAACAGTGGTTCTCAAAATTAGAGCGATTTCAAGTGAAAAACTATCAAAATATTTGAGGAAATTCATAAATTATAAGTTTAACTGAAATTTTTGGTGGAATGAACGTGAAAAACGGCCTATTTTGAAAGAGCGTCTCTTCAGAATATAAATGGAATTTCTAATTTACATTTTGTTATAAACCAATCGTGTTTTATATATTTTTTCCAAAAACGAACAGTGGTTCTCAAAATTAGAGCGATTTCAAGTGAAAAACTATCAAAATATTTGAGGAAATTCATAAATTATAAGTTTAACTGAAATTTTTGGTGGAATGAACGTGAAAAACGGCCTATTTTTAAAGAGCGTCTCTTCAGAATATAAATGGAATTTCTAATTTACATTTTGTTATAAACCAATCGTGTTTTATATATTTTTTCCAAAAACGAACAGTGGTTCTCAAAATTAGAGCGATTTCAAGTGAAAAACTATCAAAATATTTGAAGAAATTCATAAATTATAAGTTTAACTAAAATTTTTGGTGGAATGAACATGAAAAACGGCCTATTTTTAAAGAGCGTCTCTACAAAATATAAATGGAATTTCTAATTTACATTTTGTTATAAACCAATCGTGTTTTATATATTTTTTCCAAAAACGAACAGTGGTTCTCAAAATTAGAGCGATTTCAAGTGAAAAACTATCAAAATATTTGAGGAAATTCATAAATTATAAGTTTAACTGAAATTTTTGGTGGAATGAACGTGAAAAACGGCCTATTTTTAAAGAGCGTCTCTTCAGAATATAAATGGAATTTCTAATTTACATTTTGTTATAAACCAATCGTGTTTTATATATTTTTTCCAAAAACGAACAGTGGTTCTCAAAATTAGAGCGATTTCAAGTGAAAAACTATCAAAATATTTGAGGAAATTCATAAATTATAAGTTTAACTGAAATTTTTGGTGGAATGAACGTGAAAAACGGCCTATTTTTAAAGAGCGTCTCTTCAGAATATAAATGGAATTTCTAATTTACATTTTGTTATAAACCAATCGTGTTTTATATATTTTTTCCAAAAACGAACAGTGGTTCTCAAAATTAGAGCGATTTCAAGTGAAAAACTATCAAAATATTTGAGGAAATTCATAAATTATAAGTTTAACTGAAATTTTTGGTGGAATGAACGTGAAAAACGGCCTATTTTTAAAGAGCGTCTCTTCAGAATATAAATGGAATTTCTAATTTACATTTTGTTATAAACCAATCGTGTTTTATATATTTTTTCCAAAAACGAACAGTGGTTCTCAAAATTAGAGCGATTTCAAGTGAAAAACTATCAAAATATTTGAGGAAATTCATAAATTATAAGTTTAACTGAAATTTTTGGTGGAATGAACGTGAAAAACGGCCTATTTTTAAAGAGCGTCTCTTCAGAATATAAATGGAATTTCTAATTTACATTTTGTTATAAACCAATCGTGTTTTATATATTTTTTCCAAAAACGAACAGTGGTTCTCAAAATTAGAGCGATTTCAAGTGAAAAACTATCAAAATATTTGAGGAAATTCATAAATTATAAGTTTAACTGAAATTTTTGGTGGAATGAACGTGAAAAACGGCCTATTTTTAAAGAGCGTCTCTTCAGAATATAAATGGAATTTCTAATTTACATTTTGTTATAAACCAATCGTGTTTTATATATTTTTTCCAAAAACGAACAGTGGTTCTCAAAATTAGAGCGATTTCAAGTGAAAAACTATCAAAATATTTGAAGAAATTCATAAATTATAAGTTTAACTAAAATTTTTGGTGGAATGAACATGAAAAACGGCCTATTTTTAAAGAGCGTCTCTACAAAATATAAATGGAATTTCTAATTTACATTTTGTTATAAACCAATCGTGTTTTATATATTTTTTCCAAAAACGAACAGTGGTTCTCAAAATTAGAGCGATTTCAAGTGAAAAACTATCAAAATATTTGAAGAAATTCATAAATTATAAGTTTAACTAAAATTTTTGGTGGAATGAACATGAAAAACGGCCTATTTTTAAAGAGCGTCTCTACAAAATATAAATGGAATTTCTAATTTACATTTTGTTATAAACCAATCGTGTTTTATATATTTTTTCCAAAAACGAACAGTGGTTCTCAAAATTAGAGCGATTTCAAGTGAAAAACTATCAAAATATTTGAAGAAATTCATAAATTATAAGTTTAACTAAAATTTTTGGTGGAATGAACGTGAAAAACGGCCTATTTTTAAAGAGCGTCTCTTCAGAATATAAATGGAATTTCTAATTTACATTTTGTTATAAACCAATCGTGTTTTATATATTTTTTCCAAAAACGAACAGTGGTTCTCAAAATTAGAGCGATTTCAAGTGAAAAACTATCAAAATATTTGAGGAAATTCATAAATTATAAGTTTAACTGAAATTTTTGGTGGAATGAACGTGAATAACGGCCTATTTTTGAAGCGCGTTCGTCAATGTATGAATTGAATTCCTAATTTCCATTTTGTGCGTCCGAATTTTGATTTTTATAAATCTCAACCGTTTTTTTTATGAAGTTTTTTATATATTTCTGAAAGAAAACACGAAAAACTCTCTAACAACAAAATTTAGAGGGATTTAAGAAGCTATTGACATTCACGTCCTGTACCAATTAAAAAATTTGCCAGATTTGCTCTTTTAGGATAAAAATTGTAGTCGAATAAAAATTTTACAAAACTTATTGATGCAACTTTATCAAAAATAGTCAAGACAGTGAATTCAAATGTAGAATTTACTACGATGAAGACCCAGACACAATCAATCGATCGACCATTCAGTACCAGATTTTACCCTTAGTGACTTTCTCCTGTTTCCTAACCTTAAAATTTAACTTACATGTGAGGGGAGGACTGCGATTTAAAAAAATTGTTTTGGCACTGTATCATAAGCCTCCTTTAGTTCGATAAATGGTAAATGTACATTTTTGTTTTCGGCCTTGCTCTTTTCCAAGAAATTTTTTATCTTAGTGTAGTCTTCATATTCGTTTTAATGTGAAATTATTTGACTTTTTTCTTTTTTCAAACAAAAACTTCTTCGAGGTACACATATATAAATCTAGAGCAACCTACGGATTTGAATAATGTATCGAACTTCTTCCAGAAAGTGTAATTTGAAACTGGGTTGCAACTTCGGAAAATCCTTCGATGTAAAAAGATAAAATATCACTTTTACCACGTGGCTAGCGTGCCAAATTCATTTTCAAACGTTTGTTTTCTTTTCATTTCGAATGTTAAACTCTTGGGTATTATTTTACACAGTTCTTGATAGCAAATAGCCCAGATTTAGTCCCCTCGGATTATTTTTTGTTCTCACACTCAAAAAAAATTGACTTGGCAATGAAAGATAGGAACCGTGAAGTCTTTGACCACACAGACCTTCAGATAGATCCCAGTACACGTTACCAAAGTCCGATGTCTTTTGAGAAACCGATCAGGCGCTTTGGCAGGTTGTGGGGTGTGTCCAGGTGTTTAAACCACGTCTAGGACATTCACAGATAAAGTGATCTGCAGTTTCCATTCACCAGAAGACACCTTGGACCATCCGCGATGCCCAGTTGTGTTTTCCTTGTCGGGCCAGGTACTTATGGAACTGTCCTCGTATTTATCTATAAACTCACGCAGTATGTAACAAAAAAATTAGAATCAAAAGTCATCAAACATTCAATTGAGTCCATCAACAACGAATTTCTCGCCCGAACGGTTTTCCTTTTTCGATGCTCAACATTTCCACGAAACGCTGACAAACAGACCCCTTATTACAAGTCATCCCTTTCGATTCTCACCCTTCTCGCCCTCGTTCACACTATCGGTTCCAATTCGCGCGAAATACACGAAGAAAAAGATCATTAATTCACTTCACCTAATCGAAATGCGCGGTATGTCTTGTCCTCTTTCTGAAACGACGCCGTTGTTGACGCGTCCGAGCTTCCTTTACCTTCCACTTCCGTGCAATTAACTTGATCCAGGAATTTTTCACTTCCTTCAGAATAACTCCGGAATTGTGTCATTTGTTTTATTTTTATACTTCTATATATGCCTAAACAGCACTTTCAACCCCATTTGAAGGTTCCTAAAGTGTAAAATATTTAAAAATCTCCAATTAGAATGATTTTATAGCCTCGACCTTCAGATTTCAATCAAATTTTGAAAGTTCTACAGAGATTTACAAATTCTACAAAATGATAAACACTATTCACCACTAATAAGTAGTAAAATAAACATTAAAATCATCCCGTCTTACTTTAAATATTCTATATTCGTATTTACGATGTGAAATTGAATAAAAAGTCAAATTAGTTCTTACATCACTACCACTGTCGATTTAAACAAACTAATAAGTATGTTTTGTTGTTGGTTTAAATCATTAAAACAATGTTTAATCATTCAATATAATAAAAAATATTTCCAAACTGTTTTTTCGGTGTAAATAAGTTACTTAATTTAAACAGATACAAATGGAATGTCTTTCATTCAGAATTCAATTTATTCAGTACGGTAAATTATGGTCTGAAGGGAAATTGATTAACTCGATTCTATGTCTTAAACAAGTTTTCAGAAGTATTACATTTCTTGATATTACGAAGAATGAAAAGTTCTAAACTATAGTAGAGATACACTGTAAAATAATTTCAATCTAAGTAATAATAATAATAATACAAACCCCTTCTTTTATTTATTATTAATTTCTTATAATAACAATATTAATATCATGATACTGTTTATATAAATGTATTAATCATTAGTTCTTCTTCTTTTTTATAATACTAAATACAAGTAGATTTAACCGTAGTAAATAACCATCGAAATACATTTTTATAACCAGATCATAAATCAACTTCTTTTATGTATAAAGAACGATATTTTTTTTTGTGAAATTCCAAAATGAACATTTTTGTTTATTCTTTTGATTATTATCATTAATTTCTTCCAATAATTATATTAATTTCATTATACCGTTTATATGGATGTATTAATCATTAGTTCTTCTTTTTTATAATACTAAATACAAATAGAATTATTTGAAGTAATAAACCATCGAAATACAATTTTACAACCAGATCATAAATCAACTTCTTTTATATATAAAGTACGCGATATTGACGTTTCCAAAACAATATTGAATCATCGTTAAAGGGCTTACTCTACGGAATACAAATTCGAATCCAAAGGGACTCCAAGATTTCGAATCATCGAGTAAAACAAAGGATACAACGTAATAACAAAGGAACTTTAAAGTAAAATTTAATTACGGCTAAAATAACTCGTGAAAAGACACAACGGTAATAACTAATGGTTCAATTAATTACGAGGTGTATTCAAAAAATATGTTGGTTATACTTTATAGTTATATAAGAGTTATATAAAATTTTTGTGTTTTCACCAACCTCGTACCTAACCTCTAATAGACTCAATATTTCTCATGAAACTTATTATGAGTTAGTGAGTAAACGAAATGACGTAAAGCTGTACTCTCAGAACTATCGACCGTCACCCGTATATTACCCTCCATTATTAATCGAAGTTTAGTCTTTTAGTAATTTGGTTGTCAGTTTAAAACAGACGCATAAATAAATATTTTTCCAAACAACTGCTTTGAAAACACGTTTTCCTCAAGGCAATTTCCTACTTATAAAAACAGCTTGTGCAATGGTAAATGGAAATTTTTATTTTTCTTGTTCTAGTGCCGATGGCAACTTTGAGGTGACGCTAGCTACGAAAGCAACACTGAATTATACGGGACGAGTCGATTGGAAACCGCCGGCCATTTACAAGTCTTCCTGCGAAATAGATGTCGAGTATTTTCCGTTCGATGAACAAACTTGCGTTATGAAATTCGGATCGTGGACTTACGACGGTTTCCAGGTAAGTGAAATTTATTGAACTGTTCTATATAATACATTTCTTTAAGTGTAATATGAAATTTGTACATCTAAATATATCTACTCGTATATATTGAGATAATGATATCAATATGTTTTTTTTAGTTTCTATTTTTATAATTATAACCAACACAAAAAAACTGCTAAACAGAAAAGGCTCAAAAGAAATTGGCAATAAGTTTGTCGGTGTAAAAAAATATGGCAACATCGCGATTTTCTATGTATTTTTTTAGATATTTACCTTTTAATTGTTTATCTTCTGCAACTTCTTGCACACCTCACTATAAAACTAAATAAACTATTCACGATTACACTTTATGTTTCCAAATTGCACATTTTAAACATTAAAATCAATTTATTATTTCTCGCAAACATACGAGCATGAAAAATGTATTAAAATTGAAATGTTTCAATACAATCACTCACACAGGTAAATCCACATTTAAAGAAAAATAGTTCGTCGTAATTTGTAACCGCACCTCGTATTTAAAAACGTACAAAAACAAAAATTCTTTTCGACCGTATTTTTATAAAACGAGACGTTTTTCCGAACACTCAAATCTCATAAAGTTATTGTTCGTGAATTTTATTTGGATCCTAAAACGGCTAAAGCGTTTTCAAGTTGACGTGTTGCTTTCCAAATAGGAAATAACGCGATTCGCTATCCTTTTCATTTATTTCGTTGGCTTAAAATGAAGTATACTTGTAAATATTTTTCAACAAAACAAGTTTGAATCGATAAAATTGTATGTTTTTAAATTTTAACACGATTTTTTAATAGGCTGTCTTGTAGATAGCACACGAAATGTATATTTGCATCGATGTTACTTTGGCGCGCTACACAAAAAAAACGCGGTTCGTTTATCACTACTCTATTACCATTTTTTTACTGGTAAACACACTTTTGTTTCGCACTAACTATAGAAACACTATAACTGGAAAATATAAATCATTTTTGTTTCCATCTTTGCCTCAATTCACAATAAATCACTTAAGAGGTATCATCTTTTAGACGTGAACAAACAACGTTAGAATATTATAAAATGGTTATTCTTATGTTCACCAATGACAGGTCAAAGAAAAAGTTATTCAATAGAGTGCTCGTCTTGGATATTTCTATTTGTCTATTACTCACACAAAGCGATGAGACACAATGGCTGTTTGTACTTCAACAAAGCTAAATACGAGAGTGAAAGTAAAAAAAGATTATGAGAAAATATTTTTTCAATTAAAATAAAAATATACTTCAGACACAAATAAATAAAATCATTGGCTAAATGTAGCTAGTTGACAGTATATTAAAGGGCCAATCCATCAATAGTTAGAAGTTCTATTTGTTGGAGGGAAAAGTAGGTGTAAAAGCGGTAAAATGTTTAGTAGCAATGTTGAGGTTTTAGAACCAAGTAGAGCTTATATAAAGTGATATATGTAGTGTGTTTATATAAAAATTACGTTATTAAGTGATTCGGCTAAAATTAAGAGCGATAAAATACAACAACGATTGTAGTTTATAAATTAGAAACAATTTTGAATTAAAACAGTAAGTTTTTCTTAACTTAATCTATTTGCTGTTATATCAAAAAGTTATTATGTAGAATTAACGTTTAATTTTGCTATCTACGTTATTTTTTTAATGAAAGGTCGTTACATTTGTTAGTATATTTTTAGAATAAGGTCTTTTTGCTTTTACCAGAAACATACGTACTTTATTTTCGCAACGTTTATTTTCAACCCCAATTTAATGTACTCTTTGATTAACTTACGCGACTGGTACGGGATTTGGTTAGCTTAGCTGTAAACAGCAAATAAGTAATTAGAAACGAAAACTACCCTTCATCGGAATTTGCATAAAGTGTCTGTGACAGACACCGTATAGTAGGCATAAACAACGTACAGTTTAGTCACTCTGGCTGGTAATGTTTCATTTTGTGAGATTAGCTCTAAAAATATGAGTATTTATAAATGATTTATTACTCTAATACATACAATTAGAAAGATTTCCTTGAAAATAGGTCATTCAGGATAAATTATAATCGATATGACAATATCGCAACACAACCAATGTTCATGTCTTTATTCTGATTTAATTATTTGACATTTTGTCTGTATTGTTTGTTTCATTATAATAATAATAATTTGTTTAAACATTTCTATCTATTCAATCATAGATAAATGAATTTAATTGATAACGAAGAAATGACAGGATTTCTGGCATCGTTGCCAAATTTATTAATGATTTAATATTAATTATATATTAATAATAAAATTATTTATTAATATGTCATATGAAATCATTAAAAAATATTTGCTTTAAATTGGTACTTATCAAAAATTGAGAGTTCTCAATACTAAAAAATATTTGTACACAACATATAAACGACTGGTTGTAATTTTACGTATAATGAATCTGGCAACGTCGTAAATATTTAACGTCAAGTGTGGGTGTTCTAATATACAGGGTGATACATATATAATATTTCCATATTTTCTTGTTATTTATTTCTTATTCAGGTGGATCTTCGTCATCTGGATGAAATGAAGGGATCTAATGTAGTAGATATCGGGATCGATTTGACTGAATTCTACACATCTGTCGAATGGGACATTTTAGAAGTTCCTGCAGTTAGGTAACTAAATAAGTTTGTATTTAAGTTTTGAGTGAATTGAATAATGCACAGAAAGTTCCTTAATTATTAAACAACGTTAAAGTATATGCGTATTCGGTTTATTTGCAAGACCTAACCAAATATTAGTTCAGTGAAACATGTCTTCCATTCGAAACAAAAACTTTTCTTGAACAAATTGTAAATAAAACTGTTTGATATCATTAGAAAGTCGACTAAAATAAATTATGATTGAAAACACGAGCACGTCTCAGAAAATAATTTTCAATTCCGAATCAGATGTAATAACAAACACAACAGCGTTGCCAGCTGACGCATAATCACTATTTCGTCAATTATAAACATTGAATATTGGTATTATTTATTTTAGTACTACTTAAAGCTGCAACTCATGCATTTTCTTCCCCTCCATATCTCTGGGCTAGATTAGCTATAGTTATGATGAACTTTTTTACTGACTGTAATTACTATGTCTAATTAATTTCTGAAAGTAAAATTCGTTATATAATTTGACTGAATACGGTATGCTAGTAGTTCGCTTTTATCTATGTGCAAGAAAATCCGGCAACATCGCTTGAATGTTTACATTTCATTTTATCCAAAAAAAAAGAAGAAGTAGAGGTTAAGCAATTTTGCCGCCTAATTTGTAAACGTGTATATAACCAACAGATAGTCGTTTTAAGTTATTTATTTAGTGTGTTTTTCATGTAATTTGGAAAGTATTATCCAATTAAATTTTCAATATCGTGGTATAACAAATTTTGTTTCAGAAATGAAAAGTTTTATACGTGCTGTGATGAACCCTACCTTGATATTACTTTCAACATAACGATGAGAAGAAAAACGCTCTTTTATACCGTTAATTTGATAATTCCCTGTATGGGCATATCTTTTCTCACCGTTCTTGTCTTCTATCTTCCATCCGACAGCGGCGAAAAAGTAAGTAAATCTATTTTTCTAATCTTTCACGTTACTGCTATACAATTTTTTTCAGGTTAGCTTATCAATATCCATACTCTTATCGTTGACTGTCTTCTTCCTACTTCTAGCCGAAATTATTCCTCCCACATCGCTTGTAGTGCCGTTACTTGGTAAATTCGTTTTATTTACCATGATACTTGATACATTTAGGTAAGTGATAGTTTCGATTAATAATTATTGCTCTGCAAAATTGTCTTGTTATTTATCGTTTTTGAAATATAATTTTATTTTTCTAAACTGTGGAAACAAATGTAGTGAAACACTAAAAACATTCATAAGTCTAACCGTTTTGCTCTCGACCATAGTACTTAATAATTTATGAGACTTTCCGTAAGAGTTGGAAGTATTTTTACTCCTCCAAATTTTATAAAAGAGAAAACACTTCTTCCATCAACTCTTGGAATATTTAAAACGTCATTTGAAACGGGTTTTACGGCTACGTTTCCACTCGGGCGAGTAATTTATGAAATACACTGAGAAAAAGTGTAAAAAGTGGAGAAACTTTATAAAAATCTAACAAATTCTAATATTTGTAGAAGATTGTTATAAACTATTGAAAATTTACGCTTTGGGACTCGTTTTGATATTATTCACTGCTTCTATAGTCAATTAAACATAACAGAAAAGTTTAGTCAGTGTAATCTTTAATAGTTGCGATTAAATAGTTTCCGTTTCTTCTATTAAGTTCGTATGTTTGCTTGTGGCTGGACCCGATTTTCCAAACAGCCATATTACAGGGTGAAAAAGAATAATTTCCAATTAAATTACACAATCTAAGGAAACTGATGATCTACGTCAAAATGGCGGTCGTGGGGTAAACAATCGACTTTGTCTTATGTAACCTGTGTTAGATTTTCTTAATTTTTTCTTTGTTCTTTGATATTAAGAAGATTTCGTAGACAGTTTTTAGACCTATTTCATTAGAATTAATACACCGGAAACTGAGTATTTTTGCAGTTCTTTGTCAGTCGGCATAACGTACACTGAGAAAAAGTTTAATTAGTGGATTATTATTATTATAAAAACTATTTAAAATTACATTTTACAATAATCATGTTTTTTTAACTGTTCTTATGAAGACCAAGACCATATTACAGAGTGAAAAAAAATAATTACCAATTAAATTAGGCAATCTAAGGAAACAGATGATCTACGTCAAAATGGCGGTCGTGGGGTAAACAATCGACTTTCGTGTTAGGTTTCCTTGATTTTTCCCGGTATATTACAAGGTCAAACTTGTAGCTTTTAAATTTACTCTTTCGAGAGTTGATTTCGCATTTCTTCACATAGAAACTTTACAAGAAGCCATTTTGCAATAAAACTGGGAATAATAATTTCAGAAACCTACCACCAGAGCATTTGTTTACCCCACGACGGCCATCTTTAAATAAGCATCAACTGATTTTGACAATTCGTTAGATTGCACAATGACCTTTCTAACTAACTAAATTTCTTTTAGGTTATATTCATTTTTTTGAATTGTTATTTATCGTTTACAGCCGAATACTATTTCAAATTTTTTCTCCATTGTCTCCCTTACCACTTTGTCTATCGTACTTAACTATAAATTACTTTTTTTCTTCATTACGAAATCGGCCGCGAAGTAAAATGAAATGTTTTGTATCCCCTTGAAAGAATTACTTTTTTTAGTGTAACTGTGTTTTAAACCTTGTTGTTAAATATTGATAAATTCCGTAACATTTTCACTCATATAGATAAACTGGCGATGCAGTTCTGTTGAATTATTATTTAACTAGTGAACCAAAATATAAGACTACTACATTTATATATAACTACGTTGTGTAAAAAAAAACGTAGCAGTTAAAATTAATAATAACGTTTTTATTGCCATTTGTCATTTTTCTAATTCTGCTTTGAAATTGTCTAATACCAAGACGGATTTCCAACCAGCTTTTAAATATTGTATCTCACATTTTGGTAATATTATATTTATGTTGACAGATTGTTTATTGTGAAAGAAGAAAAACTTCATTTTTTAATGTGATATTACTTCAACGTCAGCGCTTGATTATTCATTCAAAGTGCGTTTTTTTACATGGCTGAATGCCTAAACCAGTAAAGGCCATTATAACGAGAAGTTTATATATCTCGTTGACGTAAAGTGACTAACTTCTCGAATGGAAAATGATAAAGAACGTTATAGTCTTTTTAAATATTTATTAGCAATTATTCCGCGAAGTATTAAAAATAAATGTATAAATTATGTCTCTATACTCTTGTATTTTACTTCACGTAACTTCAATTTGGTTTAAATGGGAAAATATTAATGATACTAGACAGAATGTATAGTGGATAACATAGTTTGTGATTACGTGGATTCTGAGTGATCTAACATCACCCTTTAACGTTTATGTATTACTATAAAAAAAAAGTGAAGGCATTAAAATATCATTAGTGCTGATATCGGTAAAATGTCGAGATATTCCGGAAGTTTATTAAAAGTTTCCTCACTTTTTAACCAGGACCGGCTGAAGGTAAATACTTCTTTTTATATATTATAAATAAGTTGATATGTATAACATAAAGGGAATGTGATATTTAACAACATAACTTTGAATATTAGCCAGGAAACTAAGTTATTAGAATGGTCTCATAAATAATGTGTAAGGTTAATTGCTGAACTAATAACGGAATACTTGATCTCAGATCCCACTTGGTCTACAATTAATAATTTCCCGGAAATTTAGTTAGTTAGGCGGATAGTTGCAAACATCTTGATGTCTAAATGTTGAAAAATTGATAATTGCTATGCTTCGTAGGAAAAATTCAAGTTTATTAGATAAAGGAACTTGAAACTCAAATTTTATTTTATGCAAGTTGTATAATACGAACGGTAGCTGAGCAGAAGTAATAATAGACGTATATATGATTATTTTTGTTACAGTATATGCGTAACGGTAGTTGTATTAAACGTACATTTCCGTTCCCCCCAAACCCACGTAATGGCGCCGTGGGTACGAAGAGTCTTCATCCACATTCTTCCAAGGCTTCTCGTCATGCGTCGACCCCATTATCCACTAGATAGTAGAAGGTAACCAACCACTTATACATTGTTAAATGTTATACATGTGTCTTAACAAACAAACAAAGTAAGGTTAGAAAATTTATTTTGCATATTTCTATTAATTATTTTATTAACAATTACATAAAAGTAAAAATATCTATTAAAGAAGACTTTTTATACTTCTCAAATAAAGATTTGAATATAAAGGCGAGTCTAGTATAGTTAGTATCTTTTTGTAACTTTAAAACACATCCAATTTGTTCACTATCCTAATCAATATTAACTTTATTTTCAATTGCAGTCATCGTGTAATGATTAGAACCTGTAACGGTTTAGAATTAAGAGATTCGGGACTATATCAAGACGCCTCCGATTTAACCGAAGATCCATCAGGATTCTTCCCGAATGCCAGTTCCATAGACGAACTTACTCCAAGGTGAGTTGATTTCCTTTCATATCTCGATGAAAACATATTTATCAAAATCTAGATAGCATATATAGGGTGTGTAAAATAAATAACCTCCAGGCAATCGTAAATGATACTTCCTAATAATGTAAACGGTGTTCTGGGAAAAAAAATTTTAATGCAATTGTAAATGATAGTTTAATTAAAATACTTGATAATATACAGGGTGTTCTTGGAAAATAATTACCTCCAAAGCAATTGTAAATAACAGTTTCGTCGAAATACCTAATAACATACAGGGTGCTCTTGGAAAACTAGATGATAACTTTATATATATATATATACAGGGTGTATTTTTTGAAATAAATAATCTCAAATGGGACATTTATGGTGTATTATAATTCTTAGGGAATTAGAAGCTGGCGTTTTGAGATCTTGCAGTATTCACGGTACGACGCCGCCGCCGAGCATGGGTTTCCATTTGGGCGATCATTTGATAGATTCCAAAGGTATGGAACATATAGAGGAACATTTGAACGACGTTCTGCTCAAAGAATGTCACCCGTGGCACCACTGTCCAGAAGTACATAAAGCGATAGACGGCGTTAGATTCATCGCAGACCATACAAGGAGAGAAGAGGACTCCACTAAAGTAGATACTACCGAAAATATTTACATAACCTCAAATTAATCCGCTAATCCTATTTAGGTGAAAGAAGACTGGAAATACGTCGCTATGGTACTCGACCGTTTGTTCCTTTGGATATTTACTTTAGCGGTGTTAGTTGGAACGGCGGGGATTATTTTGCAGGCGCCTACTTTATACGACGACCGTAGACCTATCGATATACGTCTATCGGAAATAGCATCGACGACCGCCAAGCCCCATCTAGCGATTTCCCTTTAAAAAGACATTTGATGTCCGCTAACCCCGTCCCGGAATATTAATCCGTTAGTTTATTCGAAACGACTAAGGACACAATACGAATAAAACGAGAAGAAGATTTCAGAAAACTAGATGATAGACAGAACAATCGATATTCTTCTTCGATATTGGTTATGTAAGATCGAGTTGTAGCTAACGGGAAAACTAATATAGGAAATGTCATATTTGCACTAGAAAAAGAAGAAGTTCAAGTACTATAAGTGTACTCTACAATATTTGACGTTTTAGTTTGACTTAAAATTGGGATTCAAGGTGATTCTGTTACTTAAACTGTTATTTTGTCACTATTAAATACAGATATTTTGAGTTTTTTGTTTTTTATTCTATTTGTATGAGAAACTAATATAGGAAATGTCATATTTGCACTAGAAAAAGAAGAAGTTCGAGTACTATAAGTGTACTCTACAATATTTGACGTTTTAGTTTGACATAAAATGGGGATTTAAGGCGATTCTGTTACTTAAACTGTTATTTTGTCACTGTTAAATACAGATATTTTTTGTTTTTTATTTCACTACTATGAAAAACTAATTTGGGAAATGTCAAATTTGAAGTAGAAAAAGAAAAAGTTCGAGTACTTTAAGTGTACTCTTGACATAAAACTAATGTATGAGACACTGTTATTTTATAACTGTTAAATATAAATAAATTGAGTTAATTTGTTTTTTATTTTATTTCTATGAAAAACTAAATTGGGAAATGTCAAAATTGCACTAGAAAAAGAAGAAGTTCGAGTAATATAAGTGTACTCTACAAAAATTGACGTTTATTTTAGTTTGATATAAAAGGAGTATTGAATGAGATTCTGTTATTCTGTCACTGTTACTATACAGATATTTTGAGTTTATTTGTATGGGAAACTCTTATAGGAAATGTGAAATTTGCTCTACAAAAAGAAGTTCGAGTACTTTAAATGCACTGTATAAAATTTGACATACTATTTATTTTAGAATAACAAAATTGAGTGTGAATGAGATTCTTTTATTCAAACTGTTAAATATAAATATATTGAGTTGATTCATTTTTTATTTTATTAATATACAGAGTGACTTGACGAAAACTACAAACTATCAGAAATTAGCGTTTTTTAATAAAAATCTTTAAATTTAATGACATTATATACCAAAATTTATGACTATAAAGAAGAATTCTCAAAACAATTATATTTCAAATGGATAATATTCAGTATTTAATTCAACAACAAATTTCTGAGTCATTCTGTATAGTATTTCTAATTTTCATTCCTATATGAATACTAAAATATGCATATTTAAATGTATATTATTCGAAATAAGCTTTTTTTATCTAATAGAAATTGTAATAAGGACTAATAGTCCAGGAAATGGAATAAAATTACATATAGAACAAACCACGTATTGAAATCTAAATAAAACCACTTTATGGGTAAAAATATTCCCTATATTCATATTATTTCGATTATTGGCGGCGTTTAACCGTTAATAGTTGAATAAAACTTGTATTCAAATGTATAAACAGCATTTAAATCCAAATTTTTATGAAAATATATTCGAACAAATGCACTTCATTTCCTGGACTAACACAAAGTGTTATGTGTAAAAATGTTTTTAAAGTTTTTAAAAAGAAAAAGATACATAATCAATGAGCTACAGAACGCAGAAAAAAGTTGTTTAAAATTGTTGAAAAAAAAGTAAATCGGGATCAAAATCATATATTATCTATTTCTGTAGTCTGTAGATATTAAAAATGAGGTTTAATACATACCTACATTAAGCTGCGGTTCATTAAGAGTATTTTAGGTCAATATTAAAATATAAATATTGCTCGTTGTATAAATAAAATGAACGTTAAAAGAGTTGCTATTACAAACCAAACACTTTTTGTTATAAACTGAGAAATAACAACAGGCGAAGAACGGGGACTCATTCAGAGAGACTATACAGCAAAACAAATACACCAAACAACAATGATAGTCAGTACAGAACACAAAATTAAACATCAGTGGACTGAGACATTTGAAGTAATAAAAAAGAAGACGTAAAAGGAGAAAAATAATATGAAAAAATACTTTGAATTAGAAAAAATGTTGGTTTCAAGAATGAAAATGTCAAGACAAGTGAGGTAATTAAAGAAATTATTAAAGCTACATACAGATAAGTATAAAAAGAGTTTTAAAATATTGTATATGTAAATAAATTCACAGAAAAGTCAAAATGAGTCACTTCAGTATTTCATTGTTAGTTTGAACCCTACTTTAACAGATACATTAAAAATAATGACCATGTAGTAGAAGTACAATTCAGAAATTACTATTTTTTTGCTACTTAAGATAGTCACACAGGGTTTATAGTAGAAGTAACTCTTTTAACTAAATGAAATTCCCTGCCTTTCATAAAACAAATTTTGATAAAAAAACTTGGCTTCAAAATTATAAAAGTAAATATTTTCATAATAGTATGTAAGTTTATACATACAGAGTGATAAAAATCTCATATACGAAACTTGGAAAAACTATTATATAGCTAAAAATGTATGTAATTAAGAATATATTAGGTCTCAATTTAAGATTTGATCACCCTGTATAGTTTACAACTCCTGGAGAAAGTTGTGGTACTGGCGACAGGTGTAAAATTTTTATTGTATGAATCACCTACAATTTGAAAGCTAGGAAAAATACAACAAATATTAATTGCTCTCACAAAACAAATACTATTTGCTTTATAAACCTTGTTTAAAAAACATAGATATCATTTCTCACTTGAATAAATGAACTAAATCGATATTTTAACCAATTGTTTATACATTTAATAGTGAAAATGTATTTTTTACTTTAAATATCCCATTCCCTAGCTTTCATATTATTGTTACGCAAGTCGGATTAATTTTAGAAGATAGTATTTATTATCTACAAAGGAACCAAAAAAATGTAGAAAATTTTGAGTAATGAATAAAAGAATTATGAATAAATTTGTATTTATTATCCCAATTGACGAATTCACGGGAATAAAGCTGTCGTCTATTTTTTTCACATGTGGCTGTATAATTTATTGAAACTCTATGTCATTTGTCAGCTGTCAGTGTTCTTGATTTTACGTCTCTTCAGTCTTTATAATATTTTGATATAATCAAGATTATTTAGAAGCATTATTATATCAAAAGGTCTAAGAAATAAGAAATTAAAGAAAATCACTAATATTTTTACATGTGGCTGTATAATTTGTTGAAACCTTAGAACATAGAATACTTGTTCTAATATTGATACTCTAGTGTCATATGTTATGTTAGTTACGAACAGTATGTAGAACAGGTAGGTATTGTTTGATTTTTATAGGCTCAAGAATTAATTTCACATGCGTAAGTGATAAATTCAATGTTTCTTATATGGCAACGATGTATTTGAAGTGGATTGCAGCAGAGTATTTATTATAAATATCGTATTAACTTTTACAGTTGAAATTTACAAATAGGAAGTTATGTTTAATTATATTTAAAAATATTCAGGTAAGTTGTTTATAGGGGCGGTTATGACGTAAGTACTTCAGGTTTTCATTCATAAATAAGTACGGATATGAATTCTGAAGATATATTACAGTTTAATGAAAATAAACAATTCATTTAAACACTGTGTATAAAAAATTATTTAATCAACTTCCTCCATTTCAACGTCATCTATGACCAAATCATCCAACATTTCCGCCAAAGTAACACGAGGAGCATCGCCTTCGTTATCAAAAACATCCACAGGTATAAGTTTAGATTTATCCTTGAATATATTAATATTCTGTCTTAAATCAGGATCTTCTTCAAGGTCGTCCAAAAATTCGTGGTAATCACTATAAAAAACAATCATTGAGCATCAAGAAATTCCTGAAATATCTTGTATTTACTTGGCATCAGGATTAAATGCGGTATCTCCTTCAGCAAGTCTCTTTAGTTTCCAAATTCTTTGTCTCCTTCTAAAAGATCTGTCTCCATACAGTTTTTTCACTAAAAGAACATCCGGAATGGACGTTCTTTCGAGTTTATCAAAATTGCTGTCATTTATATTGCTATCTTCTAAATTATATCTATGAAAAAATTCATAACTCAATTGTTTGATGCACTTCCATGGTTAATATTACAAATATCAGATGTATTTAAACTTCGAGAGGTTACGAAGAAGCATTAAACGTTAGTCATCGACAAAATATTAGTTTATCCATATTCGTGTGAAATAGAGACCCAACTGAACACAATATGTCTTTGAGACACACTTGTATATGTGTAAACACCTTGCCTGGACGATTAATCCAACTCTGCTACAATTTCTCTGTTAACTCTAAAGAAATAAAAGCTAATTTTGGAATATCCCCTTTGATACAAGCTAAACTAACTATAATCATAGATCTTTCTACTCCCAAAGAAAATAAACCTCACAACAACTCGTTTATCTGGTTCTACTATCAGTGGACACTAATTAAAGTCTTCCTGGAAGCTGCAAGAGAGTCTAATGGTACCTATTTAACTGCAGACTGTTGAGCTGGAGTCTGATTGCTTGTTTAGAGCATACTATCATATTTCCTAGTCCTTAATAAGTCAAAGCAATAATAAAATCTTGTACATACCCTAAAACAGAATCTCCAGGTTTTAATATGTGTCCCAGGTGAGTTCTAGTATGGATATTATTGTCATTAATACCCAATTCAGACGCTTTTACTACCCAAATATCGGCAAGAACGTGTCTGTATGATATAGCACCTTGTCCGGGAAATATTTTTCTATCTTTATCTTTAATCGGTTCAATATCCATTACAATATATTCTACTAGCTGTTTAGGATTACAAATAGCACCGAAAGGGTTGCGATAAAACGTGGTGGCATTAACTTCTGCGACTAAAAAGACATTTAAAACTGAAAATTTTGAAAACTATAATTGTTTAATTGTCTTACTTTGAGCTGTCGAAGGATCTATGAGATGTATAGAATTTGTAACTCTGTAAATTAAACATATAGGAGAAATTCCTCCTAATTGTTGGGTTAATTTTTTTGGAAGACAAATTACACTATCTTTGGATACCGGTACAATATCCACTGAATATGTGAATTTGTAATTATAGACATTGCTGTGGATATCGTGGGAAATTAATTTTTTGGAATGTTGAAATTTGCAAGGAAGAACTGCGGCTAAAAAGTCCACCATTTTCCTAGCGTGGCTCTCAGTAGTATAAAAAAAATCCAAACCACCTAGAATTTAAAACAATAATAATAAGAAATTTTTAATCAAAATATGATAAATAGTGAGAATTTGGGTTTTAAAAGTCGTCTTAAGACATGTAATGAAAAATAACAGGCAATTCCTTTTTGTTTTATAGATTTTTATCAAATTCCTAATTCCTACGATCTTTTTATAAGGGTTGGTAAAATCAAGTTAATTTATTCGTCTCCTATTATTGAAACTTCATTTATAAACAAATAAAGACCACAATAGATGAAAACTTCAAGGTTTTATCTATTTTTATATGTATTTTCAATTAAAGGTAGCCTGAAATCAACAAAAGCATTTTTAATAACTTACCATGAACAGGTTTTATACCTAACGTATTCTCGTGAGCTTTGTGCTTTAAAATAAGTTGTTCGAGGTAATAAAACGTCTTTTTGTTTTCTGATTTTTGTCTAACTTGTACTGAAGCCCTCCAAAAGTCCTGTGCTTCCGACCGATGACAATCATCACACATCTGATGCGAAACAGTATATTCCACAACAAATACCTGCTGTAATATAGCACCTCCAGCCACTTCCCCATGTACAGTTAATTTTACCTTAATTCTTTTGGAATGAGGTTCAGTCCAAACGAAAGAGGCGTCTACAAGCTTAACTCTATTTAAACCTTTAAGTTTCTTCAAACATAACGAGAGTAATTCTCTGGATTCTAAAGCGCAATTTATCCATTCGGCTGGCGGTTGAAAATATCTTTCACATCCACGACAAAAATGCAAAGTAGCCTGTTTAGGTATACCTTCCGTTATATCTACCTGCGAACGTAGACAACCGACGCACATATTAGCAGGATTTGGTTCGATAGCTATACCACACTCGCAACATAATCTGAAAGTGTGAAATTTGGTAAACACATTTTTATATAATAAAAGAAAATCTTACATTGTCGGTTTTAATGGTTCATTCGGCAAGGGTTCTTTAATATACTCCATTTTCGATCGTGTACTAAACTCTTATAAAAGTAAATGTTTTCAAAATTCTTAATGGATGAATAACTTAACCTAATATACCATTCATAACCTAAAAACAATTATAGCATGTGTTTATGACAAAACACTTCTTCTTTTTGAAATTAACAAAGGATTAAACAAGATTATTGTTCGAGCTGTTTTGCTTCTTTAACATAGCATTTTGATCGTATCTTATGAATTTATTGAATAGAAATCCTTTTAAAAATTGCATACTGTATTAATAAAAAGATGAGGATAAACTAATATCAACTTAAATTCGATTCGTGTAACTGTAAGTGTTCTATAACATAGACTTATTGTGACAGTTAAAGAAGAATATTATTCTATGAATTAATGTCAATACTCAATATTTCTATATTTTATAAACAGTACAAGTAGTGCTCAAAGTATTCTAATTGTAAATAATAAAAATGAGTAGTTTACGAAATCAAATGCGGTATTTAAATCCATACGATATACATAAGATGATAATAAACGATTATATTCTGAAAAGACCGGGAGATACTAGTCTTTTAAAACGAGATACTTCCAAAGATAGAAATGATTATCACGTTATAGTTCAAAATCATAAATTTTTATGGGAGGAAGACGATTCGGCGGATACATGGGAACAACAATTTGCAAAACGTTATTACAATAAACTTTTCAAGGAATATTGCATCGGAGATCTTAGTAAATATAAAGAAAATAAGGTAAAACATTCACAAACATTGTTTACTTATTATGTTTACTAATCATTAAGAGTTTACAAGATCGCTCTTCGATGGAGAATTGAGAAAGAAGTGGTTACAGGAAAAGGTCAATTCATTTGTGGTAATAAACAATGTAATGAAGAATCTGATTTACGTACCTGGGAAGTGAATTTTGGTTATGTAGAACATGGTGAAAAGAAAAATGCGTTAGTTAAAATAAGTATGTGCAAATAAAAACTTTATACGATTTTCTTTGGTCAAGTTTTCATTTTTTGTAGGACTTTGTATAGATTGTTCTAAAAAATTAAATTATCATAGCAAAAAGAAAGAAATAAAAAGATTAAAAAAGAAAAAATCGAATTGTAAGAAAAAAGATCATTTTCAAGAACCCAGTTGCTCTACTGTTATTTCGGTACCTGAAGAAATTGAAGAACAAAACGTAGAAGAAAAAGTATCTGAAACAGATAAGGAATCACCATGGGAGAATCACAAACCCGTAGAACAAAAATCCCGAGATGAAGAAATGGAAGAATATTTGCAAGATTTATTATTATAAATAAATATTTGTACAAATTTATAATCTTTTTTTTTATTTTCCATAATTTTGAAAAATTTTATGAAATCGCAACTACATATTTAAAAAAAAAAGAATTATGGTAAGGTATATATAGTGCGTTAATTTTGAGAAAACGTGGCAACGTCGAGTAAATCAACCATAGATCTAAAATTTATTCTTCCTCGTCATAAACTAGTTTTCCATCTCTTTTAATATAAGTATGTAAGAGTGAGATAGAGGGATTGACACAATTTAGTTGTCAAAACTGTCAATGGACATTTACATTATTATTATACATGGTTTTTAATTAGATGGTTAAAGTTAAATAAGATGTAAACTAAACGATTTATGTTAATACGTTCGACTTTTTTATTTAAATAAACTTATTACTTGGAAAAAAATGGCTCCTGTACCTTTAGAAGGGCTTCAAACGCCCGTTTCGAACGCGGTGGCACAAAATAATCTTGGGGGCCCACAAGAAGGTAACCGAGGAGGAATGATGTCGTTGGCACTGTTAATAGAATTTATCGTACAACGAACTTATCACGAACTCACCGTTTTGGCCGAATTGTAAGTAATATTAACAAAAAAAAAATGTACTAACTTTGTTACAAATATTTATCAATATTTTTAGTATTTACGTTACATGTAATGAAATTTACAGTAAATAAACGTTTTAGGTTACCCCGAAAAACTGATATGGAGAGAAAAATTGAAATTTATAATTTCGCAACTAGAACTAGACAGTTATTCGTAAGGCTGTTAGCTCTTACAAAATGGGCCAACAGTGCATCAAAAGTTGAAAAATCAGCCGTAAGAATTCAATATTTAGGATAATTATTTCAATAATAATATTTTTTATCTATACTCTATAATAAACAACTTTATTTCCAGAGAATTATGAACTTTTTGGATAAACAGTCCCTGTTATTTGTTGAAACAGCTGATATGTTAGCTAGAATGGCTAGAGAAACATTAGTACAAGCCAGAGTACCTAATTTTCATATACCAGCAGCTGTGGAAGTACTAACAACTGGCACTTATGGTAGATTACCAGCTTGTATAAGAGAGAAAATTGTCCCACCAGATCCCATAACTCCGTCAGAGAAAAGAAATACCCTGTTAAGGCTCAACCAGGTCATTCAACATAGACTTGTAACAGGAAATTTGTTACCGCAAATGAAAAACTTGAAGGTTAATTAATAATTTTATTAAAAAGTTGTTATTTTAGAAGTAAAGTCATACTTTTAATCATTAAAAACTAGTTTTTTATCTTATCTTAATTGTTTTTGGTGATAATGAGTAATTATTAATTAATAATAGGAATTACTACAAAAAATCAGTTTATTTTTTGATTTATTTGGAATATTTTGAATATTCCGTCTTATAACTTACTATAGAGAATTGATAGAGATTCCAATTCAAGAGTAGTTGTTTATTTTCAATTAGTACCAAACATACAACTTTCTATGCTGTTTTATTAGGTAAAATATTGAGTATTTTATGCAAATCGTTTCAACATTATTTAAAACTGGATTTTTATATATTCTAACATGAAATACTTGATATTTTCCCATAATCAAGTAATTTTCTTAATGGTTCATTTGAACTACTATATTCATTTTATGTATTATTCGTTCTTATTTTGTTCTTTTTGAAATATAGAAATGAATATTTAATATTTTGCTGTACGAACTAGAGCAGAAATATGATGATACCTACAATCAAGTAGAATTATTTAATTTCTATGTTAATTCAAATTTGTAATTCCAACTATTCACAAAGCATTTCTTCCTTTTCCTAAAAAACTTTGTTGCAAAGCTCCATGTTACATGATACAAGAGTTATGGGCAAAATTATGTGATCGTGTCATTTTCGTGATGGTTCATTTGAACTACTACGTTCATTTTATGTATAATTCGGTTCTTTTTTGAAATATAATAATGTAATAATGAATTCTTGATATTTTGCTGTATGAACTAAAGCAAAAAAATCGATAATACCCACAATCAAGTAGAAATATTTAATTTCTATGGGAAATATTGAGTATTCATGTTAGTTAAAAGTAAATTGTATTGTACAACACTTGAGGAGACTGGTTACTTCAAGTGAATACCAAAAAATAATCAACCAAGGTCTGAAAACTACTGTTCTCACTAGTTTTTCACAATAATTCAATTTTAGATTGAAAATGGAAGAGTTACCTTTCATGTTCAACATGAATTTGAAGTATCGTTAACAGTAATGGGAGATGGTCCTAATATTCCATGGAGATTACTAGAAATTGATATTTTAGTTGGAGATAAAGAAACTGGAGGTGATTGAAATAATAAATATCTTAAAAAATATCATAAAAATATCAATTTTTTAGATGGAAAAGTTCTGGTACACTCTCTACAAGTGCAGTACATCCATCAATTAATCCAAACTCGTTTGGTGGATAATTCCCAACCTTTAACCGAAGTATACAATTGTTTACACTTTTTTTGTCAATCGTTACAGTTGGAAGTCTTGTATTCTCAAACCCTAAGGTTAATGAGAGATAGATTAGACGATCATATTCATGTTGATGAATATATTCCTGGAAAATGTTTGACTGTGTCTTATTGGAGGTAAATGATTTATAAAAATTTAATTTTCTAATGTTATTTTTTTTGTAATTACAGGGAATTGACCAATAGGGGTAAAGAAATGATAAATAAGGATATTCGATCTGAATTAGGGTACCGGCTGTCTGTTCAAGTAGATATCCACGATACAGCTCGACCGTTGGCAGTAGTTCATGTACCCTCTTTAGGAAACAAGGTATTAGTGACTAATTTCAAAAAAATAATTAACTAGAACGAATTATTTCCTTTTTAGGAAAGTGAAATTGCTGATAGAGCAATAAGATCCGAAGTTTTATCAATGGAACGACTTTTAGTTTATACCATTTACGTTAGAACCAAAAGTAGATTGTCCGATATTAAATTAGAACTACAAGGGATGCTTAAGGATGTAGAATGTGAGTAATAATTTGAACTATTAATTATTATATAGTTACATATATGTTTCTACATTATTTTTTAATAATTCTTATTTCAGGTAATCTACAAGGTTCTCCGGCAATTTTATCAGTTGCCATACTACAACCTTGTTTGCGAGCTGAGCAATTGCTAATAACTGTCGATACACATACCGGAATGTTACAATGTCACGTGCCCCAATATGAACCGCCTCTTATACCCGATCTAAATCAAGCTCTTAACGGTGATCATTCCAAATTACCAATGCTGATATCGGAATTGAGGTATTGGATCACTCAGAGACGTTGTGAAAAAACTTTGCAACATTTACCCGCAACCGCTTATGAAAAACTTCCTTTAATGTACCACGGTGATCACCCCATCACTAAAATTGGACGACACAAGATGTATGTACGCTTACATAGGCATCCGAACGTTGTATTGGTGAGTTTTATGAAAAAAATTTGAATAATGTTCCATTTTTTTTTTCTTTAAATCGTATTTCAGATTGTTGAACTTAAAGAAATGGGAAACGGTTCTTCGGAAATTGATGTTTCTTTTTATTTGGCTGTCGTTAAACATTCCAGTATCGAGGATAACCCTGATGATGATACTATGGAATCCGAAATACCTAAAGTTTTTCTCAAAGTACAATCTTTGATAGAATTCGATACATTTGTTTCTACGCATGGACCGTTTACTAGCGTATCAGGTGATTAAATTTTTACACATTTTCAAAATTAGATCAATGATTTGATTGTTGGTTATATAAAGAAGTTAATAGGTAAAAAAAAAACAAAAGAAACGGTTTCTTTTGATAATATATTACGGAATTTTGAAAAGTTAACTTTTGACGTTTGTAACTTGGAAACCAGTTGGGCTACAAATTTGTAAATCGTCCTATTTATAAAGAATTTCTTCCTTATTCTAAAGAATTTTTTTGCGAAGCTCTATGTCCGATGGTTCTAAAGTTATGGGCAAAATTATGTGATCGTGTCATTTTCTTAATGGTACATTTGAACTACTACACTCATTGAATGTGTTAATCGTTGTAAGACAGTTTTTTTTTTTAAATATTCTGCTTGATGTACTTTCTTTGAGAAATTTCACGATTTTCCTAATGGTTCATTTGAACTACTAGACTTATTGAGTATATTATTCGTTTTTAGACGGTTCTTTTTTTTAATATTCTGCTTGATGTACTTTCTTTGAGGATAGTCATGATTCTTCTAATGGTTCATTTGAACTACTACGTCCACTGAAAGTATTATTCATGTTAGATGGTCCTTTTTTTTTAAATTCTACTTAATGTAATTTCTTTAAGAATTATCTGATATAAATATTGCAACCCGGACTATTTATTGTGGTGCAGATACATTCCTGTGGGAATTTCACCACTTTTTGGGGCACTTTGATTCTTTTCTCCTTCTTCTTCATATTTTTATGATTTGTAGTTGTTTTATTGTAGTTAATCCTCACTTATGGTTGATGTCGTGTCTAAATTCTTGTATATTCCAATTTTTTAATGTTTCCAGGGGTCTCCAATTTTTTTTACGGTTTCTGTTTATATGAATTTCACTTTGACACTACCTTTTGGGTTTTTCCTCCCCTAATTTACTAAACGTGAGTCCTTGTAGTGACACCGCAAGAATAGAATGTACTAATCACAGAAAAAAATTGAAATCAAGTCTCTATTTATTTTTTTATCTCATATCTAATTATTTTAGGTTCACTAGAATCGGACACCACAGAATCGAATAGTCTAAAAAGAAAATGTGGCATAAAACCTGAACCGACAGCTAGAAGAAGTAAACAACCCGCTTATTTTATAGCCGAGCTGGCGCACGTTGTAGCCATGTGTGATGAACGGTTACCGTTTGTAACTTTAGCCAACGAAGTGAGTTTCGTCTTCGAATACTCATTCCTAGTTATTATTAAACGTGAATAATTTCTTTCCAGTTGACTAAAAGGAACGTTTTCCATCAAGGTCTTCAAGTTGAATCGAACGCCACAGGTTTGGTATTGAAATTGATTCAATTACCGCCTCCTTCGAAGGAAATTGGACTTTCTACTGCTTGGAACGCTCTAATGAAACGTTTACTATCGGTTTCGATACGAGTTTTGAGTAAAGGAGTTTTGAAAAGTTGGATGGTGGAGTTCGTGTTTTATTCCACACCGCTTTCCAGTACCCATCCCAAAGAACAAGGTAACAGACATAACAGAAGATTTTTTACATCAAAGTTTATCATATTTATGAATCGGAATGATATTAATTATTGTATAAGGGTCAATTGGGGCCTTAACTAATTTTTTTACCGTTTTTTTATATCATACGAATATGTAATTGATCATTTTATTATTGAAAAAGAAAAAAAATTGTATATAATGATGAAAAAACTTCCAAAACTGTCTCATGACCATGCATCGAAGAGATAATATCATTTATATATATTATAGAGGTTAATTGGGGCCTTAACTAATTTTTTTATTGTTTTTTTATATCATACGAATATGTAATTGATCATTTTATGATTGAAAATGAAAAAAATCTTATAAATCAAAATAAAAAAACTCCCAAAACTGTCTCATGACCGAGATCCACATCATCGAAATGTAAAATCATCATTAAAAATTATAGATTCTGTTTAATTTTTCCAAAAATTAATTATTTTGATACTAAACCGCAACTGTACAAATTACAAATTTTGAAATTGAACAAAAAATAAATTTTGACGTTATAGTCCATTCATTCTCATACTAAATAATAATGATAAATATTTTTTTGAAGGGAACACTTCATAAATATGAAAAGACATACTAAAGTGACTTAGATGTTGGTTTTTTTTTTAAATTATCCCATTAAAAAATTGTATTTTCAATTTTTCCGTAGGGGTTTTTTCATATTATAATCGTCCTTATTGAATCTTCCTTTCCAGGATCTAGGCGTCCGATTTATTTTCAATACGAAATGACCACAATTGATAATACTGCAAAGACTGCGGATTCTTTAATAAGCGATTGGAATCAGATCGTTCATTTGTATACTCTGGTACATGATTTGAGCGAATATCTTAAGATAGGTGAGTTATTTTTATAATTTTATTTAGGTGCAGTTTCCATTGGACCGTTTGGTTTTGTAAAAATTCAACGAAGAAACCTTTTGATCAACTTTTGGTTAACCCTGTATTCAAAATGATATTCATACAACGTGAAATGATGTGCAACTAAATCAAAGCAATAAAAAAGTGTTTTAATAATAGGAAATTAACCCTCGAGGGTGGATTTCAATAATACAAGGTGATTCGATTAAATACTTATTGTATAAAAGTGACCATATCTTTGAAATTACCCTGTATAACTTGGTAAAAAGCTATATTACCCCGTTTAGGAAGAGGAAAGAGCAAAATTGAGAGTTAATATGACATACAGGGTGTTCTATTGGACAATTTCCATCCGGTGTCTGGTTTTAAATAATACAAAGTGATTCGATTAAATACTTATTGTATAAAAGTGACCATATCTTTGAAATTACCCTGTATAACTTGGTAAAAAGCTATATTACCCCGTTTAGGAAGAGGAAAGAGCAAAATTGAGAGTTAATATGACATACAGGGTGTTCTATTGGACAATTTCCATCCGGTGTCTGGTTTTAAATAATACAAAGTGATTCGATTAAATACTTATTGTATAAAAGTGACCATATCTTTGAAATTACCCTGTATAACTTGGTAAAAAGCTATATTACCCCGTTTAGGAAGAGGAAAGAGCAAAATTGAGAGTTAATATGACATACAGGGTGTTCTATTGGACAATTTCCATCCGGTGTCTGGTTTTAAATAATACAAAGTGATTCGATTAAATACTTATTGTATAAAAGTGACCATATCTTTGAAATTACCCTGTATAACTTGGTAAAAAGCTATATTACCCCGTTTAGGAAGAGGAAAGAGCAAAATTGAGAGTTAATATGACATACAGGGTGTTCTATTGGACAATTTCCATCCGGTGTCTGGTTTTAAATAATACAAAGTGATTCGATTAAATACTTATTGTATAAAAGTGATCATATCTTTGAAATTACCCTGTATAACTTGGTAAAAAGCTATATTACCCCGTTTAAAAAGAGGAAAGAGCAAAATTGAGAGTTAATATGACATATAGGGTGTTCTATTGGACAATTTCCATCCGGTGTCTGGTTTTAAATAATACAAAGTGATTCGATTAAATACTTATTGTATAAAAGTGACCATATCTTTGAAATTACCCTGTATAACTTGGTAAAAAGCTATATTACCCCGTTTAGGAAGAGGAAAGAGCAAAATTGAGAGTTAATATGACATACAGGGTGTTCTATTGGACAATTTCCATCCGGTGTCTGGTTTTAAATAATACAAAGTGATTCGATTAAATACTTATTGTATAAAAGTGATCATATCTTTGAAATTACCCTGTATAACTTGGTAAAAAGCTATATTACCCCGTTTAAAAAGAGGAAAGAGCAAAATTGAGAGTTAATATGACATATAGGGTGTTCTATTGGACAATTTCCATCCGGTGTCTGGTTTTAAATAATACAAAGTGATTCGATTAAATACTTATTGTATAAAAGTGATCATATCTTTGAAATTACCCTGTATAACTTGGTAAAAAGCTATATTACCCCGTTTAAAAAGAGGAAAGAGCAAAATTGAGAGTTAATATGACATATAGGGTGTTCTATTGGACAATTTCCATCCGGTGTCTGGTTTTAAATAATACAAAGTGATTCGATTAAATACTTATTGTATAAAAGTGACCATATCTTTGAAATTACCCTGTATAATTTGGTAAAAAGCTATATTACCCCGTTTAGGAAGAGGAAAGAGCAAAATTGAGAGTTAATATGACATACAGGGTGTTCTATTGGACAGTTTCCATTCAGGATGAGTAAAATCTGTGGTAACTTCAATTGCCCCACTTCGATACATCTAAATATCCACAATAAAACCTTGGAACTCAATCAGGGCCCTACCTAGCGCTCTTCTGAAGTATTTTTCCAAATTATTATAAAATCTAATATAAAGGAACCAGAAGAAAAAATTTTGTATCGCCATAACATTTTTCTCTTTCAATTTTAGACAAATACAGTTTCCTCTCGAACATGTTCTGCATCAAATCTTACAATTACACCAAATTAATCCTCTGTTACGGATCCGACAAAGGCGCAATGGTATCGATCACTTGGGTCAGTTCGGACAAAATGTTCCAATTAGCATTCGGCGCGACAAACGGCACCCTAAACGCCCATTCCATAATACAGGAACAGTTGGAGTCCCATTTGAACCAACACAGGAATTTGGGACAGATCATACAGTTGTTGCACGAGACCTACGAACCGTTATTGTCCATCAGCAAACTACCGACCGTACCTCAGTTGGGCATACATAACACCGTAAGTGGAATCCCGTCGACTATGTGGTTATTTCTAATTTTTTTTTTTTTTTTTTTTTGGTTGCAGAGACCCCAAGTTCCGGTCCAAACTTTCACCATAATGGCGCAGTCTTGCACGCTGATCCGTTTGGCGTACCAAGGAATGTATTGCCTGGAACTTAGGATCCGAGGATCCGGTCTGGTGTCGCTAAGAGACGGCGCTTACAGTAGATTCGATAGGAGCAACGTCGTCGACGTATTTTCCCCCACGCAAGGTTTGAAAGCGTTTCTATCGAAGTACGTCGACGAAACCGCCGTATTTCGACGAAGATCCCAATCCGAAGACGATAATCCTCCGTCGCCGATGGAAGTCGAAGGCGGCGGATTCCTAGGCCATCACCGAGGACCCCAATCGCCGGCGGGCCAAAGGGAACCCGCCGGTCTCCGTTTCCATCCGCCGCTGACCCCCCCATCGGGCTCCAATCCCCATACGCCGGCCAGTCCGCATACTTCGATGAACCAACCGACGACTCACGCCAGTTACGGATCCAGTCCGGCCACGTCGTTTAATTTGGCGTCTCCGACGTCGCTTCAACCGAATATCAATCCCAGTCCGATGCCGCATCCGAGTCCCGGAGGTTTGGTGGCCAATTCGCCGCTCAATCCCCAATTGGCGAGTCCGGGGGGGTTGTTGAGCAATTCCTCGCCCGGTCCGCAGAGTGCCAACTTGCCGGGACATTCGCCGGTTAGCAGTTTCATACCGACGGGCCACACGGACGGCAGTCCGTTCCCTTCGCAAAGTATGTCGTCGCCGGCGGCTTCGGCCAATTGGCCGGGCTCGCCCGGCATGCCGCGACCGTCGCCGGCGCGACCGGGGCAATCCCCCGGCGGGCATTCGCTGATGCACAGCCCCCAACAATCCACCGATCTCAAATTGGGTAGCCATTTATCGAGGGTGTTGCCGCAAAGATCTTGGGCCGGCGCCGTACCGACGCTTCTGACGCACGAAGCTCTCGAGATACTCTGTTGCCCTTCGCCCCATCCTCAAGGACTTCCGGTGCCCGAATTGGCGCCATTGGAGAGGTTCTTGGGGTGCGTCTATATGAAAAGGCAATTGCAAAGATACGTGCATACGGAAAACTACGTAAGTGTCGCTAATTCGATCGCTACTAACCAAAGGATTTTTATAAAATTGTCATTTTGAGGTTATGCGAGATTATTTATCGAATATAATCGAAAAAAAAAAAAAAAAACGTGTTTGTCTGTTAATTTTAACGGATGGAAGTTTTTTAAAAACATAATCTAACCTATAAATAACCTTTTTTTGTGAGGTTAGGTTTGAAATTATTATATTATAAACGTTTTAGTTTGTAAATACGAGAAAAGTTCAATTTTGTGATAAATTTTTACTATTTTAACCCGTAAAAACACTTTTGTATCAATTTTTTTCTTAATCGAATGATAAACTACCCGAACCGGTGATTGACATTGACAGTATGAGGAAAGATCAAAATGGAGGATAATAAAATCTTAATAAACACAAAAAAACTACTAAAAAACAGGATCTAACCTCATCGAATCGACCGTAGAGTCTAAACGTTGCTTCTTAGAGCTTATGCGGGTTCCGGTCCCACTGTACTCACTAGAGAAGAAGAGAAAAACAAAAATTTTCAATTTTCAATCGAAAACTAGCGACATAACTAATCCTAAAAGGATCCAGTTGTCGTTTCTATTCTATAGAAACGTTGTACCGCCATTGAAGGAGCGATTTGTCCTAGTAAAGTCACGTGTTCGATTCCCTCCAATACCCGGTTTAGTCCGTCTTCGAAATATCGGTCCGCGCGTTTGGAGCTCGGCTTCTGAGCGTACCCTTACGGTGCTAGATTCGATACAGAAGACTTTTAGGCGATCCAAAGTTGACCAAAAGAAGAAAGGTCACCGTCCGACTCTATTTTACCGATATCGCTCAGAGAAGTACCTTCAAGACCCGGTCGACGGACCGACGTGGTTCGCGAACGCCTAGTTAGCCTTCGGACTCGGAAAAACTCTTCCATAAATCCAGATTTGGCGTCGTGAGGTGGCCGGGACACGCGGATCGATCGATACCGGCGCCCGGAGGACCGCGGAGGTGGCACCGTCGGTTAAAAAAGAATAAAAAAAGAAGAAATAACCTAACCTGAACCGTATCTGATTATTGTTTATTGTTTTTTTTTTTTTTTTTTTGTTATTTCAGTTAACGGCCATACAACCCACCGAGCCGGGCGTTATACATTTCAAAGTAGCCGAAACTTTGCAGTGCAGGATCGGTTTGAACACTCAGCATTTACAAAGTTTGCACCTGAAGATAACCCCCCTTCCCGATCATAAAGAAGTCTGGTCCCAAGAGGAATTACAGGTAAGAATATTGATTGCGACCCGTACAATTCCGGTTATTATTCAGAGTTTCGTATCTCGTCGCAGGTATTGGAGAAATTCTTCGACACCCGAGCGGCGGCGCCACCGTACAAACCGACGTCCATGTTCACGTTTTGCAACATGTTGAATCTACCGGTGAACGTGTTGAAGGATTTCATACAAATCATGAAATTCGAATTGGTGCCGGGTCTGGTGCAACAACAACAAATGAAATGGGCGGTGCAATGGGTGTTGAGGGTCCCCCCCAGCGCCCCCAATCTCGTTCCCGTCGGTATGACCGGTGTGTTGGTATTCAGAGCCAAAGTACTTTTCTTCGTAAGTCCGTTTTAAATCGCATTCCGTACTAAAATAATTCGATCGATTCATTTTATTTTCAGTTACAAATAACCAGAATCGGTATTCAGTACCCGCCTAGTATGGAACCGCCGTCGATAGTACTACCGCTGATTTACGATATCAGCGCCAACGTAACGACTCTGGCGGAAAAACGTGAAGCCGGTGCTAATCCCGCCATGTCCTCCGTTAGTCAGATGCTCAAACATTTCACGCAATACCAATCGAATATAAACGAATGTTCCGTTTTTCCGGCTATCAGAGAACTACTTATTAACTTGACGTTACCCTCGGAACCTCAGGCGCCGAGTCCGGTAACAGCCGGGGTGCAACAAATCCAATCGCCCGCCATGCAGATGCCCGGACAAGGATCCCAACCCGGTTATCCTGTAAATATGCCGATGGGTATGATGGGTCCGCAATAATTCGGTTAGGTTGATCAATCGGGAAGCCTTCCAAAAGTAAACCCATTGGGAAGCCTTTCGAAAGCCAATTGGGAAGCCTTCCAAAACCAAACCCATTGGGAGGCCATCCAAAAGCCAATTGGGAAGCCTTTCGAAAGCCAATTGGGAAGCCTTCCCAAAAGTAAACCCATTAGGAAGCCTTTCGAAAGCCAATTGGGAAGCCTTCCAAAACCAAACCCATTGGGAAGCCTTTCGAAAGCCAATTGGGAAGCCTTCCAAAACCAAACCCATTGGGAAGCCTTTCGAAAGCCAATTGGGAAGCCTTCCCAAAAGTAAACCCATTAGGAAGCCTTTCGAAAGCCAATTGGGAAGCCTTCCAAAACCAAACCCATTGGGAAGCCTTTCGAAAGCCAATTGGGAAGCCTTTCAAAACCAAACCCATTGGGAAGCCTTTCGAAAGCCAATTGGGAAGCCTTCCCAAAAGTAAACCCATTAGGAAGCCTTTCGAAAGCCAATTGGGAAGCCTTCCAAAACCAAACCCATTGGGAAGCCTTTCGAAAGCCAATTGGGAAGCCTTCCCAAAAGTAAACCCATTAGGAAGCCTTTCGAAAGCCAATTGGGAAGCCTTCCCAAAAGTAAACCCATTAGGAAGCCTTTCGAAAGCCAATTGGGAAGCCTTCCAAAACCAAACCCATTGGGAAGCCTTTCGAAAGCCAATTGGGAAGCCTTCCCAAAAGTAAACCCATTAGGAAGCCTTCCAAAAGTAAAACCATTAGGAAGCCTTTCGAAAGCCAATTGGGAAGCCTTTCGAAAGTAAACCCATTGGGAATCCTTTCGAAAGCCAATTGGGAAGCCTTCCAAAACCAAACCCATTGGGAAGCCTTTCGAAAGCCAATTGGGAAGCCTTCCAAAAGTAAAACCATTAGGAAGCCTTTCGAAAGCCAATTGGGAAGCCTTCCAAAACCAAAACCATTAGGAAGCCTTTCGAAAGCCAATTGGGAATCCTTTCGAAAGCCAATTGGGAAGCCTTCCCAAAAGTAAACCCATTAGGAAGCCTTCCAAAAGTAAAACCATTAGGAAGCCTTTCGAAAGCCAATTGGGAAGCCTTCCAAAAGTAAAACCATTAGGAAGCCTTTCGAAAGCCAATTGGGAAGCCTTTCGAAAGTAAACCCATTGGGAATCCTTTCGAAAGCCAATTGGGAAGCCTTCCAAAACCAAACCCATTGGGAAGCCTTTCGAAAGCCAATTGGGAAGCCTTCCAAAAGTAAAACCATTAGGAAGCCTTTCGAAAGCCAATTGGGAAGCCTTCCAAAACCAAAACCATTAGGAAGCCTTTCGAAAGCCAATTGGGAATCCTTTCGAAAGCCAATTGGGAAGCCTTCCCAAAAGTAAACCCATTAGGAAGCCTTCCAAAAGTAAAACCATTAGGAAGCCTTTCGAAAGCCAATTGGGAAGCCTTCCAAAAGTAAAACCATTAGGAAGCCTTTCGAAAGCCAATTGGGAAGCCTTCCAAAACCAAACCCATTGGGAAGCCTTTCGAAAGCCAATTGGGAAGCCTTCCAAAAGTAAAACCATTAGGAAGCCTTTCGAAAGCCAATTGGGAAGCCTTTCAAAACCAAACCCATTGGGAAGCCTTTCGAAAGCCAATTGGGAAGCCTTCCAAAAGTAAAACCATTGGGAAGCCTTTCGAAAGCCAATTGGGAAGCCTTCCAAAAGTAAACCCATTAGGAAGCCTTTCGAAAGCCAATTGGGAAGCCTTCCAAAACCAAACCCATTGGGAAGCCTTTCGAAAGCCAATTGGGAAGCCTTTAGAAAGTAAACTCATTGGGAAGCCTTTCGAAAGCCAATTGGGAAGCCTTTAGAAAGTAAACTCATTGGGAAGCCTTCCAAAAGCGTATTGGGAAGCCTTTAGAAAGTAAACTCATTGGGAAGCCTTTCGAAAGCCTTTTTGTAATTGTTTTTGTGATTTTCAGGTTGTAAATGTTTTCCTATTGAAATATATTTATCATTTCATTATTTGGTATTATTTTTTAGTGAAGTGATGGTAGATATTTTTCACCAGATACGTTATATCGTTTCTTATATCGTTTTCCTCATTTTTTTCACCGTTTTTCATATTGTTCTGTTTCTTTTTGTAGTAATTTATTTAATACCTTGTATATCCTTCACTTTATACTTTTAGTTTCTTGTTTTTGTCGGTTTATCGCTTTCTGTACTATTAGAATGTTCTTCTTCATTTTATAACCTAACCTATAATTTTATGAGATTATTTTTCATCTTTATGTCACATTTTCCTTTTAGTTTGTGTCTTTATCTTGTGTTTTTTCTTTCCCACCTTTTATTTGGTATTTTTTTCCTTAGCCTTTTCTGTAATTTCTCCTTTTATCTTTTCTTTCATGACTTTTGTTGTTATATCCCTGTTCTCCACTTTATAATTCTTATTCTTTTTTATTTGTACGTCATATTTCTTATTTCTCTTTCTAACTATTCTTTCATTACTCTTTTCTATATCTATCGCAATTCTACTCTTCTTTTTTTTACTTTTCCTGGTCACATTCACCTTTTATCGATTTGTAAATTCGGTTATTTTCTTTCCGTCTTATTCCCTTTCATGTCCAAGTGTTCCGCTCAGTTTATTTCGGTTTTTTATTGTATTCCTTGCTTACATTTGTCTTTTGTGGCTTTTGCAGAGTTTGTATTATTCTATTTCATCTTATTTGTTCATTTAATTCTTCCTTCGTTCTCCTTTTCGTGTTAGTTTTCTGTCACGGTGATGCTATTTATCACATTCCTTCTTTCTCCTGTATTTTTTCAAAATGTTTCTTTTCTTTTTATCCCTGGCAATCACGACGAGAAAATAAAAGATAATTGAAGGTATATTTATGATATATTTTCATTACAGGTGTTACAATTAAAAAAATAATCTCTTCAAACACATTAGGTGAAATATAGCCGAAGGAAAAACGGTCCTGTCAACAAAATATTAAAATTTATTAATTATTGAAAGACGTTCATCCATCGAAATAATATTATACGAGGGGGCTAATGTATATATATATATAAAAAAAATATTTTACACTTACAAATTATACACATATAGAAAAATGGAGTGTGAAACACGAGCAAAATATTTTTTAAATAATGAAAAAGAAGAGGAAAACAAAGGGGACAAATGATTGAATTTTTTCATTAATCAAATTCGAATATTTAACAATTATGTATGGTTAAAGAGAAAGAGTGACGTTTTCTGTTCAAATGGAAGAAATATTTTAATCGTATCACAATCCCCTTTAAAATTGTATGATATAAAAAAAATTATTACTCGTTATATTTACATATTATCAATGTTGAGGTATAAGGAGATTCGGTAAAAAAGCGACGATTAAAAAGGGGCCTTAATCAAACTCAAACTGTGTACCAGGTAATTTTCGAAAACCTTTAACATTATGGTACCGTTACCAAATTCTATGATTAAATTCGATGAATTTGGCTTCCGCAACCACAATATTCTTCAGATTCATTCTCTAGTGAATATTGGCTGATTTATTCCCCAAAAAAAAGCTCTAGAACAAGGAATAGCACTTAAATAAGGAAAGGTGGGACTTTGATCAATCTTGAAGGAAACTATATCGATGAATTTAGTTTCCGCAACCACAATATTCTTCAGATTCATTCTCTAGTGAGTATTGGCTGATTCAACTTCAGAAAAAAAGCTCTAGAACAATAAATAGCACTTTAATGAGGTAAGGTGGGACTTTGAACAATCTTGAAGGAAACTATATCGATGAATTTGGTTTCCGTAACCACAATATTCTTCAGATTCATTCTCTAGTGAATATTGGCTGATTTATTCCCCAAAAAAAAGCTCTAGAACAAGGAATAGCACTTAAATAAGGAAAGGTGGGACTTTGATCAATCTTGAAGGAAACTATATCGATGAATTTGGTTTCCGCAACCACAATATTCTTCAGATTCATTCTCTAGTATGGGTTGATTTATTCCCAGAAAAAAAGCTCTAGAACAAGAAATAGCACTTAAATAAGGAAAGGTGGGACTTTGATTAATCTTGAAGGAAATTATATCGATGAATTTGGTTTCCGCAACCACAATATTCTTCAGATTCATTCTCTAGTGAATATTGGCTGATTTATTCCCCAAAAAAAAGCTCTAGAACAAGGAATAGCACTTAAATAAGGAAAGGTGGGACTTTGATTAATCTTGAAGGAAATTATATCGATGAATTTGGTTTCCGTAACCACAATATTCTTCAGATTCATTCTCTAGTGAGTATGGGTTGATTTATTCCCAGAAAAAAAGCTCTAGAACAAGAAATAGCACTTTAATTTAATTTAGATGAACTAGATTGAAGATTATACGATTGTTATTCTAAATTTCATGCAAAAAACATTCTGTTATTTTAATTATCAATAATTACAATTCGATATAATAAAAATTACATTAAATTATGTGGAAATTGAATGGGATGTTCAATTTGAACATTATAAGGTAGGAAAAATATTTTTATATAAAAGAAATATACATAAAAGTGGATATTTGTGATTAAAAAGAACCGATTTCAGTGCAACACCATAATACGGTTAAAGTGAGACGTTTCGATGAAAATATGACTTAAAAATCAAATTTTAATTAAAAAAATTACCAATAACTTGATTGTTTCCCAATAAATCTCTCCCCGGAACGAATAAAAAGTTAATCGAATGAATATACCTCAACATATTTTTTATTTTTTTTGTTAAAACCGCAACTTATGTACCCCGTATCGTCAGTCTTGGCAAGAAAATTTTTCATATCTATAGAAGGTAACTATAATTTGGAATTTTCGAAATTCAAAGACGACGATAGTTTAACGATGGCAGGTCCATTTTCGGTGACTATAAGCGGTTGTGATTGTTTATCCAACGTTTCATTGGATACTTCGATGATGGTTTTATCGTCAAGACTTTTGGTAGTCGGTTTACCATCGTTTATGGAATGGAAAAATTGACTGCGTAATATAGCTGCCTGCGAAAAATATTTCTTCGGCTTTTCGTCTATTTCTATGCACACACTGTCGTTGCTAAGGGTATCGCTGATCTATAACACAAGTTTTCCTTTTTATTATCCACATACGTATATAAATTGATAAAAAAAAATGGTCAAAAACTCACTTTGTCAGCGGCATTGGATTTTGAAAGTGCATACATCGTGGCACATCTTGCTCGAAAGCTACAACTGCTACCGATGCTAGTTTTCTCAGCTTGAGAAGACGTTATAAAACTGACGTTATCATCGAATCTTACTCTTTCTGACGTACAGTCTTCTGTGGTAATACAACTACAAGAATCACTACCCGGAGCCTGTAATTATAATAATTCAACAATACCATTTGAAATATGTTAAATAAAAGGGTTCGGAGTACCTTATAATTTAGCATTGATCCTGCTAAAGCCCTAACACTAGCTCCCGCATCGTCTGTTATACTTGCATTCATCGATTCGCTTAAACTGCTAAGGCTGAACCTCTGTGCGGATGCTAGATCCGCTTGGACTTCTAATCTTTGACCGGCTTGATTTAAACTACCGGCTAAAGCAACTGTACTAGCGGATTCTCTGTAAATCGATAATAAAACGTTCAAGACATGTTAAATATTTTCGAGAAATCGTAGACGTGACAAAGTTAGGTTAGTTTTTATATATGAATATTAAATTCTTTCGAATTTGTATAATTTACAGTACTCTAACCATAATACATACGAATATAATAATTTTCTTCTTAAATCAAACAGTATGAGGATAGATTTTGTTTCTTCGTAAACACAAATGATATAATTGACATTCACGCACGAAAACTACGTTAAAATACCGAACGTACAACAAATCACGTTAAAATTTAAATAAAACCTAAGTACAAATTCGTTTTAATCAAACGTAAACTTTAAATCACATAAAAATACAAAAAAAAAACACTCGAAAGTAGTTCAAATGTCCATTACACATCATAATTACTGATTTTTAGGTTAGGTTAAAACTTGACGGGTGTCATTTAAACAACGTTGCCGGATTTTAAAAGTAGTACCAAAAATGAGGAAACGACAATATAAATTGATAACAAAAAAAAAATTTTTTTTACCTGTCTATATCTCTAAGTACTTGACTACCGCTAGCGAGTGATAGACTGGCTTCCCCTATTGAAGGATTAGGTCCTTTGGTGCTGACCGCATCTATCGAAGTTGCATCGGCAGCTCTTGAAGTGATTACGTTCGAATCTTCCGAAGAAGTAGAACCGCCGCAACCTCCCGAACGACATAAAGACACAGGTACGACGCCGTACACGTAAAATAGTAAAATTGGTACCCCGATACCTACAGCTAAACCGGCCAAAATGGGAGATACTAATACCTATAATAAAAAAAAATAAAATAAAAAAAAAAATTTGAACCTAACCTAAACGTTCGTTATCGTTTTGGTTGTTAGCACGTTCCCCTGTATACATATATAAATAACTCGTACAATTTTATCAATTTGGTGAGTCCGATTCTGTATTATACTACTGCGCATACGTGTCACTCCCTTCTACCTAACGAATTTCCGGGAGCTGGTAGTAACCCCCCTCCAATTACTGGAAAACATCCACCGTCTACAGTTCCAGTGTAGCTCTGTCTGTTCAACTAGAAAGATCGATGACGATTTATTCGGATTTGTTCATAGTAACGTGAAACTCTATTAGAAAAATTCGAGGTATGATTTTGACGGAATTGTTTTTTAAGTTTCGAAAATTTGTGGATGTTCGAATTTGGTAATCGAATGTGATAGTGGGAAATATACGGGAATATGTATTATATTATTGCACGTATCCCGAATATAAGCATTTCAACAATTCTAAATTAAATTTTCTTCTTCTGTTTCAATTATTATTTCTACATAACCGTAAATTTTACGTTTAATAAAAAACAAAGTAAGTATATCGAGTAGTTTTGAGGTTATATCAGTTAACAAAGAATAAATATAACGCCATCTAACGTGCACGCTACTCATTAGGTTATGTCAAAATTACTTTTATACCAATGGAATTATTAATTAAACGGATAAATATGTTCAACAGAACCGGACTTGTTGACGATTTTATATCGTAATAAAATTATTATTGTCTCTGTTTTTCTGTAACTTTATGAAATTTTAAACGAAACGATGAGTCATTCAATTAGAAACAAATTATTTTTGTATAATAAGTCATAAATACGATACTTTTCATGTTAATTCGATACGGGACGTGTTCAAAAAAAATTTAAATCAAATTTCGATATTTATAAAAATTTCGAGATTATAAAGAAATCATTTTACAACTTTAACGTTTATTTAAATACTTCATATTATATGATAAATATATATAGGGTCGTCCAAAAAATATTATCAACTCCGAATCGATGTATTATGGATATTTTGAAATTTTTTGGGTAGTTTCATAATTACATCAGTGGTTTAGTGATAAAATATTCGAAATATCATTTTTTTCGAAAAATAGTCTGGCGTCATTAAAACCATACACGACGCATCTTTTAATTGACTAAATTAACTTTTTCGAGGTTAAAAAAAAAAAAAAGAAAAAACGGATTAAATTTTACTGAGAATATAAGCGACGTGCATCAAACCGAACACCACCAATGGACTGCGCTGACTGACCGACATAACCTCAAATTCTACTCGTGAAACGTACAACACCATCTACTATAAAAATAGGAAAAGTTTTTTCCAAATAATTCATAAATTAATTTGCGTCTAATTCAAATGCCAAATTTGATTATCGCAAATTCTCTCTTAAATAAACCGAACACCGGAGGGATTACCTGTAAAGGTATGACTGCACAGGTTAAAAGGACATCAGTAACGTTCATTGTATATAGATGTCGATTTTTGTCTATTTATATCAATTGTGGTCTATTGAAGTCGATTGATGTCCATAAAAGTCGAATTATGTCTATTGAGAAGTCGAATGATGTCCTATAGAAGTCGATTGATGTCCATCCAAGTCGAATGATGTCCTATAGAAGTCGATTGATGTCAATTTTTGTCTATTTATGTTCTAATAAGTCGAATTATGTCTATTGAAGTCGAATGATGTCCTATCGAAGTCGATTGATGTCAATTTTTGTCTATTTATGTTCTAATAAGTCGATTGATGTCCATCCAAGTCGAATGATGTCTTATAGAAGTCGATTGATGTCAATTTTTGTCTATTTATGTTCTAATAAGTCGATTGATGTCCATCCAAGTCGAATGATGTCCTATAGAAGTCGATTGATGTCAATTTTTGTCTATTTATGTTCTAATAAGTCGAATTATGTCTATTGAAGTCGAATGATGTCCTATCGAAGTCGATTGATGTCAATTTTTGTCTATTTATGTTCTAATAAGTCGATTGATGTCCATCCAAGTCGAATGATGTCTTATAGAAGTCGATTGATGTCAATTTTTGTCTATTTATGTTCTAATAAGTCGATTGATGTCCATCCAAGTCGAATGATGTCCTATAGAAGTCGATTGATGTCAATTTTTGTCTATTTATGTTCTAATAAGTCGAATTATGTCTATTGAAGTCGAATGATGTCCTATCGAAGTCGATTGATGTCAATTTTTGTCTATTTATGTTCTAATAAGTCGATTGATGTCCATCCAAGTCGAATGATGTCTTATAGAAGTCGATTGATGTCAATTTTTGTCTATTTATGTTCTAATAAGTCGATTGATGTCCATCCAAGTCGAATGATGTCCTATAGAAGTCGATTGATGTCAATTTTTGTCTATTAATGTTCTAATAAGTCGATTGATGTCCATCCAAGTCGAATGATGTCCTATAGAAGTCGATTGATGTCAATTTTTGTCTATTTATGTCCTAATAAGTCGATTGATGTCCATCCAAGTCGAATGATGTCCTATAGAAGTAGATTGATGTCAATTTTTGTCTATTTATGTTCTAATAAGTCGATTGATGTCCATCCAAGTCGAATGATGTCCTATAGAAGTAGATTGATGTCTATTGAAGTCGAATGATGTCTCCTATAGAAGTCGATTGATGTCAATTTTTGTCTATTTATGTTCTAATAAGTCGATTGATGTCCATCCAAGTCGATTGATGTTCATCCAAGTCGAATGATGTCCTATAGAAGTCGAATGATGTCCTATAGAAGTAGATTGATGTCAATTTTTGTCTATGTTCTAATAAGTCGATTGATGTCCATCCAAGTCGAATGATGTCCTATAGAAGTCGATTGATGTCAATTTTTGTCTATTTATGTTCTAATAAGTCGATTGATGTCCATCCAAGTCATTGATGTTCATCCAAGTCGAATGATGTCCTATAGAAGTCGAATGATGTCCTATAGAAGTAGATTGATGTCATTTTTTGTCTATTTATGTTCTAATAAGTCGATTGATGTCCATCCAAGTCGAATGATGTCCTATAGAAGTCGATTGATGTCAATTTTTGTCTATTAATGTTCTAATAAGTCGATTGATGTCCATCCAAGTCGAATGATGTCCTATAGAAGTAGATTGATGTCAATTTTTGTCTATTAATGTTCTAATAAGTCGATTGATGTCCATCCAAGTCGAATGATGTCCTATAGAAGTCGATTGATGTCAATTTTTGTCTATTAATGTTCTAATAAGTCGATTGATGTCCATCCAAGTCGAATGATGTCCTATAGAAGTCGATTGATGTCAATTTTTGTCTATTTATGTCCTAATAAGTCGATTGATGTCCATCCAAGTCGAATGATGTCCTATAGAAGTAGATTGATGTCAATTTTTGTCTATTTATGTTCTAATAAGTCGATTGATGTCCATCCAAGTCGAATGATGTCCTATAGAAGTAGATTGATGTCTATTGAAGTCGAATGATGTCTCCTATAGAAGTCGATTGATGTCAATTTTTGTCTATTTATGTTCTAATAAGTCGATTGATGTCCATCCAAGTCGAATGATGTCCTATAGAAGTCGATTGATGTCAATTTTTGTCTATTTATGTTCTAATAAGTCGATTGATGTCCATCCAAGTCGAATGATGTCCTATAGAAGTCGATTGATGTCAATTTTTGTCTATTAATGTTCTAATAAATCGATTGATGTCCATCCAAGTCGAATGATGTCCTATAGAAGTAGATTGATGTCAATTTTTGTCTATGTTCTAATAAGTCGATTGATGTCCATCCAAGTCGAATGATGTCCTATAGAAGTCGATTGATGTCAATTTTTGTCTATTTATGTTCTAATAAGTCGATTGATGTCCATCCAAGTCGAATGATGTCCTATAGAAGTCGATTGATGTCAATTTTTGTCTATTTATGTTCTAATAAGTCGATTGATGTCCATCCAAGTCGAATGATGTCCTATAGAAGTCGATTGATGTCAATTTTTGTCTATTTATGTTCTAATAAGTCGATTGATGTCCATCCAAGTCGAATGATGTCCTATAGAAGTCGATTGATGTCAATTTTTGTCTATTTATGTTCTAATAAGTCGAATTATGTCTATTGAAGGCGAATGATGTCCTATAGAAGTCGAATGATGTCCTATAGAAGTAGATTGATGTCAATTTTTGTCTATGTTCTAATAAGTCGATTGATGTCCATCCAAGTCGAATGATGTCCTATAGAAGTCGATTGATGTCAATTTTTGTCTATTAATGTTCTAATAAGTCGATTGATGTCCATCCAAGTCGAATGATGTCCTATAGAAGTCGATTGATGTCAATTTTTGTCTATTTATGTTCTAATAAGTCGATTGATGTCCATCCAAGTCGAATGATGTCCTATAGAAGTCGAATGATGTCCTATAGAAGTAGATTGATGTCAATTTTTGTCTATGTTCTAATAAGTCGATTGATGTCCATCCAAGTCGAATGATGTCCTATAGAAGTAGATTGATGTCAATTTTTGTCTATTAATGTTCTAATAAGTCGATTGATGTCCATCCAAGTCGAATGATGTCCTATAGAAGTCGATTGATGTCAATTTTTGTCTATTTATGTTCTAATAAGTCGATTGATGTCCATCCAAGTCGAATGATGTCCTATAGAAGTCGAATGATGTCCTATAGAAGTAGATTGATGTCAATTTTTGTCTATGTTCTAATAAGTCGATTGATGTCCATCCAAGTCGAATGATGTCCTATAGAAGTAGATTGATGTCAATTTTTGTCTATTAATGTTCTAATAAGTCGATTGATGTCCATCCAAGTCGAATGATGTCCTATAGAAGTCGATTGATGTCAATTTTTGTCTATTTATGTTCTAATAAATCGATTGATGTCCATCAACGAATAGAATAACCTGATTTCAGCATTCAATAAAATACGATCGAGTCAATTGGTGGTTAAAGAAAAATGTCCGATAGCGAAGAAGATTCGGTCAGTGGCATCGATTGGCCCGTAAAAGATGAATGGCTTCGAGCCGTCGTCAAACAACACCACAAAGATATATTGGATCCAACTATAACCGTTCTAGATCATTCGATACGGCCGGGTTGCGAAAGCGGCGAAAGTGTCCTTAGCGATATTTTAGCTGTCGCCGTTCAATACAAATTGAGGTAAATCTTTTATTTCTTCTTTTTTCCTTCATTTCCGATCGTCCCACTAAACCAGCGCACGGTTCAAATATACAACCCGCCCCGATATTTCGATAATCGAGTTACGGATTGCCTCGAAACCGAATATTCTAGAAAAGCAAATCGTATATAAAATAGAACCGGTATCGAATGTATAAAACACGCGTCGTTTTAGTGGGATAACTCCGTGTCGCCCGTTTGTGCCGTAAAACGGATTTTTTTTATTTTTTTCGATTCCGTTCCAGGGAAGAAGCCGCCGGAACGACGCACACCGTATGTTTCATAATAAAACTTTTGCCGCAAGATCCGTTCAGTAGATTTTTCGTTACCGAAGCCCAATTCGATCTTAGGGAAATCAAATTTTACACGCAAGTAAGTGATTTTCGTCTTTGGCGCACAACAACCTTTAAATATAGTTAGAAACACGAAAATATCGGTTATCTTTACAACTCGTCCGTCGATGAAAACCGTCAAGCCGGTACTGTTTGAAAAAAAAAATTTTCATCGATCTAAAGTTTGACGATTCTCAATTTGCGGCAGAATTTTACACAAAAAAAGTCGTCGAACTACAGCGCCATCTGATAGACACGTCGCGCTTCCAATTTCACCGACCAAACTGTTAGATTTGAATGCCCCCAAGTTAGTACGACCGTTCAACGATGTTTCCTCCAAGTCCCGGCGACATTCTGGATATTTTTTCTGCCATTTTGTCATAATAAACTAACTGTCATCGCCATGTTGCCAAATTTAGTGATTTTCGTCTTTGGCGGATAGAAAAGTGTCGGAATTTATCGCCCGCCCCCTCGCAACAACCTTTAAATATAGTTAGAAACACGAAAATCTCGATTATCTTTAAAACGAATCGATTATTGGGTAAAAACTCGTCCGCCGATGAAAACCGTCAAGCCGGTACTGTTTGAAAAAAAAATTTAATCGATCTAAAGTTTGGCGATTTTCAATTTGCGGCAGAATTTTACACAAAAAAAGTCGTCGAACTACAGCGCCATCTGATAAGACACGTCGCGCTTCCAATTGCACCGACCAAACTGTAAGATTTGAATGCTCCCAAGTTAGTTTGAGCGCTCAACGACGTCCCGGCGACATTCTGGATATTTTTTCAGCCATTTTGTCATAATAAACTAACTGTCATCGCCATGTTGCCAAATGCGCGGATTTTTACACGAGATTTAGTGATTTTCGTCTTTGGTGGTTAGAAAAGTGTCGAAATTTATCGCCCGCCCCCTCGCAACAACCTTTAAATATAGTTAGAAATACGAAAATCTCGATTATCTTTAAAACGAATCGATTATCGGGTAAAAACTCGTCCGCCGATGAAATCCGTCAAGCCGGTACTGTTTGAAAAAAAATTTTCATCGATCTAAAGTTTGGCGATTTTCAATTTGCGGCAGAATTTTACACAAAAAAAGTCGTCGAACTACAGCGCCCTCTGATAGACACGTCGCGCTTCCAATTTCACCGACCAAACTGTAAGATTTGAATGTTCCCAAGTTAGTTTGAGCGCTCAACGACGTCCCGACGACATTCTGGATATTTTTTCAGCCATTTTGTCATAATAAACTAACTGTCATCGCCATGTTGCCAAATGCGCGGATTTTTACACGAGATTTAGTGATTTTCGTCTTTGGCGGTTAGAAAAGTGTCGAAATTTATCGCCCGCCCCCTCGCAACAACCTTTAAATATAGTTAGAAATACGAAAAATCTCGATTATCTTTAAAACGAATCGATTATCGGGTAAAAACTCGTCCGCCGATGAAAACCGTCAAGCCGGTACTGTTTGAAAAAAAAATTTAATCGATCTAAAGTTTGGCGATTTTCAATTTGCGGCAGAATTTTACACAAAAAAAGTCGTCGAACTACAGCGCCATCTGATAGACACGTCGCGCTTCCAATTTCACCGACCAAACTGTAAGATTTGAATGCTCCCAAGTTAGTTTGAGCGCTCAACGACGTCCCGGCGACATTCTGGATATTTTTTCAGCCATTTTGTCATAATAAACTAACTGTCATCGCCATGTTGCCAAATGCGCGGATTTTTACACGAGATTTAGTGATTTTCGTCTTTGGTGGTTAGAAAAGTGTCGAAATTTATCGCCCGCCCCCTCGCAACAACCTTTAAATATAGTTAGAAATACGAAAATCTCGATTATCTTTAAAACGAATCGATTATCGGGTAAAAACTCGTCCGCCGATGAAAACCGTCAAGCCGGTACTGTTTGAAAAAAATTTTCATCGATCTAAAGTTTGGCGATTTTCAATTTGCGGCAGAATTTTACACAAAAAAAGTCGTCGAACTACAGCGCCATCTGATAGACACGTCGCGCTTCCAATTTCACCGACCAAACTGTAAGATTTGAATGCTCCCAAGTTAGTTTGAGCGCTCAACGACGTCCCGGCGACATTCTGGATATTTTTTCTGCCATTTTGTCATAATAAACTAACTGTCATCGCCATGTTGCCAAATTTAGTGATTTTCGTCTTTGGCGGTTAGAAAAGTGTCGAAATTTATCGCCCGCCCCCTCGCAACAACCTTTAAATATAGTTAGAAACACGAAAATCTCGATTATCTTTAAAACGAATCGATTATCGGGTAAAAACTCGTCCGCCGATGAAAACCGTCAAGCCGGTACTGTTTGAATAAAATTTTCATCGATCTAAAGTTTGGCGATTTTCAATTTGCGGCAGAATTTTACACAAAAAAAGTCGTCGAACTACAGCGCCCTCTGATAGACACGTCGCGCTTCCAATTTCACCGACCAAACTGTAAGATTTGAATGCTCCCAAGTTAGTTTGAGCGCTCAACGACGTCCCGGCGACATTCTGGATATTTTTTCAGCCATTTTGTCATAATAAACTAACTGTCATCGCCATGTTGCCAAATGCGCGGATTTTTACACGAGATTTAGTGATTTTCGTCTTTGACGGTTAGAAAAGTGTCGAAATTTATCGCCCGCCCCCTCGCAACAACCTTTAAATATAGTTAGAAACACGAAAATCTCGATTATCTTTAAAACGAATCGATTATCGGGTAAAAACTCGTCCGCCGATGAAAACCGTCAAGCCGGTACTGTTTGAAAAAAAATTTTCATCGATCTAAAGTTTGGCGATTTTCAATTTGCGGCAGAATTTTACACAAAAAAAGTCGTCGAACTACAGCGCCATCTGATAGACACGTCGCGCTTCCAATTTCACCGACCAAACTGTAAGATTTGAATGCTCCCAAGTTAGTTTGAGCGCTCAACGACGTCCCGGCGACATTCTGGATATTTTTTCAGCCATTTCGTCATAATAAACTGACCGTCATCGCCATGTTGCCAAATGCGCACTCTAATACGATTGGATCGTCGTGACGTTGAGGTTTAGAAGTGGCGTGGCGTGGCGTGTCGCTAGTTAATAACGATTTTAAACGACCGTATTTGATTTTTTGAATTAGGTGGTGCCGGATTTAGAAGAATTTAGATTGAATGCGGCCAACGGCGAAGACGTCCGACTTCCGATACCGAAATGTTATTACGCACATTATACGGCAGGTAATCGTAATATCGTCGCTTAAAATCGCACATTTTTCTTTTTTGTTTTTTCCGGTTGCAGGAACGAACGATCCGGAACCGACGCCGCCGGAATCCGTCCTGATATTGGAAAATATAAAAAAATTGGGTTACAGGAGCGCCGATTTCGCCAGAGGTTTAACGCTACGCCAAACGAAAGCGGCCGTGGAAGCGATAGCGCGCGTGCACGCCTTGTCGCTATGCACAAAAATCAAAGAAGGAAAATCGATAACGGAACGCTACCCCTTCCTATTCCAAACGAACAGGGCGTCCGATTCGTACCAACAATTAGTGGAACGCGGTCTACCTCAACTGGCCCGATTTTTGGAGCGGAGGGCAGGTCTGGAGGAAGTTCTGGCGGCTCTGGACCGTCTCCGATGCCGCACCAAGGATATAATCGAGAAGCTGTTGGCGCCGGAAGAACCGATAGCGCTGATAACGCACACGGATTTTTGGTGCAACAATTTGATGTTCAGAGGCGGCGAAGAGAATTGCGAATGCGCCATACTCGATTGGCAAATGGTGACTTACAGTAGACCGACCAACGATTTGGCTTTGTTGTTGAACAGCAGCGTGCCGGCCGAACTCCGCAGACTCCACACCGGATCCCTGTTGGACGGCTATTGGAGTTGTTTGACGGAAAATTGCGGGAAATTGAAGCTCGACGTCGAAACCGAATTGGGATACGACAGAAAGAAACTCGACGGGGATTTCAGGAAATCGCAATTGTTGGCTCTGTTGCTGTGTATCGGTTCGGTGGATCTGGCGATCGGTAACGCGCAAATGGAGGAACGTTTGTTGGAATTGCTCAGAGATTTGTTCGACGAGGGTTTGCTGGACGCGGACGTGGCGTTAAAAGCTCAACATTAAGTGATATATATTTATATATATGAAGAAAAAAAAAAAAAAAAAATTTCGTCTTATATTTAATGTAATTCGTGGATTGCTTATTAAACTATTTCATTCGTACCGAATTGTGTCGATTTTATTTATTTGAAACCCTTTTCGACGATGCGACGACGAAAAAAAAATTTTTCCGTACTTTTCCATCGCGCCTCGTATATACCGGATCTCGTGACGTTATTTCCAATTCCAGATGTTTTTAGTACGAATTTGTCCAATTCCAGATGTTTTTAGTACGAATTTGTCCAATTCCAGATATTTTTAGTACAAATCTGTCCTATTTCAGATGTTTTTAGTACGAATTTGTCCAATTCCAGATGTTTTTAGTACGAATTTGTCCAATTCCAGATGTTTTTAGTACGAATCTGTCCTATTTCAGATGTTTTTAGTACGAATTTGTCCAATTCCAGATGTTTTTAGTACGAATTTGTCCAATTTCAGATGTTTTTAGTACGAATTTGTCCAATTCCAGATGTTTTTAGTACGAATTTGTCCAATTCCAGATGTTTTTAGTACGAATTTGTCCAATTCCAGATGTTTTTAGTACGAATTTGTCCAATTCCAGATGTTTTTAGTACGAATTTGTCCAATTTCAGATGTTTTTAGTACGAATTTGTCCAATTCCAGATGTTTTTAGTACGAATCTGTCCTATTTCAGATGTTTTTAGTACGAATTTGTCCAATTCCAGATGTTTTTAGTACGAATTTGTCCAATTTCAGATGTTTTTAGTACGAATTTGTCCAATTCCAGATGTTTTTAGTACGAATTTGTCCAATTCCAGATGTTTTTAGTACGAATTTGTCCAATTTCAGATGTTTTTAGTACGAATTTGTCCAATTCCAGATGTTTTTAGTACGAATTTGTCCGATTCCAGATGTTTAGTACGAATTTGTCCAATTCCAGATGTTTTTAGTACGAATTTGTCCAATTCCAGATGTTTTTAGTACGAATTTGTCCAATTCCAGATGTTTTTAGTACGAATCTGTCCTATTTCAGATGTTTTTAGTACGAATTTGTCCAATTCCAGATGTTTTTAGTACGAATTTGTCCAATTTCAGATGTTTTTAGTACGAATTTGTCCAATTCCAGATGTTTTTAGTACGAATTTGTCCAATTTCAGATGTTTTTAGTACGAATTTGTCCAATTCCAGATGTTTTTAGTACGAATTTGTCCAATTCCAGATGTTTAGTACGAATTTGTCCAATTCCAGATGTTTTTAGTACGAATTTGTCCAATTCCAGATGTTTTTAGTACGAATTTGTCCAATTCCAGATGTTTTTAGTACGAATTTGTCCAATTTCAGATGTTTTTAGTACGAATTTGTCCAATTCCAGATGTTTTTAGTACGAATTTGTCCTATTTCAGATGTTTTTAGTACGAATTTGTCCAATTCCAGATGTTTTTAGTACGAATCTGTCCTATTTCAGATGTTTTTTGTCCTATTTCAGATGTTTTTAGTACGAATTTGTCCAATTCCAGATGTTTTTAGTACGAATCTGTCCTATTTCAGATGTTTTTAGTACGAATTTGTCCAATTCCAGATGTTTTTAGTACGAATTTGTCCAATTTCAGATGTTTTTAGTACGAATCTGTCCTATTTCAGATGTTTTTAGTACGAATTTGTCCAATTTCAGATGTTTTTAGTACGAATTTGTCCAATTCCAGATGTTTTTAGTACGAATTTGTCCAATTCCAGATGTTTAGTACGAATTTGTCCAATTCCAGATGTTTTTAGTACGAATTTGTCCAATTCCAGATGTTTTTAGTACGAATTTGTCCAATTCCAGATGTTTAGTACGAATTTGTCCAATTCCAGATGTTTTTAGTACGAATTTGTCCAATTCCAGATGTTTTTAGTACGAATCTGTCCTATTTCAGATGTTTTTAGTACGAATTTGTCCAATTCCAGATGTTTTTAGTACGAATTTGTCCAATTTCAGATGTTTTTAGTACGAATTTGTCCAATTCCAGATGTTTTTAGTACGAATTTGTCCAATTCCAGATGTTTTTAGTACGAATTTGTCCAATTCCAGATGTTTTTAGTACGAATTTGTCCAATTCCAGATGTTTTTAGTACGAATTTGTCCAATTCCAGATGTTTTTAGTACGAATTTGTCCAATTCCAGATGTTTTTAGTACGAATCTGTCCTATTTCAGATGTTTTTAGTACGAATTTGTCCAATTTCAGATGTTTTTAGTACGAATTTGTCCAATTCCAGATGTTTTTAGTACGAATTTGTCCTATTTCAGATGTTTTTAGTACGAATTTGTCCAATTCCAGATGTTTTTAGTACGAATCTGTCTTATTTCAGATGTTTTTTGTCCTATTTCAGATGTTTTTAGTACGAATTTGTCCAATTTCAGATGTTTTTAGTACGAATTTGTCCAATTCCAGATGTTTTTAGTACGAATTTGTCCAATTCCAGATGTTTTTAGTACGAATTTGTCCAATTCCAGATGTTTTTAGTACGAATCTGTCCTATTTCAGATGTTTTTAGTACGAATTTGTCCAATTCCAGATGTTTTTAGTACGAATTTGTCCAATTCCAGATGTTTTTAGTACGAATCTGTCCTATTTCAGATGTTTTTAGTACGAATTTGTCCAATTCCAGATGTTTTTAGTACGAATTTGTCCAATTTCAGATGTTTTTAGTACGAATTTGTCCAATTCCAGATGTTTTTAGTACGAATTTGTCCAATTCCAGATGTTTTTAGTACGAATTTGTCCAATTCCAGATGTTTTTAGTACGAATCTGTCCTATTTCAGATGTTTTTAGTACGAATTTGTCCAATTCCAGATGTTTTTAGTACGAATTTGTCCAATTTCAGATGTTTTTAGTACGAATTTGTCCAATTCCAGATGTTTTTAGTACGAATTTGTCCAATTCCAGATGTTTTTAGTACGAATCTGTCCTATTTCAGATGTTTTTAGTACGAATTTGTCCAATTTCAGATGTTTTTAGTACGAATTTGTCCAATTCCAGATGTTTTTAGTACGAATTTGTCCAATTTCAGATGTTTTTAGTACGAATTTGTCCAATTCCAGATGTTTTTAGTACGAATTTGTCCAATTCCAGATGTTTTTAGTACGAATTTGTCCAATTCCAGATGTTTTTAGTACGAATTTGTCCAATTCCAGATGTTTTTAGTACGAATCTGTCCTATTTCAGATGTTTTTAGTACGAATTTGTCCAATTCCAGATGTTTTTAGTACGAATTTGTCCAATTTCAGATGTTTTTAGTACGAATGTGATTGAAAATGTTGATACAAAGTGATTGAAATCATGAACGATCTCTGCTATCTTATGACAGAATCAATTTGACGGATGAGCACGAAATCGATGTGTCAAAAAATTTTGTCCATTAACGATAGGCGCTTATATGGGAAAATATAATAGAAAAAATTGAAATCACCACGAATTTTATGAGATTTTCATGTATCGGTACATTTTTTTTTTTTTTTGGATTACATAAAATATATATCGGGAAATTCGAAGGAAAAAGTGAATCGAGGGCGAAAGAAAGTGAATAAAACCCGGAAAATTGTCCGTGCGGCAGAATCTGCACCGGGGGATCTCGTCGCCGTTCCCGTATTGATCGTTATTTCGTCGACGCGTCGCTGTAACCTCCAGGTCTGGACGCCCTTACGTGCACGCCGTCGTCAGGTGGAAATTAACAGGGTGGGATGAGGGTTGTATCGCATGGAGTTTGGGGTAAACCGGAAATATTAACGTCGACGTTATAAAAATGGAAATACGATAAAATGTGGATTGAATTTGAAAAATATTGAAAAAAACGATAATTTATAATAAAAATTACGAAAATTTTTATTTTTATTTATATTTCCGATAATCGCTGAAATAAAATTAAACTTGGCAACGGCGCGTATCCGTTAAATTTATTACGTAGCCTACAATGGGAGGAAAAAATCGATTTTTTTCGTCTAAAATCATTTTTCTTGTCGAAAAATCGACTAAATCGTCAATTAAGCAGAAAATAAAATCGAAATTTTTTTGTTTCTATTCGTAAATTTCCATAAAAACGATAATTTACAACAAATATGCAATTCCGATAATCGCTGAAATAAAATTAAACTTGGCAACGGCGAGTATCCGTTAAATTTATTACGAAGGCTGCAATGCGAGGAAAAAATCGATTTTTTTCGTCTAAAATCATTTTTCTTGTCGAAAAATCGACTAAATCGTCAATTAAGCAGAAAATAAAAACGAAATTTTTTTGTTTCTATTCGTAAATTTCCATAAAAACGATAATTTACAACAAATATGCAATTCCGATAATCGCTGAAATAAAATTAAACTTGGCAACGGCGAGTATCCGTTAAATTTATTACGAAGGCTGCAATGCGAGGAAAAAATCGATTTTTTTCGTCTAAAATCATTTTTCTTGTCGAAAAATCGACTAAATCGTCAATTAAACAGAAAATAAAAACGAAATTTTTTTGTTTCTATTCGTAAATTTCCATAAAAACGATAATTTACAACAAATATGCAATAATCCGATAATCGCTGAAATAAAATTAAACTTGGCAACGGCGCGTATAGTTTCACCTTATTTTAATGGCGGTTATAATACAACCTAAACGGTACCTTCGTAACATCGATTGATTATTATCGTTCCAAAAGTGAATTAGAACAGAAAAAATAAAATTTTTGCAACAGAATCTGATTATTTTGACACTAAAAACATGAAGATAACGACGCGGGTCAGAAAAAATGTGAATAAGTAAATACCAATTGATATTCGAATTTCATCAAAATCCTCAAAAAAGTAGAAATATTATCAAGTTCGTCTATTAAAACATAGATGTCGTTTAATCAAACAAAATCGACTGAAGAAATCTTCGATAAAATTAGTACCCGTTATTATTAGTTCAGCTACTAGTTAATAGGTGGCTACAATACTCGAACCCCTTACAACTAGATGTACAACAATACACGCGTGTATTTAAAATAGTCTAATACTACGATCGATTTATCAATGAATCTATGTCTACGAGGGGGATTCGAAATATTGTTGTTCAATAAATTAAAGTTGTTTATAGAAAAATTTAGTTGTGAAGTAAAGGAAAACTTACCGATGCCACAACTCCCCCGACGATGGCGGCGTTCCTTTTATGTTTACCTGAAGACTTGTACCTAGTGAAGAGTTTTCTACCGACCCAAACTGGAATGCCTGTAAAAAAAATGTATATATATATATATATATTTATATACAGGGTGATTGTTTTATGTTTGTCGTCGATTGACTCACCTATAACCATAGCTGGAACTGTTATGCCTGCGACTAGAGCTATACCTACGGGGGCGCCGACCAAAGTACCCAATTGCCATAAGATCTTTTTCTTACGGGACCAAGGTTTTTTCCCCCAAAAAGTACATCCAGACGGACTGGAGGGAGAAAAAACAAAATTTTTAATCCAAATATGAAAAGTTATCTATAAACAATTTATTTTGTGGGTTAATACGACCGGGGCTCAAACCATAGACGAATATTGCGAATTGTTGGTTATAAAAGAGAAGAAGATTGTCAAAAATCGAGTTCGACTATAGAATGAGGTAATTGGTGGAGTATTAGTTTACGAAACGAGGTTTCCTATAAAATGAGGCAATTTTTTGACAATGAGACAGTTTTTGTGGGGTAACAACCTATGGACAGATAGGATTTGAGGAAACGATGGGGAGGTATTGGCTTGAAATCGAGGCACTTTGTCGGGTATTAATTCAGAAATGAGGTAAAACTATTAGATATCGAATATAAAAGACATTCGACTCAAAAAGGGGCGATTTACTAAACGAATTTGTGGGGTATCGACTATAAAACGAAAAACTTTGTGGGGTATCACCGACAGAATGACGCCTTTTGTATACTATTTAATATAAAATGATGTACTTTCTTTTATATAAACTACAAATATGGTAGTTAAGGGGGTATCAACTTTGAAATGAGGTATTTTTGACGATAAAATGAGGCGAACCGTGAAAAATTATTTTTCATTTACCATAAATTCGAGAAGGTTGTAAAAACCCGTTAGATATATAGATGTTAAAAACATTTTTTTAGTATTGATTGAAAAAGGGGCGACTTCTAAACGAGTTTGCGGGGTATTGACCATAAAACACGGAGACACTTTGTGGGGTATCGGCGGTATAATGAGGCACACATTAATAGCGTTTTTCAACTACGTTTTATGTAAAAATTTGTGAAGTATGGACTATAAAATGGGGTAGTTTATGGAGTATTGACTATAAAATGAGGTAGTTTATGGGGTATTGACTATAAATTGGGGTAGTTTATGGGGTATTGATTATAAAATGGGGTAGTTTATGGGGTATCGACTATAAAATGAGGTAGTTTATGGGGTATTGATTATAAAATGAGGTAGTTTATGGGGTATCGACTATAAAATTAGGTAGTTTATGGGGTATTGATTATAAAATGAGGTAGTTTATGGGGTATCGACTATAAAATTAGGTAGTTTATGGGGTATTGATTATAAAATGAGGTAGTTTATGGGGTATCGACTATAAAATTAGGTACTTCAAGAAGTATTGACAATAGAATGGGGTATTGATTATAAAATGAGGTAGTTTATGGGGTATCGACTATAAAATGAGGTAGTTTATGGGGTATTGATTATAAAATGAGGTAGTTTATGGGGTATCGACTATAAAATTAGGTAGTTTATCGGGTATTGATTATAAAATGAGATAGTTTATGGGGTATCGACTATAAATTGGGGTATTTTATAGGGTATCGACTATAAAATGAGGTAGTTTATGGGGTATTGACTATAAATTGGGGTATTTTATAGGGTATCGACTATAAAATGAGGTAGTTTATGGGGTATTGACTATAAATTGGGGTATTTTAAGGGGTATTGTTTATAAAATGAGGTAGTTTATGGGGTATCGACTATAAAATGAGGTAGTTTATGGGGTATTGATTATAAAATGAGGTAGTTTATGGGGTATCGACTATAAAATGAGGTAGTTTATGGGGTATTGATTATAAAATGAGGTATTTTATAGGGTATCGACTATAAAATGAGGTAGTTTATGGGGTATTGATTATAAAATGAGGTAGTTTATGGGGTATCGACTATAAAATGAGGTAGTTTATGGGGTATCGACTATAAAATGAGGTAGTTTATGGGGTATTGATCATAAAATGAGGTATTTTATAGGGTATCGACTATAAAATGAGGTAGTTTATGGGGTATTGATTATAAAATGAGGTAGTTTATGGGGTATCGACTATAAAATGAGGTAGTTTATGGGGTATTGATTATAATATGAGGTAGTTTATGGGGTATCGACTATAAAATGAGGTAGTTTATGGGGTATTGATTATAAAATGAGGTAGTTTATGGGGTATCGACTATAAAATGAGGTAGTTTTTGGGGTATTGATTATAATATGAGGTAGTTTATGGGGTATCGACTATAAAATTAGGTAGTTTATGGGGTATTGATTATAAAATGAGATATTAACTTTGCATTGAGATATTTTATGGGGTATCTACTTTAAATTGAGGTAATTTGTGGGGTATTAACTATAAATCGAGGTAGTTTGTGGGGTAACAACTTTACATTGAAATATTTTATAGGGTATCGACTATAAATTGAGGTAGTTCATGGGTGACTATAATTTAAGGGTTTTCAAGTTGTATTGACTACAGAATGAAGTACTTCGTGGAGATTTAACTATAATATGAGGTATTTTATGGGGTATTAACTATAAATTGAAGTAGTTTGTGGGGTATTGACTATCAAACGAGGTAATTTGTGGGGTAATGAACACGAGATGAGGTAATCCAAAGAATATTGGCTATACAATGAGGTACTTCGTGGGATATAGAGTATAAATTGAGGTATTTTGTGGGGTAATGACTATTAAAATGAGGTAGTTTGTGGGGTAATGACCGAAATATCTCAACTTACCTAAGAAAATGAAGATCGTTAATCTCCTTCATGCACAGCCAACAAAATTCCGCTCCGCAAACGGCGCACATCATATGATTACAAGAACCGTCGTCCATTTTGACGATTAAAACTTGACAGCGCGGACAAGGTTTTATGTCGTCCCCTGAAAAATCGAAAAACAATTATATGAAATATAAATATTTCGAATTCGATACGATTAACGCGCCACTTACTGTGTTGCGAATCTTGACTGTAAGAAATCGATGACGATCTGATATTCGGCGAGCGTTGCGCCCTAGCGGCGTCGCACGTTTGATTCGGATGCCATTCGGCTTTGCAGTGATAACAGAAATACGAATTGCAACCGGGACGTTCGCATTTCAATTTCGGGCAGCTGGCGCATTCGCTGGCTATGACGGCGAAAGAACAATCCGGCGCCGGACACCATCGCGCGTCCGGATCGACGGCCAATACGCGTCGCACCATAAAATCCTCGTATTTTTCGAATAAAGGACCGTTGTTCAATATGGCGCGAATTTCTGAAACGGGACATTAGATCGTTAGGTATCGGTATCGATACGAAAGCGAAGTTCGCTTACCGTTCGGATGCATCGGTTCCAAACATTCGGGACACGCTATACATATTCGAGATTCTGTTATTTCTACTCGCAGATATTGTTTGAAACAAGATATGCAGGCGCGGTGTCCGCAACCTTCCAATTCGCAGAAATCTTCCGCTGTAAGTTCGGCCAAACAAAGGGGACATTCCAATGATGGCGGTAGAGCTTCGCCGCTCTAATAATATTAAATAGTATTTTTGTTAATCAATAGTCGATAACACGGCAACGCCGCATTTCGTTCCACTACAACGGTTTTTTTGTAGGTTGCTATTATTGACTACAGAATGAGGTATGGTATGGGGTATTGCCTATAAATTGGGGTATTGATTATAAAATGAGGTAGTTTATGGGGTATCGACTATAAAATGAGGTAATTTGTGGGGTTATCACTATGAGATGACGTATTCCAAGGAATATTGACTGTAGACAATAAAATGAGGTACATCAATAAGTATTGACAATAGAATGGGGTATTTTATGGGGTATTGACTATAAATTGGGGTATTTGAGCGGCACTGATTATAAAATGAGGTAGTTTATGGGGTATCGACTATAAAATGAGGTAGTTTATGGGGTATCGACTATAAAATGAGGTAATTTATGGGGTATCGACTATAAAATGAGGTATTTTATGGGGTATCGACTATAAAATGAGGTAGTTTATGGGGTATCGACTATAAAATGAGGTAGTTTATGGGGTATTGATTATAAAATGAGGTAGTTTATGGGGTATTAATTATAAAATGAGAAAGTTTACGGGGTATTGACTATCAAATGAGGTACTTCAAGATGTATTGACAATAGAATGGGGTATTGCCTATGAATCCGGGTAGTTTTTTGGGATATTTATTATAAAATGAGGTAATTCCAGTAGCATCGACAACTGAATGAGGTATTTCATGGGGCATTGACACTAAATTGGAGTATTCTAAGGGAATTGATTATAAAATGAGGTAGTTTGCGAGGTATTGATTATAAGATGATGTACTTCAAGGAATATCGACTGAGGTAGTTCATGGGATATTGATTATAAAATGAGGTAGTTTGTGGGGTAATGACTATGAGATGAGGAATATTGGCTATAGAATGAGGTACTTCATGGGATATGGACAATATTTTATGAGGTATCTACTATAAAATGAGGTAATTTGTGGGGTAATGACTAAGATATGAGGTATTCCATGGAATACTGACTACATAATGAAGTAATTCATGAGGTATTGACTATACATTGAAGTATCGACTATAAAATGAGGTAGTTTATGGGGTATTGATGAAAATGAGGTATTTCAAGTAGTATTAACTATAAAATGAGGTAATTTCCGAGGTATTAACTATAAAATGAGGTAGTTTATGGAACATTGTCTAGAAAATGGGGTAGTATATGGGGCATTGACTCTAAATTGAGGTATTTCATGAGGTATTAACTATGGTTGTGGTTATATGGAATATATAAATTTGTACACTAAAAAAAATTAATTAATGGATGATCATAAGAAGTTTTTTTTATTAAAGTGCATAATCCTGTCTAACAATTTCTCTATTGTTCTTTTTTTTTTTTAATAAGTAGGACATGAACTCAACATATGTTTAAAATCTTGGGATTCGAATAACGATTTTTTTTTTATAATATATTCGAAGGTTGTGTCATCATTGAAAATTTATTATCACCATATTTTAATCATTAACTCGTTATTACAACATCGTAAAATAGACAATTTATATACCGGAATACGAGGGGCGATAGAAAAAAAATCGAATCTGTGGAGTATTGCCGATAAAATGAGGTATTTCATAAGATATTCACGATAAAATGAGGTATTTCGTGGGGTATTGACAATAAAATGAGGTATTTCGTGTGGTATTAACGTTAAAATGAGGTATTGACGATAAAATGAGGTATTTCGTGGGGTAATCACGATAAAATGAGGTATTTCATGGGGTAATTACGATAAGATGAGGTATTTCATGGGCTAATCACGATAAAATGTGGTATTTCGTGTGGTTTAACGATAAAATGAGGTATTTCATGGGCTAATCACGATAAAATGTGTTATTTCGTGTGGTTTAACGATAAAATGAGGTATTTCGTGTGATAATCACGATAAAATGAGGTATTTCGTGTGATAATCACGATAAAATGAGGTATTTCATGGGGTAATTACGATAAGATGAGGTATTTCATGGGCTAATCACGATAAAATGTGGTATTTCGTGTGGTTTAACGATAAAATGAGGTATTTCATAAGGTATTGACGATAAAATGAGGTATTTCGTGGGGTAATAACGATAAAATGAGGTATTTCATGGGGTAATTACGATAAAATGAGGTATTTCATGGGCTAATCACGATAAAATGTGTTATTTCGTGTGGTTTAACGATAAAATGAGGTATTTCGTGTGATAATCACGATAAAATGAGGTATTTCGTGTGATAATCACGATAAAATGAGGTATTTCGTAGGGTATTGACGATAAAATGAGGTATTTCATGGGCTAATCACGATAAAATGAGGTATTTCGTGTGGTTTAACGATAAAATGAGGTGTTTCATAAGGTATTGACGATAAAATGAGGTATTTCATGGGCTAATCACGATAAAATGAGGTATTTCGTGTAGTTTAACGATAAAATGAGGTGTTTCATAAGGTATTGACGATAAAATGAGGTATTTCATGGGGTAATTACGATAAAATGAGGTATTTCATGGGCTAATCACGATAAAATGTGTTATTTCGTGTGGTTTAACGATAAAATGAGGTATTTCGTGTGATAATCACGATAAAATGAGGTATTTCGTGTGATAATCACGATAAAATGAGGTATTTCGTAGGGTATTGACGATAAAATGAGGTATTTCATGGGCTAATCACGATAAAATGAGGTATTTCGTGTGGTTTAACGATAAAATGAGGTGTTTCATAAGGTATTGACGATAAAATGAGGTATTTCATGGGCTAATCACGATAAAATGAGGTATTTCGTGTAGTTTAACGATAAAATGAGGTGTTTCATAAGGTATTGACGATAAAATGAGGTATTTCATGGGGTAATCACGATAAAATGAGGTATTTCGTGTGGTTTAACGATAAAATGAGGTATTTCATAAGGTATTGACGATAAAATGAGGTATTTCGTGGGGTAATCACGATAAAATGAGGTTTTTCGTGGAGTATTGATGTTAAAATGAGGTATTTCATGAAGTATTGATGAAAAATAATTAAAAGGCCTAAATCTGGATTAAATAAAGTAACCGAATGCATATATCGGAACGTTCATATATTTTTTTATATTTTATTGGAGTTACGAGGGATGATCCATTTAAAAATCGAAACGGTAGAAACTTGAGTATCAAAATGAATCGTATAGAGCGAAGCGCGGTGATTAAATACTTTTAAAAAAATTTACCTTCAAGGCGGATTATCGAAAAAAAAAAAAAAAAAAAAAAAAAAATGTATATGCAGGCGGTACGCGTAAAGATGAACGGTATATAATAATTTTCGATATAAAAATTTACCTTCGTGCTTGTAGTATACACCGAAGTCCTACTAGTAGCTTGGTGGATCTCCACGTGGTGTTTGTCGTTTTCTTTTGAACTATTACCTGATCTACTGCCGCTCGGTACGTCTTTACCTAATAAAACTTTTGTTACTAAAATTTCGGGGAAATTTTTCGAAATATCAACATAATTTTCGGAAATTCTACTAGTCGCCAGACAAAAAAAATGCGCGTCTACAACGCGTAATCTTGCCAAGGAGATCAAAATCGCGAGGGGAAATATCGGGAGAATACGGCGGATCTTCGAATTTTTCCAAGAAAATTCTTCATGAAAACGCCCCAAATTGCCCGGTCGATATATCCGAGCACCGTTCGTCATATTTTAGATATTTACAGCGACTCGCAGCTCACAGTTTTGGCTCAATTGGTATTGGACATCTGGCGGAAACAATCAGGTACAATTTACGCGAAATTTTTAACGTTTTTTATAATATTTTCGTCGTTTTTTCTTTTTTTTTTAGTACGCGTATCCTTAATACCGAAATAATTGAATAACTCAAATATTTTTCAAAATTTTGGATACTTAAAACACGGCCGTAGAACAACGGCTATTGATGATCATTACCGGGGGACGTAGGCATCCTCGTAATATCCTGGGAAGAAGATATTTTCGATGCTGTACGGATTTTAACAATAATAATGAGAATCCTTGTTGGTAGTTTAAGATGCGCCCTATCGAGGAGGTGATTCAAATCGATTGTATACCGAACGAAATATTCTATGTACTCACCATCTTTTTTGGCGTAAGTTTTCGATGGACCGGACGTTGTCTGACCTCTTCTTCTATTTAAAATCGGACTAGAATAAATGAGATGTCGCAACGACCATCGGCCGGGGAATCTTTTTTTACGCTGACCGGCGGCTACGCAGGGCGTTACGTCGTTTTCTGTAGAACTTTTCATTATACATACATATATATATATATATATATATATATTATGTTTCGTAAACGTTTCAAATTCCTCTTTGTCAATGTTGTATCGAACACATATTGAAGTCCGTTATTGTTTTTTCTGAAATGGAAGAAGAAGAAAAAAATAAAAACTCGAGAAAAAAAAAAAAATCACGTTCCGGGTACGATTCATCGATAATTATGCGACGTACAATAAAGATAAGAATATGTACAACGTGATATAAAGTATTTTCCTCGATCGGATCTTCAATTTTTACTCGTTTAAATTACCGTTTATGGGGAGGATCGCCGTCTAGGGGACAAACACCGAAGAAACGAAACTGGTAAAACAGTTTAATATTGAATAGCAGTACCCAAAACATCGCTTTGGTCGATCAAATGAGGTGACGACTACGGAAATATTGAGCAAAATCCACTGGAAGATCTACCAGATATAGTAGGCGTTTCAAAAAATGAGGTATTTCATAAGGTATTGACGATAAAATGAGGTATTGACCATAAAATGAGGTATTTCATGGGGTAATCACGACAAAATGAGGTATTTCGTGTGGTATTAACGTTAAAATGAGGTATTTCACGGGATAATCACGATAAAATGAGGTATTTAATGAGGTATTGACGATAAAATGAGGTATTTCATGAGGTAATTACGATAAAATGAGGTATTTCACGGCATAATCATTATAAAATGAAGTATTTAATAAGGTATTGACGTTAAAATGAGACATTGACGATAAAATGGGTTATTTAATGAGGTATTGACGATAAAATGAGGTATTTCATGGGGTAATCACAACAAAATGAGGTATTTCGTGTGGTATTAACGTTAAAATGAGATATTTCACGGGATAATCACGATAAAATGAGGTATTTCATGAGGTAATTACGATAAAATGAGGTATTTCACGGCATAATCACTATAAAATGAAGTATTTAATTAGGTATTGACGTTAAAATGAGACATTGACGATAAAATGGGATATTTAATGAGGTATTGACGATAAAATGAGGTATTGACGATAAAATGAGGTATTTCACGGCATAATCACGATAAAATGAGGTATTTCATGAGGTAATTACGATAAAATGAGGTATTTCACGGCATAATCACTATAAAATGAAGTATTTAATAAGGTATTGACGTTAAAATGAGACATTGACGATAAAATGGGATATTTAATGAGGTATTGACGATAAAATGAGGTATTTCAAGGGGTAATCACGACAAAATGAGGTATTTCGTGTGGTATTAACGTTAAAATGAGTTATTTCACGGGATAATCACGATAAAATGGAGTATTGACGATAAAATGAGGTATTTCAAGGGGTAATCACGACATAATGAGGTATTTCGTGTGGTGTTAACGTTAAAATGAGGTATTTCACGGGATAATCACGATAAAAATGAGATATTGATGATAAAATGAGGTATTGACAATAAAAATGAGGTATTTCATGGGGTAATCACGACAAAATGAGGTATTTCGTGTGGTATTAACGTTAAAATGAGGTATTTCACGGCATAATCACGATAAAATGAGGTATTTCATGAGGTAATTACGATAAAATGAGGTATTTCACGGCATAATCACTATAAAATGAAGTATTTAATTAGGTATTGACGTTAAAATGAGACATTTTAAAATGGGATATTTAATGAGGTATTGAGCGATAAAATGAGGTATTGACGATAAAATGAGGTATTTCATGGGGTAATCACGACAAAATGAGGTATTTCGTGTGTGTAATTAACGTTAAAATGAGGTATTTCACGGCATAATCACGATAAAATGAGGTATTTCATGAGGTAATTACGATAAAATGAGGTATTTCACGGCATAATCACTATAAAATGAAGTATTTAATAAGGTATTGACGTTAAAATGAGACATTGACGATAAAATGGGATATTTAATGAGGTATTGACGATAAAATGAGGTATTTCAAGGGGTAATCACGACAAAAATGAGGTATTTCGTGTGGTATTAACGTTAAAATGAGTTATTTCACGGGATAATCACGATAAAAATGGGGTATTGACGATAAAATGAGTATTTCAAGGGGTAATCACGACATAATGAGGTATTTCGTGTGGTGTTAACGTTAAAATGAGGTATTTCACGGGATAATCACGATAAAAATGAGATATTGATGATAAAATGAGGTATTGACAATAAAATGAGGTATTTCATGGGGTAATCACGATAAAATGAGGTATTTCGTGTGGTTTAACGATAAAATGGGGTATTGACGATAAAATGAGGTATTTCATGGGATAATCACGATAAAAAGAGGTATTTCATGGGGGTAATCACGGTAAAATGAGGTATTGACGATAAAATGAGGTATTTAATGATGTATTGACGATAAAATAAAGTATTTCAGAGGTAATCACGATAAAATGAGGTATTTCGTGTGGTACTAACGTTAAAATGAGTTATTTCACGGGATAATCACAATAAAATGAGGTATTTAATAAGATATTGACGTTAAAATGAGACATTGACGATAAAACGGGATATTTAATGAGGTATTGACGATAAAATGACGTATTGACGATAACACGAGGTATTTCATGGGGTAATCGCGATAAAATGAGGTATTTCATGGGGTAATCACGATAAAATGAGGTATTTCGTGGGGTATTGACGATAAAATGAGGTATTGCAACGTTCGAACCAAGAATCAAGCAAAAGAAAATGTTGTTTCAACAAGACAATGCACCATATCCACATAATTCCCTAGATTTAGTGCCCTGGGATTAATTTATGTTTCCAGATTTGAAATAATGGCGATCGGTGGTCCAATATGAAGGGGTGATGACGATTCTTGTTAGAAATTTATTGAACGTCGCCGGGAAAAGTGTTTTTCGGTTTAATTAGTTTAATTAATTTTGTTAGGCCATTTTCGTAGATGGATAAAATTTTTTACGCGGATATTAAACAATCAAATTAATCTTTATCGGTATTGTTTTAACATGGTATGCGGAAATGGTCATTTGTTTATATAAAAATTCAGTTGTTATCGAGTGTCCTTCGCAGCCGGTGTCAATTATTTTAATCCGTTCGGAACGAACGAACGTTGAAAAATTTTGTGTTTATATATAATTATTCTCCTCCGATCAAAATTATTTTTATTTTCGAACAGGACTCACCAAAGTTATTGTTGAGCACTCAGAGTTTACTTTTCTACGTGTAATTTGTGACTAAACGTTTACTGATAACGGCTGCCACCTCAGTCAATATGAAAAACAAGTTTGACGATTTTTTTTTTCTAATAATAACCGAGAGACGTTGACAATTTCGCTAAATTAACCGTTAACATTGTGGAAATTTGATTGTTCACGTTTCGCGGTAAAGTGATAAATCGCTAAAGCGTATCGCACACGCGACGGCAATTAAATCGCGTTGATAAACCGTACGTTAAAAAATATTGGAATACATTCAATTTTGTCCATTATTTTTTCAAAAAAACAGTTTCTAAAGACAAAAAAATGGTTCATTTTCGAAAAAAACAGTTTTTGGAAGCAAATGACAGTTTATTTTTGGAAAAAAAACAGTTTCTAAAGACAAAAAATGGTTCATTTTCGAAAAAAACAGTTTTTGGAAGTAAATGACAGTTTAATTTTGGAAAAAAACAGTTTCTAAAGACAAAAAAATGTTTGATTTTCGAAAAAAAAACAGTTTTTGGAAGCAAATGACAGTTTATTTTTGGAAAAAAACAGTTTCTAAAGACAAAAAATGGTTCATTTTCGAAAAAAAACAGTTTTTGGAAGCAAATGACAGTTTATTTTTGGAAAAAAACAGTTTCTAAAGACAAAAAATGGTTCATTTTCGAAAAAAAACAGTTTTTGGAAGCAAATGACAGTTTATTTTTGGAAAAAAACAGTTTCTAAAGACAAAAAAATGTTTTGATTTTCGAAAAAAAACAGTTTTTGGAAGCAAATGACAGTTTATTTTTGGAAAAAACAGTCTCTAAAGACAAAAAAAATGTTTGATTTTCGAAAAAAAACAGTTTTTGGAAGCAAATGACAGTTTATTTTTGGAAAAAAACAGTTTCTAAAGACAAAAAATGGTTCATTTTCGAAAAAAACAGTTTTTGGAAGCAAATGACAGTTTATTTTTGGAAAAAACAGTTTCTAAAGACAAAAAATGGTTCATTTTCGAAAAAAACAGTTTTTGGAAGTAAATGACAGTTTATTTTTGGAAAAAAACAGTTTCTAAAGACAAAAAAATGTTTGATTTTCGAAAAAAAAACAGTTTTTGGAAGCAAATGACAGTTTATTTTTGGAAAAAAACAGTTTCTAAAGACAAAAAATGGTTCATTTTCGAAAAAAACAGTTTTTGGAAGCAAATGACAGTTTATTTTTGGAAAAAAACAGTTTCTAAAGACAAAAAATGGTTCATTTTCGAAAAAAACAGTTTTTGGAAGCAAATGACAGTTTATTTTTGGAAAAAACAGTTTCTAAAGACAAAAAAATGTTTGATTTTCGAAAAAAAACAGTTTTTGGAAGCAAATGACAGTTTATTTTTGGAAAAACAGTCTCTAAAGACAAAAAAATGTTTGATTTTCGAAAAAAACAGTTTTTGGAAGCAAATGACAGTTTATTTTTGGAAAAAAACAGTCTCTAAAGACAAAAAAATGTTTGATTTTCGAAAAAAAACAGTTTTTGGAAGCAAATGACAGTTTATTTTTGGAAAAAAACAGTTTCTAAAGACAAAAAAATGTTTGATTTTCGAAAAAAACAGTTTTTGGAAGCAAATGACAGTTTATTTTTGGAAAAAAAACAGTTTCTAAAGACAAAAAATGGTTCATTTTCGAAAAAAAACAGTTTTTGGAAGCAAATGACAGTTTATTTTTGGAAAAAAACAGTTTCTAAAGACAAAAAAATGTTTGATTTTCGAAAAAAACAGTTTTTGGAAGCAAATGACAGTTTATTTTTGGAAAAACAGTCTCTAAAGACAAAAAAATGTTTGATTTTCGAAAAAAACAGTTTTTGGAAGCAAATGACAGTTTATTTTTGGAAAAAAACAGTCTCTAAAGACAAAAAAAATGTTTGATTTTCGAAAAAAAACAGTTTTTGGAAGCAAATGACAGTTTATTTTTGGAAAAAAACAGTTTCTAAAGACAAAAAAAATGTTTTGATTTTCGAAAAAAAACAGTTTTTGGAAGCAAATGACAGTTTATTTTTGGAAAAAAACAGTTTCTAAAGACAAAAAAATGTTTGATTTTCGAAAAAAAACAGTTTTTGGGAGCAAATGACAGTTTATTTTTGGAAAAAAAACAGTTTCTAAAGACAAAAAAATGTTTGATTTTCGAAAAAAAACAGTTTTTGGAAGCAAATGACAGTTTATTTTTGGAAAAAAACAGTTTCTAAAGACAAAAAAATGTTTTGATTTTCGAAAAAAAACAGTTTTTGGAAGCAAATGACAGTTTATTTTTGGAAAAACAGTCTCTAAAGACAAAAAAATGTTTGATTTTCGAAAAAAACAGTTTTTGGAAGCAAATGACAGTTTATTTTTGGAAAAAACAGTTTCTAAAGACAAAAAATGGTTCATTTTCGAAAAAAAACAGTTTTTGGAAGCAAATGACAGTTTATTTTTGGAAAAAAACAGTTTCTAAAGACAAAAAATGGTTCATTTTCGAAAAAAAACAGTTTTTGGAAGTAAATGACAGTTTATTTTTGGAAAAAAACAGTTTCTAAAGACAAAAAAATGTTTGATTTTCGAAAAAAAACAGTTTTTGGAAGCAAATGACAGTTTATTTTTGGAAAAAAACAGTTTCTAAAGACAAAAAATGGTTCATTTTCGAAAAAAAACAGTTTTTGGAAGCAAATGACAGTTTATTTTTGGAAAAAACAGTTTCTAAAGACAAAAAATGGTTCATTTTCGAAAAAAAACAGTTTTTGGAAGCAAATGACAGTTTATTTTTGGAAAAAACAGTTTCTAAAGACAAAAAAATGTTTGATTTTCGAAAAAAAACAGTTTTTGGAAGCAAATGACAGTTTATTTTTGGAAAAACAGTCTCTAAAGACAAAAAAATGTTTGATTTTCGAAAAAAAACAGTTTTTGGAAGCAAATGACAGTTTATTTTTGGAAAAAAACAGTCTCTAAAGACAAAAAAATGTTTGATTTTCGAAAAAAACAGTTTTTGGAAGCAAATGACAGTTTATTTTTGGAAAAAAACAGTTTCTAAAGACAAAAAAATGTTTGATTTTCGAAAAAAAACAGTTTTTGGAAGCAAATGACAGTTTATTTTTGGAAAAAAACAGTTTCTAAAGACAAAAAATGGTTCATTTTCGAAAAAAACAGTTTTTGGAAGCAAATGACAGTTTATTTTTGGAAAAAACAGTTTCTAAAGACAAAAAATGGTTCAATGATGATTACAATGATTACCAAGTAAAAACGGTCCCTCTCGGTTTGGGGATTTTAGTTTTTCGAAAATCCAAAGTCCACTGTACTCAAATGTGTCAAAGCGTTCGAAGATGGCGCTCGAAACCGTCGATAATGAGCCCCATGGTGAACCAAACATTTTTGAGGACCTTTAGATGCTGTTTAAAGCAATACGAAACAGTTTCTTCACTCTAGACTAAACCTAATTGTATTATTACACACCCTAAAGCAAGATGTCATCTAGAACGATCCCCCTACAATCCAGACTTATCTCCCTGCGATTTCCTTATATTCGGACTAATGTAGAAGCCTTCCGAGGACGACGAGGTGGACGAGCTCGAGCGAGAGAGTTTGAAAAACGACAACGTTTTCAATTTGAATAAAATTGAATAGTTTATTTAACTTATATACTTATTCCAATGGCTAAAAATAAACATTTCGTTACGATATTTTTAATTTATCTAATATGCCAACGAATTGCAACACAACGACGCAAGGTTATTCGGTTATTTCGTCGTAAATTACGACTGTTACAATTTTTTAATGACAAAAAAGTTGAAAAAAACTAAAAAGAAGTGTTTCAAGACTTGCGAATGAAGCTAAAACAAATATTTCAACAATATCCAATCAAAAACACATTTTTACGAAACAACCGATTGATAAATTACTAAAATAGTTATATTACCAGAAAAATAAAAAGTATGGCAACAATGTAAATGCGGTTTGTTCTTCTTTTCGTTGTAGCTTTGCCTTTACCTTTATGATTACGCAGTTACCATATATTTGTCGATATTTTTGAATAATGGAATATGAAAGAAGAAGAAAATAAATTGACAGAAGATAACTTTTCAAAATTCCGACGTATTTATCATATTACAAACTTGAACTTCGCGATAATTGAAGTTCAGAGTATTTATACAAAATATTTACAAACAACTTGATAAAATACGCTGTTCGATTGACTAAACATGTTTATTATTTAAATATTTCCGAGCTCGTTATTTATAATTACAATAATCTCGTTTTTTTTTCCTTTTATTCGTTAATAATCGATGAATAAAAAACGATTTCAGGAGGAAAAGTTTCCAACAAAACATTCTTATAAAAATTAATTGATATTTTTATAAATTGACCTCGTATTAATGACCAAATGTGTCAAAAAAATTTCTAAACGACAATAATTCAGAGATAAACATAATAGTGGTAAATAATCCGCTTGTAAATAAACGCGGCAACAATGTTACGGAAAACTTTCTCGTTTATAACCATAATAAAATCATTTTTTTCTAATTTACGTTCGTATTATGTTGTTCGAATTTTCGACCTACCCTCGTATTTAGAACGTCTCCAATTATAGACAACAAAAGAAATTAAAACCTCGACATCTTCATCTAGCGGATGACTTCACTACATCGAAATGTGTTTACTTTAGTGTGAATCATTTAGATATTTGAGTATTCCAAGAAGTATGAATACACGTTAAATTCGTTAGGCTCTTAAGGGGAAAAACGTAAAAAAAATACACTTGGCAATACCGCGTTCTGTTGTTTACGATGACGCATTACATACAAGATTTAGTACGATAAAATTATGACTAGTTTGCAGATAAGGTGTTGAAATAGCAGAACATTCAGTTTTTACATAGTCAAAACTTGTAAATGGAAATTTATTTCATATTATTTTTCGATTAGCGAGTGGTCATTTATGACATCATACATGTCAACATTGTCCGCCATTATCCCCATTCTATCCATATTTCTTAATGTATTACTGAATCATTATAAAGCTAAATGTAAATTAAAATATATATTTAGCTTTCTTTTCCTTCTTATTAAATGGAGACGATAAAACCAGCGGCGAATTTCTTCATACAATAAAGAAAAGGGAGAGAAATTCATTGTTGTTTTTTGAGAAAAACGAAATTTTTTCATGGGATTCGTTCACAGATCTAATAGTAATAGAGGGGTTATACATATTAGACGGACGGAACACTAAGCAAATGAAGCTGTCATTTTTAATAAATTCATTTTTCAATTAATTCACTAGAAGTTAACCATAATATTAAACGTACAGACATTATTACGTTTTGTTTAATTAATTTACTTTTTGTAGATTCTATATTTGTCATTTGTATTTTCTGAAAACAACTATTCGTTACATTTTGTATTGTTTGGGTGAATGGACATAGACATTGCGGTGTATCCGCCATAACTTTATTATCTTTGTCTATGGAAGTTAAAGCTACTCCTTATATTTCGAAATGTACGGTTCAAGCCGTAATAAACACAAAAATAAAGTATATTGTATAAATTTCTTCATAAAATAAAGGAAAGGGAGAGAAATTCATTGTTTTTTTTTTGGGAAAAACGAAATTTTTTCATGGGATTCGTTCCCTGATAAGTGAAAATTCACAGATCTAATAATAATAGAGAAGTTGTTCATATTAGACGGACGGAACACTAAGCAAATGAAGCTGTCATTTTTAATAAGTTAATTTTTCAATTAATTCACTAGAAGTTGGATATAATATTAAACGTACAACGTATTTTTTGTCGATTATATATTTGTCATTTGTATTTTCCGAAAATAACTATTCGTTACATTTCGTATCATTTGGGTGAATAAAGAAATTCTTTGTTATTTTTTGGGGAAATTTTTTATAGGATATGGTTTAATTCCCTACTAGGTGACAGATCCAATAGAGGGATTATTCAAATTAGACGGACGGAACACTAAACTAAGAAAAAGAAGAAGTTTAAATATTTAATAATTTTTTCAATTAATTCCCTAGAAAAACCATAATATTAACGATAGAAATAATGATTACAAAACTTGTAACATACAAACAAAGTTGCCTAAAAGGTGTTAAAAAAGGCCGTGGTGGATATAGATGTTAAAGTTGAAACCACATCTTGAACGTTATAAGTTTCAAATATGGCGGATTATATTTCCAATATTCCTTTTCCGTATTGCTATTCGTTTTATTTTGACACACCTTGTATATGGGGTAAGCAAAAGTGATATTTTAAATTTAGCAGTTAAACGACGTATACGAAACCTTCAAACTACTTAGGCATATATGATTAAATTATAAAAAGGAAAGTGTTATGCTGGATGAATATACAAGGACGATAATTTCGTTTTATAGTCGTTAGGTTAATTTTAAAACGAACATTACACAACGAGGGAATAGAATATAACGTTCGAAACCAATTTTTCAATCGGTATACGGGGTAATTAATAATTGTTTTTATTTTATCAAATATTTAGACAGGACTGTCGTAAAATGGCTAACCAAGTGTCCTTATTTGAGCCAATTTGGGGACTAAATGGGGTATGGAGTACAAATAATACTTCACACAACTTTTTTTGATAAATTTCCACAATTAAAGAGACAGTCCTTACAGAAATATCTGAAAGAAAGTGAGGTTAGGTTAATAAATTCCTTTTTTAAGATAAATTGAACTTTCAAGACGTTAGTTTTAGTGATTTTATGAACTAACGAAGCTTCTAATTATCATAAAAATGAAAATTTTCGGGTTTTGTAAAAGGTTATGTCACTAAGAGATTGTTTTTTAAACATATAGTGTCCTAAATGTTACTAAACATTGTCGAATAGCCAAGAAGTGTACTGTATATCTTTATTATGAAATTGGGGTCACTTTAACTTTGGAATATTGTTATGGACAAAGAAAATATTTGAATTTAGTTCGAAAAGCAAATAAAACCACTATATCTGAAGGTACAGAATGCAATAATCAAGCTGACATTAGTTCCACAAGCAAATAGTGAATTTTTGCTGACGGAAATGGATAAACTTCCCTTTTTCCGATTACAAGTAGTCCCAAGACGAAACAAGACCATGGAAATAGATATATAAAGAAATTACCTCATCACTACTCTAAATAATAGCCTCAAAATGAAAACCAAAACCTTTCTACATATAAACCTAGTTCATTTTCTTATAATTCTAACCTCCAAAAATCAATGTTTTTCCTGATCGACATCACCCATAAAATCAAATGAAAAGAAGAACCCCAAAGCTTCTTCATAAGCAACTTTATAATTAGATTGTTACATTTAATCAAAAATACTAAGCACGAGTGGAAAATTTACGATCTAAAGGTCACTATTATATTCATAGGAATGTGAATGGAATACACTGTTGCTGTTTATTTATGTGAGGACAGGTTAATAATTCTATTCAATATTAACAATATGCAGTTGAAATATATATATATATATATATATATATATATATATATATATATATATAAAAACTTGTGCAACGATTCAAAATTACATTAATGCAGCGATGATTAAATCAGTTACATTCTATATTTAACTTTTATAATACATAAGATTATTAGTAGTTAGATAAAGTGGAATTGTTCCAATATGGGAACTAAAACTCCTTTCAATAGGGCGTAATTTTGTAAAATGGGTAATATTGTGTTTATATATCGGTTATAATATGGGTAATATTTATTTTAGAATTATATAATAATATTAAAAATTTTAAATACATTTTACCAAATAAAAATCGAGAGATAATAGAAGAAATTATAATTGATCGATTGTTCTTCTCGTGTATAAACTATAAATTATAATATTAAATAATAAAAAACTCACCTTAACTAAATTCGTTGTGGCAAGAAGTAGACTTAAACATATGTACACAAATATCAACAATAAAAGCTGCACATACACTTTAAACGATTTGTTTGTATTCCATTTGATGATATTAAAATAGAATTAAGCTAAAACAACAATAAACACAATAACTAGTACACTAAAATTATTTATATTCTCGAGAGATGTTATTTTGACGTGAAAAATACGTACATTTACATATCACTATTCACAGAACACTGATGTTAGAAAATGTGAAAGGCAAGGAAAAACTGACAGTTACAAATAAAACAGCGTTGCCACCACTTTCTCTCTTCTCCAAAATAAAACTGAAAAGAACTAAAACATCACGAAGTTATTTGTTTAAATATGATAAGATTAGAATTGTCCATACTGATAGTAATATGTTATTTATATCACGATTTGTAAATATTTAGTTTTTATCCATAATATATTTGCGATAAAGAAATATGGCTGGCAACACCAAATTATGTTGTGTAATGTGTATTGCCGCCATTTAGTTATTTTCTTACGTTTATGTTTATTTTCGAATTTTAATGATATTTTCTCAAGTAGAGGTTGTAAACAAAAACTATTTTCTGGATATATAATATTTATTAGTATTTCACATATTTTATACAACAGAAAACATTAAAAATGTGAAAAAAAATTGGATAAATTAAAAATATCTTCTAATTCACACATATAGGACAAATTGGCAAAATCACAATATCATTTTACAGAAAAGCATTGCACTTTGCCTCAAGTTATTCATCACAGATAACCCTCTTTTTGATTGTACAAGATATCTAATCGAGGGAAAAAAACTAAAGAATAAATTGGGCCATTTCATGAAACAAAAACTACCACGTTATTTTTAATTGGACATTCTGTATATTACATTAACACGTTATATAAGTTTTTAACAAAATTATGTCGTCTATTGTATAGTGTCAAATTAAAAAATAAATATATAAATATAAATGAAAATATTTCACATAATTGCGTAATTATATTGGGCAATCATTATTTTATATTCAAGGTATGCGAAGACCTTAAAAAATGTTTTATTTTAAACAATGTTTCAAATGAACCATTCGTGGAATTTTAATGACACAAAAACATACAGGTGGACGTTAAATTTGAAAAAAAAATAATTTTATTAACAGTTCGTCTGGATTATAAAACATCCAAGCTAGTTTTTTGTCACGTATGACTCAATTAATTCTGTAGATATCACTTAAAGACGACCCAAACAGAAAAAAAAAATAACCACTTTGATTTCTGTTACGAGAAACTCTTATTTACAAAGCAAGACACAGACAGACATTGAGAGGGAAAAAATATTTATATTTTACATTCATTTCACATTTTTGTTACTATGTACTCTATACAGGTTTTTATTTAAATCGTTTCGACCTTTGAATAAATTCCAATCATTTATATTGACGTTGTTTAAATCACATTTCAATAATTTAAACAAACAAACAGTTTACGTGGTAGATAACCTCAATTTAATAATATCAAATAAGGAAGAATATAACTTAACAACAGTGACAAAAACTATAAGATAAAAAAGTATCAACACAAGCAAAAACGTGAAAATGATCATGACATTTTTTATTAGTTAACTTCTTTTATGAAAAATATAACAAGGTTGTCAGATTGTGTAGAATTTTCATATTTGCAAGTTAAGATCGATTCAGAACGTCCGAAAAAAGGTGAGAAAAACTAATGGTTTGCTCATGTGGTGTATTTATCAGGTATTCATTGTATAAATATATGATTTTTGTTTGTTGAAATAATACAAAACGAATCTTCAGCAAAAGTTAATAACGTGTTGCCAATTCTGTTAACAATTCTTTGCATCATCTGTGTATATAATAAAATAGAGAAGCTGTTCGTCTTCATTTTAAGTCTCTTTTAATTTATCTGTATTTTGAAACTTGTTTTCTATCAAAAAAGGCGATTTATCAAAAGAAACATAAAAAGGTATTAAAAGTAAGAAGTTAAAGATATTCATTAGTTTTTATTACAAAATATTTAAACGAAATCTGGCAACCCTGTGTCTAGTGTGTTGTCTTCAACATAAGTTATATATAGTCCAGGAGTTTTATGAAAACTATCAATGAATATAAAAACTAATTGGGAAAAAATAAATCAAGCACATCTGGAAGAAGTTTTCTTTAAAATAAAATCACAAACAGGTAAGAGATACTTGTTAATAGAATATTTTTTTTTGTTTTATAGAGTACAAAGTAACATTAAACATTTAATTAATTCGGGACGACATTTAAGAATCTGTCAATTACTCTGAAAGTCTGTCATTTTTTATTCACTTTTATTATATTACATTTACACTCTTCCAAATAGAAATAGAAGCGTTCTTAAAAAATAAAAAATAAATATTTACAACGTATATCGTTTTTAATTTCTACATAATATTACATTTATACAAACGTATATTACTATTACTAACATTTTTTATTATTAATTTCATTAATAGTACTTTTACGGTCCCTGAGCGTTTTGATAACAATTATTATCTCGAAATATGTCTCAAACATTAGTGTCGTATATGATCAATATTTTGAGGTTATGAAAAATATCAAGTAAAACAAAACATTTACGAATCGTTTAGCTCTACAGTGATACAAAAAAGGAGGAAATATGTATACATACATACAATTTTAATAAAGTGAAACGATTTTAAGGTTAGGTGTGAAAGTTCCAAATCACAGTTTATGTACGATCGAATTGACATCATACGCGAAATATATTGGCAAGGGCGTTAACATCATATCTGCGGCTTATTTAAATATTCAAAAAAGTTGAACTACAATCTGTGTCAATACAATGGAGATGTTTTTTTTTTTCAATTTTTTTTTAACAAAATTTGACCGGCCTATAACGAGTCTGGCGGTAAATTGTGACAGCGACAAGTAAAGAATATGGCGTCAATTCATGCCTAATTCACGACTGGCTAGGGAATATGAGATATATAAATTAGGCAACGTTGTAAATTTCTGGTGATAAATGATTTGATACGTAAACTATAGTGATTCAGATATGAATATTTAATTATGAATTTATGTTTTGAAAATTAAATTCAAGTGTTTAGTCCATAACGCAACTGTAAGTGCATTTCATCAAGTGTTATTCGTCTCCGTAAGGCCAAGGCAAGAACTAAATTTGAGGTTAGAAACTTTTAAGGTAAGTGAAACAAAATCGAAATTATCAAATTACTTTATATTTATATGATCAAATATTGGAAATAAACACTGCCCAGCAAATAATTTCTTGACAATTATTATTGATATGATTCATTTTTTAAATTAATAATCGCGATAGTTGTGAACAGCACAAATAGGAAATGAAACTTTTGAAAATATTTTGTTTCAAATAAATATAACACACCGACGTTGGATAAATATTATTTAGAATTACAAATAAAAGTTTATAAATAAAAAACAATTTGATTGAGATATGGTTTGATTTGCAATTTTTCATAGGTGATAAAATTTGTTATGCAAAGTTATTATCAATTTAAAATGTTGTAATAATATCACGCTAGTGCTTTTTATAGGGAAAATAAATATTTAATACTTAATTATATCCGGGATTTTTGTAGTACTAAGATATAGTTGGGGAAATTTGGGAATAAAACTATCTGTAATTTATTTTTCACCTAACCTCAAACTAATGAAACTAATGAATCTTTTTTGCTATTTTCTCTCAAATATTTGAGGTTATGTTAGGTGAAAGGTTAGATTTTTTGATTCTACAACTTTTATATGCAAATTTTGTGTATGGTTCGTTGTCTATAATAATTTCTTTGATACATAATGTAAAAAAAACAATACCTAGATATAAAAATATAGATTTGGATTTGGAATATTCAATAAAACTAAAAGGGATAAAACGTAAATGTTAAAAGTAAATAAAACAGTAAACAAAAACTCAAAAAAGAAGAAAACTTCAGAAGAATGGAAAGAGAAGAAGACAATAGAGGAAATGGGTACTGTAAACCTCATTTGACACTCTAACAGGTAGAATTAGAAGAGAAGAAGATACCTAATAGATGTTTAACATAAGAGGAGTGGAAAATATTCGGGATAATGACCAACCGTCAAGTACAAGCGAGTCCCCAACCCCAATCGTTGATTGTATCAACCCCCAAGTCTAAGATTTCGTAGGAAAATATTATTGATAACAATAATTGTCATTCTTGTGAAATAAATCGCCTCTTACAGTTTTTTTTTGTCGCTCAACGCAATCTCGTCACCATTTTTGTTAGATTGTCACATTTTTTTACGACTTTCAATTGTCAAATGGTAAAAAAATGACAACTGCGTAGTAAAAAGTTTCCTGTCAATGTCTAATATTGTAATTCGAATGTTCTAATGACGCATTTTATTAGGAAATCTAATAAAACAGCTGATCTACGTCAAAATGGCGGCCGTGGGGTAAACAATCGATTATCACGTACGTGTCCGTGCTTTTTTGGTTACTTCCGATGGCGAGAGTTGTTTTGTGTTGTTTCTTTATTTTAAATTGTTAATAGGACTCCATAGATACTTTTTAGATAATTTTCAGTGAAATTAATGCACCTAAAAATGAGTAATTTCGAAGTATTTTTTTAGTTAGTCTAAAATCCATCAAATAACTTTACAAATCCCTCAACATTTATAGCAAAAGCATTTGTGTGCCCCACGGCGGCCATTTTGACAATTTGCTAACCTAAATCCATTGTTGACACTTTAATATTTTATTAAATTAATTTTTTTGTTATAATTTTCATATTTTCAAACCTAGGCACGTCAAGCAATATTTAAATCACATATTTTATAAATTTGTAGATAACTAGTAGTGAAATTTATAATTTTGACAATCAAAAGTGTTGGTGGAATCATCGCTCGTGTTTTAGGGAGAATTATTTTCTAAAAGTTGGTAGCCGTGTAGCATAAGTCTCCAGTGTTGTATGATTTATTGTCGAAATTGGAAATTCTTGTCCGAATTAGTTGTTTTTGTGCTTTTTGTCGTTTTTTATTTGCATTTTATAATTATTGATAACTGGGTAGATCAAAAACTATTGTTTTCATGAAAACGGAGTCACAATTTCTAATTAATAAAAATTTTTAGTTGTATACATTTTCTGCAAACAACTAGAAAAAAATTACATCGCGGCAACGCTGTAAAACATTTGTCGTGTCTTCCAAACTTAACCTAAAAGTCGTCATTTTTATGCGTTTTAGATGATTAAATAATAATTTATTCAATTATTAATCAAATTTAAATATATTATGCTCAATATTTTTCACAGTTTATTTTCTCAATATTCAGGAGTAGTATTATCAAAATCGTGTTAATTTATTTTATTCAAAATAACTAGTGAAAAAATTACAACGCGGCAACGGTGTAAAATATCTGACCTGATTGCAGACTTGAAGTTTAACATCGTTGCCACGTTGAAATAGTTATAGAAGAGAAACTGATAATTTATTTTGTTTATTCGGAGCTGCTAATTTTTGAATGTACCATGCCATATATATTTTACGCATTTTATTTTCTCAATATTCAAAGGTAATATTAACAAAATCGAATTAATAGACGAGTTAATTTATTTTATGCAAACAACTAGAGAAAAAAATTACAACGCGGCAACGGTGTAAAATATCTGCCGTGTTTTGCAGACTTGCAACTTTAACATCGTTGCCACGTTGAAATAGTTATAGAAGAGAAACTGATAATTTATTTTGTTTATTCGGAGCTGCTAATTTTTGAATGTACCATGCCATATATATTTTACGCATTTTATTTTCTCAATATTCAAAGGTAATATTAACAAAATCGAATTAATAGACGAGTTAATTTATTTTATGCAAACAACTAGAGAAAAAAATTACAACGCGGCAACGGTGTAAAATATCTGCCGTGTTTTGCAGACTTGCAACTTTAACATCGTTGCCACGTTGAAATAGTTATAGAAGAGAAACTGATAATTTATTTTGTTTATTCGGAGCTGCTAATTTTTGAATGTACCATGCCATATATATTTTACGCATTTTATTTTCTCAATATTCAAAGGTAATATTAACAAAATCGAATTAATAGACGAGTTAATTTATTTTATGCAAACAACTAGAGAAAAAAATTACAACGCGGCAACGGTGTAAAATATCTGACGTGTTTTGCAGACTTGCGAGTTTAACATCGTTGCCACGTTGAAATAGTTGTACAAGAGAAACTGATAATTTATTTTGTTTATTCGGAGCTGCTAATTTTTGAATGTACCATGCCATATATACTTTACGCATTTTATTTTCTCAATATTCAAGGGTAGTATTAACAAAATCGAATTAATAGGCGAGTTAATTTATTTTATGCAAACAACTAGAGAAAAAAATTACAACGCGGCAACGGTGTAAAATATCTGAAGTGTTTTGCAGACATGCGAGTTTAACATCGTTGCCAAGTTGAAATAGTTGTATAAGATTCAATGATAATTAACGAGAGGTGTTTAGTTTTTCAATATTTAAGGGCAGTATTAACAAAATCGAATTCATAGACGAGTTTTTTTATTTTTAAATTACATTTTTTTAGTGTTACTAATTTCTGTTCTTACTATTAACATCACATAACTCATAAATATATAAAATTCTGTTTTAACTATTTTTTATTATTTTTCTGGACCATTTCGTTTTTACACAGTCACAAAAATTGCACTTTCACAACATTAAATGTTGATTAATATCACTTGGTCAAAATATACCGAAAATTAAACTTTTTATCAGTAATTTAAGCGATTTCTTTCACAAATTTTACCATTTTAGACACAATTCTGTGTAATTTTAATTCTTAAAATTGGTCAAAATTAATCATTATTTTCGATATATCAAATTCAGTTCGATTTTCTTTTTGAACAAAATGATATCAATCTTTGGATCCTTATCTAAACGTTTATGCCTAAATTCCAAGTAAAATTTTCTAAAAAGCTGGTAACTTATCAGTTAATTCTTAAAAAATAAATTTCTGCGTACATTTTCCAAACAAAAATAAATTTAATGTGATGGTTTGAAAAAAATTAAAACAATAACAAACTTAAAAATCTATTTAGATTCATCAAATGTATAAACAAACGTCAATAAAAATAAAATTGCTATAAAACTCATCAAATATTTCGATCAAAATCTTTTTTTTTATGGAAAAATAAATATTAGTTATGCAACCAATTATACAAGATACATAATACCGAAAAGAAAAAGGCCAACTGTAATACACCGTAAAAAAAAGAAGAAGTGTTTTGAACATATAATTTCCCGTCAGAACTAACTATAAAATAGTAAACAATTAAAACAAATCACAAGGTAAGTAAATAAAAATTTATATTTTAATTATGTGATTACTGTTTTAAAATAAGATCTAAATGAAATAAATTTATTAAAAGCAACATTATTTAACGTATTTCTTCATAAAACAACAACTGAAACAAAACTTTTTATGAATTCTTTTTGTTTACATACATTTTTACCAAAAAGCAAAAGGCCAGCAGACTGGAAATAAAAGAAGAAGTGTTTTCAATGAATATCTTCCTGTCAGAAATAACTATAAAAGTTGTAAACAAATAACGAAGTGAATAACTATAAATTCATATTTAAATAATGAGATTACTGTTTTAAAATGAATTTTAAATGAAATAAACTTAATAAAAACAATATTGTTCAACGCATTTCTTCATAAAACAACGAGTGAAACATATAAAACTAATACCATAGTGTTATAGTGTAGCTTTCATTTTATCGAATGTCCTAGTGGTAAAATTTAGTTAATAACAACAAAGGTAAGTTTATTTATTTCTCTTTTTTTGTAATGTTTTGAAAATATGCATTTTTCTACGTTTATCAGATATTTTTGAGAAAATTAAAAGATTTAAAACTGATCTAAACAACTTATGAGGGTATTTCAAAAAGTTCATGCATAAGCAAACGTCAAAATTAATCATTGGCAAGAATCTTAGGTACTTTTCTTCTGTAATTTATCTATATCATAGCCATGAAATATTCTCGAACTCATCTAAACCAATATTTTAGTACCTTATGTTATCTTTATAAGCATCGGACGACAGATGCAGATGGGAAACGAAGTTGACTGATATATTTTGTAAAATCAATCATTGGTTTTGGTATAACCTCAATTTCTATTAATAAACCCTCGTAAACAAGATGAAAATCCATTAATTCTAAACTAAATATCGTCGTCATTCTATTCCGTATAGTTGGTTGTATTATATTGTAAGAGGCCAAATTAAATACCTTTCTTCTGTTATTTAGCCTTTGTCTATACGATTATACAGCCATGAAATATTTTCAAACTCTTCTAAATTAATATTTTATGACCTCAGGTTAGTTTTAGAAACAGCAAATGACAGATTGGGAGGAAAATTGATTGATAATACGTCAAAATATACTTTATAGTGTATTAAATACCAAATTTATTATTTCAATATCTTATTGGTAGCTAACTAACAAAAAATATTGTTAAGTAACAAAATTAAACGTTTAGAAATATTCATTAAAAAATATTTACTAGAATTGTATTTAACGAGTACCCTGTATAATTTCGAAAATTTTCGCTTTATATTTCAAATTTGTATATTCAAATTTAAATTATCGTATTTATGAGTAATTTTGGATAGAAAAATATTAATTCAACATGGTTGCAATGTCGAGTTGTGGGACAAACAAAACGATTTCGTCAGATTAGTATTAAGGAACATACCGATAATATTTTTTTTTTTTTTTCTAAACAAAAATTTATGAATGAACGAACTTATTGTAGGGGATAAATTCATCGAAAAAAAGTGAAAAAAAATATTTTGGTACAAAAAGTGTTGTAGGGGGGACAAAAATGATTTTAATGTGCATTATGAAGTATCTAAATTGTTTTTTTGAAATAAAAATAATTTCGTAGACACAAAACTCATTTAAAGAGGTAACTTGATCGGAAAGACATCAAAAAAATTATTTTAATATAAAAATGTTGTAGGGGGGGCACAAAAATGATTTTAATGTGGATTATCAAGTACCAAAATTGATTTTTTTGAATTTTCGAGTCTCAAAATTATTGCAAAACTCATTTTAGGGGACAAATTCATCGGAAACATGATAAAAATAATTATTTTGGTACAAAAAGTGTTGCAGAGGGGACAAAAATGATTTTAATGTGGATTATCAAGTACCAAAATTGATTTTTTTGAATTTTCGAGTCTCAAAATTATTGCAAAACTCATTTTAGGGGACAAATTCATCGGAAACATGATAAAAATAATTATTTTGGTACAAAAAGTGTTGCAGGGGGGACAAAAATGATTTTAATGTGGATTATCAAGTACCAAAATTGATTTTTTTGAATTTTCGAGTCTCAAAATTATTGCAAAACTCATTTTAGGGGATAAATTCATCGGAAACATGATAAAAATAATTATTTTGGTACAAAAAGTGTTGCAGGGGGGCACAAAAATGATTTTAATGTGGATTATCAAGTACCAAAATTGATTTTTTTGAATTTTCGAGTCTCAAAATTATTGCAAAACTCATTTTAGGGGATAAATTCATCGGAAACATGATAAAAATAATTATTTTGGTACAAAAAGTGTTGCAGGGGGGACAAAAATGATTTTAATGTGGATTATCAAGTACCAAAATAGATTTTTTTGAATTTTCGAGTCTCAAAATTATTGCTAAAACTCATTTTAGGGGATAAATTCATCGGAAACATGATAAAAATAATTATTTTGGTACAAAAAGTGTTGCAGGGGGGACAAAAATGATTTTAATGTGGATTATCAAGTACCAAAATTGATTTTTTTGAATTTTCGAGTCTCAAAATTATTGCAAAACTCATTTTAGGGGACAAATTCATCGGAAACATGATAAAAATAATTATTTTGGTACAAAAAGTGTTGCAGGGGGGACAAAAATGATTTTAATGTGGATTATCAAGTACCAAAATTGATTTTTTTGAATTTTCGAGTCTCAAAATTATTGCAAAACTCATTTTAGGGGACAAATTCATCGGAAACATGATAAAAATAATTATTTTGGTACAAAAAGTGTTGCAGGGGGGACAAAAATGATTTTAATGTGGATTATCAAGTACCAAAATTGATTTTTTTGAATTTTCGAGTCTCAAAATTATTGCAAAACTCATTTTAGGGGATAAATTCATCGGAAACATGATAAAAATAATTATTTTGGTACAAAAAGTGTTGCAGGGGGGACAAAAATGATTTTAATGTGGATTATCAAGTACCAAAATAGATTTTTTTGAATTTTCGAGTCTCAAAATTATTGCAAAACTCATTTTAGGGGATAAATTCATCGGAAACATGATAAAAATAATTATTTTGGTACAAAAAGTGTTGCAGAGGGGACAAAAATGATTTTAATGTGGATTATCAAGTACCAAAATAGATTTTTTTGAATTTTCGAGTCTCAAAATTATTGCAAAACTCATTTTAGGGGATAAATTCATCGGAAACATGATAAAAATAATTATTTTGGTACAAAAAGTGTTGCAGGGGGGACAAAAATGATTTTAATGTGGATTATCAAGTACCAAAATAGATTTTTTTGAATTTTCGAGTCTCAAAATTATTGCAAAACTCATTTTAGGGGATAAATTCATCGGAAACATGATAAAAATAATTATTTTGGTACAAAAAGTGTTGCAGGGGGGACAAAAATGATTTTAATGTGGATTATCAAGTACCAAAATAGATTTTTTTGAATTTTCGAGTCTCAAAATTATTGCAAAACTCATTTTAGGGGATAAATTCATCGGAAACATGATAAAAATAATTATTTTGGTACAAAAAGTGTTGCAGGGGGGCACAAAAATGATTTTAAATTGAATTATCACGCCCCGAAGTCGATTTTTCCACATTTAAACACCAATTCCGCAGTAAATAAATCGAAATGAATATTCCGAACGTTGAAACGAAAAGTTCTTTTCGATTTTTTTCCATATAATAAAACAAAATTGCACTCGGAACTCGAATTAATCGATTGCGAAACCATCACATCATTATCAATAATTTTTTTTTCGATAAACAAAAAAAAAAAAAATAAAATAAAATAAACCAGCGTAGAAATATCGAAAATACCGCATCATAACAAAATTGCAAACCTAAATCACAATTAGAAATAATATCACGGCTCCTTATTATCGTAGAAAAAATAAAAATAAAAATAGGGGGAGTGGGTGGGGGGTTAAAAAAAGGAAAAGTTAATGGGATCGGTACCCCTCGGGTCACCTGGCCTTTATCACGACACTTTCGATGTTCAAAAGTTCCCGAACTTTATCGGTATATTTGACGAGGGCGATTTTGTTGGCGCGCGTGTTGATTTTCTCGCCGGCGTTCAAGAACTGGCAACACCGCGCCTGATCTAAAAACTCCGGCATTCTGAGTTCCCTTATAATGTTTTTGTTATTGGGAACGACGCCGGACGTCGAAGGGGGGCAAATCTGTTTGAGTAAAGCGTCTCTGGATTTTATTTTGAGAATGGTCGAGAGATCCTGGAGTAACACCCATCGGTCGGTGGGGGGTTCGTTGCACAACGTATACAGATTTGGTAGAAGACTTTCGGACATTTCGAAGTCGATGTCTTCTTCTTCTTCTTCGGGATCCGGACTGGGGACGTTGTCTAGTACGTTGAAACCGATCTGATCCACGGGATCTGTGAAAATAAATATTCGACTTAGTTTTTAATAGTTTTTTTTTCTTTTAGATATCGGAGTTGTGGGGAATTTTACGTTCTATAACATTTTATATTCAAATTTCCAAAATTAATAAAATTTAACCTTAATTTTTCGAAAATAGAGACGTACTCGATGTTTGACACTTATACGCTGATATCTTTTTCATTTTCCCTCGTATATAAAAATTGTATATATCAAAGTTATAGGAAATTTTACGTTCTATAACATTTTATATTCAAATTTCCAAAATTAATAAAATATAACCTTTATTTTTCGAAAATAGAGACGTACTCGATGTTTGACACTTATACGCTGATATCTTTTTCATTTTCCCTCGTATATCAAAATTGTATATATCAAAGTTATAGGAAATTTTACGTTCTATAACATTTTATATTCAAATTTCCAAAATTAATAAAATATAACCTTTATTTTTCGAAAATAGAGACGTACTCGATGTTTGACACTTATACGCTGATATCTTTTTCATTTTCCCTCGTATATAAAAATTGTATATATCAAAGTTATAGGAAATTTTACGTTCTATAACATTTTATATTCAAATTTCCAAAATTAATAAAATATAACCTTTATTTTTCGAAAATAGAGACGTACTCGATGTTTGACACTTATACGCTGATATCTTTTTCATTTTCCCTCGTATATCAAAATTGTATATATCAAAGTTATAGGAAATTTTACGTTCTATAACATTTTATATTCAAATTTCCAAAATTAATAAAATATAACCTTTATTTTTCGAAAATAGAGACGTACTCGATGTTTGACACTTATACGCTGATATCTTTTTCATTTTCCCTCGTACATAAAAGTTGTATATATCAAAGTTATAGGAAATTTTACGTTCTATGACATTTTATATTTAAATTTCCAAAATTAATAAAATTTAACCTTTATTTTTCGAAAATAGAGACGTACTCGATGTTTGACACTTATACGCTGATATCTTTTTCATTTTCCCTCGTATATAAAAATTGTATATATCAAAGTTATAGGAAATTTTACGTTCTATGACATTTTATATTTAAATTTCCAAAATTAATAAAATATAACCTTTATTTTTCGAAAATAGAGACGTACTCGATGTTTGACACTTATACGCTGATATCTTTTTCATTTTCCCTCGTATATAAAAATTGTATATATCAAAGTTATAGGAAATTTTACGTTCTATGACATTTTATATTTAAATTTCCAAAATTAATAAAATATAACCTTTATTTTTCGAAAATAGAGACGTACTCGATGTTTGACACTTATACGCTGATATCTTTTTCATTTTCCCTCGTATATCAAAATTGTATATATCAAAGTTATAGGAAATTTTACGTTATATGACATTTTATATTTAAATTTCCAAAATTAATAAAATTTAACCTTAATTTTTCGAAAATAGAGACGTACTCGATGTTTGACACTTATACGCTGATATCTTTTTCATTTTCCCTCGTATATCAAAATTGTATATATCAAAGTTATAGGAAATTTTACGTTCTATGACATTTTATATTTAAATTTCCAAAATTAATAAAATTTAACCTTAATTTTTCGAAAATAGAGACGTACTCGATGTTTGACACTTATACGCTGATATCTTTTTCATTTTCCCTCGTACATAAAAGTTGTATATATCAAAGTTATAGGAAATTTTACGTTCTATGACATTTTATATTTAAATTTCCAAAATTAATAAAATTTAACCTTTATTTTTCGAAAATAGAGACGTACTCGATGTTTGACACTTATACGCTGATATCTTTTTCATTTTCCCTCGTATATCAAAATTGTATATATCAAAGTTATAGGAAATTTTACGTTATATGACATTTTATATTTAAATTTCCAAAATTAATAAAATTTAACCTTAATTTTTCGAAAATAGAGACGTACTCGATGTTTGACACTTATACGCTGATATCTTTTTCATTTTCCCTCGTATATCAAAATTGTATATATCAAAGTTATAGGAAATTTTACGTTCTATGACATTTTATATTTAAATTTCCAAAATTAATAAAATTTAACCTTAATTTTTCGAAAATAGAGACGTACTCGATGTTTGACACTTATACGCTGATATCTTTTTCATTTTCCCTCGTACATAAAAGTTGTATATATCAAAGTTATAGGAAATTTTACGTTCTATGACATTTTATATTTAAATTTCCAAAATTAATAAAATTTAACCTTTATTTTTCGAAAATAGAGACGTACTCGATGTTTGACACTTATACGCTGATATCTTTTTCATTTTCCCTCGTATATCAAAATTGTATATATCAAAGTTATAGGAAATTTTACGTTCTATGACATTGTATATTTAAATTTCCAAAATTAATAAAATATAACCTTTATTTTTCGAAAATAGAGACGTACTCGATGTTTAACACTTATACGCTGATATCTTTTTCATTTTCCCTCGTATATAAAAATTGTATATATCAAAGTTATAGGAAATTTTACGTTATATGACATTTTATATTTAAATTTCCAAAATTAATAAAATTTAACCTTAATTTTTCGAAAATAGAGACGTACTCGATGTTTGACACTTATACGCTGATATCTTTTTCATTTTCCCTCGTATATCAAAATTGTATATATCAAAGTTATAGGAAATTTTACGTTCTATGACATTTTATATTTAAATTTCCAAAATTAATAAAATTTAACCTTAATTTTTCGAAAATAGAGACGTACTCGATGTTTGACACTTATACGCTGATATCTTTTTCATTTTCCCTCGTACATAAAAGTTGTATATATCAAAGTTATAGGAAATTTTACGTTCTATGACATTTTATATTTAAATTTCCAAAATTAATAAAATTTAACCTTTATTTTTCGAAAATAGAGACGTACTCGATGTTTGACACTTATACGCTGATATCTTTTTCATTTTCCCTCGTATATAAAAATTGTATATATCAAAGTTATAGGAAATTTTACGTTCTATAACATTTTATATTTAAATTTCCAAAATTAATAAAATATAACCTTTATTTTTCGAAAATAGAGACGTACTCGATGTTTGACACTTATACGCTGATATCTTTTTCATTTTCCCTCGTATATAAAAATTGTATATATCAAAGTTATAGGAAATTTTACGTTCTATGACATTTTATATTTAAATTTCCAAAATTAATAAAATATAACCTTTATTTTTCGAAAATAGAGACGTACTCGATGTTTGACACTTATACGCTGATATCTTTTTCATTTTCCCTCGTATATCAAAATTGTATATATCAAAGTTATAGGAAATTTTACGTTATATGACATTTTATATTTAAATTTCCAAAATTAATAAAATTTAACCTTAATTTTTCGAAAATAGAGACGTACTCGATGTTTGACACTTATACGCTGATATCTTTTTCATTTTCCCTCGTATATCAAAATTGTATATATCAAAGTTATAGGAAATTTTACGTTCTATGACATTTTATATTTAAATTTCCAAAATTAATAAAATTTAACCTTAATTTTTCGAAAATAGAGACGTACTCGATGTTTGACACTTATACGCTGATATCTTTTTCATTTTCCCTCGTATATAAAAATTGTATATATCAAAGTTATAGGAAATTTTACGTTCTATAACATTTTATATTCAAATTTCCAAAATTAATAAAATATAACCTTTATTTTTCGAAAATAGAGACGTACTCGATGTTTGACACTTATACGCTGATATCTTTTTCATTTTCCCTCGTATATAAAAATTGTATATATCAAAGTTATAGGAAATTTTACGTTCTATAACATTTTATATTCAAATTTCCAAAATTAATAAAATATAACCTTTATTTTTCGAAAATAGAGACGTACTCGATGTTTGACACTTATACGCTGATATCTTTTTCATTTTCCCTCGTATATCAAAATTGTATATATCAAAGTTATAGGAAATTTTACGTTCTATGACATTTTATATTTAAATTTCCAAAATTAATAAAATTTAACCTTTATTTTTCGAAAATAGAGACGTACTCGATGTTTGACACTTATACGCTGATATCTTTTTCATTTTCCCTCGTATATAAAAATTGTATATATCAAAGTTATAGGAAATTTTACGTTCTATGACATTTTATATTTAAATTTCCAAAATTAATAAAATTTAACCTTTATTTTTCGAAAATAGAGACGTACTCGATGTTTGACACTTATACGCTGATATCTTTTTCATTTTCCCTCGTATATCAAAATTGTATATATCAAAGTTATAGGAAATTTTACGTTCTATGACATTTTATATTTAAATTTCCAAAATTAATAAAATATAACCTTTATTTTTCGAAAATAGAGACGTACTCGATGTTTAACACTTATACGCTGATATCTTTTTCATTTTCCCTCGTATATAAAAATTGTATATATCAAAGTTATAGGAAATTTTACGTTATATGACATTTTATATTTAAATTTCCAAAATTAATAAAATTTAACCTTAATTTTTCGAAAATAGAGACGTACTCGATGTTTGACACTTATACGCTGATATCTTTTTCATTTTCCCTCGTATATCAAAATTGTATATATCAAAGTTATAGGAAATTTTACGTTCTATGACATTTTATATTTAAATTTCCAAAATTAATAAAATTTAACCTTAATTTTTCGAAAATAGAGACGTACTCGATGTTTGACACTTATACGCTGATATCTTTTTCATTTTCCCTCGTACATAAAAGTTGTATATATCAAAGTTATAGGAAATTTTACGTTCTATGACATTTTATATTTAAATTTCCAAAATTAATAAAATTTAACCTTTATTTTTCGAAAATAGAGACGTACTCGATGTTTGACACTTATACGCTGATATCTTTTTCATTTTCCCTCGTATATAAAAATTGTATATATCAAAGTTATAGGAAATTTTACGTTCTATAACATTTTATATTTAAATTTCCAAAATTAATAAAATATAACCTTTATTTTTCGAAAATAGAGACGTACTCGATGTTTGACACTTATACGCTGATATCTTTTTCATTTTCCCTCGTATATAAAAATTGTATATATCAAAGTTATAGGAAATTTTACGTTCTATGACATTTTATATTTAAATTTCCAAAATTAATAAAATATAACCTTTATTTTTCGAAAATAGAGACGTACTCGATGTTTGACACTTATACGCTGATATCTTTTTCATTTTCCCTCGTATATCAAAATTGTATATATCAAAGTTATAGGAAATTTTACGTTATATGACATTTTATATTTAAATTTCCAAAATTAATAAAATTTAACCTTAATTTTTCGAAAATAGAGACGTACTCGATGTTTGACACTTATACGCTGATATCTTTTTCATTTTCCCTCGTATATCAAAATTGTATATATCAAAGTTATAGGAAATTTTACGTTCTATGACATTTTATATTTAAATTTCCAAAATTAATAAAATTTAACCTTAATTTTTCGAAAATAGAGACGTACTCGATGTTTGACACTTATACGCTGATATCTTTTTCATTTTCCCTCGTATATAAAAATTGTATATATCAAAGTTATAGGAAATTTTACGTTCTATAACATTTTATATTCAAATTTCCAAAATTAATAAAATATAACCTTTATTTTTCGAAAATAGAGACGTACTCGATGTTTGACACTTATACGCTGATATCTTTTTCATTTTCCCTCGTATATAAAAATTGTATATATCAAAGTTATAGGAAATTTTACGTTCTATAACATTTTATATTCAAATTTCCAAAATTAATAAAATATAACCTTTATTTTTCGAAAATAGAGACGTACTCGATGTTTGACACTTATACGCTGATATCTTTTTCATTTTCCCTCGTATATCAAAATTGTATATATCAAAGTTATAGGAAATTTTACGTTCTATGACATTTTATATTTAAATTTCCAAAATTAATAAAATTTAACCTTTATTTTTCGAAAATAGAGACGTACTCGATGTTTGACACTTATACGCTGATATCTTTTTCATTTTCCCTCGTATATAAAAATTGTATATATCAAAGTTATAGGAAATTTTACGTTCTATGACATTTTATATTTAAATTTCCAAAATTAATAAAATTTAACCTTTATTTTTCGAAAATAGAGACGTACTCGATGTTTGACACTTATACGCTGATATCTTTTTCATTTTCCCTCGTATATAAAAATTGTATATATCAAAGTTATAGGAAATTTTACGTTCTATGACATTTTATATTTAAATTTCCAAAATTAATAAAATATAACCTTTATTTTTCGAAAATAGAGACGTACTCGATGTTTGACACTTATACGCTGATATCTTTTTCATTTTCCCTCGTATATCAAAATTGTATATATCAAAGTTATAGGAAATTTTACGTTCTATGACATTTTATATTTAAATTTCCAAAATTAATAAAATTTAACCTTTATTTTTCGAAAATAGAGACGTACTCGATGTTTGACACTTATACGCTGATATCTTTTTCATTTTCCCTCGTATATAAAAATTGTATATATCAAAGTTATAGGAAATTTTACGTTCTATGACATTTTATATTTAAATTTCCAAAATTAATAAAATATAACCTTTATTTTTCGAAAATAGAGACGTACTCGATGTTTGACACTTATACGCTGATATCTTTTTCATTTTCCCTCGTATATAAAAATTGTATATATCAAAGTTATAGGAAATTTTACGTTCTATGACATTTTATATTTAAATTTCCAAAATTAATAAAATATAACCTTTATTTTTCGAAAATAGAGACGTACTCGATGTTTGACACTTATACGCTGATATCTTTTTCATTTTCCCTCGTATAAAAAATTTGTAAACATCAAAACTGTAAAAAAATTACGCCCTACAAAGTAATATAATTGAATTTCCAAAAATAAATAGTGAAAATATAATTTTTTTCGTAAACGTAGGCCTACGGACTATATCAATGTAATCAATTATATATTAGAAGTATATTTTCGACGTTGCCACGTTTAATTTAAATTCAGAGGTAATCGGAAAAAATATTTCTCCAAGTTTTTGCTACGATTTCAAAATAAAGTTGATTTAGACACAAAATAATTCAAAATTTGTCAAAATTAACGTGCGATTCGATAATAACGATAAAACTTACCAAAAATTGATGCCGGTCCTGTCGAATACCACTGCGATGCAACTTCGCCTTCGATATCGTTCAAATGATTCATCAAAAAGTCTTTAGTCACTTCATCGTTGGTCAACGCCAAGGGCGTCAAACCCGAATAGGTTGCTAAAGTTGGATCGGCGCCGTAAGATAATAGCAACCTCGCAATTTCTACGAAACCGTTTTCGACAGCTTCGTGTAGAGGTCTACAACAACAAATTGGAAAATTCAAGATCAAGCGTCTGATCAGCATGTGCACTGCCTCAAGAAAATGACACAAGCGAAAGTTTTGGAGAAATAACGGAAGCAGAAAAAATTTCTAGAACGTTGTAGAACATTCTGAATCGATCATGACAAATTGCACTCGTTTTGGAAGTTTCTTCGAACATTTTGAATAAACTGCACTCATTTTGGAAATTTTCAGATCATTCTAGAACTTTCTCAAACATTTTGGAAGTTTCTAGATCATTCTAGAACATTCTCAAACATTTTGGAAGTTTCCAAATCTTTCTAGAACTTTTTTCGAACGTTTTGAATAAACTGCACTCGTTTCGGAAGTTTCCAGATCATTCTAGAACTTTCTCAAACATTTTGGAAGTTTCCAAATCATTCTAGAACTATTTTCGAACATTTTGGAAGTTTCTAGATCATTCTAGAACTTTTTTCGAACATTTTGGATAAACTGCACTCGTTTCGGAAGTTTCCAGATCATTCTAGAAGTTTCTCAAACATTTTGGAAGTTTCCAAATCATTCTAGAACTATTTTCGAACATTTTGGAAGTTTCTAGATCATTCTAGAACTTTTTTCGAACATTTTGGATAAACTGCACTCGTTTCGGAAGTTTCCAGATCATTCTAGAAGTTTCTCAAACATTTTGGAAGTTTCCAAATCATTCTAGAACTTTCTTCAAACATTCCGAATAAATTGCACTCATTTTGGAAGTTTCTAGATCATTCTAGAACTTTCTCAAACATTTTGGAAGTTTCCAAATCATTCTAGAACTATTTTCGAACATTTTGGAAGTTTCTAGATCATTCTAGAACTTTTTTCGAACATTTTGGATAAACTGCACTCGTTTCGGAAGTTTCCAGATCATTCTAGAAGTTTCTCAAACATTTTGGAAGTTTCCAAATCATTCTAGAACTTTTTTCGAACATTTTGGATAAACTACACTCGTTTCGGAAGTTTCCAGATCATTCTAGAAGTTTCTCAAACATTTTGGAAGTTTCCAAATCATTCTAGAACTTTTTTCGAACATTTTGGATAAACTGCACTCGTTTCGGAAGTTTCCAGATCATTCTAGAAGTTTCTCAAACATTTTTTGAAGTTTCCAAATCATTCTAGAACTTTTTTCGAACATTTTGAATAAACTGCACTCGTTTTGGAAGTTTCTAGATCATTCTAGAACTTCCTCAAACATTTTGGAAGTTTCTAAACTATTCTAGAACTTCCTTCGAACATTTTGGAAGTTTCCAGATCAATCTAGAACTTTCTTCAAACATTCCGAATAAATTGCACTCATTTTGGAAGTTTCCAGATCATTCTAGAACTTTCTCAAACATTTTGGAAGTTTCCAAATCATTCTAGAACTTTTTTCGAACATTTTGAATAAACTGCACTCGTTTTGGAAGTTTCTAGATCATTCTAGAACTTCCTCAAACATTTTGGAAGTTTCTAAACTATTCTAGAACTTCCTTCGAACATTTTGGAAGTTTCCAGATCAATCTAGAACTTTCTTCAAACATTCCGAATAAATTGCACTCATTTTGGAAGTTTCCAGATCATTCTAGAACTTTCTCAAACATTTTGGAAGTTTCCAAATCATTCTAGAACTTTTTTCGAACATTTTGAATAAACTGCACTCGTTTTGGAAGTTTCTAGATCATTCTAGAACTTCCTCAAACATTTTGGAAGTTTCCAGATCAATCTAGAAATTTTGAGATCTTTTCATGAGTTAGAAAAGGACAGTAATATATATTTCGACATCTTCGCTTGTGGTAGTTCGCCCACCCCAACAGGAAATTGATTGGGGTTGGTGGTGGTAGAGAGAAATGCGTGTTTTTACGTCCTAACCCATCGAATATATATTATAGATTACATAGTAAGAAACAAATGAATTTCAAACGAAACTTTAACCAAAAGATGCAGAGCTCAAACGGTTTGGTTTACTTCAAAAATAGAGGTGGGACACGCTGTTACGTAACGGTTTTTGTTTATAGTTACCTTATGCCTCCCTGCGCACTCTCACTTGGATTGGCGCCATAGAGTAAGAGAAGTTTCGCTATCTGGAGATGCCCTTTGGAACAGGCCCAATGTAATGGAGTGTAGCCGGCGTTGTCTCTAGGCGAAGGAGGACAATCCGTTTTTTCTAAACAGTAGGCTGTGACGTCCTGTTGCAAGAAAATTTTTTTTCTTTTTTTATTTATATAAATCGTATCGCGATTTTATAGAAAATTTGAGGGTCGCTGTCACATTTTTTGACTTATTTCTAGTTATTAGTGAAGTTTTATTGAAAACAGTTTCTTACTACTCAAAAAAACGTATCTGTTGTTTACTTTTTACTTTAGTATGAAAATGCTAAACAATTTTTTGAAAAAAACAGTCTCTAAAAGCAAATGACAGATTATTTTTGGAAAAAACAGTTTCTAAAGACAAAAAATGGTTCAATTTTGAAAAAGACAATGTGTAAAGTCAAAAAATGGTATATTTTTCCAAAAAAATAGTCTCTAAAGACAAAAAATGGTTCAATTTTGAAAAAGACAATGTGTAAAGTCAAAAAATGGTATATTTTTCCAAAAAAATAGTCTCTAAAGACAAAAAATGGTTCAATTTTGAAAAAGACAATGTGTAAAGTCAAAAAATGGTATATTTTTTCAGAAAAAAAGTCTCCAAAGGTCGAAAAACGGTTCAATTTTGAAAAAGACAATGTGTAAAGTCAAAAAATGGTATATTTTTCCAAAAAAACAGTCTCTAAAGACAAAAAATGGTTCAATTTTAAAAAAGACTATGTGTAAAGTCAAAAAATGGTATATTTTTCCAAAAAAACAGTCTCTAAAGACAAAAAATGGTTCAATTTTAAAAAAGACTATGTGTAAAGTCAAAAAATGGTATATTTTTCCAAAAAAACAGTCTCTAAAGACAAAAAATGGTTCAATTTTAAAAAAGACTATGTGTAAAGTCAAAAAATGGTATATTTTTCCAAAAAAACAGTCTCTAAAGACAAAAAATGGTTCAATTTTAAAAAAGACTATGTGTAAAGTCAAAAAATGGTATATTTTTCCAAAAAAACAGTCTCTAAAGACAAAAAATGGTTCAATTTTAAAAAAGACTATGTGTAAAGTCAAAAAATGGTATATTTTTCCAAAAAAACAGTCTCTAAAGACAAAAAATGGTTCAATTTTAAAAAAGACTATGTGTAAAGTCAAAAAATGGTATATTTTTCCAAAAAAACAGTCTCTAAAGACAAAAAATGGTTCAATTTTAAAAAAGACTATGTGTAAAGTCAAAAAATGGTATATTTTTCCAAAAAAACAGTCTCTAAAGACAAAAAATGGTTCAATTTTAAAAAAGACTATGTGTAAAGTCAAAAAATGGTATATTTTTCCAAAAAAACAGTCTCTAAAGACAAAAAATGGTTCAATTTTAAAAAAGACTATGTGTAAAGTCAAAAAATGGTATATTTTTCCAAAAAAACAGTCTCTAAAGACAAAAAATGGTTCAATTTTAAAAAAGACTATGTGTAAAGTCAAAAAATGGTATATTTTTCCAAAAAAACAGTCTCTAAAGACAAAAAATGGTTCAATTTTAAAAAAGACTATGTGTAAAGTCAAAAAATGGTATATTTTTCCAAAAAAACAGTCTCTAAAGACAAAAAATGGTTCAATTTTAAAAAAGACTATGTGTAAAGTCAAAAAATGGTATATTTTTCCAAAAAAACAGTCTCTAAAGACAAAAAATGGTTCAATTTTAAAAAAGACTATGTGTAAAGTCAAAAAATGGTATATTTTTCCAAAAAAACAGTCTCTAAAGACAAAAAATGGTTCAATTTTAAAAAAGACTATGTGTAAAGTCAAAAAATGGTATATTTTTCCAAAAAAACAGTCTCTAAAGACAAAAAATGGTTCAATTTTAAAAAAGACTATGTGTAAAGTCAAAAAATGGTATATTTTTCCAAAAAAACAGTCTCTAAAGACAAAAAATGGTTCAATTTTAAAAAAGACTATGTGTAAAGTCAAAAAATGGTATATTTTTCCAAAAAAACAGTCTCTAAAGACAAAAAATGGTTCAATTTTAAAAAAGACTATGTGTAAAGTCAAAAAATGGTATATTTTTCCAAAAAAAACAGTCTCTAAAGACAAAAAATGGTTCAATTTTAAAAAAGACTATGTGTAAAGTCAAAAAATGGTATATTTTTCCAAAAAAATAGTCTCCAAAGGTCGAAAAATGGTTCAATTTTGAAAAAGACAATGTGTAAAGTCAAAAAATGGTATATTTTTCCAAAAAAATAGTCTCCAAAGGTCGAAAAATGGTTCAATTTTGAAAAAGACGATGTGTAAAGTCAAAAAATGGTATATTTTTCCAAAAAAACAGTCTCTAAAGACAAAAAATAGTTCAATTTTAAAAAAGACTATGTGTAAAGTCAAAAAATGGTATATTTTTCCAAAAAAACAGTCTCTAAAGACAAAAAATGGTTCAATTTTGAAAAAGACAATGTGTAAAGTCAAAAAATGGTATATTTTTCCAAAAAAATAGTCTCTAAAGACAAAAAATGGTTCAATTTTGAAAAAGACAATGTGTAAAGTCAAAAAATGGTATATTTTTCCAAAAAAATAGTCTCTAAAGACAAAAAATGGTTCAATTTTGAAAAAGACAATGTGTAAAGTCAAAAAATGGTATATTTTTCCAAAAAAATAGTCTCCAAAGGTCGAAAAATGGTTCAATTTTGAAAAAGACGATGTGTAAAGTCAAAAAATGGTATATTTTTCCAAAAAAAACAGTCTCTAAAGACAAAAAATGGTTCAATTTTAAAAAAGACTATGTGTAAAGTCAAAAAATGGTATATTTTTCCAAAAAAATAGTCTCCAAAGGTCGAAAAAATGGTTCAATTTTGAAAAAGACAATGTGTAAAGTCAAAAAATGGTATATTTTTCCAAAAAAATAGTCTCCAAAGGTCGAAAAAATGGTTCAATTTTAAAAAAGACAATGTGTAAAGTCAAAAAATGGTATATTTTTTCAAAAAAAAAGTCTCCAAAGGTCGAAAAAACGGTTCAATTTTGAAAAAGACAATGTGTAAAGTCAAAAAATGGTATATTTTTCCAAAAAAATAGTCTCTAAAGACAAAAAATGGTTCAATTTTGAAAAAGACAATGTGTAAAGTCAAAAAATGGTATATTTTTCCAAAAAAAACAGTCTCTAAAGACAAAAAATGGTTCAATTTTAAAAAAGACTATGTGTAAAGTCAAAAAATGGTATATTTTTCCAAAAAAAATAGTCTCCAAAGGTCGAAAAATGGTTCAATTTTGAAAAAGACGATGTGTAAAGTCAAAAAATGGTATATTTTTCCAAAAAAATAGTCTCTAAAGACAAAAAATGGTTCAATTTTGAAAAAGACAATGTGTAAAGTCAAAAAATGGTATATTTTTTCAAAAAAAAAGTCTCCAAAGGTCGAAAAAGGGTTCAATTTTGAAAAAGACAATGTGTAAAGTCAAAAAATGGTATATTTTTCCAAAAAAATAGTCTCTAAAGACAAAAAATGGTTCAATTTTGAAAAAGACAATGTGTAAAGTCAAAAAATGGTATATTTTTCCAAAAAAATAGTCTCTAAAGACAAAAAATGGTTCAATTTTGAAAAAGACAATGTGTAAAGTCAAAAAATGGTATATTTTTTCAAAAAAAAAGTCTCCAAAGGTCGAAAAAACGGTTCAATTTTGAAAAAGACAATGTGTAAAGTCAAAAAATGGTATATTTTTCCAAAAAAATAGTCTCTAAAGACAAAAAATGGTTCAATTTTGAAAAAGACAATGTGTAAAGTCAAAAAATGGTATATTTTTCCAAAAAAACAGTCTCTAAAGACAAAAAATGGTTCAATTTTAAAAAAGACTATGTGTAAAGTCAAAAAATGGTATATTTTTCCAAAAAAATAGTCTCCAAAGGTCGAAAAATGGTTCAATTTTGAAAAAGACGATGTGTAAAGTCAAAAAATGGTATATTTTTCCAAAAAAATAGTCTCTAAAGACAAAAAATGGTTCAATTTTGAAAAAGACAATGTGTAAAGTCAAAAAATGGTATATTTTTTCAAAAAAAAAGTCTCCAAAGGTCGAAAAAACGGTTCAATTTTGAAAAAGACAATGTGTAAAGTCAAAAAATGGTATATTTTTCCAAAAAAAATAGTCTCTAAAGACAAAAAATGGTTCAATTTTGAAAAAGACAATGTGTAAAGTCAAAAAATGGTATATTTTTCCAAAAAAATAGTCTCTAAAGACAAAAAATGGTTCAATTTTGAAAAAGACAATGTGTAAAGTCAAAAAATGGTATATTTTTTCAAAAAAAAAGTCTCCAAAGGTCGAAAAAACGGTTCAATTTTGAAAAAGACAATGTGTAAAGTCAAAAAATGGTATATTTTTCCAAAAAAAACAGTCTCTAAAGACAAAAAATGGTTCAATTTTGAAAAAGACAATGTGTAAAGTCAAAAAATGGTATATTTTTCCAAAAAAATAGTCTCTAAAGACAAAAAATGGTTCAATTTTGAAAAGGACAATGTGTAAAGTCAAAAAATGGTATATTTTTCCAAAAAAATAGTCTCTAAAGACAAAAAATGGTTCAATTTTGAAAAAGACAATGTGTAAAGTCAAAAAATGGTATATTTTTTCAAAAAAAAAGTCTCCAAAGGTCGAAAAAACGGTTCAATTTTGAAAAAGACAATGTGTAAAGTCAAAAAATGGTATATTTTTCCAAAAAAATAGTCTCTAAAGACAAAAAATGGTTCAATTTTGAAAAAGACAATGTGTAAAGTCAAAAAATGGTATATTTTTTCAAAAAAAAAGTCTCCAAAGGTCGAAAAACGGTTCAATTTTGAAAAAGACAATGTGTAAAGTCAAAAAATGGTATATTTTTCCAAAAAAATAGTCTCTAAAGACAAAAAATGGTTCAATTTTGAAAAAGACAATGTGTAAAGTCAAAAAATGGTATATTTTTTCAAAAAAAAAGTCTCCAAAGGTCGAAAAACGGTTCAATTTTGAAAAAGACAATGTGTAAAGTCAAAAAATGGTATATTTTTCCAAAAAAACAGTCTCTAAAGACAAAAAATGGTTCAATTTTGAAAAAGACAATGTGTAAAGTCAAAAAATGGTATATTTTTCCAAAAAAATAGTCTCTAAAGACAAAAAATGGTTCAATTTTGAAAAAGACAATGTGTAAAGTCAAAAAATGGTATATTTTTCCAAAAAAAACAGTCTCTAAAGACAAAAAATGGTTCAATTTTAAAAAAGACTATGTGTAAAGTCAAAAAATGGTATATTTTTCCAAAAAAATAGTCTCCAAAGGTCGAAAAATGGTTCAATTTTGAAAAAGACGATGTGTAAAGTCAAAAAATGGTATATTTTTCCAAAAAAATAGTCTCTAAAGACAAAAAATGGTTCAATTTTGAAAAAGACAATGTGTAAAGTCAAAAAATGGTATATTTTTTCAAAAAAAAAGTCTCCAAAGGTCGAAAAACGGTTCAATTTTGAAAAAGACAATGTGTAAAGTCAAAAAATGGTATATTTTTCCAAAAAAATAGTCTCTAAAGACAAAAAATGGTTCAATTTTGAAAAAGACAATGTGTAAAGTCAAAAAATGGTATATTTTTCCAAAAAAATAGTCTCTAAAGACAAAAAATGGTTCAATTTTGAAAAAGACAATGTGTAAAGTCAAAAAATGGTATATTTTTTCAAAAAAAAAGTCTCCAAAGGTCGAAAAACGGTTCAATTTTGAAAAAGACAATGTGTAAAGTCAAAAAATGGTATATTTTTCCAAAAAAACAGTCTCTAAAGACAAAAAATGGTTCAATTTTGAAAAAGACAATGTGTAAAGTCAAAAAATGGTATATTTTTCCAAAAAAATAGTCTCTAAAGACAAAAAATGGTTCAATTTTGAAAAAGACAATGTGTAAAGTCAAAAAATGGTATATTTTTCCAAAAAAATAGTCTCTAAAGACAAAAAATGGTTCAATTTTGAAAAAGACAATGTGTAAAGTCAAAAAATGGTATATTTTTTCAAAAAAAAAGTCTCCAAAGGTCGAAAAACGGTTCAATTTTGAAAAAGACAATGTGTAAAGTCAAAAAATGGTATATTTTTCCAAAAAAATAGTCTCTAAAGACAAAAAATGGTTCAATTTTGAAAAAGACAATGTGTAAAGTCAAAAAATGGTATATTTTTTCAAAAAAAAAGTCTCCAAAGGTCGAAAAACGGTTCAATTTTGAAAAAGACAATGTGTAAAGTCAAAAAATGGTATATTTTTCCAAAAAAATAGTCTCTAAAGACAAAAAATGGTTCAATTTTAAAAAAGACTATGTGTAAAGTCAAAAAATGGTATATTTTTCCAAAAAAACAGTCTCTAAAGACAAAAAATGGTTCAATTTTGAAAAAGACAATGTGTAAAGTCAAAAAATGGTATATTTTTCCAAAAAAATAGTCTCTAAAGACAAAAAATGGTTCAATTTTGAAAAAGACAATGTGTAAAGTCAAAAAATGGTATATTTTTCCAAAAAAACAGTCTCTAAAGACAAAAAATGGTTCAATTTTAAAAAAGACTATGTGTAAAGTCAAAAAATGGTATATTTTTCCAAAAAAATAGTCTCCAAAGGTCGAAAAATGGTTCAATTTTGAAAAAGACGATGTGTAAAGTCAAAAAATGGTATATTTTTCCAAAAAAACAGTCTCTAAAGACGAAAAATGGTTCAATTTTGAAAAAGACAATGTATAAAGTCAAAAAATGGTATATTTTTCCAAAAAAACAGTCTCTAAAGACAAAAAATGGTTCAATTTTGAAAAAGACAATGTGTAAAGTCAAAAAATGGTATATTTTTCCAAAAAAACAGTCTCTAAAGACAAAAAATGGTTCAATTTTGAAAAAGACAATGTGTAAAGTCAAAAAATGGTATATTTTTCCAAAAAAATAGTCTCTAAAGACAAAAAATGGTTCAATTTTGAAAAAGACAATGTATAAAGTCAAAAAATGGTATATTTTTCCAAAAAAATAGTCTCCAAAGGTCGAAAAATGGTTCAATTTTGAAAAAGACAATGTGTAAAGTCAAAAAATGGTATATTTTTCCAAAAAAATAGTCTCCAAAGGTCGAAAAATGGTTCAATTTTGAAAAAGACAATGTATAAAGTCAAAAAATGGTATATTTTTCCAAAAAAATAGTCTCCAAAGGTCGAAAAATGGTTCAATTTTGAAAAAGACAATGTGTAAAGTCAAAAAATGGTATATTTTTCCAAAAAAATAGTCTCCAAAGGTCGAAAAATGGTTCAATTTTGAAAAAGACAATGTGTAAAGTCAAAAAATGGTATATTTTTCCAAAAAAATAGTCTCCAAAGGTCGAAAAATGGTTCAATTTTGAAAAAGACAATGTGTAAAGTCAAAAAATGGTATATTTTTCCAAAAAAATAGTCTCCAAAGGTCGAAAAATGGTTCAATTTTGAAAAAGACAATGTGTAAAGTCAAAAAATGGTATATTTTTCCAAAAAAATAATCTCCAAAGGTCGAAAAATGGTTCAATTGTGAAAAAGACAATGTGTAAAGTCAAAAAATGGTATATTTTTCCAAAAAAATAGTCTCCAAAGGTCGAAAAATGGTTCAATTTTGAAAAAGACAATGTGTAAAGTCAAAAAATGGTATATTTTTCCAAAAAAATAGTCTCCAAAGGTCGAAAAATGGTTCAATTTTGAAAAAGACGATGTGTAAAGTCAAAAAATGGTATATTATTCCAAAAAAACAGTCTCTAAAGACAAAAAATGGTTCAATTTTAAAAAAGACGATGTGTAAAGTCAAAAAATGGTATATTTTTCCAAAAAAATAGTCTCCAAAGGTCGAAAAATGGTTCAATTTTGAAAAAGACGATGTGTAAAGTCAAAAAATGGTATATTTTTCCAAAAAAACAGTCTCTAAAGACAAAAAATGGTTCAATTTTAAAAAAGACGATGTGTAAAGTCAAAAAATGGTATATTTTTCCAAAAAAAACAGTCTCTAAAGACGAAAAATGGTTCAATTTTGAAAAAGACAATGTGTAAAGTCAAAAAATGGTATATTTTTCCAAAAAAATAGTCTCCAAAGGTCGAAAAATGGTTCAATTTTGAAAAAGACGATGTGTAAAGTCAAAAAATGGCAAAAAATGGTATATTTTTTCCAAAAAAACAGTCTCTAAAGACAAAAAATGGTTCAATTTTAAAAAAGACTATGTGTAAAGTCAAAAAATGGTATATTTTTCCAAAAAAACAGTCTCTAAAGACAAAAAAATGGTTTTTGAAAGAAAAATCAGTCTCTAAAAGCAAATGACATTATTATTTTTTTGAAAAAACAGTCTCTAAGGATAAATAATAGTTCGATTTTGAAAAAAATCAAATGACAGTTTGTATATTTCGAAAAAGACAGTCTTCAAAGACAAATAACAAACTACGTTTTAAAAAAAATAACCTTCCAAAGCAAATAACGGTTAGTTTTTCAGAAAACAAATCACACACACTTACAATTTGCTTGGCAACAATTTTCATAACGCCACTCGTATTCAAGAAAAAACGACGCTAAAAAAACGTATACACATTTTTTACGAAACTACTGGCAACACTGTAAATTTCATATTGTTACTCGTCCACGACACGGACCGTGAAATCGTTCCGCAAGACACAAATTTCCATAACTGATATCAGAGCCGGATTAAACTAGGGGCTTGGGGTGGGGCGGTATAGCCCCAAGTCCAAGAGGGCCCCATCATTCTGTATTTTTTGATGTGTTGATACCACAAATCTAACGTATTGATATTATTTTGTGAATTTTTCCTGGTTATCGAATTCCTTAAGGGGGCCCCGTCATTATTTTAGCCCCATAAATCCGGCCCCGACTGATATAAAACGTTTTTTACAACCTGTTTACCGTACGTTCCGTTTTTACACAACCAATTTGCTTTTTCGCTTGTTTGTTCGCATTTCGCAATCCGAATTATCGAGAAAAATCCTTCGGGTATAAATAGGCGCTAGTACAAAAGTAAAACAAATGGCGCATTTAAATAAATTAGTGCTTGGAGAATTAGATAAAAGTGTTAAGTAACGAATAAATACGAAATTATTTTTCAACTCACCGTATATCCTAACCTAGCGGCCCTATGCAGATGCGTCTCCCCTATCCCCTTATTCAGCACCCAAGTTTTGATTTCCCTCTGTATATCGTCGACCGATTCCAAAGTTTTCGACACCGCCGATTTCTTCTTTCTCTTTTCGGCGGATTCGTTCTCCGCCGCGTCTTTCTTAACTTTCTTCTTCTTTCTAATATAATCGAAACCGGAACTGAATTTCCGACGTATTTTACCGAACTTGCCGCGTTTCCGGCCCGACGCGCTTCCGTCGTCGCCGTCCACCGAAGCGGTTTCCGATTTAACGGTGACGTCGTCCAAACTTCTCGTGTCCTCGTCCAACATCGAATCCTCCGTTTCGATTTTGATCGACGGTTTCGGTTCGATCGGATCGCCGGCTCCATCTTTGTTCGATTCGGTCGTTTCGCGTTTTGTGTCTCTTTTCAAATCGGTCGCTTCCCTGATCAGATCGTCCTTCTTCTCCAATCTGACCACGAGGTTGCCCAAACAGCTGGCGTTCTCTTCCTTTATTTGGATGTCGTTGAGACAGGTGACCGGCGGCGCGGAGGCGGGTCGGTCTTCGCCGAACACTTCTTTGATCGTCGCCCTTTGTTTTTGCACTCGAGTCTCCCTTCGGGTTCTCGAATTCAAAACTACGGTGGTGAATTGATTGTTCAAAATGTTGTTGGATCTTTTTAGAAAGGCGTCTTTGAAATTGCTCATCGTCGATTTTCTGAAACCCAGTAGCGGAGATTCGGCCTTGATTACGGGGGAATTCGATAACTTCTTCGTTTTTTTGTCGTCTTCCTGTTTTATTTCCAAACTGGGCGTCGGGAGTAATTCGACGGGATTTTCGGATTTGGGCACCGTCTTCGGGCTGTGATCGTCTTTCCTTTTGTATTTTTTCCTTTTTCTGCCGCCGCATTTCTCCAATAATCTGTCCAGTATCGAAGTTTCTTTGCCGGCGGGGGTGTTCGGTAAACTTTTGATCGAGCAACTGCCCTCCGAATCGTAGTTTATTTTTTTGGAAAAAACGTTGAAATCCGAATAATTCGATTCGGCGTCGCTGTCCGGCTCGGATTTGATTCGTTTCTCTTTGATTTTCGCGTCTTTGTCGTCGTTGGGAATGGACGCGGTGGGCGATTGGGGACAGGGGTCCAAATCGGGCAGAGAAGTGGACAATCTGTGGAAGACCGGAGGTCTGGTGACTTGTATTAGAGTCGGGGGCATGCGCAACGATTTTTTGTATTTGTAAACGCCCTCCTCCCATCCGGGATAAAACGCCGATCCGTCGCCGAACGAAGGTTTCTTAGAAGGACGAATCGCCGATGTTAATTCGCTAATTTTTTCGCCGCAACCTTTAATTTCCTCCTCGGTCGATTTGACTTCGTCGTTTACAACTTTAACCGCCGATTTATCGTTTTCGTCGTCGCTACTATCGCTCGACGATAATATCCTGCGTCTAACGCTTTTCCTTTTAATCACAAACAAATCTTCTTCTTGTTTCGCGTCGGTTTCTTCTTTAACTTTGTTTAAATCGATTTCGCACGTCGAAACTTTGATTTCGTCGTCGATTTTTTCGATTTTCACGGTAACTTCGTCTCCGTTCTCGGCGTTATCGTTCAACCGTTCGATTATCTTCTTTTTTTTGCACTTTCTTTTACCGATGCCGCTTTTCAATTGTTCCAAAAAATTGTCGCAAACTTGCGAAAACGTATCGTCGCTCGGCGTCGGAGGAGCGGGTGGAAGAAGAAGAACAGGACGTCGATGAGTAGTTTCTTGTTTTAAATCGCCGATAGTTAAAACGGTCTTAACGGATTTTCTACATTTCCTCATCGCCTCCAAACTTTCTTTGTTAACGTCGTTTTCCGAATCGGAATCCGGGAAATCGAACACCGATGTTTCCGATGAACTTCGCAATCCCGCTTCCCTGATCGGTATTATATTCGAATCTTCTTCGTTTCGACTGAACAATCTTTTTCTCGGAGCCGTCGAACATATTTGCGGACGGTCTTTTTGCGCCGATTTCGGCGGCGTCGAACCGCTACCGCAAAACGCGGTAACTTGCGGTACATCGTAATGTTTTACGGGCGATTTAGGCGGTTTATCGGTAAGTTGCGGTACATCGTAATGTTTTACGGACGATTTAGGCGGTTTATCGGTAAATTGCGGTACATCGTAATGTTTTACGGACGATTTAGGCGGTTTATCGGTAAGTTGCGGTATATCGTAATGTTTGACGGGCGGTTTATCGGTAATTTGCGGTATATCGTATTGTTTTATATTCGATTTAAGTTGTTTTTCGATGACGTCGTGTAATTGACTTTTGTTGTTGTTACCGCCTTGTTTTAATTCGCCTTTGGTGCGTATTCTGGCCGCTAGGAAAGCCGCTAAACCGTCGCAATCGGTATTTGCGTTGTTATTTATCACAGTATCTTCTTTATCGGATAATCGATTCGTTTTGTTCGTATCGAAATTGATGGAATCCACCGCTTTCGGTATATGGAATTTGTAGGAGGCGGTTATGTTGTTATTATCGGGAAAACTGGTGGGGGTGAAAGGCGATACGTTGTTTCTATTAACGAATACCGGTTTAGGTTGTAGAGGGGCGGTAACGTCGGTCGAGGGGTGTTGTATATCGGATCTGATTGAAAAATTTTCGTTCGATTTCAATTGTTCCAATTTTTTCTGTCCCTTAACCTCCAAACTGTTTCTCAACAAACTCAAAACTCTCTTATCCACCCCGACGGTATTTTTCGAATTCGTCAACGAATTATTATTATTATTATTATTATTATTAGCGGTGGTTTTCGGATTGTAGCCGGGATATTGATGCGTTCCGGCGGACGGTACGTACGTTTGCGTATGAAACGCGGTGTGTTCGTAATTCGGTTTGTCGTAGCCGTTAACGAGCGGTATCTTCGTGGGCGACGATAATTTCGCTTGTTGTCGTTTATAGGACGATAATCGTTCCTCGATTTGCAAATCGATCGATTGCCTCCAAGCGTCAGTCGTCGTTAATTTTTGCAATTTGTTTGGTACCGTCGGCGGTAGCGCGATTTCGCCGCTCCGTTTCTTCATTTGTTCGTTGGAAACGAATCGCGGCGTAGGCGGAACCGTCCTCGGTTTCGATTTTATATTATCGGACGTCGGAATCGAATATTTATACGAAACTTTATTGTCGGTAGATCGTTTCGGTAAAGTCGGTACGTTGAAGTTCGGTCTGAATTCGACTTTGGGAGCGGTAGCTGCCGTTAATTGAGTCGATCTTTGCGTGAGGTTCCTTTGAAACGAATTCACGTCTAGTTGCGGATAATTGTGGGCCGTTAAAGTTTGGTTAGGTCTGTATCTGGTTCGTTCGTTTTCGGCGTCGATTAACGTGGAATCGGCGGGCGTTCGGATCGTTTTGACGGACAAATCCAACGGGGATTCCCTTTTGACGGCGACCACTCGGTTTGTATTGTCGATTATATTAGAGGGAATCGGCGGTTCGTTTGTTACATTTCTCGATGGGATCGCGGTAAATTGTCGATTGGAAGACGACTGATTTTGATTGGCGTTGGCGTTGGCGTTGGCGTAATAGTTGCACGTCGTCGTCGTTACAACTTGGTTGTAAGATTGCGTAGTTGTTGTCGCGGTTATCGGTTGGTATTGTTGATAATTCGACGGTGTCGAAGTCTGTTGTATATTGTGGCTGTTGGATTGATAGGAATTCGAGCCGTAAGTTCTGGTTTTGTTATCTGCGGCGGCCGGAGTCGGTCTTACCGGTTCTCTGACCCGATTGGAATGGTAATGGGATATCGCGGCTATGGGAGGTAAATTATGAGTGGTTCTGATTGTTCTGAGCTGTTCTTCTTGCTGCCTCGACGCCGCGAATACGGATTGGTGGGTCTGTTGGGGTCCGTAAACGTGTTTGTAGTACATTTTTTGTTGTTGGGACGTAGCGGAAGGGTAATGATGCTCAACGGGGTGTTTGTATGGTACGTTATTGGTGGTTTCGTTTTTGGTTTGTTGATAATACGACACGGATTGAGTGTAATTGTACGTATCGGATGATTGGGAGTATTGAGACGTTCTGGGAGCCGATTGTTCGTGCGAAGGGACTCGAGGTATCGTTTGTTCTCTGGAAGGTACTCTGGGTACCATTTGTTCGCGCGACGGGGCTCTGGGTTGTTGCGGCGACGGTATTTGGTGATAAGGCGACGGCGATTGTTGGTACGGTGAGCCGGCGTTGGGCAAGTGAGATTGGTATTGAGTATAATTCGTGTTTTGAGGTCTGGAAAATTCGAAGGGCTGTCTTTGTTGTTGATAATGAACGGGTGATTGTTGTTGCAGTTGGGATTGGTGTTGTTGGTGCGGTTGTTGTTTGATGGGTTGTTGTTGTTGTTGTTGGTGTATGTGTTGTTGGTAGTGTTCTTGATAGGAGGCTGTAACAAGTAAAAACGAGTTAGAATACCAAAAAAATTGATGGGAATTTACGAGAGTTGTTTCAAATGTTTACGTACGCTCCTCCTGCGAACGGAACTTTAAGGTTGGGAAACGGAAAAACTTCGCTGGTTATTGTTCTAATGAAAAATCACTGCCGTTGTCTTCGATTACATTCACTTCGGCGTTATCTTATCGAGCAATGATGCGTAATACTCCCCTATTACTGTTTTACCCTTTTAAAGGTGTTTGATAAACGTTGTCGCCAGAAAATCCTCATCTGGCATCTTTATCTCTTTGAAAGCAGTTCTTTTTCACTGTTTTTCGACTTTAACCGCTACGTTACGTTCGATCGAACGAGTTTTTAGTGTTAAATGAGTGACCGTGGCATCTAAAGCGCAGATAGCATAATTTTCAAGCATTATATGGCGGATGCGTTCTTTTGATACGCCAATAGGCTTAATCGGACACCATTTGTTGAACTTTTTCGATTGTTATGACTATTTTTTCGTTTCGGAAGCGTTCTAGTAGAACCAGGTTATGAATAGACCGAAAAAATTCGACTCATTTTGCTTCAACCGCGTCATTATGTTCATTAGAACGCGCTTTTGGTTTAAAATGAGTGAACGTGGCATCTAAAGCGCCGATAGCATAATTTTCAAGCATTATATGACGGATGCGTTCTTTTGATACGCCAATAGGCTTAATCGGACACCATTTGTTGAACTTTTTCGATTGTTTTGACTATTTTTTCATATCAGGAGCGTTCTAGTAGAACCAGGTTATGAATAAACCGAAAAAATTCGACTCATTTTGCGTCAACCGCGTCATTATGTTCATTATAACGCGCTTTTGGTATAAATGAGGGAACGTGGCATCTAAAGCGCAGATAGCATAATTTTCAAGCATTATATGGCGGATGCGTTCTTTTGATACGCCAATAGGTTTCATCAGACACCATTTGTTGAACTTTTTCGATTGTTATGACTATTTTTTCGTTTCGGAAGCGTTCTACTAGAACCAGGTTATGAATAGACCGAAAAAATTCGACTCATTTTGCTTCAACCGCGTCATTATGTTCATTAGAACGCGCTTTTGGTCAAAAATGAGGGAACGTGGCATCTAAAGCGCCGATAGCATAATTTTCAAGCATTATATGACGGATGCGTTCTTTTGATACGCCAATAGGCTTAATCGGACACCATTTGTTGAACTTTTTCGATTGTTTTGACTATTTTTTCATATCAGGAGCGTTCTAGTAGAACCAGGTTATGAATAGACCGAAAAAATTCGACTCATTTTGCTTGAATCGCGTCATTATGTTCATTAGAACGCGCTTTTGGTCAAAAATGAGGGAACGTGGCATCTAAAGCGCCGATAGCATAATTTTCAAGCATTATATGGCGGATGCGTTCTTTTGATACGCCAATAGGTTTCATCGGACATCATTTATTGAACTTTTTCGATTGTTTTGACTATTTTTTCATTTCAGGAGCGTACTAGTAGAACCAGGTTATGAATAGACCGAAAAAATTCGACTCATTTTGCTTCAACCGCGTCATTATGTTCATTATAACGCGCTTTTGGTCAAAAATGAGGGAACGTTCCATCTAAAGCGCCGATAGCATAATTTTCAAGCATTATATGGCGTATGCGTTCTTTGGATACGCCAATAGGCTTAATCGGACACCATTTGTTGAACTTTTTCGATTGTTTTGACTATTTTTTCATTTCGGAAGCGTCCTGGTAGAACCAGGTTATGAATAGACCGAAAAAATTCGACTCATTTTGCTTGAATCGCGTCATTATGTTCATTAGAACGCGCTTTTGGTCAAAAATGAGGGAACGTGGCATCTAAAGCGCCGATAGCATAATTTTCAAGCATTATATGGCGGATGCGTTCTTTTGATACGCCAATAGGTTTCATCGGACATCATTTATTGAACTTTTTCGATTGTTTTGACTATTTTTTCATTTCAGGAGCGTACTAGTAGAACCAGGTTATGAATAGACCGAAAAAATTCGACTCATTTTGCTTCAACCGCGTCATTATGTTCATTATAACGCGCTTTTGGTTTAAAATGAGGGAACGTGGCATCTAAAGCGCCGATAGCATAATTTTCAAGCATTATATGGCGTATGCGTTCTTTGGATACGCCAATAGGCTTAATCGGACACCATTTGTTGAACTTTTTCGATTGTTTTGACTGTTTTTTCATATCAGGGGCGTACTAGTAGGACTTTTCGAACTTTTCGAACAACTCTCGTACATAAAAATGATGGAAAACGTGTTTTTTGATCGATTTTAAGTGTATCGAAAACACCGTACCTGCATAATACTGCCGGTTCTGTTCGTGAGATACGGGAACGGTTTGACCGTACTGAGATAGATGCGAAGAGGAATCCGAACCGTGAGACGACGGCCTGTGTATAACCGAATGATCTTTAAGCACCGAAGCGTGTTCTCTGAGTACCGATTGTTCCCTTTGGACGGGCGCGTGTTCTCGTTGTAACGCATTATGATCTCTGGCAGGTTGAACGGCGTCGCTGGCATGCGACGACCAATAAGCGTTCGAAGACGTCGGAATACTTCGTTCGTATTCGTGCCTTAGATGCGATTCCGATGAATAAGCGGGGCTTACCGCCGAATTCGAGCCAGTCGGCAGCCCCTGGAAGTACTGTCGCGCCCCCTCCAATACGTTGGTAAACGTAACATCCATGACCTGCAGGTCTAGCCTGCTATTGTCTTATCTGAAACGAAACAACAGCATTAGTTCATTTACAAAAAATTAAAATTACGATTTATGGCGGGCAGTGTATCTCTATTAAGTATAAGTATAAATTACACGTAAATTCAATCGTGAATAACAATCAAAATATCTTATTTTGAACAAAAATTTCACTTTTATTCGTTTTATAACGATATAAATATATTTCAACACTTTTTTGACGGGCAGTGTATCTCTATTAAGTATAAGTATAAATTACACGTAAATTCAATCGTGAATAACAATCAAAATATCTTATTTTGAACAAAAATTTCACTTTTATTCGTTTTATAACGATATAAATATATTTCAACACTTTTTAGACGGGCAGTGTATCTCTATTAAGTATAAGTATAAATTACACGTAAATTCAATCGTGAATAACAATCAAAATATCTTATTTTGAAAGAAAATTTCACTTTTATTCGTTTTATAGCGATATAAATATATTTCAACACTTTTTTGACGGGCAGTGTATCTCTATTAAGTATAAGTATAAATTACACGTAAATTCAATCGTGAATAACAATCAAAATATCTTATTTTGAACGAAAATTTCACTTTTATTCGTTTTACAACGATATAAATATATTTCAACACTTTTTTGACGGGCAGTGTATCTCTGTTAAGTATAAGTATAAATTACACGTAAATTCAATCGTGAATAACAATCAAAATATCTTATTTTGAAAGAAAATTTCACTTTTATTCGTTTTATAGCGATATAAATATATTTCAACACTTTTTTGACGGGCAGTGTATCTCTATTAAGTATAAGTATAAATTACACGTAAATTCAATCGTGAATAACAATCAAAATATCTTATTTTGAACAAAAATTTCACTTTTATTCGTTTTATAACGATATAAATATATTTCAACACTTTTTTGACGGGCAGTGTATCTCTATTAAGTATAAGTATAAATTACACGTAAATTCAATCGTGAATAACAATCAAAATATCTTATTTTGAACAAAAATTTCACTTTTATTCGTTTTATAACGATATAAATATATTTCAACACTTTTTAGACGGGCAGTGTATCTCTATTAAGTATAAGTATAAATTACACGTAAATTCAATCGTGAATAACAATCAAAATATCTTATTTTGAAAGAAAATTTCACTTTTATTCGTTTTATAGCGATATAAATATATTTCAACACTTTTTTGACGGGCAGTGTATCTCTATTAAGTATAAGTATAAATTACACGTAAATTCAATCGTGAATAACAATCAAAATATCTTATTTTGAACGAAAATTTCACTTTTATTCGTTTTACAACGATATAAATATATTTCAACACTTTTTTGACGGGCAGTGTATCTCTGTTAAGTATAAGTATAAATTACACGTAAATTCAATCGTGAATAACAATCAAAATATCTTATTTTGAAAGAAAATTTCACTTTTATTCGTTTTATAGCGATATAAATATATTTCAACACTTTTTTGACGGGCAGTGTATCTCTATTAAGTATAAGTATAAATTACACGTAAATTCAATCGTGAATAACAATCAAAATATCTTATTTTGAACAAAAATTTCACTTTTATTCGTTTTATAACGATATAAATATATTTCAACACTTTTTTGACGGGCAGTGTATCTCTATTAAGTATAAGTATAAATTACACGTAAATTCAATCGTGAATAACAATCAAAATATCTTATTTTGAACAAAAATTTCACTTTTATTCGTTTTATAACGATATAAATATATTTCAACACTTTTTTGACGGGCAGTGTATCTCTATTAAGTATAAGTATAAATTACACGTAAATTCAATCGTGAATAACAATCAAAATATCTTATTTTGAAAGAAAATTTCACTTTTATTCGTTTTATAGCTATATAAATATATTTCAACACTTTTTTGACGGGCAGTGTATCTCTATTAAGTATAAGTATAAATTACACGTAAATTCAATCGTGAATAACAATCAAAATATCTTATTTTGAACAAAAATTTCACTTTTATTCGTTTTATAACGATATAAATATATTTCAACACTTTTTTGACGGGCAGTGTATCTCTATTAAGTATAAGTATAAATTACACGTAAATTCAATCGTGAATAACAATCAAAATATCTTATTTTGAACAAAAATTTCACTTTTATTCGTTTTATAACGATATAAATATATTTCAACACTTTTTTGACGGGCAGTGTATCTCTATTAAGTATAAGTATAAATTACACGTAAATTCAATCGTGAATAACAATCAAAATATCTTATTTTGAAAGAAAATTTCACTTTTATTCGTTTTATAGCTATATAAATATATTTCAACACTTTTTTGACGGGCAGTGTATCTCTATTAAGTATAACTATAAATTACACGTAAATTCAATCGTGAATAACAATCAAAATATCTTATTTTGAAAGAAAATTTCACTTTTATTCGTTTTATAGCTATATAAATATATTTCAACACTTTTTTGACGGGCAGTGTATCTCTATTAAGTATAACTATAAATTACACGTAAATTCAATCGTGAATAACAATCAAAATATCTTATTTTGAAAGAAAATTTCACTTCCTTTCGTTTTATAGCTATATAAATATATTTCAACACTTTTTTGACGGGCAGTGTATTTCTATTAAGTATAACTATAAATTACACGTAAATTCAATCGTGAATAACAATCAAAATATCTTATTTTGAAAGAAAATTTCACTTCTATTCGTTTTATAGCGATATAAATATATTTCAACACTTTTTTGACGGGCAGTGTATCTCTATTAAGTATAACTATAAATTACACGTAAATTCAATCGTGAATAACAATCAAAATATCTTATTTTGAACAAAAATTTCACTTTTATTCGTTTTATAGCGATGTAAATATATTTCAACACTTTTTTGACGGGCAGTGTATCTCTATTAAGTATAAGTATAAATTACACGTAAATTCAATCGTGAATAACAATCAAAATATCTTATTTTGAAAGAAAATTTCACTTCTATTCGTTTTATAACGATATAAATATATTTCAACACTTTTTTGACGGGCAGTGTATCTCTATTAAGTATAAGTATAAATTACACGTAAATTCAATCGTGAATAACAATCAAAATATCTTATTTTGGAAGAAAATTTCACTTCTATTCGTTTTATAGCGATATAAATATATTTCAACACTTTTTTGACGGGCAGTGTATCTCTGTTAAGTATAACTATAAATTACACGTAAATTCAATCGTGAATAACAATCAAAATATCTTATTTTGAACGAAAATTTCACTTTTATTCGTTTTACAACGATATAAATATATTTCAACACTTTTTTGGCGGGCAGTGTATCTATGTTAAGTATAACTATAAATTACACGTAAATTCAATCGTGAATAACAATCAAAATATCTTATTTTGAACGAAAATTTCACTTTTATTCGTTTTATAACGATATAAATATATTTCAACACTTTTTTTCACGGGCAGTGTATCTCTGTTATGTCTAACTATAAATTACTCGTAAATTCAATCGTGAATAACAATCAAAATATCTTATTTTGAAAGAAAATTTCACTTCTATTCGTTTTATAGCGATATAAATATATTTCAACACTTTTTTGGCGGGCAGTGTATCTCTGTTAAGTATAACTATAAATTACACGTAAATTCAATCCTGAAAAACAATCGAAATATCTTATTTTGAACGAAAACTTCACATTTATTCATTATTTAATATTAGAAAAAAATATCAGTATTTAAACATTTTTTGACGAGCAGTGTAACTGTGAAATATACGTAATTAATTCATAGCGTCATCTATTAAACGATTGCCGTATTAGACACATTTTATAACGGGTAACGCCATCTATTAAACAATAGCGGTACTTGAAGTAGAATATTCGTATTACGGAAATAGTTAACTTCATGATAATCGAATGACAGATGAAAAAAGTTTGGTTCGTTTTTATATTAATGGCATCAAAACAACAAAGAAATTTTATAGTTTGTTTTGAATTATATAAATTGATGAAATGCCAACGATTGTTATTGTAATTAACCACATATTAAATACGTTTATTTACGAGATAATTAGTTTCTAGTTTCCAGTAATTTGTATTTAGTTTGAAATGGCGGTCTGGAATTAGTCTTCTTTCTTTTCTTGCTGGATGAGTTAGTTACGTGTTTCAGAAGTGGCTTCCTCATCGTAGGGAACAAATAATGAGTTTGAAATTGAGTTTCGAAGATCGTTTGGTAGGAAAATTGGAAAAAAACAATATATATATTACATATAGATACGAGGTATTTCGATAATATGTATAAGAAAACTTTTTATTTTGTTTTAATACGAATGAATCAAATGATTATTAAATGATAACTACGTGAAGTAAAACCAGATTTTTATCGTTTATAGCAGCACAATTAGAAAGAAAACAAATCAGAAATGAATTCAACAACTTCCAATTTACTTTTTTTTTTTTTCATTAAAGATTGTATCTTCTATATTTCGCTTTTATTTATTAGTTTGTCTGGATGCCAAGGCCTCGACTACCATAATACATAAAATAAAAGGACATAGGCGTACCAATAATAATAAAAGAATTATATCGTTAAAAATTTTCTTATGATGATATATTAAGAAAAATAAAAAATCTGGCAACAATGTAAATACCAATACTAACTATATATAATCGTGTTGACATTTTTATCTATTCATTCTTTTCGAAAATGTTAATGCGGGAAATACGGCAATAAAAATTCTATCGTGTCATTTTTGTTGGTGTAAATTCAATTGTTACAAATTTTTAAAATCACTTTTTATACTTATAGAAATTGAGGTTAAGTTGACGTCGAATGCTATCGATTCGAATCTTCTTTTATAAGTTAATTTTTATATTAAATAACGTGAATAATACAAGACGATATATTTTATGATATTCATAAGATATAATAAGTATACAGTTTTCAAATTTGATGTTACAAATAGTGCGTGTGACTTTTCCAAAACTCCCGCAACCATGCGGGATCGACTTTTACCGAAATCAATACGAAAATGAACGAACGTATTCCGTCGCCAGGACCGTACTCGCTTTTCATCCATTTCATAGAACATAAAATACAGTAAAAAATTTTTTTGGTAAAAAAGTTTTAGAAAACACTAAAAATGAGGACACAGAAAAAACAGTGGTGGGAGGCAAAAAAAATTTTACTTTAAAATAAAATTTTCCGTTTATTTAAGTAAAAAAAAAATTCAATTTGGTTTAAATAATCTGACTACTGAAACTCCACGAATATCAAACTATTAAGAGCCCAGTTTTAGTGTACAAGCTGCCTTAAATACTAAATAAGGGACACTTTGAATTACTTAACTGTATGATTAACCAACTTTGTGGAAACAAAATAAAAAGTAGCATTTCCTTGAAAGTTTGATATTTATATTTGACACAATCGGAGAAAAGCGAGTTAAATTGGATCCGTTGGGTATTTAGATTGTTATTCAACTCCGGAAAGTTTTAGTCTACTTTCGAGTTGAACTTTTTTACGTACAAAACTTCGGGAACGTCTACAAACCACGCAGTTTTGTCAAGAGGGAGGGGGGTAAGTTAAAATTCGTAAAATATTGTGAAACTAAATCACGTAACATCGAGCGGGGGGGAGGGGTCAATATATATTCGATAAGTGTGTATTATTGATAACATACAAGAGTTCTGTGGAAAGTTTTCAATATAAAAAAGAACCAAGACATTTTCAAACAACCCTCGTATATTTGTAATTGCGTTTCGGATTACTAAGCGACATTTTGGGATCTGTATATATTCAATTTCAATTAAGTAAGTAAAAATTTCTGTATTAGTTTCTCCAGAAAGAAAAATTATTTTTCTTCTACCCCTAAAAAACTTACCCTGTTGTCATTTTATCATCCTTATCATGAATTTTTTGTCTCACAAAATAACATGAATTACCAAACACTACATTCAGTCTTTTGAATTAGTACTGAAGCCGCTCCTGATTATGACGTGTTCTATTGAGAGTAAAAGGTTATAAATATTAATGTAAAGTCTCAGAAAAGTATCTCCGATTAAACAAATCGGTACAAAAGTGGTAATTGCAGACTATATCGTCACTTTGGGTAAGTGTAATTGTGTTTTTAAGGTATAATAACGATTTTAATACAAAGAATACTTATTTGTCTATCCGTTAAGACGCTTTGGACGGGCTTCCATCAATGTTTCTAATATTCTGTGAAATTCCCAGTTTTTACGCACTTTATTATTTATTTACAAGAACTGTTAACTGTTTTTATCTCTTTATTTCAACAAAAACTTCTAATAACAACAACATCCGATACTTCCCTCCATTTATTGACAAGCGACAAGTGACGTCCATTTTCTTCTTTTTTTTAAATCAATTGCATCTAAACAACCGTTAAAAAGTCAGTTACATACAAGTGAAATTAATAAAATCGTATTAAAATTACTATATAAACAAACATAGTGATAACAATTTATTATCTAGTAAATAATTCGAGATCTATAATATATGTTAATTATACGAATAATCCATGTGTCAATCGGAACGTAATGTAACGACCTAGATTTTCGCGATCGCCTTCATCCGCACTCTCTACGACTCGAACTTGATCTTTACATTCCAGATGCAATGGAACCAACGGCGGGGATTACGAAAAATATAAATAACCGACACACAGTGCCAGTGTCGTGCGTGACGTGAATATTTATTCACATAAATTACCGTGTTACGTGATGACTTTTTTTTTTATATATTATAATTAGGTTGTTTCAATTTCAACACCCACATGTCGTACGAATAATGTATTTATATCTAACTGTTTACGAATGACGCGAAGGGAATTATGATTTGCGAAAAACGAAAAACCGTTTGGTGAAAATTTAAATTTACGTAAAGGTATAACGACGGAGATCGAAACGTGAAACCTAACCTAACTTTTCTTTATAATATATACAAGGTATTTACCAAAAGTTATTATCGAATAATTTTAATAAATGTGATGTTATTATACGAGGGTGCTACGTAAGTTTTTAGATAAACGAATAAAAACAAATATTTATTATTAGATGTGGATTTATGGTTTTTTAATACATTTTCTATTGAAATCAATATACTTTTGAATTCAATTTTAATTTCTTCTGTTTATCGTTTGTTTACAGATATATTAAAATTCCCCATGGCGAGATACTCGGAAAACAGTTGGGTACTTACTTATTTTCTACACGAAAATATTTACATTAATTAATAAACGTTTAGATAAAATAATTGTTTTATAAATATAACGATGTTTTCTTTTATCCGTATTAATAGCGGCGTTTACGAGATTTGGCAACGATGTAACCGTAAAGTCGTTCCATCGAAATATGTGGCAATAGAGAGAGACGCGAGATGAAAAGGAAGAACGTAATTTGTGTGACGTAAATTTCTTTGCCGTTCGTTGTCAGATCCGTAATTGGTTTGTCGATTGCAAACAAAAAATAGTTCTTTGTAGAAGGAAAATTTATTACGTTAAATTATTTCGCAGTCGTCTTTTGTGTACGTGGCTCGAAATTGTGTTTATTCGAAAATAAATAGAAAAAAATATAAGGTCGACGAAATAGGTTAGTCATGAGATAGTCAAAACAAATTTACTACACAATGACACACTTTTTGTTAATTTGTTGACTATAAACACCTTATAAAACGTCGTTGTTAAATTTGAATTAAAATTTTGAATAAATAAAATGGTACTATCGACCTTGTTCGACCTTCAAATGAAACAGAGTTGCTTGGAATATTGCACAGTCCCGTCATTCGTAATTTAGTCCCAAATCGACAACTTCGATTGAATTAATACTATCAGATTAAAGTACTGAAAATAACAGTTCACCTATGAACATTTAATCAACGAATTTCAAACTGAAATTTCAATACTGACAACTGACGTAGTCGCAAAACGATTTGATGAGACGTTGCCACGGTAACTCGTTCAAAGTATTTATCGAGAACTTTTTTTTGAATAAAGAGACATCATAGGATTATACATTTAAAAGTTGGGGAATTATAAATAGGAATCGCATTTTCACTTTGCAGAATGTCAATTTATAATTTAAATTCGTAAATATATACAGCGAAATCAATTCCATTTTCTATGCTTTATATAATTACAAATATAACTGGCAACATTGTAGACTACGCATCGAGTTAATTCCGTACAGCAGAGAGAGAGAGAGAGAGAGAGAGAGAGAGAAAGAGATATGATAAAACTATAGTCCAGTCAAATTGGGTTGATAGATTATTTTCGAAAAAAATTAATATGTGGATGCCACATGTTTTTTGGCGGATTTGTTTAAAGGGTAAACATATATATTTTTTTTTATTTTGCGAAGAAATAATTACTCGGATCGGAACTTTAATGTATGGAAAAAGTTGTAGGTATGAAAAAATATTACAAATCTAGGGGTTATTCGGTAAGTTTTGTTAGATATTTGTTAAAAAAATACAATTAATTGATAATTGAGGAATTTTATTTAAAAATTATTATGATGACTAGTCTAAATAAAAAAAAAAGAATCATTTAAATTGCCGAGAAAAGCTAAACAAGATTTTTTTCTGTCTTTTTCACGTTACCAATTCCGATTTCACGTAACATGTGGCAACCATATATTAATTTTCTATCGAACCGAGTCTAATTCGACTGGACTGGCATCGATATATTTTCTCTTGCACTCATTCTAATTCGACTGGACTATTATAGCTGTCCCCGGTAGAGGCAACACACGATATATATATATGAGGTATAGTTGCGTTTATATTCGGTGGAGATTAACAACCATCGGATGTGAATTGTATCTTGATGATTACAGCTACGCTCTACGTATTGTGGACGTTGCGAATCATCGCTGATTAGTGTTGGAATTTTTACCGTAAATTCGTGATAACGTTTAAAATTTAGTATACAGATAATGTTTAGTTTTTTATCAGGTAGACCCTATTTATTTCAACGGAACGATAAGGGAATTCCATATAAAGATATTGTGAAATTTCGAATAGATTTAAAGTTGTCTTGAAGTTACGAGTTTATGGTTAGAAAAGCGATAATTCAGTGGAGGTTAGAATGTGATTTACAGTTTGGAAACGTTGGAAATATGTGCCAATAGTGCTCGTTCTAAAACAAATAACGTCGATAAAAACTCTTTTATAGCATAAGAAAAATTTATTATACGCCAATATTTCCAAAACTACTTCCAATCGTTTCAAACTTCAATTCATACATTCTATAAGGGCGCGCTGTTGCCAGATTTACAAATACTAACGAAATTATGTTCACAACAAAATGTAGGGAGGGATAAAGGGTGAGTAGGGGTAATTTAGAGAACGTAGGGGAGATTTGGGACAATATAGAGAACGTAGGGGAGATTTGGGACAATAGAGAGAACGTAGGGGAGATTTGGGGTAATAGAGAGAACGTAGGGGAGATTTGGGGTAATATAGAGAACGTAGGGGAGATTTGGGGTAATAGAGAGAACGTAGGGGAGATTTGGGGTAATATAGAGAACGTAGGGGAGATTTGGGGTAATATAGAGAACGTAGGGGAGATTTGGGGTAATATAGAGAACGTAGAGGAGATTTGGGGTAATAGAGAGAACGTAGGGGAGATTTGGGGTAATATAGAGAACGTAGAGGAGATTTGGGGTAATAGAGAGAACGTAGGGGAGATTTGGGGTAATATAGAGAACGTAGGGGAGATTTGGGACAATAGAGAGAACGTAGGGGAGATTTGGGGTAATAGAGAGAACGTAGGGGAGATTTGGGGTAATATAGAGAACGTAGGGGAGATTTGGGGTAATAGAGAGAACGTAGGGGAGATTTGGGGTAATATAGAGAACGTAGGGGAGATTTGGGGTAATATAGAGAACGTAGGGGAGATTTGGGGTAATATAGAGAACGTAGAGGAGATTTGGGGTAATAGAGAGAACGTAGGGGAGATTTGGGGTAATATAGAGAACGTAGAGGAGATTTGGGGTAATAGAGAGAACGTAGGGGAGATTTGGGGTAATATAGAGAACGTAGGGGAGATTTGGGGTAATATAGAGAACGTAGGGGAGATTTGGGGTAATATAGAGAACGTAGGGGAGATTTGGGGTAATAGAGAGAACGTAGGGGAGATTTGGGACAATAGAGAGAACGTAGGGGAGATTTGGGGTAATATAGAGAACGTAGAGGAGATTTGGGGTAATAGAGAGAACGTAGGGGAGATTTGGGGTAATATAGAGAACGTAGAGGAGATTTGGGGTAATAGAGAGAACGTAGGGGAGATTTGGGGTAATATAGAGAACGTAGGGGAGATTTGGGGTAAAAGAGAGAACGTAGGGGAGATTTGGGGTAATAGAGAGAACGTAAGGGAGATTTGGGGTAATAGAGATAACGTAGGGGAGATTTGGGACAATATAGAGAGAACGTAGGGGAGATTTGGGGTAATAGAGAGAACGTAGGGAAGATTTGGGGTAATATAGAGAACGTAGGGGAGATTTGGGACAATAGAGAGAACGTAGGGGAGATTTGGGGTAATATAGAGAACGTAGAGGAGATTTGGTGTAATAGAGAGAACGTAGGGGAGATTTGGGGTAATATAGAGAACGTAGGGGAGATTTGGGGTAAAAGAGAGAACGTAGGGGAGATTTGGGGTAATAGAGAGAACGTAGGGGAGATTTGGGGTAATAGAGAGAACGTAAGGGAGATTTGGGGTAATAGAGATAACGTAGGGGAGATTTGGGACAATATAGAGAGAACGTAGGGGAGATTTGGGGTAATAGAGAGAACGTAGGGAAGATTTGGGGTAATATAGAGAACGTAGGGGAGATTTGGGACAATAGAGAGAACGTAGGGGAGATTTGGGGTAATATAGAGAACGTAGAGGAGATTTGGTGTAATAGAGAGAACGTAGGGGAGATTTGGGGTAATATAGAGAACGTAGGGGAGATTTGGTGTAATAGAGAGAACGTAGGGGAGATTTGGGGTAATATAGAGAACGTAGGGGAGATTTGGGGTAATATAGAGAACGTAGGGGAGATTTGGGGTAATATAGAGAACGTAGGGGAGATTTGGAACAATATAGAGAGAACGTAGAGGAGATTTGGTGTAATAGAGAGAACGTAGGGGAGATTTGGTGTAATAGAGAGAACGTAGGGGAGATTTGGGGTAATATAGAGAACGTAGGGGAGATTTGGGGTAATATAGAGAACGTAGGGGAGATTTGGGGTAATATAGAGAACGTAGGGGAGATTTGGGGTAAAAGAGAGAACGTAGGGGAAGATATGTTTAGAAAACAGGGAGGTTTAGTGAAACTTACCTTTTTTCGAAGAATTTTATGCGGTTTTATCCTGCTGTGACACGTAGCCAGCTCACGGCCAGCATTGATGATAATAACGTCGTCGACATCCTTAAACAAATAAAAAAAATAGTAAAAATAGGATTTATCAAGAAAAAATATTCAAATCTATTATACAGAGTGTTTCTACATTCGTGCAACAAAATTTATTTGGTATTGTAGGGGTTAACTTAACAGTTGGACTGGACGAGGAAGGCCCCAGCATTGACCTCCTCGATCTCCAGAGCTGAAACTTCGTCATTTCCGTTTATAATTTTTTTTAATCGTATATATACATTAATTCTATAAATTTCGTGGCGAATTTTTTACAAAATTATTGAATTTTTTTTATGAAACGTTTCGTGAGACATGTCGCGTATTGAAACGGATCAAAAACTAGAGGTAGCCAGGTAATTTCGTTCAAGTTATTGAAGGTTAACTCGATGCCGCCGACTTACGGATCGAGAATCGATTTCCGAGGGTTCTCAATAAAGAAAAAGGACGCGGCGAGACTCAATTAAGGTTATTTTGTGAGCGACTATATAAATTTACGAGAAGTAATTTCAAATTTATCGATTACACGATATTTATAACTATATATTCATTATTATCGTGAAAAACTTCAATATTCACTATTTAACTACAAATTTCGACACCCTGTATGTGACAGAATGTGATATAAAAAATACCGGCCAGATACTTCTCGGACTAACCTCGTATACTTCTCGGACCAACCTCGTATTATTAGCAGTAATAAATTTCTGTGTGAAACAATTCAAGTCCGTACCTGTACAAACCACCTACTTAAAGATCGTTACGAGTAAAAATCGAGATTGTGATTATTTAGTATATTAAAAAAAAATTATATTAAGCTGTGGTTGGAATTATATTGACAGTTTCCAAAGCACAGAAACGAGTCTACAACAGAATCACGGAACAAGAAGTCTTGAGTCAGACGTCGTCCGTCTTATGAAAGGAACTGGGTCAGTTGAACGATCTCATCAGACGGATTTAGTACGAGGAATTTTATTGTAATGAAGGACGCAAAACCTCGCAAGTTATTTCGAGAATTTATAATTATTAGATCCGATTTTATTGTTTTTTAAAATACTCTTTTGTTTTCGTTTGAATTAATTATGACATATTAACGAAACTAACCTACAATTTAATTTGATATTATTTTGAATTCAAATGTGCTATGTTGCCAAATCGACAATTGGTATACAATGGATATTGGGACCTTGAACTTACGTATTTTCTTTAAATACCGTGTTGTGCAAAAATTAGGTCAAGCTACGTCATGAAGTCATCATTACCCAAAGTAAATGATTGTAAATATGATTTTTAGAAATAATTTAATCATTTACATATAATTGAAAGTATTTAATTTGATTGAGCAATTCGAAATGGTTATTTTTGATACAACGGTCACGTTTATGTGTGGAATAAAGGATTATACTAATAAGGCGAAAAGAATTAGGTTAAGGACAACTTTTATAGTAAAAAACAGATATATACGAGGGGTGTCGTAAAAATTACTTTTGTACACAAATCAATTTTGACAACCTTCTGTCAAAAAATCGATGTCATACGTCAACAGAACGTGCCCCAAGTTTCATCTGAAGTCAAAGGCAAACGTTTCGAAACTACCTCGTAGATAGATAGATTCAATAGTTAATGTTTAAACTATTGCAAGAAAGCGAAAACTTTAATTTGACCTTGGAATCCAGTTGATCCGTTCGTTTTGCTTTTTAATTTTTTTGTGAACATTGTCTTTGCTATTTATGTCAAAACGATACAACACAGTGACGGGAAGTATTTCTGTGATTCCAGAACTCTCACTCTGGTGATTAGGAGATTAGGAAAAGTTAGGTTAGTAAATTCGACTTCTGTCGAGATATTTTGGGCCGTAACTACGAAAATAATAATTTTACGTGAAAAATGTATATAACCTTTTTCATAGATCTTGTTATGATCTTCATTTTTTATTCGAAACTTTTTTTTCTAAAATCAATATTTTACGAGATATTCAGTTAAAATTTGAAAGTTGTTTTAGACCGAACGAAATTTCAGCAAAAATAATTTTTTCCGAACCTTATCCTTGAAATATATTTGAGTCGGTAGTTGCTAGGGTCGCTTTAAAATGTAGTGAATCGAATAAAACTTTTTAATTTACACCAAGTTTATTATTATCTGCAGGAATCTGCACTCAACTTTTTTTCAGCGTAAACCAATTTGAAACTTTCTCCGATTTACTTTCTATTCGTGATTTTCAATGATTCCGTACGTTTATAATCGTCGACACAATTATTACTTCCATTTCCAATTGAATATCAATCGATTTAAGTTAATTTATGTACCGAAAATGTGTACATAGAAGCTGGTTTCGTTTCAAGGTCAAGCATCAAATAATTGCATCAACGATTAAATATAATACGGAAAAACTTCTCGTAATTATAATTTTGTTATCTGACATTGTTTACGTATCGATATTTCGGAATATTCGCTTTAAAATCTGAATTATTTCGATTTATACGAGGGCGGTATTATATATTGTCATTTCAAAATGGTTGACTAACTATCGTATTCACCAGATCTGTTCTCCTGTCTCCTAACCTTGAATTTTTAGGGAAAAAAACGGAAATTGTGATTTACGAGGGTGAAATATGTAAAAACTTCGACTTGAAAAAGTGTATCGACTTGTTTTGTTTGTTTGTTCAGTCGGAAATTTATAAGAAAACCCTCGTATATTTCTTTAATTGTTTTTAAAAACCGTGGGTACGTGAATATGGTATTTATTTATCGTTAATTATTTTCATTTCGTCGACCGCACCGAGATCATAATTTCTAGGTTAAATCCGTCGTCGTCGGTTTGTACTCGGTTCGTTTTCATGGTCACAGACTTCATTTCGATGATTCACCAACCGACATATTTTTATTATTAACATTATCGATATTATTTAATATTAAATATTATTATTATATAATATTGAAGGTACATCCATTCGTTCTATAAAAGTGTGCAAAGTTCTGAGCCAATTTGATATTTGAAAGTGATCGAAATACATTTTAAAGATTCTGCCTTATGTTATCCTGGTAATTCTAGCACGGATATTGACGGGAATTTATGACATCAAACGTCGTTATTAAATTAACTCACAATCTAATGCACATTTTATTGAACTAAACGTAATCGTATAAAAATATTACGACAATTTTTACAAATAGAAATGAGCGACCTTGAACTTGATTAACAAGCGATATGAAATAAATAATAAACAAACGTGTATATACGACCTTGAATTTTTCATTAAACATCATATTTTATTGATCTCAGCTTTGTTAACAAAATTTTTATTCGACGAACAAACCAAATCGTAAATAAATATCGTACGTAATTAGAAATAAAATATTTTCGTTTTCACGAAATCCAAACATCTCCAAACCTGTTTCACACTGTACTCGATTGATATACAATGTCAAGGTTGTTGGAAAGCAATCGATTTGAATATTATGTTGAACAAAAACCGACTTAATACAATCAAGTCGAAATTACGGGTACATCAATCCGGGTTTTTACTTCCTGGCAACCGCCCAGTTCATACGAATTTAAATTAATTTCGCGTTTAAGAGCGTCCTAATAATATGATAAAACAGGACAGGACTCAGGCAATATTCGAAAAAACAACAACACCTTAATAAAGTTATCGTTTTTTACATTTTGACAGGTTTGTGTATTGTACGAGGTGTGATTGTGTGAAATCTAATTATATACGAGGTATTTTCGAAAAGTATGAAAATATTTTCTTTATATAGAAATAAAAATTAGATTTATTTTATTAAAATATAACTTTTATCATATTAAAAATTACAGGGTGTCCCATATAACATCAGTTTACAACAAATGACTAGAATAAATTGTTAAAAAAAACATTTCCGGTCACTGATTCATATTGGGGTTAACCAACAGGGTTAGAATATACGGGGTATATCCGGAAAGTACCGTACAACCTTGAATTTTATTATTCAATAAAACAAATTCAATTTAAATTGACGTTTTAATGATTTTTGGTACTGCATTTTGGGAAAAAAGCTGAACTAGCGACTGAGTAAGTGTCTGCTTTGAATTATTAGCGTTGTTTGAAGCTTATAGACGCCGTCGGTCGCGTACAGCGTCACGCCGTACGCCGCGTACGGCGTCAAGTCGTACGCCGCGTCACGATTCTTACTTTGGAAATGTCGTGATCTGTTTCAGACGTTGACATCGGCGTCTGGACACCGTAGACGCCATTTCGAACCGTTGTAGCGTAAACGACAGCACAAAATGTCGAAATTCGATGGAAAAAAGTGAGTTAGGATGCTTTTGAATTGTTCAGACGTCGACGTCAACGTTTACGCCGGTCGGGGGACCTAATTTTAAACCAAGTTTAGTCTAAACTGTTTTTTTTTCTTCTAGTTTTGATTTGGAAATGCCTTTTTACCCAAATATCTGGTTGGATTAGTTGGTTTGGGTGGTTGTGAGGTTCGGCAACCTCGCATACGTAGGTTAATATGAACAATTTAAGTTTACGTAACTTTTTTTTTTATTGTTTAAATTTTTTCATGCGTAACCCAGTAACTTTTGCAATCTACTTACGAAACAATATTAAAAAGAAAAATAAAGAATTTACGACTAAAAAAAATCGTACAAATAACATACGTACAACATTGTTGCCAAATGTATTGGATATATCTTGGTAATTAAAGAAATTTCATTATTATATAATTTTCGAGAATTTATCCAATCGAGTTGCACTTTATATTAAATAATCGAATTTTTTAACGAATTTGGCACATTTTTTATACCGAAAGTTTCGACGTATCTTTTCAAATAAGAGTTGGGGGAGAGTGGGAACTTTCGTTATAAAAAAATCGGTGTAAGTCCGGTTCTGTTTAACCGATTTTTATAAACTTCATATTGTTTGAAAGAACTTTTGTCCGACAATACAAAATATACAAATTCCGAACAATTTAATTAGCAACGTTGATGCTAGAGGGCGTTGTGTGTGACTACAGACCTACAAGGCACGATATTTATACAAATATGGTTCCGGAAGTATCCGATTCGACCTAGAGATGGCGGTAGTTGTTTGAAAACACGCCACGCCACAAATCACGTTGTACATCTATAACAATCTTATTTTATTCTACAATTTCGAACAGACGAATTTTCAGTAGTTTGGAAAGAACTAGTTTTTTTTTTTTGGATAAACACGGCAAGAGAAAAAGAAGATTTTGGGTCCGTAAAATCGAAAAAACCGTTAAAAACACCGCGTTTTTCACGTATTAACCCCAAAACTCGAAATAAATCTCGACGCGCGTCCGTTACGTACGAGAATTCGGATTCGTCGCACGCGGAGCGGCGTGGCGTGGCGTGTTGCTAGTGAATTTCGACCTCTGGACCGATTTAGGCATTGACTTGAGGTGTAGACGGATTCGGGGTCGGAATTGTCGTAATAAAACTCATAATTAATGTTTTTTTCCGACGTGTTTCACTTGTTAATATTCCAATTTTATTATACCTGTTTAGGATTCTGATATAAAACACCGGCGACGATTAATTATATGAAAAAATGATAATTGATAGCGAACAGAATGGATTTTATTTATAACGGAGTTTCACCGTCGGCGATAAATTTATTTTTGGGTCAATGTCCTTTGTAATTACGTCTGTGCGAAAAACGTATTGAAATTTATTTATTTTCGTAGATAGAAATAATAGACGATCCACGTCTCGAGATTTATTTATAAATTCAAATTTGTTTAGCGAAATTTTTACGCGGCCTCACGTTTATTTGAACGCTCCGTATATAAATACTTCGAAGGACGAAAGGACCTAACTCGGGATGATGTAAAATGGAAAAAAAAAAAAACTTTCGGACTCAATGGGAAAATTTGTCGTTTCTTTACGTGAGATGTAATTCAATGTGCGTTGTTGTGTATAGGCAGAGGAGAAGTTGTTTTTACTTGCGGAAAATGGTAGAAATTTAGTTTGTGGATAATTTATGATGGTTTATATGAAAATTGGAGTTTCTAAGTGTAATTTGTGGTGATAATTGGTTTTTATGAGTCTGATTTATTGGAAAGGGGGCGTTTACAAACTTAGTATGTTCAAAAAATGGGTTTTATCGATTTATTTGGTCAAAAATTGGGTTTTAATGAATTCATTCTGCTCGGGATTTGGGTTTTCTGAGTTAATTTGATGAAAAATTGGTTTTTCTGGATTTAATTCGATTGAAAATTGGTTTTTTTTAGTCAGAAAGTTGATTTTTTCAGTTTATATAGTTAAAAATTGGCTGTTCGGGCTGAATTTATTTGAAAATTGGCTTTATTCAGTTCAACTTATTCAAAAATTGTTCAATTCGATCAAAAATTGGATTTTTTGAAATTATTTTGGTCCAAAATCGGATTTAAGGAATGTATTTGGTCAAAAATTGGTTTATCTGAATTTAATTCAATTGAAAATTGGTTTTTATTTGACTAATTTAGTCAGAAACTTGCAGTATAAGTTTAATTTGTTCAAAAATTTGATTTCATAGATTTATTTTGCTCGACAATTGGATTTTTTGAGTTTATATAGTTAAAAATTGGCTGTTCGGGCTGAATTTATTTGAAAATTGGCTTTATTCAGTTCAACTTATTCAAAAATTGTTCAATTCGATCAAAAATTGGATTTTTTGAAATTATTTTGGTCCAAAATCGGATTTAAGGAATGTATTTGGTCAAAAATTGGTTTATCTGAATTTAATTCAATTGAAAATTGGTTTTTATTTGACTAATTTAGTCAGAAACTTGCAGTATAAGTTTAATTTGTTCAAAAATTTGATTTCATAGATTTATTTTGCTCGACAATTGGATTTTTTGAGTTTATATAGTTAAAAATTGGCTGTTCGGGCTGAATTTATTTGAAAATTGGCTTTATTCAGTTCAACTTATTCAAAAATCGTTCAATTCGTTCAAAAATTGGATTTTTTGAAATTATTTTGGTCCAAAATCGGATTTAAGGAATGTATTTGGTCAAAAATTGGTTTATCTGAATTTAATTCAATTGAAAATTGGTTTTTATTTGACTAATTTAGTCAGAAACTTGCAGTATAAGTTTAATTTGTTCAAAAATTTGATTTCATAGATTTATTTTGCTCGACAATTGGATTTTTTGAGTTTATATAGTTAAAAATTGGCTGTTCGGGCTGAATTTATTTGAAAATTGGCTTTATTCAGTTCAACTTATTCAAAAATTGTTCAATTCGATCAAAAATTGGATTTTTTGAAATTATTTTGGTCCAAAATCGGATTTAAGGAATGTATTTGGTCAAAAATTGGTTTATCTGAATTTAATTCAATTGAAAATTGGTTTTTATTTGACTAATTTAGTCAGAAACTTGCAGTATAAGTTTAATTTGTTCAAAAATTTGATTTCATAGATTTATTTTGCTCGACAATTGGATTTTTTGAGTTTATATAGTTAAAAATTGGCTGTTCGGGCTGAATTTATTTGAAAATTGGCTTTATTCAGTTCAACTTATTCAAAAATCGTTCAATTCGTTCAAAAATTGGATTTTTTGAAATTATTTTGGTCCAAAATCGGATTTAAGGAATGTATTTGGTCAAAAATTGGTTTTTCTGAATTTAATTCAATTGAAAATTGGTTTTTATTTGACTAATTTAGTCAGAAACTTGCAGTATAAGTTTAATTTGTTCAAAAATTTGATTTCATAGATTTATTTTGCTCGACAATTGGATTTTTTGAGTTTATATAGTTAAAAATTGGCTGTTCGGGCTGAATTTATTTGAAAATTGGCTTTATTCAGTTCAACTTATTCAAAAATCGTTCAATTCGTTCAAAAATTGGATTTTTTGAAATTATTTTGGTCCAAAATCGGATTTAAGGAATGTATTTGGTCAAAAATTGGTTTATCTGAATTTAATTCAATTGAAAATTGGTTTTTATTTGACTAATTTAGTCAGAAACTTGCAGTATAAGTTTAATTTGTTCAAAAATTTGATTTCATAGATTTATTTTGCTCGACAATTGGATTTTTTGAGTTTATATAGTTAAAAATTGGCTGTTCGGGCTGAATTTATTTGAAAATTGGCTTTATTCAGTTCAACTTATTCAAAAATTGTTCAATTCGTTCAAAAATTGGATTTTTTGAAATTATTTTGGTCCAAAATCGGATTTAAGGAATGTATTTGGTCAAAAATTGGTTTTTCTGAATTTAATTCAATTGAAAATTGGTTTTTATTTGACTAATTTAGTCAGAAACTTGCAGTATAAGTTTAATTTGTTCAAAAATTTGATTTCATAGATTTATTTTGCTCGACAATTGGATTTTTTGAGTTTATATAGTTAAAAATTGGCTGTTCGGGCTGAATTTATTTGAAAATTGGCTTTATTCAGTTCAACTTATTCAAAAATTGTTCAATTCGTTCAAAAATTGGATTTTTTGAAATTATTTTGGTCCAAAATCGGATTTAAGGAATGTATTTGGTCAAAAATTGGTTTTTCTGAATTTAATTCAATTGAAAATTGGTTTTTATTTGACTAATTTAGTCAGAAAATTGCAGTATAAGTTTAATTTGTTCAAAAATTTGATTTCATAGATTTATTTTGCTCGACAATTGGATTTTTTGAGTTTATATAGTTAAAAATTGGCTGTTCGGGCTGAATTTATTTGAAAATTGGCTTTATTCAGTTCAACTTATTCAAAAATTGTTCAATTCGTTCAAAAATTGGATTTTTTGAAATTATTTTGGTTCAAAATTGGACTTGAGGAATGTATTTAGTCCAAAATTGGGACTTCTGAGTTTATTTGGTCAAAAATTGGGTTATTGGGCTCAATTTAGTCGAAAATCGGCTTTTTCGATTCGGTTCCGTGGAAAATTGGCTCTTTGGACTCAATTTAGTCGATAATTGGATTTGCTCAATTTAACTTATTGATTTAATAAATTAAATTCGTTCAAAAACTTGACTTATTGATATTATTTTGTTCCAAAATTGGGTTCAATGAATTCATTTAGTCAAAAATTTGCTTATTGGGCTTAATTCGGTTAAAAATTGGCTTATTGGGCTCAATTCGTTCGAAAATTGGATTTTGGGCTCCGTTTGTTCGAAAATTGGCTTTTCGGGCTTAATGTAGTCGAAAATTGGCTTTTCTTAGCATAGCTTATTTGGAAATTGGCTTTAATCAGTTCAACTTATTCTTAAATTGTTCAATTCGTTCAAAAATTGGATTTTTTGAAATTAGTTTGGTCCAAAATCGGATTTAAGGAACATATTTAGTCCAAAATTGGGGTCTCTGAGTTTATAATTGGGTTCAATGAATTCAGTTAGTCAAAAATTGGCTTATTGGGCTTAATTCGGTTAAAAATTGGCTTATTGGGCTCAATTCGTTCGAAAATTGGCTTTTCTTAACATAGTTCATTTGAAAATTGTTTATTTTACAAATTTTATTTGTTAAATTAGGTCTAAAAATTAGCCTTTGTTGATTTGAATCGGTCGACAATTGACTTTTATAATTCAAATTACTCAAAAATTGGTTTCGCTAAATTGATTTCATTGGATTCAAAAGTAACACTCATTTATACGTTTCCAAATACAAAAAATTATATAAAATAAATTAAAATTATATTTTTCAATCTGGTTTCCTTAACGAGATCTTCGAGTCGTTGACCCCATAACGTATATAAGAATTTATCTTATCTAAAAAAAACTCATTTCATATTTTTACAATAATTATTCATGTATATATAGCAGCTTTCGCTATTTTAATTAGTTTAAAAATAATTTTAATTGAACGATTCCAAAATAAAATTTTAAACAAAACGTATTGACAGTACCTATCGTTTCATTTGAAAAACAAAAACGAACTAAACATCATATCTTTTTGGGTATTAAAATTAATTTCATATTATTTTGAGCAGAAACATTCCCGAGTACAACCCTGTGCATCGTTCTGGGTATAAACAACATCGCCCGGTATCCGAACGCCGCCGCGGGGCGTATGGCTGAAATTGCGGACGAGCACCGGTCGTAGTCGGCGAAACAAATTAAAGTGGCCATGATAAATTAAATTTGTAAAAGTAACTAAACTGCTTTATGTTTTCGACCGTAAAAAGTTTTTCGACGATATATTTTTCACGTTAAATGAAATCGTAAAAATATTATACGAAATATCGCTTCGAATTATAGGCAATTATTTGCGAGAGAACAGTTCGAATAATATAGTTATGACACATATCATTCTCAAGGTCAAATTTCAACATTTGGTCGATTGTTTACCTTCGCTACGTTCATTTCGCGAATATAAATACGGGGGTTGTACGGAAAGTATTGAAATATTCTGTATTTTAATTGTATACGTAATAAAGGGAAAATTAACGAGATTTTGTGGAATTTTGAATCTATTACGATTTTCCTATAAGTTATTTGAAGTAAGTATGTCGAGAAAGCACTTTTATTTATACGCACTGTATACTAAATATAATGAATTGTTTTGGTAAAAAATTGGATTCTATTAATTTATTTTGCTCGAAAATTGGTTTATTGGGCTCGATTTAGTTAAAAATTGACTTGGCTCGGTTCAACTTAATCGAAAATTGGTTTATTAAATTAAATTTACTCAAAAATTTTTATTTTTTAAAACTATCATGACCTAAAATTCGATTTTATTGATTTATTTAGTCAACAATTGGGTTTTCCTAGTTTATTTAGCAAAAAAATTGGTTAATTAGGCTCGATTTAGTTAAAAATTGGCTTTACTCGGTTCAACTTATTCAAAAATCAGTTTAATACATTAAATTTTGGTCCAAAATTGGGTTTAATGAATTTATTTAGTCAAAAATTGGGTTTTCTGAGTTTATTTGGCAAAAAAATTAGTTGATTAGGCTCAATTTAGTTGAAAATTGGCTTTACTCGGTTCAACTTATTCAAAAATCGCTTTAATAAATTAAATTTTGGTCCAAAATTGGGTTTAAAGAATTTACTTAGTCAAAAATTGGGTTTTCTGAGTTTATTTGGCAAAAAAATTAGTTGATTAGGCTCAATTTAGTTGAAAATTGGCTTTACTCGGTTCAACTTATTCAAAAATCGGTTTAATAAATTAAATTTTGGTCCAAAATTGAGTTTAAAGAATTTACTTAGTCAAAAATTGGGTTTTCTGAGTTTATTTGGCAAAAAAATTAGTTGATTAGGCTCAATTTAGTTGAAAATTGGCTTTACTCGGTTCAACTTATTCAAAAATCAGTTTAATACATTAAATTTTGGTCCAAAATTGGGTTTAATGAATTTATTTAGTCAAAAATTGGGTTTTCTGAGTTTATTTGGCAAAAAAATTAGTTGATTAGGCTCAATTTAGTTGAAAATTGGCTTTACTCGGTTCAACTTATTCAAAAATCGGTTTAATAAATTAAATTTTGGTCCAAAATTGGGTTTAAAGAATTTACTTAGTCAAAAATTGGGTTTTCTGAGTTTATTTGGCAAAAAAATTAGTTGATTAGGCTCAATTTAGTTGAAAATTGGCTTTACTCGGTTCAACTTATTCAAAAATCGGTTTAATAAATTAAATTTTGGTCCAAAATTGAGTTTAAAGAATTTACTTAGTCAAAAATTGGGTTTTCTGAGTTTATTTGGCAAAAAAATTAGTTGATTAGGCTCAATTTAGTTGAAAATTGGCTTTACTCGGTTCAACTTATTCAAAAATCGGTTTAATAAATTAAATTTTGGCCCAAAATTGGGTTTAATGAATTTATTTAGTCAAAAATTGGGTTTTCTGAGTTTATTTGACAAAAAAATTGGTTGATTAGGCTCAATTTAGTTGAAAATTGACTCCACTCAGTTCTATTTATTCGAAAATCGGTTTAATAAATTGAATTTGTTCAAAAATTGGATGTTTTCATATTATTTTGGTCCAAAATTGGGTTTAATCAGTTTATATTCAAAAATTGGTTAATTAGGCACAATTTAGTTGAAAATTGGCTTCACTCAGTTCAATTTATTCGAAAATCGGTTCAATAAATTAAATTCGTTCAAAAATTGGATTTTTTCATGTTATTTTGGTCCAAAATTGGGTTTAAAGAATTTATTTAGTTAAAAATTGGGTTTTCTGAGTTTATTTAGCCAAAAAATTGGTTTATTAGGCTCAAATTAGTTGAAAATTGGCTTTACTCAGTTTTATTTATTCGAAAATCGGTTTAATAAATTAAATTCGTTCAAAAATTGTATTTTTTCATATTATTTTGGTCCAAAATTGGGTTTAATCAGTTTATATTCAAAAATTGGTTAATTAGGCACAATTTAGTTGAAAATTGGCTTCACTCAGTTCAATTTATTCGAAAATCGGTTCAATAAATTAAATTCGTTCAAAAATTGGATTTTTTCATGTTATTTTGGTCCAAAATTGGGTTTAAAGAATTTATTTAGTCAAAAATTGGGTTTTTCTGAGTTTATTTGGCCAAAAATTGGTTGATTAGAATCAATTTAGTTTGAAAATTGGCTTTACTCAGTTCAATTTATTCGAAAATCGGTTCAATAAATTAAATTCGTTCAAAAATTGTATTTTTTCATATTATTTTGGTCCAAAATTGGGTTTAAAGAATTTATTTAGTCAAAAATTGGGTTTTCTGAGTTTATTTGTCCAAAAAATTGTTTCATTAGGCTCAAATTACTTGACAATTGGCTCCACTCAGTTCAATTTGACTTTTTAATATTATCGAATTATTACTCGACTATACATTTTCGAAAATCCAGTTTCAAACTTGTTTCTTATTTAAAAATATTTCACGTCAATTTCATATCGTAATATTAATAATAAACGAACGTGTCTAAGGACGTTGATAAAACATAAGTAAACAAAAATCATATTCTTACTTAATAAAATTGATTATTGAAGGTTACCAAGTTGATAAACGATTATCGATGACCATGTATATTATATCTCAACTTGATTACAAGATTTATTCAATAAAATAATGATTTTATAACTATTTTTTTCGATACAGGCTCATAGATATAATTTTAGCACTCAAAAATAACAGTAAATTCCAATTCCCACATTCCATAACCTTCTAAATGTCCTAATAGCCTACAACTGCTTCAATCCCCTCCGATTCTCGGTACACGTTTTAGGGAAAACCAATATACCTACTTCCCTCTACCTTATCATTGACCCAAAAGTTGATTATAACATTTATCCAATAAAATAATGGTTTTAAAACTATTTTTTCGGGTAAAGGCTCATAGATATAATTAGAAAACTTTTTAACACTCAAAAATAACAGTAAATTCCAATTCCCAAATTCCATAACCTTCTAAATGTCCTAATAGCCTACAACTGCTTCAATCCCTTCCGATTCTTGGTACACGTTTTGGGGAAAACCAATATACCTACATCCCTTTACCTTATCATTGATCCAAAAGTTGATTATAACATTTATCCAATAAAATAATGGTTTTAAAACTATTTTTTCCGGTAAAGGCTCATAGATATAGTAAAAAAAACTTTTTAACACTCAAAAATAACAGTAAATTCCAAGTTCCCAATTCCATAACCTTCTAAATGTCCTAATAGCCTACAACTGCTTCAATCCCCTCCGATTCTTGGTACACGTTTTAGGGAAAACCAATATACCTACTTCCCTCTACCTTATCATTGATCCAAAAGTTGATTATAACATTTATCCAATAAAATAATGGTTTTATAACTATTTTTTCGGGTAAAGGCTCGTAGATATAATTAAAAAAAACTTTTCAACACTCAAAAATAACAGTAAATTCCAATTTCCAAATTCCATAACCTTCTAAATGTCCTAATAGCCTACAACTGCTTCAATTCCCTCCGATTCTTGGTACACGTTTTAGGGAAAACCAATATACCTACTTCCCTCTACCTTATCATTGATCCAAAAATTGATTATAACATTTATCCAATAAAATAATGATTTTAAAACTATTTTTTTGGGTAAAGGCTCATAGATATAATTAAAAAAACTTTTTAACACTCAAAAATAACAGTAAATTCCAATTTCCAAATTCCATAACCTTCTAAATGTCCTGATAGCCTACAACTGCTTCAATCCCTTCCGATTCCTGGTACACGTTTTAGGGAAAACCAATATACCTACTTCCCTCTACCTTATCATTGATCTAAAAATTGATTATAACATTTATCCAATAAAATAATGGTTTTAAAACTATTTTTTCGGGTAAAGGCTCATAGATATAATAAAAAAAACTTTTTAACACTCAAAAATAACAGTAAATTCCAAGTTCCACATTCCATAACCTTCTAAATGTCCTAATAGCCTACAACTGCTTCAATCCCTTCCGATTCTTGGTACACGTTTTAGGGAAAACCAATATACCTACATCCCTCTACCTTATCATCGATCCAAACTTACACGAACCCACGAATCGAATAGAAATTCGAAAAACAATAACAGAAGAATAAAAAACTTATTTACCTACATAAAAAAACGTTGTTTGTTGCTTAATATTATCAATGAAACAAATAAACGATTATATAAATCATTAAAAATTGTTATTTTTTCATTTTTACGATCGAACAACCCCAATTTTCACTTGTCGCCATACACGCGCAAACACCCTTTGTTAATATATATCACCGGCAGCATATTTTCAAACCAACCCCCACGATTGTTCCCCCAGCAAAATTATTTGAGGGTGGGTACCATAGTCGTCACTACAATTCGGATTATTGATCTAAGTACAAAAATCAAATAATTATTGACTTTAAGAGTGAAAAAAATTGTTATTATTAAGGTCTCCATAGCTTAGTGGTTAGATTACGAGGCTCACGTGTCGGAGGTCCCAGGTTCAAACCCTGATCACTCCATTTTTTTTTTTTCGAACCTGTACAGTAATAATTATTTTTAATTGGCATTTAATCATACCGAAAACAAAATATGCACAAAATACATCTTTAAATATTATTATGGTTACTAATTTAATTAATCTGTTGTTAATTTTTTCTAATCTTGGATAAAATATTGAACGTAGTAGTTTGTTTTAACGAAAAATTAAATTTACTCAAAAAAAAATTTTCGGTAGTAGAAAAAATATTGTATGCAATTCGTGTGTAAAAGCCTTTTTACGACTCATGTGTTTATCGCATTAGCAAAGCTACTTTACACAGTTATTACGTAAATAACTATTTTAAATAGCGTTGAAAACAGAAAAAAATACTTTTCAGGAATAATTTAAAATGTATTTATTTATGATTTTCAAGTTGTTATATCAAAATATAGTTGTCTTTTAAATGATTCGAATGTTTAAATGGGAAAATTATGGTTTTATTAAGATTAAACCTTATTTTTATTGCTTTCATTCACTTAAAATTGCTCCGAACGCTAAGCAACTGGACTATAATCATATTTTTTTTTTTATTTCGTATCTTAGTCCTATTCAAAAATAGTTCCTCATTAAAATTGATTTTTTTACTAGTTCATCTGTCATCTGTCAAAATTTTTATACGTATACATAAATAGAATTTGTACGGCCGCCATTTTGAAATATCAAAATTTGGAAATTTCAACTTAGTTTTTTGTTATTTCCACTATTTCCCATAATTTCTTTTTAACAATTTAAACAATATCAAATTTTCGAAAAAATTTACGTCAAGTTCATTTTTTCACTTTCTTTCCCGGACTATAAACCGAACGTCTATGAAATATTTTCACTCGTTTGCCAGGCGATGGAAGTAAATAAATTATTTTAGTATCTACTACAATCAAATATAATTTTCAAATAAATCTCACTATTTCATCCACGAGTATTATGAAAAAATAGCTTTTTTCCATCAACATTTATGTATTCCTGTTATCTAATAAGTTTTATACGGTCTCCGGCAATGACTTTGACCACCAAAATGGCGAACCCAAGGTCGAATTTATAGGTTGCCGGTGTCAGGAGTCCCTACTGTGCATTCATTTACAAACAACTAAAAAGGAATTTCACTGATGATTACAATTTTTATTTTACAAACATCGTGTCAACAGTAACCGGTTTTTTAACCTCACTTTTATCGCAAATGAAAAATTTTTGCCATATACCTACAACATCGCATATGGTTAAAAGTAGACCAAGGTTTACAATTATTTATGTTATAGTTAATACTGGTTAGAACTGGACATGAAATTTAGAAATCGTAGAAACATACACGATTAAGCGTTAGTTGAAATTATTTGATGAATGATTTGGGAAAAAAATTGCCGTGCAGCGTTGATACGTCATCTTCCTAATCGATTAGAGTAAAATAGTCCAGTCAATGAAGACAAAAAAAACCTTATGATCTGTTAAATTCTGGAAACAGAACAGATTTTAATGAAACTTTTGAGATAATTTTCATTTCATCTTATACATGGAACGTTATATATGTTTGTGGTGGTTACTTTCTATTTTTAGGGGGTGATAACTACCTTTGAAAATTAAAGAATCACAAAACTATTAAATCGTTCGAAATCGAAATTAAAAATATGAAAACAATATTTTTTTATATTATAAGTTATGATAACTATTAACAACTTCCGTTTTTAATTCGTTTCAACCCTTATAATCCACCCCTAATAAAGAAATTTCATAAATTACCCTTAATATATAAATTGACTTAAAAAATACTTTTTTGTTAATTAACCGTATCTAAAAGTATAAAATAATCATTATTTCACATCGTAGGGTACAATAGTCAATAAAATTTCCGTTTTCTTCATATTTCAACCCTTATTAAGCACCCCAATGGAGAAATTGTATTGAAAAAAATATTTTTTTCGTACTAATCAGATGTAAAAGTATAAAACGATCAAAATTTCACCTTGTAGGGCATAGCAGTCACTAGAAATGATATTTTCGTGATGTTTCAACCCTTATAAAGCACCCCTCATATAAAAATTGATCAAAAAATGAAAAAATTCAATTTTTTAGCTACTAATCAGATGTAAAAGTATAAAACGATCAAAATTTCACCTTGTAGGGCATAGCAGTCACTAGAAATGATATTTTCGTGATGTTTCAACCCTTATAAAGCACCCCTCATATAAAAATTGACCAAAAATACGAAAAAATTCAACATTTTCCCTACTGATCAGATGTAAAAGTATAAAACGATCAAAATTTCACCTTGTAGGGCATAGCAGTCACTAGAAATGATGTTTTCGTGATGTTTCAACCCTTATAAAGCACCCCTCATATAAAAATTGACCAAAAATACGAAAAAATTCAACATTTTCCCTACTGATCAGATGTAAAAGTATAAAACGATCAAAATTTCACCTTGTAGGGCATAGCAGTCACTAGAAATGATATTTTCGTGATGTTTCAACCCTTATAAAGCAACCCTCATATAAAAATTGACCAAAAATACGAAAAAATTCAACATTTTCCCTACTGATCAGATGTAAAAGTATAAAACGATCAAAATTTCACCTTGTAGGGCATAGCAGTCACTAGAAATGATGTTTTCGTGATGTTTTAACCCTTATAAAGCACCCCTCATATAAAAATTGACCAAAAATACGAAAAAATTCAACATTTTCCCTACTGATCAGATGTAAAAGTATAAAACGATCAAAATTTCACCTTGTAGGGCATAGCAGTCACTAGAAATGATGTTTTCGTGATGTTTTAACCCTTATAAAGCACCCCTCATATAAAAATTGACCAAAAATACGAAAAAATTCAACATTTTCCCTACTGATCAGATGTAAAAGTATAAAACGATCAAAATTTCACCTTGTAGGGCATAGCAGTCACTAGAAATGATGTTTTCGTGATGTTTCAACCCTTATAAAGCACCCCTCATATAAAAATTGACCAAAAATACGAAAAAATTCAATTTTTTCCCTACTGATCAGATGTAAAAGTATAAAACGATCAAAATTTCACCTTGTAGGGCATAGCAGTCACTGGAAATGATGTTTCCGTGATGTTTCAACCCTTATTAACCACCCCTCATATAAAAATTGACCAAAAATACGAAAAAATTCAATTTTTTCCCTACTAATCAGATGTAAAAGTATAAAACGATCAAAATTTCACCTTGTAGGGCATAGCAGTCACTAGAAATGATATTTTCGTGATGTTTCAACCCTTATAAAGCAACCCTCATATAAAAATTGACCAAAAATACGAAAAAATTCAACATTTTCCCTACTGATCAGATGTAAAAGTATAAAACGATCAAAATTTCACCTTGTAGGGCATAGCAGTCACTAGAAATGATGTTTTCGTGATGTTTTAACCCTTATAAAGCACCCCTCATATAAAAATTGACCAAAAATACGAAAAAATTCAACATTTTCCCTACTGATCAGATGTAAAAGTATAAAACGATCAAAATTTCACCTTGTAGGGCATAGCAGTCACTAGAAATGATGTTTTCGTGATGTTTCAACCCTTATAAAGCACCCCTCATATAAAAATTGACCAAAAATACGAAAAAATTCAATTTTTTCCCTACTAATCAGATGTAAAAGTATAAAACGATCAAAATTTCACCTTGTAGGGCATAGCAGTCACTAGAAATGATATTTTCGTGATGTTTCAACCCTTATTAACCACCTCTCATATAAAAATTGACCAAAAATACGAAAAAATTCAATTTTTTCCCTACTGATCAGATGTAAAAGTATAAAACGATCAAAATTTCACCTTGTAGGGCATAGCAGTCACTAGAAATGATATTTTCGTGATGTTTCAACCCTTATTAACCACCTCTCATATAAAAATTGACCAAAAATACGAAAAAATTCAACATTTTCCCTACTGATCAGATGTAAAAGTATAAAACGATCAAAATTTCACCTTGTAGGGCATAGCAGTCACTAGAAATGATGTTTTCGTGATGTTTTAACCCTTATAAAGCACCCCTCATATAAAAATTGACCAAAAATACGAAAAAATTCAACATTTTCCCTACTGATCAGATGTAAAAGTATAAAACGATCAAAATTTCACCTTGTAGGGCATAGCAGTCACTAGAAATGATGTTTTCGTGATGTTTCAACCCTTATAAAGCACCCCTCATATAAAAATTGACCAAAAATACGAAAAAATTCAATTTTTTCCCTACTAATCAGATGTAAAAGTATAAAACGATCAAAATTTCACCTTGTAGGGCATAGCAGTCACTAGAAATGATATTTTCGTGATGTTTCAACCCTTATTAACCACCTCTCATATAAAAATTGACCAAAAATACGAAAAAATTCAATTTTTTCCCTACTGATCAGATGTAAAAGTATAAAACGATCAAAATTTCACCTTGTAGGGCATAGCAGTCACTAGAAATGATATTTTCGTGATGTTTCAACCCTTATTAACCACCTCTCATATAAAAATTGACCAAAAATACGAAAAAATTCAACATTTTCCCTACTGATCAGATGTAAAAGTATAAAACGATCAAAATTTCACCTTGTAGGGCATAGCAGTCACTAGAAATGATGTTTTCGTGATGTTTCAACCCTTATAAAGCACCCCTCATATAAAAATTGACCAAAAATACGAAAAAATTCAACATTTTCCCTACTGATCAGATGTAAAAGTATAAAACGATCAAAATTTCACCTTGTAGGGCATAGCAGTCACTAGAAATGATGTTTTCGTGATGTTTCAACCCTTATAAAGCACCCCTCATATAAAAATTGACCAAAAATACGAAAAAATTCAACATTTTCCCTACTGATCAGATGTAAAAGTATAAAACGATCAAAATTTCACCTTGTAGGGCATAGCAGTCACTAGAAATGATGTTTTCGTGATGTTTCAACCCTTATAAAGCACCTCTCATATAAAAATTGACCAAAAATACGAAAAAATTCAACATTTTCCCTACTGATCAGATGTAAAAGTATAAAACGATCAAAATTTCACCTTGTAGGGCATAGCAGTCACTAGAAATGATGTTTTCGTGATGTTTTAACCCTTATAAAGCACCCCTCATATAAAAATTGACCAAAAATACGAAAAAATTCAACATTTTCCCTACTGATCAGATGTAAAAGTATAAAACGATCAAAATTTCACCTTGTAGGGCATAGCAGTCACTAGAAATGATGTTTCCGTGATGTTTCAACCCTTATAAAGCACCCCTCATATAAAAATTGACCAAAAATACGAAAAAATTCAACATTTTCCCTACTGATCAGATGTAAAAGTATAAAACGATCAAAATTTCACCTTGTAGGGCATAGCAGTCACTAGAAATGATGTTTTCGTGATGTTTCAACCCTTATAAAGCAACCCTCATATAAAAATTGACCAAAAATACGAAAAAATTCAATTTTTTCCCTACTAATCAGATGTAAAAGTATAAAACGATCATAATTACACATTACAGGGCGTGATAATCAATAAAAATCATGTTTCCGAGATGTTTCAACCCTTATAAAGCACCCCTAATGTAATAACTGACTGAAAAAAAATATTTTTTTTGTTTTTGTCAGATTTAAAAGTATAAAATGACAATATTTTACATTAGATGCTATAAAAAAAAATTTAAATAGACATAACCTCAAAATACAGGCCATAATGGTCACCAAAACCCCCACTACCCCCAAAACAACGGCAAAAACTGTCGGTTTTTTATTTTCGTTAAAAATACTTTTCAACGGAACGAAATTTTCAAGCCGAAATTATTAATTTTCAATCCCCGCACAACTCGAAAAATATTCAATTCCGGTTAGTTCCATTTCACCCTCGTAACACCTGTCGGCCAGTTTTGTACCTGTAACTAACGCTATACAAAGTTCGTTCTCCCCACAAACTCACATTTGAAAAGAGAGCAAAAACGTCCTTTGTCCCCAACCGCCCCTCACCCCAATTCGAAAGGTGTCTGACAACTACGGATAGATTTGACAACGTGGCAACAATGTAAATACGTTAAAGATTAGTGCAAAGCATTGGAAACGATATTCGGATAATGGGAATCGATAATCGGGGACAATTATATATTTAAATTGATAAATCGATGACGTACTTACGAAATTTTCCAAAGATCCTCACCTGCAACAAAAAATTAAACATTAGACAACATAAATGAGAGATTTGAATACGTTTCGGCCTCTCCCGAGAGGTTTTCCGGCCGCAAAACTCCGAGAAATTCCTAACCAAAAACACCACCCTGTATACATGAAAATTTTCAGGTTGTATCTAATGAAAAATACCTTAAACATCGTAATTAATTAAAATTCCGACGAAATCTTTAAATTCCATAAATTTTCCAGTCGCCAAACGTCATTTATAATTAAATCGATTATACAGGGGGTATTCTACGTATTGGTGGATTTTTATATATTTTTTATCGGTCTAATATGAGTTTAAAAGACATTTCACGACCCCCGTATGAATATTGAACTTGTTTCGACTTGTTAATAGTTCCCGAGGTACTGAATTCTTTTTTCGGACCCTCGTATAAAAAAATCCGAATTTATACACGCGTCTTTTGAAGGTTATTCAATAGTAACAGCGCCATCTATGTGTCAGCCTACGTTTACCATTAAAAACGTCAATGTCAAATTGACATCAACGTTGCCACAACTAAAAACGTAGCAACCCTCGTATTCATTTTTGCTTACGTCATCGTCTATCGTGAAAAGTGTATGCTAAATTAACTTTCGTGTTATCTACCACGAAATATTGATATTTGTGTATGATGTATGAACTTTTTAATCACACCCCGTATACTCAGTTTAAATTCAATATCGGAACTTATATACTCGATATGAAAAATGATTTTTTCGTATCAGTTGGGGTATGCTCGATATATTTCGACAAAGAAATCCGACGGTGTTCCAGTGAAAAAATAACTTTTCAAATAAGACTTTGAACTTACTACCTGACAGTAAAACCGACGAGGAGGTGGTCGACCCTGGGGTTGGCCTTCGTTCTATAGACGGAAGTTATAAGAAATTTTTAACAAAATCCCATGTATTTGATCAATTTATTTTGCTATTATGTTATTTTTTGTTAGATAATTTATTCTGGTTTATTTTTTTTTATCAAAATAGCTCAAATTCGAGTGAATCAAACGAAATTGTTTTCAAAATAACAAAAATAGTTTGACTTAAATGGCTGCCACTTTTTTTGACACATCGAAATGTCATGAAATTTGACATATCGACTTTGGGAAATTTTTATACGTCGTTAATAAATATTAACTGTCTAATTTCATTTTATATTCGTTATACTATAGAAATATTTCATTTAATTCAATTATTTATCGATATTTACTGCAAAAAAATGAGATAACTAAAAAATTCGTAACCGAATATGTAATTTTAAAGTATATTCGACGCCTACGACATTATCGGTATATTATAACATAATTTCCTACAAAGTCTTTTCTATATTTTTTTCGACTTGTACCAAATGATTTTTCAGCCACTAAATATCTTCAGAAGGGCTCTGACCCCTCCTAGCCCCCTCCCGTAACGTTTTAACAACAACGAACCAACGACAGGTCGATCGTCGACCCCTAGGGTAGACCCATGCATCCAACTGAATTCTCTACGTAATGTTTCAGACTAAACAAATGAAATATTGTCGCGACCGATTGTGGACCGACTGCGTGAAACGAGATAAGACATAGACCTACGGGGACTGGTTCATAATTTATAAGATTAATTTAGACAGTAGTTTTTTTCTTCTTCTCTTTTGAATTTGTACATAAAAAAAAGTTGTTTCGTTGTATCAAAGAAGATATTCAGCACGCTTCAGTGGACTGTGAACTGTTTTTATTTGTTCGTACGAATAATTTTTCGTATAAAAACGAAAATGTGTAAAAAAAAAACAATAAATGTACCATCAAGTTTTGTAGTTAATAATAATAATAGAAAAAAAAAAAAATACGTATTTGGTTGTATGAACATAACGGATCTTGTTTACAAAACTTTTACAAGAATTTCACATTGGAGCATTAGTTTGTGCGAAAGACCGTTTTTAGGTCAGCACTTCTTCAAACGCCTGTTCAATGAGAGAGGTCAGCAAACTTAACAGCCGGTTGATACGTGAGCAGTGTCTACACGTCTAATCATACCTAATACAGTTATAATAAAAATATAAATACAATTTTCGTTCATTTTATTACCGAAATATTTAATAAAAAGCGCAGTAGTTATACAATCAGCTGGTAAACAATAGAAAATTCTTTTTTTGTTTTTATTCGGCCTTTACCTTGATAGTATTCAACCATTAAAGATACAGACTTATTAGAACAATTACAAGATTTCAATTTGGCAACACTGTTTCTACAACAACCGATTTGACAGTACTCAGCCATATTTAATTCAGTTTGGCTTGGGAAGTCACACTGATAAGGTTGATGCCGCACGTTTTCAAATTGGTATTATACGATTTTTGTAGTACACATTATGGTCCTTATAAAGGTGAGTACAACTATTGAGAGATTATGTGAACTGAAAATGGCGTATTTATTCAGAACGTGATAATTTTTATACAGTAAAAATTAAAATTTGTTTATAAAAATATTTGTACGTGTGGAAGTTAAGCAATGGTGAAAAAATTGTATACAATATTATTATTGACCTTAATCCAATACACGTTTATAAATCTAACGACACTTTTTGTGATTATGTTGTAAAATAAAAGAAATGAATCGACTAAAAACAATTTAGGTTAGTAGGTTTTAAATGAGCTACGTAATAAATGCTGACTGGAAATAATTTCGATTAATTAAACCATTTAACTCAAAAAACTGTTAATTAAAATATAGGTTAAGTCAACTATGAAACAAAAACTTCACAGGTAACAGTTTATAATAACTAGTGACTAGAACGACAAGGCCGCGAAAAAAGAAGAATCACATTAAACTAATATTGATATAAACATCTAGTAATTGGGATAATTGTTATATTGTCAAGGAAATTAAATTTAAAAAAAAAAAAAAACGGTAACGCAGGTCGTAATCAATTATTATTTTGAAGCGATTGAAATCGCATGACTTTGGGAATGAGGACGCCGCACATGAAATCAACGACGTCGGCGGCAACAGCGTTCACCGATCACCACACTTCCATCAGATCGTTCTGCCCGACCCGCGCCGTTCTCGCTCGAGGCTGCACACAAGGTAAAAGTTGGCGGCGTTGCCAAATCTATTTATAGTGTTATTTACTGTTGAGGACAGGTTACATTATTATACGGTTTCTAAAATGTTGCTCAATAGACGGCGAGGCGGTCATAAAAAAGATCCATTTAAATGTATATTTTTCAACTTTCTATGCGATTCAACAAATTTTTTTACTTATTTTCATGGTTGGAATTTGTAAAAAATTTATTTATAATAAAAACTTTTTCGTCGCTGTTAATCGATTTTATATTAAATTTTGACCGATTTGGGATTAATTTGAATATAAAATTGAGGCATTTAAATAATTTCAATTGATATTATTTAGATGATACTTGATATAAAAACAACTTGGCAACCCCGCACATTTGACTTATGACGTTGCGATCTGTTAAAAAATTGGAGGAGGAATCGAAAATAAAACAAATTTTTATAAACATCTTTCCCAAGATATTCTCCTCAAAATGTAAATATTTATACCGGAAATAAAAACTCTCGGAACATTAATAATACAAAAAAAAAATGTAGAATTCTTTCGATTAACAAATAGGATAATTGATTTGTTACAAAACAGCTTGCGATAACCTTTTCTCGTTTCTTATCGTTAATGTCGTTGAATTTTTATGTTATTCTCGTTTAAATTACTACTAATTATTTTATGTTATTGTTTTTGACCTGCGCGTCATGTACTATTGGCAACGTCTAAACCATTCATAGATCGTTCTATCGGAAGTATTTCGTAACACCAACGCCAGCGTCTGGAATACGTAGGTGTAATAGATTTCACCCATACTGGTCCCGATTATTATAAAAATAAACTGAACTTCCGGAATTCGACATCACTTGTTGAAAAAGTTTACCAAATATTCCGAGTTTTTATTTGTTTATATAGTTTTTTGACAGTTGATAATCGACGATTCTTCTTTTTTAACTTTTTAATATCGATTGAAATTAAGTTGACTTTTAAATGAATTGTACAAAATCTCGACGATAATATTGTTGAAATTTTCATATTTTTCTCGTTTAAATTCAACATTTGTAATATATCGAATTAATTTATTCCTAATAATGATTTCAAGTTTACATGTGTCACTATGCTATTATTTTGACTAGCGCATTATATGACGATTCTTCTTTTTTAACTTTTGTATATTGATTGGAACATAGATAAATGATGGTTCGATTGAGATACCTAGTTTGTTGACTTATTAATGATTGATACAAGATCTCGACGTTATTAAAGAAGATTTTTAATAGACATTAATTTATTATTTAATGAAAGGGATGTTAATTTAAAACCGGAAACAGTTAAAAGTAATTAAACGTGAAATCAGTGTCAATATTTATTTAATTGATATAACGATATTAGTATGATATGACATATATACAATAGTTTCGTTTTCTGTATATATATATATATATATAAATATACACTAAGTTTATTTGATCATTACTTATAAATTTACTAGTTCAAATTCTCGACGCACAAGCGAGCGTCTACAAATAAACCCAGTGTATTGTTATTGTTTAAAAATATATCCAAGCATACTTTCACAAACAATTTTTCCGTCATTACGTTCGTTAGCGTACGCGTGGGAAATTCCAAAAATACACCAACTGCATTGGCATGACAAAAGGTAAAATGCGCAAGCGCAAAAAATTAAAACAGTACCTGTTTATAGAAAGGCGTTAGTACGCTGTTGTTTAAATACGACAAGTGTTAATTACAGTCAAATATTTATAAGCATCCTATTCATCTTTGCGAACGTCCATATTTTATATAAACACGTCTATTTATAACGTATTTTATTCGAACGAAGTAAAACGGGGTTAACGGCTTATTTGTCTCACGGCTAAAGCGAAAGCCGTGTATACTTATCACAAATCCAATATTTTAATTTAGTAACCTGCTTTGCTTGTATACAATATGCAAGTAATGATAAATAACATCAAATACAATAAAATAAATACATCTGGCAACAGCACATCGAATTCTACATGATTTGATGGTTCTATAATAAATAACCATAACCATAGATAAAAATAAAAAAGAAGAAGTATAAAACTGTCACTTATTTAGCTGACATTAATTACTAAATTTATTAATTTATTTACTATTTGTGAAAAATCTCGATTATTTTCAAAACGACTTGTGTGATTCTTATAGATTTTCGTTTGTTGTAATATATGGTTATTATAGTACTTACATCGTTGCCAGAAGTTCTGAAAGTATTATAAACTTTTGTTTTCGATATTGATATATTAAGATATATCGATATTGGGAATATTTACATGATTTTAACTTACATATGCAAGTGTAGCTATAACTTTAGTGGCAATTAGGTATAGAACACATTAATTTCGATTATATTTCGTTACAAATTCGTATTAAACATCGAGTTGTGCTACAGTGAAATGTTAAAAAAAAAAACTAAGTGGAAGCCATATTTTTTACGGGCAATCTAAGCCAGGTATGAGAATAATTCAGAAATCAGATTTACCTTAAAAAAAATGTATAATTAATCCTTATAATCCTATCCAAGTGAAAAATCCCGACGGTAATCCAAAAAATTGCCACACTAGTTTCGCAATCACTGAGCACTTTTTTTATCACGCACTGTACATAGTTTACACTTAATGGTAGCGTCGATAAAAGTAATCTATCGGAAACTTGCGAAAACCCTCAACACGTCGCAAATCGCACAAAACCAAACCAAACGGTACTTATACCGAAAATAACATACGAACTACGTGGCAAAGAAACAAAAATAGCAATTGAATGAATACGATTTAAACGACAAAACACAATCGCGCGATTATCGCTATGTAAACATTTTTCTATGGCACTCTAACACTACTACACAAAGTAGGCATAAATAAATCCACTTTGATCGGCATCCACCGCCAATAACCCACTTGCACTACTACAGGTCGCTCAAACGATCGAACCGTTGATCAATAAAAATACCGATCACTGAGTTGGTTTTCTTTGTCGCGAAATTATTAGACAAACGTCGCGACAATGCAAATAAAAAATTGACAGGCGCGGTTCGAAAATTCGACAAATTACGCGTCCTACTCGGTTACCACAACTCGAATGAGAGCGGTGCGGCGGGAAAGGAAAAGCACAACGCAGAATTATAGAGTGGGAGAAGTGCCCGCTCGTTGTCCTCCTCATCGGCTTCTTGCACGGTTGCCACGTTTCAAAAACTTCCATCATCCGAAGACTTTTACCTACGATATAATACCTGAAATATTTAACTACTTCAGCATGCTCAATTTAATACCTCACTTTATTTCTTATCTAGTATTCGATAAAAAAAAAAGTTATTCACCATATAATTTGAATTTGAAACATATACAAGGTTGATAAAAAACATTGAAATAATGAAATGTTTTGGCGGTCATTTTGCTATCATTGAAGAGAGTATGTTGGGGTTTGATAAAAGATTTATCATTAAATTGAAGTTTCAATGGAAAAAAAATAGTATTTATTAGTATTCTTATCTATTATTTAATAGTATGCATGCGTTTTTTAATATAAAAATCATCAAATCCTTCTTATTATGTGATACATAATTAAAATGAAATGTAATTTTCTTAATATCATGTCAAATATTCACATTAATCTTATGTATAGTTTCGAACACATGCTTTCGTAGAATTCGTATTTTATATTCAGTTAATCAAGTATTTTGTATCTAGGACATGGCAATAATAGTATGTGGCATGTTTTCAAATTTGACATAAAACTTACCGAAGTACGTTCCAATTGATTCTTTGCGTGCCAGGCTCATGAGCGTCAAACTTATTGATGTTTAATAAATTGCAAAGTAACTAATTTGGATTTAGATGTAATTAAATATTCAATACAAAGTTCAAAAAATAGTAAACATATTTTGAACAGAATAATAACGCGTTCTCTATTCTCCGGGGCTCCAGGTCGATTCTGCGCATTCTCAATTACATCTCAAACTGTTTGAATGGAAAAATTCGAATTTGCAACTTTGATTCTATGTTGAAACATTAATTGTCAATTAGTTTTAATTAAAATAGAAAAAACAGTACCTAGTATATGTTTATAACCTTCCCACTTTCCCTATTTTCTTTCAGTTGATCGAGAAATTAGAAAAAAAAGATAATTAGTAATAAATTTCGTATTCTACATGTAATATTTTTATTTTTTAGTTATTTTCGTTTCGCAAAAACTTGTTGACTCACTGTAATAATCAACTTTTCGGTGAAATTCATTCAACGGATCATTAATCCTCACTTATTTAAGAGTAAAGGTTAGTTAAAGAAACACAAGTAATAATTACGTTTATTTAAAAATATAAAATAATTACAACTTAAAATCTAGATTATATAAGTGTTCCCTCTGTTCCTATTATTGATAATATAATTCAATATTCATCCCATCATGAATTTCGTCTATAAATAAATTAAGGAAAAACGTTTTTAATTGTTTTCGACAAATTGTATTGCTAAAAAACATTTTTGTATTAAAACACGAATTTTCATTATAATTTTAATACTTTTATTGAAAAATCTGACAAAAAATGTAGTTTTTGTTAAAAAAGGATACAATCTTGCAGTTGAATGTGGTCTTTAAAAGTAGTATACCATTTCTTTAAAATTATTTTATCCCATCGTGTTCCAGTTTGCGCCGCAATAAGTTTCTTCAGATCTCCAACTGTATCGTCGGGGTTACATTTAACCCTTACCTTTTTACCCAAACGGTCGTTGCAAGTTATTTCTATCATATTTATTAGATAATAAAGTTTCTAATTTGTTATTTTCTAATTTGTGTGTTAGACTAATGTTAACCTATTTTGCTTGACATATGTCAATCGCTTCTTCTTTTTAATTTATTTGTAGCTGTCACAGATATTGTATAACAGCACAAAATTATCTTAAAACCTTGTTAGAAAATTTATAGAACTTTGAATGTTTAGAAGATAAACGTTTATAACTTTATAGCTTTGAATATATAATCATTTTATAATGTAATGGCTTAGCTATTGTAGCTATATGACAATCAAGACCATTTTATTGGTAGGTCAAATTATCGTAGTATAATCCATAAATGAGAAGAAGAAAGTTAGTAGAGGATTATCTAAAATGTTATTTTTCATTAAACGAAAAAATTTCTTTATACATTTTAAGGAGAAACTTTTATTACAGGTTACGTTAGGACATTTTTAAATAAATATTTACTCAATTTGTTAATTATTTCAGAACTTAGTACACTTATCAACTGATAATAACGTGGATATAAAAGAAAAAAGACAACAATTAATGTCTCGTGGATTACCTAAGCAAAAACCTATAACAGGAGTTAAAAATATAATCCTCGTGTCATCCGGTAAAGGAGGTGTCGGTAAAAGCACAACATCAGGTAACAATTTAAACTAATCAATTTACGGTTAATTAACATTTATTATTAGTTAATATAGCAACGTTTTTAAAACATATAAATCCCAATAAAGGAATCGGTCTTTTGGATACAGATGTATTCGGTCCTTCTATACCTTTAATGATGAATTTAAATGATCAACCGTTTATAAACAAAGACAATCTAATGGAACCCCTCGTAAATTACGGAGTTAAATGGTAATATTTACATTAAACTTCACCCCTACAAACAATTTTTTTAGTATGTCCATGGGTTTCCTCGTAGGTAAAGAAGCGCCTGTAATATGGAGGGGTCTTATGGTAATGCAAGCATTAGAAAAATTGATTAGACAAGTCCATTGGGGTACTTTGGAGTATTTAATAGTAGACACACCACCTGGAACTGGAGATACACTTCTAAGTCTTGTACAGAACTTACCCATAACAGGTATAATTATCATTTAAATATTAATAATCTCTACTAGGTATTTTAATATAGGTGTTGTTCTGGTGACTACACCCCAAACGGCTGCATTGGAAGTAACAAAAAGAGGAGCCGGTTTATTTAAAAAACTGAACGTACCTATAATAGGTATAGTCGAAAATATGAATTATATAAAATGTACTGCTTGTTTTAAAAATATCGATCTGTTTGGGAAAGGTACCACGAAATTAGCACATGAGCTAAGTTGTACTATATTAGCTAGTCTTCCTTTAGATCTGGGTATATCTTCAAGTACCAATGAAGGAATTCCAATAGTTGCGAGTGATAAAGAAAGTGACGTTAGCAAACTTTATGAAATTATAGCACGTTGTATCATCAAGTTTGTCGAAAATAAATAAGTAAATTATGATAATATGGAATTTATTTAACAAAAAAACACTTTTTTCATTATCACATCCAATGCCTTGTATTCGTTTTAAAAATGTTTGTTATTGTATCAATTCCTCTTTACGGGGTGTTTTCGTTTTCTTTAGATTCCTTTTTTCATTGAAATTAACACGTTTACTGCCACTTTAAAGTGTTAATACTACTTAAAAAAGTGGAAATTGATGCAGGAGAGGAACAAAAAGTGTAGAATTTGATACAAATTGTGAAAAATGATCACACAAACTTCGAATTTTCATTCTAGGATTCCAATTTGATATTTTTGAGGTTAGAAAGGGGGCTAAATCAAACTACGATTATGTAATTTCCTTTATTGAAAATAATTAAAAAAATAAATATATTTCAAAGGTACTTTCTAAAAATTGTATAAGTTCCACTTTGCAACGTTGCAAAGCGAAATAAAATTTTTGGGTATTAAATGTTTATGGGTGTAAATAAAATTTAACAAAAAAAAAAATACACATGCAACAGTGTCACATTCTATATGGTATTAAGTCAAAAAACAAATAAATTCAATAGAGTATATACATATCCATGTTTTTCTTCAATTAAAATAAAAGTTATGCTTAAATTATGTTGAAATTTTTACTTCACAACGTTAACAATTTTAAAGTGGAAAAAGTCGAACAGAATTTTGTTTAAACAGATGAAATTTGATAAAAAAAAAAACGATCGGAAGACAAAAAAAAAAGAAAATTGCATTAAAAAATGATCGAAAGGCCTAATGCATAAACGATTAAGTCCATTTTCCGTTAAAAACGGTCAATTTCAAATTTTTTTCATTCTTAGACCTTTTTATATGTTTGTTGTTATGATTTTTCTGTTTGTTTTAATAGAAAATTAGTTTTTCTATGAAAATAAACTTAAAATCAAGAAAAATCATCACAAAAAACCCTAAAAAGGTCGAATGAAGAAATAAATAATAAATATTGTGCGTTTTAGACACTCAATTCATGTAAAATGATGTAAAACAACAGATGGGAAATCAAACATTGTTAATTTTCAATAGTACAGTCAATTTCGTTAAATAATTCCAACCTAACCTCACATTCCAATTTATACCAAATTCTTCCTGCATCCTTTAAATCAGTGACCACCAAAGGGGTCAACTAGAGACTTTAGAAGAATTATACAATGAAAACAAAAAAAAATTGGATTTTTTATATAAATGTAGTAGAAATGTAGCAAAAGGGGACCCACCGAAACCTTGTACCCACCGAAGTAGTCCTTGGGAAAAAAATTTGGGTACTTCTGCTTTAAATAAAACTGAAACTAGTTATGGAACAGCTTCTAGTACCCCATAAATTTGGGGGGAAAGAACCGTACAGCAAACTAAATGGGTTTACGATGGAATACGGTTGGTATATACACTAGAACCTCGATTTAATCACCAAAAAAGAGAAAAATCATAAAAAATTCGATCCAATAGTAGATTAAACCTTAAAAACAGTAAAAAAATCAAGAATTAAGATCAACTTTACATCCTCATTGCAAAAATTGGTCGATAAATTCAATATAGTATCAAAAATACTAAACGAAGTCAAGTTAACCGAATGAAATATGAAAATATAGATAAAAAAAGTAGTAAATAACCAAAATAAAACGATATACAACAGAAATGAAGATACCAAATTGAATCACGAAGAAAAACCAAATACCAAGTAACGAAATAAGACAAAAGGGTAGTTTGCGGTACTTAAATGAAAAAATCGAAGATATTGAATCAAAATATTACAATCAGCTCTGGGGAAATTATTTCGTATACGAAATTCTGTTTGAATTCGTCCATTTAAAATTGTTATTCGAAGATAAAATACGCGTAAAACAAAAAAAAATTAGTAACGCGTATTTAAGGTATAAAAAGAGTCGGGAATTATAATTTTGTTGTCACGAGTTGTTTACTAAATTGAATGGCACGGTTCTACCACCGCTTTTTGTGCTCGTCCATAGAAACACCTCCTGGACCCAAATACACTATCATCAATAGTCCACCAATAACGGATAATGTCTAAAAATATATTTAAAAATAAATATTCACTATTACTAGTTGGAATAATATTAAATTTTAGTTGTAAATAGAATAAATCAACATTATTTATGTATAAACGAACGAGCTAGTTCGGATCTGTCGTTCGTTTACATAATCAATAGTATTGGGAATGTAAACAAACGACAGGACCGGATTTAGTACATACGTTGTACAGAGATAGATTAGAAAATAAATAAAATAAGACCCACCTGGAAGAAATCATATTTGAGGAAGTCTCTTAACGGTTTGTAGTCTGGAATATTCCACCACGCGTTATGATAAAAGTTCAATGTTGTAAGTAACAAAACTAGAGTCAATGCAGCTAATTTAGTTTTATATCCTACTGTAACTAGTACCATTAAAAGTGAACCTAATAGATCCAAAGTAATCTGAAAAGAATTTTTACATAAAAAAACGACAATTACTACGTGATTTGAAAAAATGAAAATTTCGATTGAACAGAAAAAAAATAATTAAACTCTCACCTGTAGGAAACTCATTTCGAATCGAATTAGAGTTATGAACATGAAGGCCAACAACACCCGACCAGTCAATTGTAAATAATTTTTGGGTTTGTTGTCTCCTAGAGAGGGTACACCGGCGAATAAACTTTTAGCCTCGCCTCGGCTTTCCGCTAAAACGAGTAATAAGGCTCCTATGAGGGCCAGATTTCTAAAGAGGAACTGAAGATCCCACAAAATGCTATAAGCCAATGTCTGAAATACAAATTAATATTCTTAGCAACAACAAATTACTTTTTTCATAATTATAACGGATTTTTATAAAATACTAGCTTATCCGGTAGACTTTCCACTGCCTCGATCGTTAAATAAAAGATCTAAACTGAAATACTGGCTATTCAAAAGGTTTCGATTTGATACAATCTGTTAATTAATTTAAAGCTTTCTCAAAAGGCCATTTTCTCGGATTTTTATGTCCCACATTCCTACTCCTTTGAGGTACTCAAGTCTTTCAATCGAGCAAGGTATTTTCAGACTAAATTCCTACCAAAAAAGGCCATTTTCTTGAGTTTTTTCTTCTCCTTTGAGGCACCTAAATCTTTTTATCGAATGAAACGTTTCACAGAGTAGATTCCTCCCAAAAAAGGCTATTTTCTTGGGGTTTATGTCCCACTCTCCTACTTCTTGCCAAAATATGGAGCCGGCCTTTTTTGGCAAAGCTGTTACAACTTATGAAACGGAAAATATTAAAAAATAGAATTTATATGTTTAAAACAAAAGGATTTTCCATAAAACATCCTTATGTGACTCTAGAATATTGTACAAACATTAGTTTAAGAAAAAAACATCCTACATAATATTTTTGTTATCCTACATAATATTTTTGTTATCGTAACATCCTTAATGAATCACGAATAACATAAAAAGCAATTTTTGATCTTTCAAACATACCAAATAAATAAATTTTTCAATGTCAAATTCATTTCCGCAAACAGTACTTTTACAAATACACTATAAGACTTGTGAAAACGTTTAAAAAAAAGTTTGAACTCGTTCTGGGTTATCTGTCGACTACTTCAACTGCTTTCTTCGCAGTGTCTAATGTTTGACGTCAAAAATGTGGATAAAATTGTGTCAAACTACTAATCACTTTGGAATTGCCACTTAAAATCTTCCAGTATGTCCTCATAAGGCAGATACAAGCCAAGGGTAGTATTTTTATGAAGATTCCTTCAAATATCATGTCATTGTCTTCAGATTCGCCACTAGAAGTCTTTTTGTGTGTCCTTATACGCTTTACTGATCAGATTTAGCACTTTGTGACTTTGAATCTTGCCAAAAATACAAAATGTACTACCAGGATGGTTTTAAACCATTTCCAACATTTAGAAAGCAGATAAAAGCCTTCAAACAATAATTCCATAGTAGTTCCTTCGAATTCTATTCTATTCATTATATTTTTGAAGTTAACTAACACAATTCTATTATATACAATATTAAATTAGTATTTTTCGCATTATAAACAACATCCAGAATCAAACTGTACGTAAACGTGGAAATTAGAAGATAATAACAAAACTAGGAACATTCCTGAACAAATATCTCATTATCAAACACATTATCTTTAAATTAAGAAAAATAAACCTGCAGTAATACAAATATAGAAGTTAATGTGTTTTTAACATCAATAAACTTCCTGTAAACTAAATTATAATCATATTAAACAATATTTATATGCATAAAAAGTCATAAATGATATTTACCTGTAGTACTACGATGAAGAACAATACCCCACAAGCTATATTGACCCGATATCTGATAATTACCATTACACAACCACCCAATTGACCGATTAAGTTAATTAAAACAAAAACGGTGGCTAAAAATTTCCCACAACCCCATGACATATCCATATATTCCCTTTGTTCTGACCACTGAAACCACATTCTTAATCCATCTTCTAAGAATGTTGATATCAGACATACTCGTGCTAATGTGGGTAGAATGTGTTTCAATTTTCTTATAACCTAGAAATATTACATTAAAATTTCCAAAAAATACTAATTATAAACAATAATACAGAATAATCATATAATATGGTTTTGTAATAAAAAACCAATGAAGAATTGTAATAAAATCATATGAATATATCTTTATGTCATGTTTAATTTATAGAAAGCGTTTATAAACACTAGTTTCACCATATGGTATTAAAAAAAACTTTTCCAAAATATAACCTAACTTATATACGTAAAATTAAATTTATTTATGTAACATATGTTAAATTTATAAACAAGAATCAATTAGAAAAAAACTGATTTTATTTAATTTCAACATACTTCTAATTGAACAATCTTAAATTATTTCTAGGTCTCTAGAGGTGACGTGACATTTTTATCTTAAATTTTTAAAACTTCATAAATTATTGAATTAAATTAATGATTTTAATATTATTTAAAAAAATTATTATATAAATAAGTACTTACTGTATCTGCAATATCCTCTGCATTCGAAATATATTCATTAGGAATATTCATTTTTATTTTATATTTTGAGCGAAAAGCTCCACGCAATCACCTAACTAGGTATCAAAAGTGCCAAAAGTCAATTTGTAATGAACACATCTTCAATGTCAAGTCACTGTCATATAAAATCATCGCCTTTTACTCTACAACATATACAGTTACCCCTTCTCATAAATAGGCAATAAAGACCCTCAAAAAAAGAAGAATAAAAAAATTGACAAATATCAATTTTCCAGAATTTTGATAAATAAATATGTGGTCTTTAGGAAAATATTTAACAACTTTGATTCAATAACCATATCGATATAATGTGATTTGTTTTGAGAAAGTTAAAATTTCGTCGTAAATTGTATGAAAAATATGGGATATAAAGCAGCTGTTCAAGTTTTGAAGTAAGAATCTAGAATTGTAAATATTTTCTTACCATATTTTTTATTTCAATTTTAGGCAAGCAGAAGATTTAAAAATAAAAGTTTCGAAGAAAAACGATTGGTTAAATAACGCCGAAGCTTGGACAGACCAACAGAAACTACAAACAATATACCATCAAGTACTTGTACTTGATTTAGAATACGCGTTGGATAAAAAAGTGGAACAAGATTTATGGAATATAGGTTTCAAAAACCATATATCCAGTTTACAAGAACAAGCAAGAGATAAAAAAGTGGGTAAGTTGATTTTATATGAATATTTAATTAACTTTAATTGATTTCAGAATATACACCGTTCTGATTGTCAAGCGCTTCTAACATGGGCTTTAGAATCTGCTTCTGGTTTTTACATTACGTTATTGCAAGAATTGTGTAATACATTTGACGTTGATTTACCTTTCCGTAAAAGGGGAAATGTTTTTGGACAAACAACTCCTAATTCTGACCTTTCGGGTTTACCTCAGACATCATCTTGCCTTTACGTTTGCCAATACTGCTTAGTACACCTGGGTGACATAGCTCGATATAGGAATCAAAGAAAACAAGCCGAGAGTTTTTACAAGTAATTATAATTGATTTTTTAATGAAATATTAATAATAAATTGTCTTTTTTCTTTATATTCACACATCATGCAATAGGAGAAGCGAGATTTTACATATATGCTATTTTTATACCTAACCACTTTCAGCTGCTTAGCAATGCAAAAGAAATTGATTGCAAAGTACCATGATTATATTATAGTACTGTTCGTTTTGGGACATTTGAACTACTGGCAACTAGTTAGTTTAATTTACTTGTTTTTAGGCAGGCTATATTAGTATCACCAACTAGCGGTCACCCGTACAATCAACTGGCTCTTTTAGAAGCCAGCCAAGGGAATAAATTATCCACTGTGTTTTATTATATCAGAGGAATTGCTGTGAAACATCCGTTTCCAGGTTCAGCGACTAATTTATCTTGTACTTTGAGCTCCGCTATTGATAAAGACAGGTACCTTTTTATCAACTTATATACACATTTATTGTATTTCGGTTTTTTATTATTTTCTAGTCCTTCGGAAAAAATCCAAACGAAAATGACGGTGAACGAGTTTATTCAACTTTTCTTATGCACTCACGGATACTTTCACACAGGTACGGAACTAAAACAAGCCGAGCTTTCAGTGAAAAGCTTAAATTCCGTAATGACCGCCCTTGTGGCTACCCAAAGTTTCACCAGAGACATGCTCATTAAAATGACTACAATAAATTTATACGCTTTGAACCACATCGGATCGGATTTGAATAAAATAGACGAATTGACTTGTGACGAGAAAAAAATTAGAGAATTGGTTCTGGAATTGATAGCAGGATCTTTGTGTGCTTTCCTCGTTCCAGTTCATACCCTTAAAATGGATGAGGGGCTCATGGATTATTACGCCCTTCCAGCAGGTTAGTTTTTTTTATTTAAAATCATCGTTAGTTGTTATTAGTTCATTATTGTAGAGATATATTCACTTTTTAACTAAATTTTTTCAATAAATAAAATCTAAAATCTATTATACAGTGTGGCAACAAAATATTAGACGTATTCAGGCAATATAATAGAATCCAAAAAATTATGGGGACCAAAGTTATGGGAAAGAAACACTAATAGAACAGTTTATGGGGATCAAAATCGTGGAAAAGAACCAGTAGATGAAATTATGGGGGTTGGGAATGCTGGAGTATAAACACTAATAGAAATCAACGTGGGGACCAACATGATGGATCTTTTTGAACGAGTAAATCAATTTCTTACACACCTGGAGATGAAGTGGTCGTTTACAGACAGGGAATATTGCATATTGAGCATCCCGGTTGTTATTCCGTATCGAAAACACAAAATTTAAATCAAAATAATCGTTTACATAACCTCAATTCTACAATTGGAGTTTGTAGCTCGTCAATCCGTAGTTTGAGAAGCTGGGGCAAAAGTTGTGGCCTCGTATGAGGACACAAGTGTCCAAATCTTATAAAACTACCCCCTTAATTGTTTTTTTTTTTTTCAGTAAAACTCCTACTGTATTCCATTAACAACGATCCGGACGTTTTGAAAGAGAAAGTATTCACGAATCGATTGCAGATATGGCCGAGTCTAGTCAAATTATTAAATAACGTCCAGCAATATCTCAAAGGATTCAATGCCAACAAATGTAAGTAGCGTTTTGTATAAAAAAAATTTTACATAACCTCATTTTTTTTTGTATAAAAAAATTTTTTTCTCGTTTCAGATTCGAAAGTGCCATTGCCGGAAGATAAGATGCTCGAGGGGTTCCTACCCCTGTGTAAAAATTTCAAGGATTTCGATTTTAAAGAAGACATGGACGATGCGAAGATGGAAAGATGCGTTAGAATGAAACGGATAATTAAAATGAGCTTGTGGTTGACCGATTTGGATTTGAACGGGAACAAATTGATTTTGAAGTGAGTATTGAGCGATGTATCGGTGAAAATAATCCGGCGACGCAATTTTTTCCAGAAACGAAGTTGACGGAGAAACGGTGTTCGAACCGGTGTGCATACAACCGGATCCGACAAACGATTTGTTGGAGGAAATGAAGTCGTTCGGCGTGGCGGACGGTTATTATGAAAATACAGCCGGAAAAAGTGAGTCGATCGTGATTTTTATTGATAAAAATGTATCAAAAAATTCCCAAATCTCTTTTGCTATAATCAAATTCGAGAAAGTTTCCGTTACCTCTCATCATTTTTCAAGTATTCCTTACATGTGAGAATGGAGCCTCATATTGGTTAAACTTCCAATATATTTATCCGAAAAAAACAAATTTATTCGTTGATATACGAGGTGTAATCAAAAAATATAATTTACAATAATGAAATATTGTCTAAGATTGTTTTCAAGTTGTTATGGACTACTTAACAAGTGAAAATGAGACAGATGAGGACGTTAAATGGTCGGGACTTTCTTTAATTTTGAAAAAAAATCCAAAAAGGAACGGTTGGAATGTTCTATAACCTCAAAAACCCAATCAGGAGTCGTTGGAATGTGTTTTGATTTCAAAAATTCTATAAAAAAACTATTGGAACGTTCTTTAACCTTCAAAACCTATTGAGGAACGGATAGAACGATTTTTAACTTAAAAAAAAAACCAAAAAGGCACGGTAGAATGTCCTTTAATCTGAAAAACCCAAAGAGGTATGACCTTAATTCTCAAAAACCTAATAAGAAACGATTGGAACGTTCTTTAACCTTCAAAACCTATTGAGGAACGGTTAGAACATTCATTAACCTTAAAAAACCCAAAAAGGCGCGGTTAGAACGATCTTTAACCTTAAAAAACCCAAAAAGACACGGTTTTAATGATCTTTGACCTAAAAAACCCAAAAGGACACGGTTAGAACGTTCTTTAACCTTAAAAAACCCAAAAGGACACGGTTAGAACGTTCTTTAACCTTAAAAAACCCAAAAAAGTACGGTTAGAACGTTCTTCAACCTTAAAAACCTAATTAAGAACGGTTAGATCGATCTTTAACCTTAAAAAACCCAAAAAGACACGGTTTTAATGATCTTTAACCTAAAAAACCCAAAAGGACACGGTTAGAACGTTCTTCAACCTTAAAAACCTAATTAAGAACGGTTAGATCGATCTTTAACCTTAAAAAACCCAAAAAGACACGGTTTTAATGATCTTTAACCTTAAAAAACCCAAAAGGACACGGTTAGAACGATCTTTAACCTTAAAAAACCCAAAAAAGTACGGTTAGAACGTTCTTCAACCTTAAAAACCTAATTAAGAACGGTTAGATCGATCTTTAACCTTAAAAAACCCAAAAAGACACGGTTTTAATGATCTTTAACCTAAAAAACCCAAAAGGACACGGTTAGAACGTTCTTTAACCTTAAAAAACCCAAAAGGACACGGTTAGAACGTTCTTTAACCTTAAAAAACCCAAAAAAGTACGGTTAGAACGTTCTTCAACCTTAAAAACCTAATTAAGAACGGTTAGATCGATCTTTAACCTTAAAAAACCCAAAAAGACACGGTTTTAATGATCTTTAACCTAAAAAACCCAAAAGGACACGGTTAGAACGTTCTTCAACCTTAAAAACCTAATTAAGAACGGTTAGATCGATCTTTAACCTTAAAAAACCCAAAAAGACACGGTTTTAATGATCTTTAACCTTAAAAAACCCAAAAGGACACGGTTAGAACGATCTTTAACCTTAAAAAACCCAAAAAAGTACGGTTAGAACGTTCTTCAACCTTAAAAACCTAATTAAGAACGGTTAGATCGATCTTTAACCTTAAAAAACCCAAAAAGACACGGTTTTAATGATCTTTAACCTAAAAAACCCAAAAGGACACGGTTAGAACGTTCTTTAACCTTAAAAAACCCAAAAGGACACGGTTAGAACGATCTTTAACCTTAAAAAACCCAAAAAAGTACGGTTAGAACGTTCTTCAACCTTAAAAACCTAATTAAGAACGGTTAGATCGATCTTTAACCTTAAAAAACCCAAAAAGACACGGTTTTAATGATCTTTAACCTAAAAAACCCAAAAGGACACGGTTAGAACGTTCTTTAACCTTAAAAAACCCAAAAGGACACGGTTAGAACGTTCTTTAACCTTAAAAAACCCAAAAAAGTACGGTTAGAACGTTCTTCAACCTTAAAAACCTAATTAAGAACGGTTAGATCGATCTTTAACCTTAAAAAACCCAAAAAGACACGGTTTTAATGATCTTTAACCTAAAAAACCCAAAAGGACACGGTTAGAACGTTCTTTAACCTTAAAAAACCCAAAAGGACACGGTTAGAACGATCTTTAACCTTAAAAAACCCAAAAAAGTACGGTTAGAACGTTCTTCAACCTTAAAAACCTAATTAAGAACGGTTAGATCGATCTTTAACCTTAAAAAACCCAAAAAGACACGGTTTTAATGATCTTTAACCTAAAAAACCCAAAAGGACACGGTTAGAACGTTCTTTAACCTTAAAAAACCCAAAAGGACACGGTTAGAACGATCTTTAACCTTAAAAAACCCAAAAAAGTACGGTTAGAACGTTCTTCAACCTTAAAAACCTAATTAAGAACGGTTAGATCGATCTTTAACCTTAAAAAACCCAAAAAGACACGGTTTTAATGATCTTTAACCTAAAAAACCCAAAAGGACACGGTTAGAACGATCTTTAACCTTAAAAAACCCAAAAAAGTACGGTTAGAACGTTCTTCAACCTTAAAAACCTAATTAAGAACGGTTAGATCGATCTTTAACCTTAAAAAACCCAAAAAGACACGGTTTTAATGATCTTTAACCTAAAAAACCCAAAAGGACACGGTTAGAACGTTCTTTAACATTAAAAAACCCAAAAGGACACGGTTAGAACGATCTTTAGCCTTAAAAAACCCAAAAGGACACGGTTAGAACGATCTTTAACCTTAAAAAACCCAAAAAAGTACGGTTAGAACGTTCTTCAACCTTAAAAACCTAATTAAGAACGGTTAGATCGATCTTTAACCTTAAAAAACCCAAAAAGACACGGTTTTAATGATCTTTAACCTAAAAAACCCAAAAGGACACGGTTAGAACGTTCTTTAACCTTAAAAAACCCAAAAGGACACGGTTAGAACGATCTTTAACCTTAAAAAACCCAAAAAGACACGGTTGAAATGTCCTTTAACCTCAATAACCTATGGAGGAGTGATTAGAATGTCATTCAACCTTAAAAACGTAATGAGGAACCATTGGAACGTCCTTTAACCTCAAAAATCAAATGAGGAACGATTTGAACGCTCCTTAACCTCAAAAATAGATCGAAATGTGCAAAAAATAAACAAACTTATTCCTTTGAAAAAGATATTGACTATTTGGTAGCTTAGCCAAGAAAAATAGAGACTTGAAAAACACGCTACTCGCCAGATTTAAAACTTTGGGACTTTTGGCTGCAAATAATCAAAAATCATGAAAAAATGTTGAAAATAATGAAAATTATAGAGAAAAAAAACTTTCGAAAAATGAGAAATTTGATTATAAAACACTTCAGGTTTGGAAAAAAAAGCTGGTATCCTCAAACCGCAGGGTTCTTTGGAAAAATCGCGAGAAGAAAGGGAAATGTTGAGTAACGCCACAGCGGAAACGCCCCCCGGAAACTTCAACCCCATAACTCTCAAAGCGGACGCCGCCAAAAACAAAAGGGGCAAACAAAACGTCGCCTTGCAATCGATTTTCAAAAAAATGGAAGAGAGTAGCAAACAGGTGAGTACATCCAAAAATTTTCCAACCAAATTCAATAATTTCCGATTAAATTGCAGGTTAAGTTCATCGTGGACGATACCGATACGGACAAAACCGTGAAATTCGACCAGATACAATCGAAACCGCCGCCTCCGCCGCCCGCTTCCACCCAAAATCAACCGTTCAATCTGCCGATTAGGACGCAAAACTTCAACCAAACCATCCAGTCGTTTCCGATGCCGCCCCCGGCTGCCCAACCGGATTATTTGACGGCTCTGAGAAACATGCCCAACATGCAGATGAACGACAACAATTACCAATACCAGAAAAAGGAACCCGGTATACCACCCAACATGGGGGTACAGATAATGCCGCCGCCGTATCAAAATAGTTTCCAAAATAATAAAACCGTCGTACCGCCGCCTCCATTGAACCAAAAACCGCTCGGTTACCAACAACAACAACAGAATTCTTTCCCAACGGCGCCTTTCCAGAACGTCTCTTTCCCCCCATCGCATCCTTTTAATACTTGGAAAAGGGAAGACGTACCCCCCATGCCCAACCCCAATTGGTGGCAGAACAATCAACAGTCGCAGCAGAATAATTATCGGACGGATTACCAGTTGAATTACCCGCCTTCGTTTTCTAATAACGCATCGACCAATTACATACAAGGTAGTTTGATTCGGTGTCTGGTCTGGTCTGGTCTGGTCCTTCGAGCCGGGTATACCCGGCTCGAAGGACCGATCGATACGATTCTTGATATATTAGTATAAAACTGTGTTTTTAATCCGTAAAACATTTTTTTTAGTTCAAAAATAATGAACAGTCATTTATTAAGGACAATATATTTAAATTTTTAGATAATTTTGATCAAAATTGAACCGAAATGTCCTCGAAAACTTCATTTATCGATATTTTCATACGTTTCCGTCGATATTAACGAAACTATCGGTTAGATTCTAAGATTTACATTATCTGGTCCTTCGAGCCTTAATTATACCCGACTGGAAGGACCAAACAGTGTAATTTGATCAAAATTGAACCGAAATGTCCTCGAAAACTTCATTTATCGATATTTTCATACGTTTCCGTCGATATTAACGAAACTATCGGTTAGATTCTAAGATTTACATTATCTGGTCCTTCGAGCCTTAATTATACCCGACTGGAAGGACCAAACAGTGTAATTTGATCAAAATTGAACAGAAATGTCCTCGAAAACTCCATTTATCGATATTTCCATACGTTTCCGTCGATATTCACGAAACTATCGGTTATATTCTAACATTTACATTATCTGGTCCTTCGAGCCTTAATTATACCCGACTCTAAGGACCAAACAGTGTAATTTGATCAAAATTGAACCGAAACGTCCTCGAAAACTTCATTTATCGAGATTTCCATACGTTTCCGTCGATATTAACGAAACTATCGGTTTTATTCTAACATTTACATTATCTGGTCCTTCGAGCCTTAATTATACCCGACTCGAAGGACCAAATAATGTAATTTGATCAAAATTGAACCGAAACGTCCTTAAAAACTTCATTTATCGAGATTTCCATACGTTTCCGTCGATATTAACGAAACTATCGGTTTTATTCTAACATTTACATTATCTGGTCCTTCGAGACTTAATTATACCCGACTCGAAGGACCAAACAGTGTAATTTGATCAAAATTGAACCGAAATGTCCTCGAAAACTTCATTTATCGATATTTCCATACGTTTCCGTCGATATTCACGAAACTATCGGTTATATTCTAACATTTACATTATCTGGTCCTTCGAGCCTTAATTATACCCGACTCGAAGGACCAAACAGTGTAATTTGATCAAAATTGAACCGAAACGTCCTCGAAAACTTCATTTATCGATATTTCCATACGTTTCCGTCGATATTCACGAAACTATCGGTTATATTCTAACATTTACATTATCTGGTCCTTCGAGCCTTAATTATACCCGACTGGAAGGACCAAACAGTGTAATTTGATCAAAATTGAACCGAAATGTCCTCGAAAACTTCATTTATCGATATTTTCATACGTTTCCGTCGATATTCACGAAACTATCGGTTATATTCTAACATTTACATTATCTGGTCCTTCGAGCCTTAATTATACCCGACTGGAAGGACCAAACAGTGTAATTTGATCAAAATTGAACCGAAATGTCCTCGAAAACTTCATTTATCGATATTTCCATACGTTTCCGTCGATATTCACGAAACTATCGGTTATATTCTAACATTTACATTATCTGGTCCTTCGAGCCTTAATTATACCCGACTCTAAGGACCAAACAGTGTAATTTGATCAAAATTGAACCGAAACGTCCTCGAAAACTTCATTTATCGAGATTTCCATACGTTTCCGTCGATATTAACGAAACTATCGGTTTTATTCTAACATTTACATTATCTGGTCCTTCGAGCCTTAATTATACCCGACTCGAAGGACCAAATAATGTAATTTGATCAAAATTGAACCGAAACGTCCTTAAAAACTTCATTTATCGATATTTCCGTACGTTTCCGTCGATATTAACGAAACTATCGGTTTTATTCTAACATTTACATTATCTGGTCCTTCGAGACTTAATTATACCCGGCTCGAAGGACCAAATAATGTAATTTGATCAAAATTGAACCGAAACGTCCTCGAAAACTTCATTTATCGATATTTTCATACGTTTCCGTCGATATTAACGAAACTATCGGTTTTATTCTAACATTTACATTATCTGGTCCTTCGAGACTTAATTATACCCGGCTCGAAGGACCAAATAATGTAATTTGATCAAAATTGAACCGAAACGTCCTCGAAAACTTCATTTATCGATATTTTCATACGTTTCCGTCGATATTAACGAAACTATCGGTTTTATTCTAACATTTACATTATCTGGTCCTTCGAGCCTTAATTATACCCGACTCGAAGGACCAAATAATGTAATTTGATCAAAATTGAACCGAAACGTCCTTGAAAACATCATTTATCGATATTTCCGTACGTTTCCGTCGATATTAACGAAACTATCGGTTATATTCTAAGATTTACATTATCTGGTCCTTCGAGCCTTAATTATACCCGACTCGAAGGACCAAACAGTGTAATTTGATCAAAATTGAACCGAAACGTCCTTGAAAACATCATTTATCGATATTTCCGTACGTTTCCGTCGATATTAACGAAACTATCGGTTTTATTCTAACATTTACATTATCTGGTCCTTCGAGCCTTAATTATACCCGACTCGAAGGACCAAATAATGTAATTTGATCAAAATTGAACCGAAACGTCCTTGAAAACATCATTTATCGATATTTCCGTACGTTTCCGTCGATATTAACGAAACTATCGGTTATATTCTAAGATTTACATTATCTGGTCCTTCGAGCCTTAATTATACCCGACTCGAAGGACCAAACAGTGTAATTTGATCAAAATTGAACCGAAACGTCCTTGAAAACATCATTTATCGATATTTCCGTACGTTTCCGTCGATATTAACGAAACTATCGGTTTTATTCTAACATTTACATTATCTGGTCCTTCGAGCCTTAATTATACCCGACTCGAAGGACCAAATAATGTAATTTGATCAAAATTGAACCGAAACGTCCTTGAAAACATCATTTATCGATATTTCCGTACGTTTCCGTCGATATTAACGAAACTATCGGTTATATTCTAAGATTTACATTATCTGGTCCTTCGAGCCTTAATTATACCCGACTCGAAGGACCAAACAGTGTAATTTGATCAAAATTGAACCGAAACGTCCTTGAAAACATCATTTATCGAGATTTCCATACGTTTCCGTCGATATTAACGAAACTATCGGTTATATTCTAAGATTTACATTATCTGGTCCTTCGAGCCTTAATTATACCCGACTCGAAGGACCAAATAACGTAATTGTTAGAAATCGGTATTAATATTGCCAATAATTTCAGAAATTCGAATCTAAACAGATTGAAATACCGATGAATGAATTTTCTTAGTTCAATTTAGCTGAAAATCATCTAAAAATTTCAATTTATTTTCCTTTACGAATGTCCATTTCCGTTTTTTAAACCGTAAAAATGGTTTCACGGATTAAAAACACCGTTTTATATCACTATATCAACAATTACGTTGTCTGGTCCTTCGAGCCGGGTATACCCGGCTCGAAGGACCAATTAGTGTTGGTTTAAGCCGAAAAGTATTTCAAACACAAGTTTTTTGGGGGGGAATTTCTTTTTCTAGTACTTCAACTTGCTATTTTTAAAAATTAATTAACGTACAGTCGGAAATAACCTTGAAATTACTGTAAGGTACTCACCCCTTTTTTCAAAATAGTTCTTGTTCAACCCCTCACGGTCTTCCCAACATCACGATTAGTTCTCGAATAATTTTTTAGCATATTTTCCATTCGTTGGTGGAATTAGAAATCACACGGTGTTAAATCTGGCGCTTGAGGTGGATAAGGGCGGACAAAAAGACCGTATAAGTAAAAAACTCGCTATATAAGAGCGATTCGGGGTTACAGGGGGTGGTTATAACGAGAATTGAAACCGTTCGCTTTAATTATACGAGGGGAGATCGAAAAATATAGGGAATTTCCAATAACTACGGTCGGAAACGACACGGTGTTAGATCTGGTTATTGAAAGGGATGTGGGGCGGACTAAAAGACTTTGGGAGATTAAATAAGAGCGATTCGGGTTTACAGGGGGCGGTTATAAATCAGTTTGCGTAGTTTTTAGTTGTTAATTGTGGTGTTCGAGATCTATTTTTAACAAAAATCTTTTCAAGGTATGAATAATAAATCGAACAACCAATCCAACGGCGGAGATGTCTTCGGATCGCCGTGGAACAGTTACTTGGGCAACTTCATGAGCGACGGTAACAATTTGACGTTTGAAAATTCGTCCTGTCAAGGTATGTCGGTGAGACAAGCCATGCTGAAGGAGGCCACCATGCCCGGCGCACCCGTCGGACCCCCGGGGGGAGTCGGAGTCGCCAGATTACCCAACGTCAATCAGGTACGTGGAGACATTAATTTGTTAATCGACGATTTTGGAGTTTTTTTTTTGTTGTTTTGCAGCCGCCCCCGCCGACGCAGAAGGAACCGCCGTTCGTCCAAAATCAGAACGCTACTCCGGGGTATTCTTTGTTTAATAACAGCTGGACGCCCAATTTGCCCGGTCAGTTGAGGACCAAGTCGGCGGATAATAATAGTTTGAGTCGATTGCCTCAGCAGTCGCTGTTCAGCGGGCAAGGTCCGAAATCGTTGGCTCAATTATTAGAGCAACAGAGCCAGTTGTCGAAGAACGACTTGTAGATAACGGAAATTCGATTGTATCGGGAGATGTTCGACGGGAACGGATCGAGACAATACTTTGAAACCGAGAGCAATAAAAACGGAGAGACCGGACCGATCGGGTCACTCATTTTCCGTATAATTAATGGGAAATTGTCGGATTACTACAAAGGAAAACCTTCCGAAATATTAAAATGTAATTGAACTTTTCTTATTGTCGCAAAAATTGTGGTTATTACGTTTTGAATTGTCGAGTAAGTTTTATTAAAAACTATCCGTGTATTGATTTTTTTTCTATAATAGTTTTCGATCGAAACGATCTAAAAGTTTGAATATATTATCCTTTATGCATGTCTTGTTCATTTCCTTGTCATCCTGCCGCGGTTCTGCGGTTAAAACATCCTGTATAATATCCTTACAACGAAAATTACACTTTTTGGTCCTTCGAGCCGGGTATAATGAAGGCTCGAAAGACCAGATTGTGTAATTGTTAAGATATAACCGATAGTTTCGTAAATTCCGATGAAAATGTATCGAAATATCGATTAACGAAGTGTTTAAGGACCTTTTGAATCAATGTTTCCCAAAAATGTAAATATATTATCCTTTATGAATGTCTTGTTCATTTCCTTGTCATCCTGCCGCGGTTCTGCGGCTAAAACATCCTGTATAATATCCTTACAACGAAAATTACACTTTTTGGTCCTTCGAGCCGGGTATAATGAAGGCTCGAAGGACCAGATTGTGTAATTGTTAGGATATAACCGATAGTTTCGTAAATTCCAATGAAAACGTATCGAAATATCGATTAACGAAGTCTTTAAGGACCTTTTGACTCAATTTTTCCCAAAAATGTAAATATATTATCCTTTATGAATGTCTTGTTCATTTCCTTGTCATTTTGCCGTGGTTCCGCGGTTAAAACATCCTGTATAATATCCTTACACCGAAAAAAACACTTTTTGGTCCTTCGAGCCGGGTATAATGAAGGCTCGAAGGACCAGATTGTGTAATTGTTAGGATATAACCGATAGTTTCGTAAATTCCGATGAAAATGTATCGAAATATCGATTAACGAAGTCTTTAAGGACCTTTTGAATCAATGTTTCCCAAAAATGTAAATATATTATCCTTTATGAATGTCTTGATTCCTTGTCATCCTGCCGCGGTTCTGCGGCTAAAACATCCTGTATAATATCCTTACAACGAAAATTACACTTTTTGGTCCTTCGAGCCGGGTATAATGAAGGCTCGAAGGACCAGATTGTGTAATTGTTAGGATATAACCGATAGTTTCGTAAATTCCAATGAAAACGTATCGAAATATCGATTAACGAAGTCTTTAAGGACCTTTTGAATCAATTTTTCCCAAAAATGTAAATATATTATCCTTTATGAATGTCTTGTTCATTTCCTTGTCATTTTGCCGTGGTTCCGCGGTTAAAACATCCTGTATAATATCCTTACAACGAAAATTACACTTTTTGGTCCTTCGAGCCGGGTATAATGAAGGCTCGAAGGACCAGATTGTGTAATTGTTAGGATATAACCGATAGTTTTATAAATTCCAATGAAAACGTATCGAAATATCGATTAACGAAGTCTTTAAGGACCTTTTGAATCAATTTTCCCCAAAAATGTAAATATATTATCCTTTATGAATGTCTTGTTCATTTCCTTGTCATTTTGCCGTGGTTCCGCGGTTAAAACATCCTGTATAATATCCTTACAACGAAAATTACACTTTTTGGTCCTTCGAGCCGGGTATAATGAAGGCTCGAAGGACCAGATTTTGTAATTGTTAGGATATAACCGATAGTTTTATAAATTCCAATGAAAACGTATCGAAATATCGATTAACGAAGTCTTTAAGGACCTTTTGAATCAATTTTCCCCAAAAATGTAAATATATTATCCTTTATGAATGTCTTGTTCATTTCCTTGTCATTTTGCCGTGGTTCCGCGGTTAAAACATCCTGTATAATATCCTTACACAGAAAAAAACACTTTTTGGTCCTTCGAGCCGGGTATAATGAAGGCTCGAAGGACCAGATTGTGTAATTGTTAGGATATAACCGATAGTTTCGTAAATTACAATGAAAACGTATCGAAATATTGATTAACGAAGTCTTTAAGGACCTTTTGAATCAATTTTCCCCAAAAATGTAAATATATTATCCTTTATGAATGTCTTGTTCATTTCCTTGTCATCCTGCCGCGGTTCTGCGGTTAAAACATCCTGTATAATATCCTTACAACGAAAATTACACTTTTTGGTCCTTCGAGCCGGGTATAATGAAGGCTCGAAGGACCAGATTGTGTAATTGTTAAGATATAACCGATAGTTTCGTAAATTCCAATGAAAACGTATCGAAATATCGATTAACGAAGTCTTTAAGGACCTTTTGAATCAATTTTTCCCAAAAATGTAAATATATTATCCTTTATGCATGTCTTGTTCATTTCCTTGTCATCCTGCCGCGGTTCTGCGGTTAAAACATCCTGTATAATATCCTTACAACGAAAATTATACTTTTTGGTCCTTCGAGCCGGGTATAATGAAGGCTCGAAAGACCAGATTGTGTAATTGTTAAGATATAACCGATAGTTTCGTAAATTCCAATGAAAACGTATCGAAATATCGATTAACGAAGTCTTTAAGGACCTTTTGAATCAATTTTTCCCAAAAATGTAAATATATTATCCTTTATGCATGCCTTGTTCATTTCCTTGTCATCCTGCCGCGGTTCTGCGGTTAAAACATCCTGTATAATATCCTTACACCGAAAATTACACTTTTTGGTCCTTCGAGCCGGGTATAATGAAGGCTCGAAGGACCAGATTGTGTAATTGTTAGGATATAACCGATAGTTTCGTAAATTACAATGAAAACGTATCGAAATATCGATTAACGAAGTCTTTAAGGACCTTTTGACTCAATTTTTCCCAAAAATGTATATATATAATCCTTTATAAATGTCTTGTTCATTTCCTTGTCATTTTGCTGTGGTTCTGGTAGCTGTATAACCATCTAAACAAAATTGTAAAAAAGAAGAATATCCTAACCTATACGATCTCGTCACAGTTTCAGTTATACTGGAAAATTCGTCCTTCGAAACACATCCGCACCAAGGATAATGAAGGATTTTAGGGGAAAAAAAATCAGTTCAGTGTATAATTTACTTAAACTTAAAATTTCTTACAGAGCTATCCAATATCAATTGACCTATTCAAACAAAAATAATCGTCGGAAAACAGATTTGCTATTAACACACGTCGCGGTACGTAATAGTGAAACACTCTGTATATTGAGAACAAGGTAGCTCGTAACAAACATAAATAATTATACTAAATTCTACCTATTAAAAAAATAATTTCGGCTGGTCTATTTTGTTTTGTCCGATGGAATTTTTTTATCATTGAAAAGCTTTGAAATTTTACTAGAAATTAGATCAGAGACTGTTGGTAACTTCGATTTCCCACCGAAATATAAGACCAACGAAGCACATTTATTATTTTACGATCACAATCTGAGTCAGATTTAAGTTTAAATGCATTCTAACCGAAGCACTGGCTATATTTGTTTATCGGTCGATAATGATTATGCATCGGCTCCAAATTTGCTGAATTCTCAATTAAATTGACCCAAATGACAAATTAGAAGCTTTATAGGTTCCAAAATGTGATTACTGCGTTAGAAAATGGAAGGGGATGAAATAAAATTGAGCTAGATACCATAATGATGATGCATCGGCTCCAAATTTGCTGAATTCTCAATTAAATTGACCCAAATGACAAATTAGAAGCTTTATAGGTTCCAAAATGTGATTACTGCGTTAGAAAATGGAAGGGGATGAAATAAAATTGAGCTAGATACCATAATGATTATGCATCGGCTCCAAATTTGCTGAATTCTCAATTAAATTGACCCAAATGACAAATTAGAAGCTTTATAGGTTCCAAAATGTGATTACAGTGTTAGAAAATGGAAGGATATGAAATAAAATTTAGCTAGATACCATAATGATGATGCATCGGCTCCAAATTTGCTGAATTCTCAATTAAATTGACCCAAATGACAAATTAGAAGCTTTATAGGCTCCAAAATGTGATTACTGCGTTAGAAAATGGAAGGGGATGAAATAAAATTGAGCTAGATACCATAATGATGATGCATCGGCTCCAAATTTGCTGAATTCTCAATTAAATTGACCCAAATGACAAATTAGAAGCTTTATAGGTTCCAAAATGTGATTACTGCGTTAGAAAATGGAAGGGGATGAAATAAAATTGAGCTAGATACCATAATGATTATGCATTGGCTCCAAATTTGCTGAATTCTCAATTAAATTGACCCAAATGACAAATTAGAAGCTTTATAGGCTCCAAAATGTGATTACTGCGTTAGAAAATGGAAGGGGATGAAATAAAATTGAGCTAGATACCATAATGATGATGCATCGGCTCCAAATTTGCTGAATTCTCAATTAAATTGACCCAAATGACAAATTAGAAGCTTTATAGGTTCCAAAATGTGATTACTGCGTTAGAAAATGGAAGGGGATGAAATAAAATTGAGCTAGATACCATAATGATGATGCATCGGCTCCAAATTTGCTGAATTCTCAATTAAATTGACCCAAATGACAAATTAGAAGCTTTATAGGTTCCAAAATGTGATTACTGCGTTAGAAAATGGAAGGGGATGAAATAAAATTGAGCTAGATACCATAATGATTATGCATCGGCTCCAAATTTGCTGAATTCTCAATTAAATTGACCCAAATGACAACATAGGAACTCTCAAGGTCCTGAATTCTGGAAACTGCATCCAGATATAAAAGAGGAATAACCATTATGAACTTGAATTGAATTTAATGTCAACTTAGCAGCTCTCAGAGTTCTGAATTCTTGATATTGCATCCGTATATCGAAAAGGATCAAACTATGAGAGCTAGAAGTGAGTTCTAGACCTTTATAACAGTCTAAAAGGTATGAACTTGCTGAATTTTCAATACTGCATCCCGAAATCACAAAAGGACCAAGCAGTAAGAGCTAGTATTGAGAATGATATACTATTGCATCCAGAAATGGAACAAAAACTAGAATTAGAGAGCTAAAATTTAGTTTCGAATCCAGAAATCAAATTGGAGAACTAGAATTGGAGTTTCGGTGAAAAAAAATACGCCAAAATGGATGTGTTTTACCGGAGAGAAGATAACATGTATCGAAAACCAAAAATTGTCATCGTAGGTTCAAAAAAATATTATCCGGGCATCAATATCTTCCAATATTCATCGAGTAGCACCACATATTTTTTTCAGTGTATTTAAACCGGTGAAAATTTACCTAATTTCTAGTAAAACTGCAAAATTTTACCATCACTGAAGGAATATATCTCGTTTACTGTACAGTTTATTGGAAATGATATTGCGAGAATGTTCAACGTACACTTACGAAAAAAAATAATACATTAACTAGAAAACAAGTAAAACACTCAACAGAAAAATGTAATTCCTTCAAACAAAAAACCATTTAAACTATATTGTACAGACCACTCGGTTATAATTTAATAAGTGTTCAAGATTTTGGTTTTCAACGTTTGCCGTTGTTGAAGTTGAGAGTCCTCAATGGGGTCTTGAACGTCGAGGCAGCTTGTTGCTGAAGCTGATATGCCAGAGGATGAATTTTGAAGCCGAATAACCTGAAAACCATCGATAATTACACGTAAATCTGCACTGAATAAGCAAAAAATAATCATTTCGTTTGATATTTACAATTAAACGGGATCTAATTTCCTTTTTTGAGCCTAAAAATGCCATTTTGAGGAAGTAGTGGTTTGGAATTGACATAAACTGGTTTTTGTGGAAATGGATAAACTGCACAAACTGAGAAAAGTGAAATTTAATCATCTAGAATGGATTTTAAGGCTATCACAGCTCCGGAAGGATCTAGTCCTATTTATTAAACTGAAAAATGAGGTTTCAATGCTATTTTAAGAGGTGATGGCGATAACAAGGACTCAGATCATGAAGGAACAGATAAACTGCACCGATCGAACATATTTAATCATCAATTTGAGACCGACAACAATATTAGAAGTAAATAATTCCTTTTTTTTAAGAATATATTGATGAAATGTTTGAATTTCAATTCAAATCCAAAATTCTTCAAAAATTTATCACGAAACATGTAAAGAAATACACGGATGTCGTTTTAAATGTAATAAACTATTCGGTATTTAAATGTTTCAACTTACCTAGGAACAAATTGATTCGTAGGACGTTTAGGTCTATATTCAGGATGTACCATAAATAACATATGAGGAAAACCAGTACCAAAATAAGCACCGTCCGTATGGTGATGTCTAGATGATTTTGGTGTATATACGTCCATACATTTTGGACAGTAAGATTTTACCATAGCCTCACCCGGGACATCAGATAAACCTAAAATCACACACCGAGCGATCAAATTTTTTCAATCCATTCAATTTCCTTTTAAAAAATTTAATTGCGATTGAGATAACTCAATAGATGTTGTCTAAATCTCAATTCCTTTAATTCCTTTCAAATTTTTCTCATTTTTCTTTATGTAACTCGAATTTTTCTATCTCAATTTGTGTTTCTGGAAGACCAGACGAATAACTTTCCGTTTCCTGGTTGATCTTTTCTATTAAATATTTCCTTCAGACGATAAAGTGCAGTAAGAGTATCAATTCCAATAGAACTTCACAATAAATTTAATGTTTCACTCGATTGCGTCAGATTTTAGTGGCAGGATGCATCTTTGGTTGCCAATTGTTGTTAAATCAACCGCATTTGCACCACATGCTCAGATATGGTGAAAAATCTACACCAAAAAGGTATTTTGATGATCACTCATAGCAATAAATAATTAATTTGGGCTTAAACGGATGAATACTAGTCTCAATCTAAATAAATTACGAAGGAAAGCCCACAGTATAGCTACAGATTAGAATAATCAAATAAAAAATTGAAAAAAAATATTTTACAACATTATAAACACAAATGCATAAAAAGAACTTCATAAAAAGTGAATATTCAAGTAAATAAACACTCACCTAAGGGTAACATAGGCTGTGATTCACAATAAACTCTAGGACAATAACCGAAATCTCCAGATTGATATTTTTCTATCATTTGGGCGATACCTCGATTCGTTAATATATACCTAGCATGAATCAAACCGTAAAGCATTTCTGCAGCCTGTTCGATTAAGTCAGATTGGTTTGGATTATCATCTAATTCGTCGTCTAAAACATTTCATTCAATTAAAACGTTACTAAATATTCTAGAACAAACTAAAATGTTCTAAAACAATAAAAAACGTTCCTGGATGTTCTGGAACGGTCTAGAAGAGAATTTTTTTGAAAATCCATCTAAAACTGCTTCAGAGTTAACTAGAATGTTATATAATCTTCTTGAATGATGCAGAACAATGTAAAAGATATTAAAAAAGTCAAAGTTTAGTTCACAATGTTCTAGAACAAATGAAAATGCTCTAAAACAATAAAGACCAATCCCAAATAATCTAAAAACGTTCTGAAAAACTTTAAATTGGTTTAAAATTATCTAAAAATGATGCAGAATTAAGTAGAATGTTATAAAATATTCCAAAATGATACAGAACAATGTAAAAGGTATTAAAAACGATATAAACGATCCTGGATGTTCTTGAACAGTCTAGAAGATTGTAACTTTTTCAAAAACCATGTGAAAGGGACTCAGAGCTTACTAGAACGTTTTATAATGTTCTAGAAAGTCATAGTTTAGTTCTAAAACAATAAAGAACGATCCTGGATGTTCTGCAAAGGTCTAGAAGATTCTAACTTATTCAAAAACCATATAAAAGTGACTCAAAGTTAACTGGGACATTTTATAATGTTCTAGAACGATTCAGAATAATACAAAAGATAATAAAACAGTCATAGTTTAGTTTAAAATGCTCTAGAACAAACAAAAATGTTCTAGAATGATATAGAACGATTTAAAATGTACTAAAAACGATATAATCTCGTTTACAATGTTCTAGAACAAACTAAAATGTTCTATAACAATAAAGAAGTTAATTTTTCTCAAAAATCATCTAAAACCGAGTCTCAGTCAATTGGAAAATTTTATAATGTTCCAGAATGATACAAAACAATTCAAGAGATAATTAAAAAGTCATAGTTTAGTTTAAAATGTTCTAGAACAAACGAAAATGTTCTAAAACGATAATCCATTAAATTAAAACACTTGAATAAAAATTAAAACGCAATTTCACTTAAAATTAATAATTCTCCGTTTAAATATCACATGATTATCAATTATTATCGAGAAATATAATTAACTATTGGCTGCAATTGCATCCTAGAGGGGTATCACTATTTCAAATAAAATTATAAAAACTAACCTGGTTCCAAATCTAAAATCATATCTAAAGCTTGTCTATAATGTGGCACTTGTTCATTTAATCCTGTAAGATTGAATTTATCCTGTATATAATCTTCGTCAACCTGAAAAAAAATAAAAATTAAATAAATTTCTCTCGGTTTATTCGTATTATTACAAACCTCGCAAAAAAATTCATTTCCTCGTAATCCACAAAACCACGAAATCCACGATACCTCCTCTGAGCTGCTCATTTTTCTATAAAAAAAGAAATACAATTATTGTATAGTGCAAACATAAATGTTTTTCTTAAAATGGGTGTTGCAACTCCTGTGTTTAAACACGATTTTCTTCTATTACCTCGAATTTATAACATCTTTATTTTTACACATACGAAGATCGATATCTTGTGATTAAATTAAAATAGTAAATATTGCACCAGAATATACAGAATTTATGAATTTGAAGAAAAATTACCTCTTTGTACCTTGATTAGCCACGCTTACGTTAACTTCATCTACGCGAAAGGAAATCGACTAGACAGTCATCTACAGCTCGAAGCGGTGTACTAAAATTTAAGAGGCAAATTTAAAACATGTCCAACACAAACTCCAAATTACGTATTAAGTTTTAATGGCGGTTTAACTATGATAATAAATAATTTGATGTTAAAAATATCAATACGACTTCTTGCATGTCATAATATTTAATTAATCATTTGATTGTTTTATTTGAATGAAGGTTTACCTCGAATTTTTAAATTACGAATTTGAATGACAAATAATGCATGGATTTGATGTATACCAGGTACATATTTTTTTTCTATTGTTTACGATATATACTCAACAAATAATTTTTGACAGCCAAGTTAAATAACAACTTTGTATTTTATATTTTCGATAAATTTTGTGTATGTCTAATAGTACGGATTAACGTTAATCTTTTGACGGTTATGTTATAGAAATATTAAAAAGGTAAACGACCTTGTTTTGAAGTCTGGTTTAGAATAAATATCCTCATTTATATGAATGTATTTCGAATTTTCAATTAGGAAACATTCTGAGAAAATGTATTACGATGAGTAATAATATTTCAAAAGAAAAATATTTCGGTTTGATTAATATGTGTAGTAGATAAATCTGTTGTTTCAGAGAGAGATAGCTAGATAAAATCCAGTTTTTTTATTCGTATTTTATCAAGTTTTTTGTGTTATAATGATCAACTATTCTCGAAAGAAATTCTAATTATTCGATAATAAACCTCATAACCCTAATTTTGTCCCAAAAGTGGTTAATTCTACTAATAATATTCGATATTTCATATTAAACAGTGACGTCTGTCACATTTGGATAATTAGTTCTGTATAATGCTCCGTATAACCGAATATTTGATTTTTTAACATACATACTTTGTTGATAAATAAAGCTGCTAAAGTCTTACAATACCTTTAACTACAATTATTATTAAAAAAGAAATTGAAATTAATATCTATTCTAACTTAAACTCCGAGTCATATCACTTATCAGTTGATTTCTGATCCTAATCCAAATCGCTTTCGAACGTGGCGTTCAATTCTCTATTTAACGTGAACGTGATTCGGATTACTTTCTGAACATATCGTTCATGATCGGATTAATACGAACAAATTAACCTGACGATCGGATAAGTAGCCACATTATTCACGTATTTGATTTAGATCAGTAAACGTGATCCGAATTACTTGATGATATTTGAACAAATTAACCTGCCGATCGGGGCAGTAGCCACGTTATTTATGTATTCGATTTAGAACATTTTTTTAACTGATTAATTTATGATGTATTGCTGATTTATAAAATTAAATTACATTTTATATATTAGTTCCCAGAAATCACTACATTTAACGTGAAATAATTTTGAAAATGTTGTTGTTCATTTTTAATTCATATAAATTGTTGAAATGTGATAGAAAGTATTAAAAAGAAAGCGCAATATAAAAATTTGTTTTTGTTGTAGTTCGATTCATTTCACAAACAAAATTATGCGGTTATATCTAGCAATACTTCGAAGCGTGACCCATCCCACTATCCACTTAATAATCGTTAAAAACAAGTGCATAATAGTTTCACAATTACTTTAATACACATTGTGTATTTACTATTTGTTGGTTATATTTTACGAGGCAGTTTCTCTTTCTATTTTTACACATAAACCTACTTGACGTTAATAAATTCACTCAGTTGAACAGAAACTTTGTCAATACAGAATCTGTCGGTGGATAGTCGAAAGTGAAACAGTTCGAAAAGAACAATGGTGAGCCCGAAATGTAACAGCGATAATTTTTTGTTTCTTTGTTATTGAATTGGAAAATAACTTTGGGTCGGTACAAGGCAAGGTCGTTACTAATAATTTAAACATTTCGTGCGTGTGTTTATTGTTGAATTATTTTTTTTTGTGTGATGGTGTCACTCTTAATTTCAATGAAAACAAAGTAGTGAATACGAAATGTAAGTTTTTGTTGTTATTTTTATGTATAAAATATTAAAAGAATGTTTTGCTTTATACCAGGTGTTTCGTAAGATAGTTTGTAACATTTTTAATTCGATTATTGTTTGATTTGGTTTGATTAATGATTATTACCGAATTAGGGGAATAATTGAATTATGATTAGTAGTAATTAGTAGAATAATTGGAATTAAATTGAACTATTACTTGTATTTTCAGTATTAAACCATGTCGATGTTATGTAATCATATGGAAAACGTATTTTTATTAACTCATTCCAATCAATTTGATGTACTTGATTGAAAAATTGTTATTAAAATTGATTTGATATCAATTTTCTTGGTTTTTACGATGTTTTGTGACTTCCAGATCAATAAATAAATTCCAGTTTTAGGGAAAAGTAGATTTGGCGATGCTGCAATGTCCATACGATTTTATATAACGAAAAATAGTATTTTTGAACCCTTTGGCTTCGATTACTTGATTGCATATAGAAAGATCTAAGATCTGCGCCAAAAATCTGGCAAAATCACATATTTGTTGAAATTATCCCAAATCTGGTAAAAAAAAGTCAATTTGGCAACGCCGCAACTTTTATTATTTACGTATATCTTTACTGAAACTTCCCCAAAACTTGAGAAATATGAATTTGGCAACACCTCGACCTTCAAATGTCGTTTTTTTTTCTACTTTTTGGTTAGGAAAACTCAAAAACTCGACTAGATACAAAAATTACGTGATCTGCAGCAAAAATCTGAGCGAAATCATAAATTTGTTGAAATTATCCCAAATCTGGTGAAAAAACGTAAATTTGGCAACGCCGCAACTTTTATTATTTACGTATATCTTTACTGAAACTTCCCCAAAACTTGAGAAATATGAATTTGGCAACACCTCGACCTTCAAATGTCGTTTTTTTTTCTACTTTTTGGTTAGGAAAACTCAAAAACTCGACTAGATACAAAAATTACGTGATCTGCAGCAAAAATCTGAGCGAAATCATAAATTTGTTGAAATTATCCCAAATCTGGTGAAAAAACGTAAATTTGGCAACGCCGCAACTTTTATTATTTACGTATATCTTTACTGAAACTTCCCCAAAACTTGAGAAATATGAATTTGGCAACACCTCGACCTTCAAATGTCGTTTTTTTTTCTACTTTTTGGATAGGAAAACTCAAAAACTCGACTAGATACAAAAATTACGTGATCTGCAGCAAAAATCTGAGCGAAATCATAAATTTGTTGAAATTATCCCAAATCTGGTGAAAAAACGTAAATTTGGCAACGCCGCAACTTTTATTATTTACGTATATCTTTACTGAAACTTTCCCAAAACTTGAGAAATATGAATTTGGCAACACCTCGACCTTGAAATGTCGTTTTTTTTTCTACTTTTTGGATAGGAAAACTCAAAAACTCGACTAGATACAAAAATTACGTGATCTGCAGCAAAAATCTGAGCGAAATCATAAATTTGTTGAAATTATCCCAAATCTGGTGAAAAAACGTAAATTTGGCAACGCCGCAACTTTTATTATTTACGTATATCTTTACTGAAACTTCCCCAAAACTTGAGAAATATGAATTTGGCAACACCTCGACCTTGAAATGTCGTTTTTTTTTCTACTTTTTGGTTAGGAAAACTCAAAAACTCGACTAGATACAAAAATTACGTGATCTGCAGCAAAAATCTGAGCGAAATCATAAATTTGTTGAAATTATCCCAAATCTGGTGAAAAAACGTAAATTTGGCAACGCCGCAACTTTTATTATTTACGTATATCTTTACTGAAACTTCCCCAACACTTGAGAAATATGAATTTGGCAACACCTCGACCTTCAAATGTCGTTTTTTTTTCTACTTTTTGGTTAGGAAAACTCAAAAACTCGACTAGATACAAAAATTACGTGATCTGCAGCAAAAATCTGAGCGAAATCATAAATTTGTTGAAATTATCCCAAATCTGGTGAAAAAACGTAAATTTGGCAACGCCGCAACTTTTATTATTTACGTATATCTTTACTGAAACTTCCCCAAAACTTGAGAAATATGAATTTGGCAACACCTCGACCTTCAAATGTCGTTTTTTTTTCTACTTTTTGGATAGGAAAACTCAAAAACTCGACTAGATACAAAAATTACGTGATCTGCAGCAAAAATCTGAGCGAAATCATAAATTTGTTGAAATTATCCCAAATCTGGTGAAAAAACGTAAATTTGGCAACGCCGCAACTTTTATTATTTACGTATATCTTTACTGAAACTTCCCCAACACTTGAGAAATATGAATTTGGCAACACCTCGACCTTCAAATGTCGTTTTTTTTTCTACTTTTTGGTTAGGAAAACTCAAAAACTCGACTAGATACAAAAATTACGTGATCTGCAGCAAAAATCTGAGCGAAATCATAAATTTGTTGAAATTATCCCAAATCTGGTGAAAAAACGTAAATTTGGCAACGCCGCAACTTTTATTATTTACGTATATCTTTACTGAAACTTCCCCAAAACTTGAGAAATATGAATTTGGCAACACCTCGACCTTCAAATGTCGTTTTTTTTTCTACTTTTTGGTTAGGAAAACTCAAAAACTCGACTAGATACAAAAATTACGTGATCTGCAGCAAAAATCTGAGCGAAATCATAAATTTGTTGAAATTATCCCAAATCTGGTGAAAAAACGTAAATTTGGCAACGCCGCAACTTTTATTATTTACGTATATCTTTACTGAAACTTCCCCAAAACTTGAGAAATATGAATTTGGCAACACCTCGACCTTGAAATGTCGTTTTTTTTTCTACTTTTTGGATAGGAAAACTCAAAAACTCGACTAGATACAAAAATTACGTGATCTGCAGCAAAAATCTGAGCGAAATCATAAATTTGTTGAAATTATCCCAAATCTGGTGAAAAAACGTAAATTTGGCAACGCCGCAACTTTTATTATTTACGTATATCTTTACTGAAACTTCCCCAAAACTTGAGAAATATGAATTTGGCAACACCTCGACCTTGAAATGTCGTTTTTTTTTCTACTTTTTGGATAGGAAAACTCAAAAACTCGACTAGATACAAAAATTACGTGATCTGCAGCAAAAATCTGAGCGAAATCATAAATTTGTTGAAATTATCCCAAATCTGGTGAAAAAACGTAAATTTGGCAACGCCGCAACTTTTATTATTTACGTATATCTTTACTGAAACTTCCCCAAAACTTGAGAAATATGAATTTGGCAACACCTCGACCTTGAAATGTCGTTTTTTTTTTCTACTTTTTGGATAGGAAAACTCAAAAACTCGACTAGATACAAAAATTACGTGATCTGCAGCAAAAATCTGAGCGAAATCATAAATTTGTTGAAATTATCCCAAATCTGGTGAAAAAACGTAAATTTGGCAACGCCGCAACTTTTATTATTTACGTATATCTTTACTGAAACTTTCCCAAAACTTGAGAAATATGAATTTGGCAACACCTCGACCTTGAAATGTCGTTTTTTTTTCTACTTTTTGGATAGGAAAACTCAAAAACTCGACTAGATACAAAAATTACGTGATCTGCAGCAAAAATCTGAGCGAAATCATAAATTTGTTGAAATTATCCCAAATCTGGTGAAAAAACGTAAATTTGGCAACGCCGCAACTTTTATTATTTACGTATATCTTTACTGAAACTTCCCCAAAACTTGAGAAATATGAATTTGGCAACACCTCGACCTTGAAATGTCGTTTTTTTTTCTACTTTTTGGTTAGGAAAACTCAAAAACTCGACTAGATACAAAAATTACGTGATCTGCAGCAAAAATCTGAGCGAAATCATAAATTTGTTGAAATTATCCCAAATCTGGTGAAAAAACGTAAATTTGGCAACGCCGCAACTTTTATTATTTACGTATATCTTTACTGAAACTTCCCCAACACTTGAGAAATATGAATTTGGCAACACCTCGACCTTCAAATGTCGTTTTTTTTTCTACTTTTTGGTTAGGAAAACTCAAAAACTCGACTAGATACAAAAATTACGTGATCTGCAGCAAAAATCTGAGCGAAATCATAAATTTGTTGAAATTATCCCAAATCTGGTGAAAAAACGTAAATTTGGCAACGCCGCAACTTTTATTATTTACGTATATCTTTACTGAAACTTCCCCAAAACTTGAGAAATATGAATTTGGCAACACCTCGACCTTCAAATGTCGTTTTTTTTTCTACTTTTTGGATAGGAAAACTCAAAAACTCGACTAGATACAAAAATTACGTGATCTGCAGCAAAAATCTGAGCGAAATCATAAATTTGTTGAAATTATCCCAAATCTGGTGAAAAAACGTAAATTTGGCAACGCCGCAACTTTTATTATTTACGTATATCTTTACTGAAACTTCCCCAAAACTTGAGAAATATGAATTTGGCAACACCTCGACCTTCAAATGTCGTTTTTTTTTCTACTTTTTGGATAGGAAAACTCAAAAACTCGACTAGATACAAAAATTACGTGATCTGCAGCAAAAATCTGAGCGAAATCATAAATTTGTTGAAATTATCCCAAATCTGGTGAAAAAACGTAAATTTGGCAACGCCGCAACTTTTATTATTTACGTATATCTTTACTGAAACTTCCCCAAAACTTGAGAAATATGAATTTGGCAACACCTCGACCTTCAAATGTCGTTTTTTTCTACTTTTTGGTTAGGAAAACTCAAAAACTTGACTAGATACAAAAATTACGTGATCTACAGCAAAAATCTGAGCGAAATCATATATTTGTTGAAATTATCCCAAATCTGGTAAATTTGGCAACGCTGCAACTTTTATAAATGGGCATATTTTCACCGATACTTAGCAAAATCTGAAAAAATCTACATTCGGCAACATCATAATTTCTAAATACTTCATGTAGCCAAAAATTAGGCTTTATTATCGTTCGTACAGATTTACTAAAAACTCCCAATGCTTGAGGAAAAACTAGCTTTAGCAACGCCGCAATTTCCAAATACAAATTACGTCATCTTTTCAAACGTAAAGGAAACTATGTTTGGCAACACCGCAACCTCCACAAATTCTCATGTAGAAAATTAAACTTTTCATAATACCATTAAAATAATATTCAATATTTCCACTGTCATCTGTCAATATAACAAAATGTCAAATTTTCCTTATCTTTATGGTCAACAATAATTTTCGTTACTATGTTCGGTCTTTTGTTGCCATGGAAATAAAAACGTTTTGGATACAAACAAAGCTTGTTAAAATCAAGCTCCTATTTAATTTTGCTCACACAAAATATAAACAATGTAAATAAGATAATCCTGTTTGTTCCTATATGAATTCGTCATTGTAATTATTGCATATAACGCAACGTCCTATAAATTAGTAATTATAGGAATTAACTTCGCGCATATCGAATGACTTATCTTTACGATCTGTCATAACAATATGATAAGAAATGAAAAAAGTGTTTTTATCATTTTCAGTTTAACACCTGACGCGAGTTAATCTAGGTACAACATGGCGAAACCTACCGATGAAACAGATCACGGTAAGTGGCGCGGCTTCGTTTATAATGGTTTACTTTAAAGGGTTAATGAATTCTACTCTGAATCATCGGGATAATATTTTCGCAAATATCAATTATACCAATTATAATAAAAAAAATGATAAGCTACAACTTTTTTAGTTATTAAAAAGTCGTAAATACGTATTCAATAGATATTTTACATCGTTGCCACGTTGTTTTTTTCACATTGCATTAAAGGATGCAATTCAATCAAATTTCAGTTTAAATTTTAAAATTTGCATCGAATATTGAACTTTTGATACAATGTTTGGCATTCTCTTATAAATACATAGTTCTAAAAACAACTGTTTCTCACCTGGAAATTCATTATTTACACAAATAATGATCGACACAAAAAACAATAAATTTTGACAATAAATCTTGCAACACTAAATATCGATACGAGACAACTGTCAATGTTTGGTATATATATACGAGTGTTGATATCAATTACAGTTTGGATATTTATATTTTAATAGAGTCAAAATTATGAATTTAACGTAAAAGTTGTTTAGTTTTATCGAAATCTGAATAAAATTTTTTTGAAAGCTTAAAAATTTGATTTATATAACAATTCCATAAAATTTATTTATTTATTCGCGTATATTCAAGTGGTGAGTTTGACAGTTACACATAGGAATCCGATTTGAGCCGATTGGTTCCGATTGCTTTCCTCAACGATATAAATAGTTTTCTACAACCAACCAACGTTGCCAAATGTACTTTAAGATCATTACATGTATATATCGACTATTAAAAGCTGTGGATTATTTATTTTCTAATACAATGATATTTTCGCAATCTCTAGGTCATACCGGGTGTTTATAGGACCACCCAGATAATAGTCTTATATAGGAAGTCGTTTGTTGATAATGGAATGACCAATTTAAAGAAATTAATAATACTTTGCTTATTACACGATGTTTATACTACGTTTTATTCAATGAAACGCCACTGTATACATTAATTTTTATTTGTTAATTAATAAGTTAAACAGAAATTGTTTAAACTAAATTCGGGAATTAGTTTAGTTCGTGATTGCGTAGTTGAGATACTCGAAATTTTGTATTTCTACGTTGAAAATGAAAAGAAACCGGAAAAGTGAGTTAATTTATTTATAAATTTGTTTTTCTTAAATGTTTATCAATAATAACAAGTCGTACTATAATCAGTCCACATTTTTTTTAGTCTTAACCTTGACGTTTGGTATTTAAAACAAATATTACATTATGTAAATATTGAATATGAAGTGTAACGTTTGTTAACACACAAATTTAAAAAAAAATAAACTATAATGTTGTATTTATTCGTTATTCAGTGTTTAAAAAAATTGTTTTGATCTTATAAGTGGTCCCACAATAAAGATCCAGTGTTGTCATATCGGATCAAAACTATTGGATTAACGTCTACCGATCAGCTGTAACGTCTTTCCGTCGAAATAGTTTATTATAAACATTTTTAATTACGTTTACTAAAATTTTAGTAATTACTTTTTAATGTGAACGGGAAATTGTAAAACATAGTCGTTTCGTAATATTTTCAAAAGGTTTTCATCTAATAATCAACATAATTTGTCGATATTCATAAATTTCTATTTATTTATGTTGCATTTTAAGTATTTCATTTATAAAAACAGTAGAGACGTCATTAATATTTTTAGGAGAACCCATTCCGTACGATCCAGACTTTAATGGTCCTCTTAGCAAAAGATCGTGCACGGACGTACTTTGTTTTGCAATTTTCATAGTATTTGTTGCTGCTTGGGCAGGGATAGGTTTATACGGTACGTATTTCTATTATTATTTCGTGGTATCAAACTCTGTCTGTCTGTTAGCAGTTCTCGGAGCACGGAATTGAATTCGATGATATTCGTATAAACCCGGCGCGGTGTTGCCAGACTTTTTTCGCGTTCTACTTTCAACTGAATTACAGAAAACTTCGTGAACCAAGGTCATCAGCAAAAGAAAAACGAATTTTTAGATAAAAAGAAAATAAAATAAATTTGTTTATAAAATTTGATTGTTAGCTAAAATAATTGACTGGTTCACGGTGTAGTATTAACGACGACCGTAAAATAATATTTAATCAAATTAAATACGGATTAAAACCCTTCATTCGTTAAATTTTAATCAAAAATCTTTTTATTCGAGAAAATATTTTAGTTCCGGCAACATTGCTAGCGTAATCATCGAGAAAAAATCAGGTACCGCCATTTTTGATCTTGAAATCAGTATCGTTTCGAATATAGTTAGTTTGAATTTGTTTTATAATTTTTAATTATAATAGCTAGTATAAAAAAATTAATTAATCACACCGTATTTATAAAAATAAGTGACAAAAAACTTAACTATATCACTTGTGAGAGCGGAAACAATTCCAGTATAAAAAATTCAAACTGGCAACGCTGGGCCGGTGTGCAGACACGTAGTGGAATTAAACTGAATATTCGAAAACTATTTTTTAAGTTAAGCGCTATATTTTAAGCAATTTTAAATGGAGATCCGTCAACTTTATTGGTTCCGAAAGATTCCTCTGGACGTAGGTGTGGTAAAGACACAGAAGTATTAGGTAAACCGTACTTATTCTTCCACGACCTAACTCAATGTATTTCACCAACTGTAGCTTTTACAGGGTGTCCAACGCCACAGGTACGAAAATATTAAAACATGTAACGGGAAGTAGCTAAATGAACGTCATTTTTCTTCTTCTTTTTTTTTTAAAGGTATGTGTTCGTGCTTGTCCCACGGAAATTTACGTTGAAGGAAAAATAACATATGACATAGAAGAATATTGCGTCGATAACGTTTGTCCAAGCTGGATATTACCTAGTAAACCATGTAAGTTATCATATTTTTGTCGCTCTTTTTAACTTTAATAGGTCACATTAATCATCCTTAGGAACGTATGTCATTTCTTAAACGAATCATGTGATATATTAAAAGTATGTGTCAGTAGAAAAAGATAGAATGTATGAAGTTGATTTCCGGTAGACACGATTTTTTCATAGCGTAAAATCGAGATTAAAATTCAAATTTATAATTATTTCGATTCATTTTTGACGCATTCTCAATGTAAACAAACATATTTGCAATAAATAATTCGAACTAAATAAATTCTGTAGACTCAATTTCAACGAACCAGCTGATATTTACCGTCATGTAAATGTTTTGTTCGGTAGCGCAGTTGCCGGCTCTACTATCTACTACTACAAAACGGACTAAAATATTTTTTTTTTGTTTTCATTTTCTTAGTTATATCTCGATGCTTATACAACATAGCGGACCGTAGGAAATTACGTAATAAGGGTATATCAGATATTCCGGGGGATGAAATATCTCGTATGAAACAATTTCTTCGACCCGCGCATATGTTGATGACGTCAGGAACTCACAGCGCAATCTCATTGTTTACCGATAACGAACATGCGCACGAGGTATTTTTGCTTGACACGTGCATATTATGAATACAGGAAAAGTCGAATTATCTCAATCTTTTCTGTTAAATTACCCTTAATATCTAAAATATATCTATTTTAACATCAAATTTATAAAAAAATGTATATAAACGATATATTTCAGTTTTTTATTACAATATATTTATTATTTATTTCCAATTGTCACGGAAATAGAATTGAATTTGGCAACATAGCATATAGTGTAATGTTAGGTGCACGTTTAACCTTTTAACATCGTGTCATATTTATTATTGGTAGAATAATTACAGCGTTGCCTATTTTTGAATATATTAAGGTAACTTACACACAAATATACGATATCTGACAGTCTTCCGGCGTCCAATTTAATCACTATAAATAGCGCCACGCGATTTTTGGCTCTTCTCGCAAATAAAACATGCTCTAAAACATGGCATAGACGAAAACCAAGAAACAAAACAAATAAAAATTTAAAAGAGTAATCGACATTATGCAGATATTGGATTTGGCAACGCTGTGATGTGCGTCGTGTTCAAATAAAATGAAGTTAGCTGTTAATAAGGAGTAATGACGTGTTGTGTGTTGGCGGCTTTAGGTTTTAACCATAATATTGTGTAAGTGGTTGCTATTAAAAAAGATTTATTTGATTATCGTGCAGTGCATTGATGAAAATTGAAAAAAAAAACAGTCGGTGCTCCTTAAATTTGTCAACAAAGAGAAAAAATTATAACTAGACGATTGCAGGTAATTAAATTAACTGTTATTTATTCTATTGGAGTATTATTTCGACTTTTCCTATTTCATTACCACATATAACAACTCCAAAAGTTTTTCAGTAGCTTTCGTATGTTCGAGTATCAATTTAAATATCTATTGTTTTCTTTTTCGTTGTATAATTTACACATTTAGCACTATAATTATTTAAAACTTGAAAAAAATGATTTCTTTGTTGGAGTTATTATATAATCATAATTACTAACACGGAACTTTAATATTAATGCACATAATGGTTCGAAAATACACACAACAACGTTAGTTAAAGTTTAAAATCGTAACGTGAATTTATACGAGAAAATCAAAGTGAACACAAAACAAGTTAGACAGAAAACAGCTGATTATATGAATGATTCGGTGCACACTCGGTGCGTATATAACAAACGTGACCGTTCTTAAACATAGAACGCTACTTAAACTATATTGTAAAACGTCCCTAAAAGTCTTACACTTTTTTCTTCTGTCTTCAGTTCAGAAACGGTGCATTCCGACCTTATCGAGTGTGAACGAGACCATAATAAATTTAATAACAAATAATGCAGACACATTCCTGTCAAAATTAAAACAGGCTATTTCGAATATTAAGCTACTGTACGAAGCCGAAGAGGTAGGGAACGTGTGTTTTGTTTTATGTTGTGTGATTTTTGTTCTAATTTTTCAAACGTTGATTTATCATGTATCATAATCGGAACTAACAGATATTTTTTTAATATCTTAATTAATTAACGATTCAGTCAATGCTAGCATCACTAACTGATTTTTAAACTTGTATAATGCAGTAGAATCAGATTTAGATTGCTTACGCTTTTAATTTTACTGTTTCGCTACTCTCAACTCACGAATTATGTACGGTAGAGAAAAAGAAGTGAAAAGTTGAAATATTGTCAAGTTGTACGCCGTAAATTACTTTAATTGACCTAATCCACAATTATTAATTAAATAAAACCAACAATTTACACAGTTACTATCGTGGCGCCACTTAAATTGCGACGGACGTTTTTGTAAACATCTCTACCGTCCATATTACGATGAACTAGACAGGGCCGCACTCAGAATTCAAATAATCGTCAAAATAATTTGGAATAAACGATTTTTCTTTTTATTAGTATATAGTTATTGATTTCTACCAAGTATTGATAACGACTTTACGTGTTTTAAAAAAATAAAAAGTTCTGAATAACCGCCTCGGTGAGTTGAGTTTAGTTTAGGTGAATGAATCACGTTAAAACTAACTTTTTATGCTCAGTTTTGTGTATATTACAAATTTTTGGTTGTTTATCTAATGCAAATTTCTCATTTAATCAAGTTCAATTGAATTTTATCCAAATCCACGCGATATATTTATTCTAAACTTCAAGTTTTTGGTATAGGCGCCATATTTGAAACCTATATATTTCAAGTTCAGCGTCCATTATTACAAATGTCTTACTATAACGCCCTCGGGACTTTTACGGGACATTTTAGTGGTTGAGCATTCAGGAATATCGCGGAACGCACCAAAAATATCACAGAATTGCCAATTGCGACAAAATCTGTCTCAAAACTTTTGCTAGTGATGGAAATTATTGATAATTATAGTGTAAATATTAATTTTGAACCGTATAAATGTTTGATGGAATGATAAAAAAGATAATTTTATCATTTATTTTGAAAATTCCGATTGCATTGAGACGATATCATGTTATTTGGTTATCTGTTTGTTTTATGGTATTTACTTAATAAATTCGTTATCGGATTATAGCCATAAATGTGTCTATAGAGGTTAAATGAGTTATTTTTTTAATTATTAAATTAATTTATGACATATATGAGTCGTAAATTGGTATAAGAATAAAATGATTCGTAATTGTAATATAAAAAAAAAATAATCAACTTCTCGTTATACCCTGTACAATTCATGGGTCGATAACCCATTAAAATATTTGTGATCTTAATCTGGCAACAACGCCGTCGTTTATAATGAAATTAGTATACGTTCAACGAGACGTCCCGAAATCAAACGAACTCTCAGTCTCAACTGTCTAAATACGTTCATGCCCATGTTGCCACACGATATATTTTTTAAGTAACTACTATTGACGTGAAAGAAATAACCCAATTAGTTCAAGTGGAAAAATTATAATATAAGAAAATATAAATTACCTTCTTGTTATACCCTGTATAAATCAAGTTATCATGGGTCGATAACCCATTAAAATATTTGTCATCTCAACCTGGCAACTACGCCGTCGTTAATGGAGTTAGTATACGCTCACCGAGACGACCCGAAATCAAACGAACGCTCAGTCTAAAAACATTCATACCCATGTTGCCACATGATATATTTTTACTGCTTTATATCTCAAAATTTGGGGTCGTAAACAAACACATAATTTATTATATTATTTATTAAACACCCTGTAGATTCAATTAACCAGTAATATTGGGTGATGTACACATAAAAATGTATTATAGGTTACAAAAATCGTAATTTTTTGTAAATTACGGTTCTGGTTATTGTGTTTTGAAGAATACTAAAATAAACACGGCAACACGGTAAGTTGTCAGTTAGAAACTCGACGTCCGATGTGTATCTAACTTCATGTTGTATTCTATTAAATATACTAGTTATGTCGTGATATTTGATTAAATAAGGATTATAGGAGTAGTTTTTTTGTTGTGATTTGTATTTTTTTATAAGTGTATAAGTGAATTCACCATTTAGTACTTGTAAATTTATTAAAGGGATTTCTCTTTGCGTGCGGTAAGTTTATTTTCTGAAAAGTAACGTTTTAGAATACAGGGGTATGTCGAAAAGTATGTACTAATCGGGGCTCGATTATTTTATTTTTGCAAATCATTTGCATTGGATAAAAAACTAATTATTGGTTAGATTAGGTTTTTGTTTTTTCTTAAATTGAATTATAAATTAACGAGAACAGGTTGGACAAAATATAGTTGAAGATCTGGCAAAATGTTGGTGGAAAATTTTGATTGGAGTATTAGTGGCTATGGGGGGATGTATGGTGTACGTAATGATACTGAGGTGGCTGGCATCTCCTATGGTGTGGCTATCAATATTAGGAGTAATCGTCGGTCTAGGTGCAGGTGAGAAATTCGTATATCGAAAAAAATCGAGGATATGGCATTGATCGGACGATATTTCAGGATTATATTTCTCGATAGTGGCATTAATAGCCGCCCAAAAATCTTACAACGATCTTCAAACGAATAGCTCGAAGTACGAGGAGGATTTATATTATCAGAATAAACAATTAAAAACTAAAAGAGATTTATGGTTAACGGGAGTAATTGTTTTATCTGTTGTACTACTTATTATTTTATTGATGCTAATATTTTTAAGAAAAAGGATACTATTAGCTATAGCTCTCATCAAAGAAGGAAGCAAGTAAGTTCAGGACGAAAAATTATTGTCAGAGTTACACCATTTTATATTTCAGAGCAGTGGGGTCGGTTACGGCGTCGTTATTTTTTCCAATAATACCGTGGGTATTACAAATAGCCGTTATCGGTTACTCCTTGTTGATTGGAGTATTTCTCGCTAGTACAGGACAACCTTTATACAAAACTAGATATTACGACGATACTAATTGCGCTAATTTAACCGGTATAAGTGTGAGTAGATTTTTTTTTGTTAATAGTCCCGATTTCAACAACACTACAAACGTTATTCTTCTTTTTTATTATGAACTTGGCCTTCACAAATGTAAATACGCAGTTATCGAGTATTCTGGAGTGTTTGATTATTATTTCGTTATATATACTTCGTAGAATAAACTTGGCATCGTCGGTTATGGTATTTTATTTGAATTTTATAGTTCCCGCGAATTTTCTCTCAGCCCCTCGTATTCACTATTATTGGAATAATAGATAAAAAAGAAGAATTTTCTCATATTCGTTACAATCCCTTTTTTATTTCTGTCTAACTGCTTATTCATATAGGTAAAAGTTACAAGAAAAAGAAGAATAATCTTATAATAAATTACGCATTTGGAGGTTATGCTTTGACGTCTCTAATGTGTATTGTTTAAATCAGTTTTAGTACGTTTTTTTTTTTAATTTGGGGTGTTATTTCGTTTTTATTTTAGTGAATATTAAGTCTGTATCGTAATTTAGTGATTTTTTATATAGTTAAGTAATAATTGAGGTAAGTTATACCTCATTTGTTGGTAAATTACGTTGTATTTTTATAATTCTATAAGTACAATTGTGTTTATAACAAAAAAACTAAGATAATTTATAGAAATTATGAAAGGAAAGTGTGGAAATTTTGAAAAAAACAGTCGGAAAGCAATCATTTCAAGTCAAACATGAAGTTATTAGGTCAAATAAGGAGATATTAAGAAAAATGTAGGTTTTTTCACTTTTTAGTCATTTTCACGAGAAAAAAAAAACAATTTTTAGAAGTTGAACAACTGAATTTAGTAGTTTTCATATTTTATAATATAAATTTATTACAAAAAGTGAGAAATTTAATTATATAAGTCATTTTTATATAAAAAATGTTAAAGGAATGAAAGAGGACATAAAAGTAACTTATAAATGCGAAATTTTTTTAAAAATACTGTTATTTAGTTGATTATCATCGATTTTTACGAAAAAATTTTCTTTTTACAAATTTAAGGACGATACAGTATGCGATCCAACAACGTGGAGCACGAATTATTCATCATTATGCCCGAACGCTTCTTGCAAATTTATAAAAATGAACAACGATGCTCTGTACCCTTATTTACAAGGTTAGTACCGTATTTTAAGCCAAAGAATCCTAAAAACGATTCAAGGTAAATAACTAATTCCATTCCGGGACCAATTTCATTCCAGCTTACAACATTTTCGGTTTCTTCTGGTTGTTATTCTTCATAATAGCTCTGGGACAAATGGTATTAGCAGGAGTATTCGCCCAATGGTACTGGACGTTCAATAAACGTCGTTTACCATTTTTCGCTGTAACTTCGGCGTTTTTAAGGACGTTAAGGTAAATAAATAACGAAAGATTCGAACAATTTATTTATTAATCGAATTATTTCAGGTATCATATCGGTACATTGGCTTTCGGATCATTAATATTGGCGATATGTAGAATGATAAGGGTCGCTTTGGAATATTTGGATCACAAATTGAAGAAATACGATAACGCTTTCACCAAAGCCGTTATGTGTTTGTTGAAATGCTTCTTTTATTGTTTGGAAAAGTTCCTGAAATTTTTAAATAAGAACGCTTACATCATGTGCGCCATTCACGGTAAAAATTTCTGCGTTAGTGCCAAAAACGCTTTCATGTTACTTATGAGGAATATACTTCGCGTCTGGGTACTGGATAAGGTAAATACCGTTTTCGAAAACCAACAAAAGTGAATAATCTCGTTCCGTATCGTATAAAATGTGTTTTTTTAAAATATTTTTCAGGTTACTGATTTCCTTTTCTTCCTCAGTAAGGTGTTACTGACTTTAGCTGTCGGCGGAGTGTCTTACATATTCTTCGCTTCCGAATTGCTTCCGACATCATTTATCGATAACTCTGATTTGAATTATAAGATAGTACCGGTCGTTTTAATAATGATTTGCACTTATTTGATAGCGTCGTTGTTCTTCAGCGTCTATTCTATGGCGGTGGATACTTTATTTTTATGTTTTTGTAAGTATATGATGATCGATGATAATTTTAGGTGGTATTGGTAAGTTTTCAATGTTTTTATATCATTTTGTTGGCGGTAATATTGAGATTTTTGTTTATATAACGTAATTATTCGAAGATCTCACCCCCACAAAGTCATTTTCACTGTTTTTAGCGATTTTTCATCGTTTTCCGGTCATTTTATTCTATATCGGTAATTTTTTAGTGGAGGACTGCGAAAGGAATGACGGATCTGCCGAAAAGCCTTACTACATGTCTCGAAATCTAATGAAAATATTCGGCAAAAAAAACAAATTGGATTAAATTATGTATAAACCAAAAAAAAACTACTAAAATTGCAAATTTCAAATATCTGTGATATTAGTAACCGTTAAAGAAATTTTATCGCTTATCAAACATTTTTATGTAATTTATTTTATCGAATAAATTTTTTTTCGATATTTCATTTGATTTTTTTATTCCAAATATTGTTTATTTTATCTCGATTTCGAATTTTAAAATAAAACGTATTTAATGAAACAAAAAGATACTTTTCGACGTCCCCCCGTAACATTAAATCGAATATTTTCACTATAGCAACTAATTGAAATTTCTAATAGTAAAATAAAATTTTTTTTAACAGTTTTTACCTTAAAATATAGAAAAAAATCAAAATTATTTCACGATTTATTTTTTGGGGGAGTTTTGGGAAACCTCCTTGGGCATAATAGGGCCGATTTTCGTTGTGATACGACTTGCTGGAATTTAATTAATATTTCGATACAAAAAAATTTAATTTGTAAAATGTAATTATCCGTAAAATCAAAAAACGCAAAAAAAAGAAAATTTTTGTATCCAAAACGACTAACGCCCTGCTATTATCAGGATTTAGCACCGGGTTACTATTTCCTACCGTCTCACTAACAAATAACGAAATTAAAAAGACAAAAATTTAATTCCTTCAATTCAAAACCTAGATTTCACTTAGAAACACTCTGTATGATGATTTTTTAATTTTTGAAGAATATATTTACCCCTAAACGTTGTCTAACATGGTTAACCGTTGTTGGGTTAAAATGGCGACGTCTGCCATCGCTTCCGGTACCAAAAGCTCAACCACTGAATATTTTAACGACTCTTCGTAAGCGTACAATATGCTGGTATCATATAACATCATTTTACTTTGAGTTAAAGCCAATATGCAATTCCGCAATCTCGCTATGGTCTCACGTTCTTGTCTGGAAATCACCTAAAAACGAAAAAAATCTAACCATAGGATAAAGTTTGCTGCAACTGTTTCCGGAATCAATTATAAACCAATTCGGTTTAATTTGGAGCAATAGGTCTAAGATACTCATTTTGATTGCCTCTGTTTGATAATAGAGGCTAAAAAATTGGATGATTCAATTGAAAAACCGTCTCAATGTAATTTTTTTCCCATTATGTTAAGATTGGAAGCAAAAACACTAATCAATACAATCGATTTAGACTTTTTGTGATAATAGAGGTTAAAACATTCACCGATACAATTAAAAAACAGTCTGTAATCAATTTAATTAACATTATTTGAAGTTTGGTAGCTAAAACACTCATCACTACACGTTGTTTACCCTATTTTTGACAAAAATACACTAACCTCTTCTAAATTCTGTATAAATCCACCGACACTTTCCTCACTGTTAACCAATGTGGGACAAATCCATATAAATCCATTATTACCTAATATAATACTGGCTCCTACCGGTAAATTGTGGAAATGAGTTTTACTTCTCTTAATCAGTGATGGAAATACTTTCACAAGCACCCCTTGTCCAAGCTACCATAAAATAATAACAAAAGGACTATAATTAGGATAAAAAAATAAAGGAAAAGCCGAAATATTTCAAGTAAAACTGGGTAGATGTGTTATATTTACCTTGCCGTATTTTAAACTCCTGGTATGTAAAGACAACGCTCCGTCAGAGAATACGTTTTGTACTTCAGCACTAATGAGATCACCTTCTTGTAAAAACTGCCTCATCATCTGTTCATCTTCAACAGATCTTCTTCTCTATAATGAAGAGTGAAAATTGTCACAAAATGGGAATAAATGAGGCATAAACAAGTTAGAATTTGTAACTAAAACGCTTGGTAATGTCAAAAGTGAAAATTTAAAGGATTTAATGCAACATTAACGGTGTTTTAATGTTTCAAAGGGTATTTTCACCACTACGCTACAATAACTCATATGGGGGTTGAAAAGTGTAAAATCTTAGCTCTTATAATGCCTATTTAGTTAATAAAAGGGGCGACGGTTCATAGCCACTTAATCTAGATCACAAAATCAACATTCTTCATTTATATGTCTGTTAATAATTAAATTTACATACCAATTCGCCTCCTGGTAAATTTACCGAAGATAATAGCAGAGCTGAATCTAACCTAGAATTAGTATCAACTTTCCATCTTTTTTGTTGTACTTCTGTAATCCTCCCAACGATAACATCACCAATTTCTCCATTGTACCTACTTTTAAGAGGTCTTATAGATACTAGATTATTAACCTGTTCTTTTACACCAGCCACTGATGCTTTAAGTTCACCGACTTCCTCGTACGTACCATGTCCTCTGTAATAATAAAAAAATAACCTATTTATCATATATAATAATGAAACATTATTTACCTCATAAATTCTCTTTCATTTTGAACTGTAATTACTTCACCGGGAGTGAATATTTTAGGATATCTTTGATTTATAGCGACAGATGCATTTACGCGCTCTGATGCAAGACGAATTTGGATTTTTTGAGGCATTTCCAATTTATAACCTTTATTTCGTTTTAATTTCTAGGTGAGCTATTTTCTTCTATTTAAGTTACTACAGGACTTCTCGGAAACGTCCAGCACAATCCAGTATTACTTTGTCTATTTATACAACTAAATAAATATCATGGAAGAATTGACCCAACTAAAAGTAATAATAACCAAAAGTTGTTGAATATCATGTTTTAATTTTGAAATTTCTAGCAAAAATTGAACGTGACGATAGAAAACTGTGATTTAAATTTTGTTAATCAGCTGATAGATGATCTTATAGTTTCCGAAAAAGTCTATAATTGTCTTAAAAAAGAAGCCGAGCTTTTCTGAGTAGACATTGACTTTGACATTCATTTTCAAGTCGAACGAATGAAATAATGTCACGTTAGCTTGTTATTTTAATAAATATAAGTATGTGAACGATATAAACAATTTTAATAATGAAAAATACTCTGATAATTTTCACATTAATTTGGCGCATTTCTTCGCAAAATGACATTAGAGGATTCGATGATTCGATTATTTACAATATAAATTGGCCAGGAGGATTAATTTCCGAAGACGAACAATTACCAGGGGGAGAATCTATAATCGTAACATCAGCACATCAGGAAAAGTATAAATGCACGTTACCTACGACTGCCGAAGAAGAAGCAGAGTTGGAAGAAAAATATGACGGTCCTACAGCTTTAGAAATCCTATCACCGTTGTTTTCACCTAATACCCCGTGTTCTTTTAGATTAGAATCTTATTGGTCATACCAGGTAAGTTAATTTAATTATTAATAATAGTGGTATTTGATATTTTTAGGTTACTTTTTTGATAATTGTGTTTTTTAAGTCTAGATATTAAAATATTGAATTAAAACAATTTCTATTGTAAATTTATGTCAAAATATCGAATTGTTTCTATTAATTTTATTTTGTTTGTGTCAACATTGTTTGGTTTTTTGTGCTTTCTATACGTTGCTGATTTAAATGGAACTATAAAGACCAGAGAATGTTGTAGACAGTATTTTTATTTCAGGTTTGTCATGGTAGAAAAGTTCGTCAGTACCATGAAGATAGAGATGGGAAGACGACAAGGGTTCATGAGTACATACTTGGTAAATGGGACAGTAATTATTACGAAATGTTACTGGAGAGGGCAAAATCGGAAGATTATGATAAAAATACGGAACCTCCTGTGAAAAAAGTCGATAATGTGAATTTACCGTACTACGAAGTCATTTTGGAAAATGGAACGGAATGTAGTATAAACAACAATAAACCCCGTATAACCAAAGTTCTTTATGTGTGTTATATTCACGGTAAACACGAGATTTACTCAGTGGATGAACCACAAACGTGTGTATACGAAATTATAATTTTATCGCCTCTGGTTTGTGCCCATCCGAGATATAAACCCAAGGATTCTGAAGAAAATAAAATAAATTGTGTCCCCATCGATGGTAGCTATAAAATGCCTTATAGCTTAGCGAAACTTATGCACGATTCTAATTTATTGAGAAAAAAATCGGATTTGGATAGATTTAAAGTCGAATTAATCAAAATTGAAAAGGAAACTGTGTCTAATGAGGAACCCAAACCAATAGATAGTGCTCCCGTGGAGGATTTCCTTAGGGGGAAGAATTGTTTGAACGGTGGTACTGGTTGGTGGAAATTCGAGTTCTGTTACGGGAGATCCGTCGAGCAATATCACATGGAATCAGATGGTAGACGGATATCCATTAACTTGGGCGTGTTTAATAGGAAAGCCCATCTGGATTGGATCGCGGAGAATCCGCATAAAAGGCCGAAACCTGTATTGGAGAGGAAACAGTTGTCACATTTATATTCCAGTGGATCAGTTTGCGAGAAAACCGGTAAACACAGACAAACCGAAGTGAAATTGAAGTGTCTACAGAATCCGAGTAGTCCTAACGCGGTTTCTTTGTATCTACTGGAGCCTAAAGTTTGTCAATACATTTTAGGCGTGGAATCACCATTGATTTGTGATATTTTATCCAGGGCTGATGAAAACGGTTTGGTAGAAATAAGCGAAACTGAATTTGAGGAGACTGATATTACCACAACAGTTAATATAGAATTATGAGTGCAATTGTGAGTTTTTTTTATTCAAAACACTAGTAAAGTATAAAATTAGATCTATAAGTATGCAAAAATTCATTATAATATACAATAAAATGTGTATTTCGAAATTTATTCAATAAAACGATATAAATTTGATCTAAAATTAATTTCCTATCAAATCAAAACCAAAAATTGTATCTTTCAACTGAGGAAATAATAAAAAACTACGGATTCTTCAGATGAACCCCCTGATTTTGAAGTTTTTGTCAAAGTTTGTTCTTGATTAGAAATGCTTCGTTTGCCTCATAGCCTTCAAATTTACTGAATATCTTTGAAAATATTGATTTTAGAAAAAAAGTTTATAACAAAAAATGAAGCTTATAAAAAACTCTACAAAAAGGTTTATATACATTTTTTACCTAATCTCATTCTTTTGGCTGTTAAGATAGAAAATATCTCTGGGGAAATCAAATTAACTAACCTAATCCAATCTCTTCAAAGTGCGTAAACGGGAGTAAAAAATGTATATAACCTTTTTTGTAGAGCTTTTTATAAGCTTCATGTTTCATCTTTAAACTGTTTTCTCTAAAATCAAACAATTTCAACTAAATCGGGGGCACACATTTTCGAAACTATCCAAAAGCTATTTTTCGACCATTTACGTGAAAAACTAATGTATAATGTTGGTAAATAATCAGGTAGCTGGATTTAATTTCACACTAAATTGCAATAAACAACTTTTTATACAACACCTATGTAAACTGGTTATTTTATAATTGTATGAATATATTATACACAAGCATATTACAGTATTTTTAATGATAAAAACACAGTTAATGCCGGAAATATTGGAGTAATATAACAACTTTGTATTAATTAAATTAAAAACATATAATACAAAGTTTTTCGTATTCTTTCGGAAGTTCTGTCAGTTTCGTACATTCATAGGTTAGGTATTGATCTGTCAACTTTATTTCTCTCCTGCCCTGTATTGCTTTGATACCCAGTTCCAGTGTATTTGATACTCAGTTAATCGAGAAAGCGTATCAACAAAGGCTAAGTAACAAAAAAAAGAAGAATTACCTAGTATAATGTTTCATTAATAATATTTTCTTAGGTTAACGTTATTTGATAAGAAATTTAAGTTTAAAGGTATCAAGTACAAAAATTTTATTTCCAAATCGTTAAATAGTGACTCGAAAACGAAATGTAGCTTTTGTCTATTGTTATAATATCTATCAACAAAAAAAGTTGTAAAAGAAGAAATTTTTTGATAGGTGTATAGGTCTATGATTAGAAAGATAAATAATGAAAAAGAAGAAGAAATGAAAATATTCGAACGAAGAGGTTGTAAGAAGAATCAATACAAATATTTTGGAATCCATGCGAAAAATATATTTATGTTCGTACTTGTCTTCGTCAAGCTTATTTTGTTCAAGTAGGTATATACCAGGTTGAAATAAAACAACATAATACAAAAATTGAGTATTTATTATATTAAAAGTACTAAGGCATGTAAGGGTACTATTACATAAAAATTGTAATATTAATTAAAATTCAAAATAAGTTCTTTATGTACACAAAGACCCAAATAATAAATAAAAAAAAATAAATAATGTATAAAATCACAAGAAATTCGAAGAAAATGTTACTGAAATTAGGAATCTCACCGTCACAAAATTGTTGTAATACCAAAATTCAGATTTTTATCAACATTAGTAACCAAAACTATAATTATTATCAGGAACGTACTTTTAAATATTTCAGCCTACTAAAGTTTCATATTGTAAATATATAATAATATCAATGTTGCCAGACTATTTTGACGACGTTCCTTTAACCGATTTCCAAAATGCTGATGAATAGTCTAAATGTCAAAATAAACGAGATTTTCTAATAAAACGTAAATAAAATATTCATCGTGTAACGACACAAACTTAATGAAAATGACGTTTCATATTATGTAACTAATTTATTAATTTCAATGAAAATTATTATTCAATATATAATTTTATTTCAATACCTTTGGCAACACTGGGCAGTATCGAGAGTAAAATGAATATGATGCTCGAATAAATTCGGAACAAATCGGAAATCGCCATTTTTAGTTCAACTATTTCAGACAGCCAGTGTCGTGGCGTCAGGGCCGAATATTAGATTTGTTTTGTTTTGTCTCTTTTAACATTTTTATTGTTATAAAAAATGAAAATCGTATATTAAAATGTGTTTTTAACATAAATGCCACTAGTTAAAATAAGGAAGAAACCGTATATTTGTTGGAAGCACGATATAAAACAATGTAGAAAATCTTTTTGTGTGCTTTGAATTTGTCATAGATTGTTCTAGAACTTTTTATGTGTTCTAAATATGTGATAGTTATAAAAGTTTTTGTGTATTCCAAATATGTGATAGTTTGTTCTAGAGCTTTTTGTGTATTCTAAATATGTGATTATTTGTTATAAAAGTTTTTGTGTGTTATAAATATGTGATAATTTCTAATTAAAATCAAGTTTCGAGGCAGTACGGATATCAAATTAGTCGACTAAAAGGTAAATCAATATTTGCTATTTTTAATTTATTTAAAAAAAAACTATTTGTTAATTATACAATTGTGGCAACACTGATGAAGTTTGGGGAGTTTTTTTTTGACATCTCTGGCTACCTCGAATGTTATATTGAATTAGCTGTCTCTTTTTATCTTTAGTTACTTCAATATAGTCTTCTCTGTCTGCTCTACCCTTTCATTTTGTGTGTTAGCATTTTACTACCTGCTCCATTTTCGTATTTTCTCAGGAAATTATTTTTATTAATAAATAAAAATTTGAAAAATGAAACAAATTTTATAAAAAGAATATTTATTTAAAAAATAAGTTATGTAAAAAAGTGATTATATTAATAAACATATTTAATTATCGGTATAAATAGTTGGTTACTAATATTTTATGAAAGAGATCAAAAAAAAAATTTTTGTAACGGTAAAATGAGGCAGTCCTTATACCAGGCTACTCAAAAATAACTACCAATTAAGTCAATATCGCAGATTTTACCACCGACAAATTAATTTTGTAACTAGTTATCAAATTCACTACAAATCTGACGATAATTTCAATTTGTTCGATTTATTGCACATCTTTCACCCGCTCGAGGATTTTTGAGTGACCCTGTATATCACAGTTTATGAAGCTCCCACCACCAGACCTCCACCTATCCCAAATATTAAATTACTTATTATCAATTTACGCGTTACAAATTTTTTCATTACATTTTTATTAGAAATTGATATTTTTTATAAAAAAAATGTAATATTTTTTCGTACTACGCCAATGGGATTCATATCCCAAAGTCATAATCGCATCTATTTAATCAACATACGAGGATCAGTTCGAAATCTGCTCCTCGTACATTACATATCGATATAAAAATATTTAGCTAAGCACCGAAAAGTCTTTTAGATAAAAATTTCAAGCGACATGTTTACCGGGGTTGAGCCATTTTTTCATATAGTAACAGAAAAGGGTACTGATGTATAGTAAGACTAATAAGGCACACGTTACTCCTAAAGCTAGTACTGAAGTTTTTGTTGGACATGGTTCTATTATCGTAACTGTCTTATCTAAAACAAAAACAAAAAAAAAAACACCTATACTAAAATTTAATACAACATTCAATTTAGTACGACCCTGTATAATATGTTAGTTAGTGACGCAAATCCCACCAATCATAACAACAGTATAAATTAACGACTTTTTGACTTCGATAATTTTCTGATCACGCCCTGTATATGAATTAATAAAAATCTATAACCAACATTAAACGTCTTCTTCACCCTGTATAATATATTTTGTATGACCCTGTATGTTACGTTTGCCTCTGTAAAATATATTACGTAAGCCCCTCGTATAATATAAACACAGTAAAGATACATCCTAACTTTTTGACATCGATAATTTTCTGATCACGCCCTGTATATGAATTAATAAAAATCTATAACCAACATTAAACGTCTTCTTCACCCTGTATAATATATTTTGTATGACCCTGTATGTTACGTTTGCCTCTGTAAAATATATTACGTAAGCCCCTCGTATAATATAATCACAATAAAGATACATCCTAACTTTTTGACATCGATTATTTTCTGATCACGCCCTGTATATGAATTAATAAAAATCTATAACCAACATTAAACGTCTTCTTCACCCTGTATAATATATTTTGTATGACCCTGTATGTTACGTTTGCCTCTGTAAAATATATTACGTAAGCCCCTCGTATAATATAATCACAATAAAGATACATCCTAACTTTTTGACATCGATTATTTTCTGATCACGCCCTGTATATGAATTAATAAAAATCTATAACCAACATTATACGTCTTCTTCACCCTGTATAATATATTTTGTATGACCCTGTATGTTACGATTGCCTCTGTAAAATATATTACTTAAGCCCCTCGTATAATATAATCACAATAAAGATACATCCTAACTTTTTGACATCGATTATTTTCTGATCACGCCCTGTATATGAATTAATAAAAATCTATAACCAACATTGAACGTATTCATCGCCCTGTATAATATATTTTGTATGACCCTGTATGTTACGTTTGCCTCTGTAAAATATATTACGTAAGCCCCTCGTATAATATAATCACAATAAAGATACATCCTAACTTTTTGACATCGATAATTTTCTGATCACGCCCTGTATATGAATTAATAAAAATCTATAACCAACATTGAACGTCTTCATCACCCTGTATAATATATTTTGTTTGACCCTGTATGTTACGATTGCCTCTGTAAAATATATTACGTAAGCCCCTCGTATAATATAATCACAATAAAGATACATCCTAACTTTTTGACATCGATTATTTTCTGATCACGCCCTGTATATGAATTAATAAAAATCTATAACCAACATTGAACGTCTTCATCGCCCTGTATAATATATTTTGTATGACCCTGTATGTTACGTTTGCCTCTGTAAAATATATTACGTAAGCCCCTCGTATAATATAATCACAATAAAGATACATCCTAACTTTTTGACATCGATAATTTTCTGATCACGCCCTGTATATGAATTAATAAAAATCTATAACCAACATTGAACGTCTTCATCACCCTGTATAATATATTTTGTTTGACCCTGTATGTTACGTTTGCCTCTGTAAAATATATTACGTAAGCCCCTCGTATAATATAATTACAATAAAGATACTTTTCGACATCGATAATTTTTCTAATACACCTCGTACATTCGTCATAATGTTGTTTTAGCATGATTATTATTTGTTGCGCCATCTAGCAACTTCTTCTTGTACTTTGTGTATCCACTGTAAATAGTATCCCCTTACGTCACACCATCACGTGATTACTAGAACGCCCACTTCCGTTCCAGAACAAACTTTCGACATTCTTATAAATTTTATGGTAGATATAAGAAAAAAAAAATTACCTTTGCCGAAATCCGCGCTAGACAATTCGCTTTTCAAAAATTCCGATTGTTTTTCGTCTCCGAAATCCAATACCAAAATTTCTTGACTGAGCGTCATATCACCATCTTTTTCGTCATCGTTCGTTTGATTAGTGACACTTCTCTTCTTCCTTCCCCACGATTCTAAAGAGTCTCGACCCCATTCGCATACGGCCTAATAAATGAACACTTTAACTATCAAGAGAAGATTAATCGCGATCGTTACTTACCGCGTCGCATGGTCCGAGACAATATTTCACGTTACATTGGAAAATAACTCCGTAGGATTCTGTGAATCTGAAAGCTTCGTAAATTGATTGCAATGCGGTACCGTCGGGCGTGAAAGCGGGAAATATTGTAGCATCCACCGGGCATCCTTCATCGTCGATAATCTGGAATGTACTTTTCGAATCTTTGGCCATCGCGACGCAACTCCTAGCGAATATACCATAAGGTGCTGAAAATAACGTTTAATTTTTTGATCAACCCCTGTAATATCGAAATGTCTTCATACTTTACACATATTTAACAAGTTAAAAATATAAATTACATTTTGCAAAACAGAAATATTTCTTTTGTTATTCTTATAATTTCTTAACCTCACTTATTTACGTTTCAATTCATGAAACTTTTGAACTACCGCGTGTTGAATGTGTCGGTTACAACGTTGCCAAGCGTTAATCGTTGTACGACTATTTTAAACATTCAACTTTAATGTATAATCACGTATTCAGAAACAAAAAAATATCTATTTATGCTAAAATTTATCTACTTACTATCTTCTGGTATTTCGATTCTGAACGTGAGTTTATCTCCGATTCTGACAGTTTCGACTTCTCGTTGGCGGCTGTCCAAGATACGAATCCTCGGGGGTGGAGCTTCGGGAGCGGACGTAATACTAATCATTTCTGGATCTCTGAAATAATAATAAAAAAAATCGCTATCATAAATTATCAACAAATAGGTCAGATATAAATCAAACACATTTACAAAATATTGTATGAAATTGTATAAACATAAAGTATTTTGGTTTGGCAACATTGTTTATACAAAGATTATCGAAGAACACCCGCGGTGTTGCCGCTTTTTTTCTAGTCGTCTGGAAATAATTCTTTAAAATGTTTTATTTCACATTTGACCCAAATAGAAAATTGGGAAGTTTCCAGATATATTCTTTAACTGAAATTGATGATCATCTGCATTGTTTTAGTTATAAAAACAAAACGTTTAAAAGGAACTGACCTGATTGGCATCATGCCGAATGTAACGTTCTTAGAAGACATATCGTAGGTGCATTTAACTTTATAGATTTTATCAGCTTTGGTCATTACTACGCTGTGATGCTGAAGAACGACCGTGTTACTGTATACGCCAACCTGCGAAATAAATTTTTTTATACCGTACGTTAACTAATTTAAATATTTTTCAAATATAAACACAACAATATATACTACATCTTCTCCAATTACATGTACACCACTCAAGGTCAATCGTAAATCACAAATTTTTAAAATTAAAATGAAACTTTTTATATTAAAATTAAAAAAAAAAGTCTTTGATATTCAATGAGAATTTTCAACCTGGCAACAATGTATAATTCACAACTAAGAGCATCGTTTTTTCTACATCGAAATTATTCCAGGGAAAATAAGAACACCTGCATGTTTAACAAAATAATTTTTGTATCTGAATCGTTCGTTAGAAATACTTGTTATGTAATAAAAAAGTTTAGTTTTCGAAATTAAAATATGTGAACTAAACAGGAAATGATAAAAATATTACCGGAAACAACAGTAGCTTCCGTTAATAGGTTGAATTGTATCCATTTAAATAATTAGAAATAAACAAATTTCCCCACACATTAGAGAGTGTTTTTTTCTATTTTCTGATGCAAAAATCAGTTTTCTTGAAAACGCAACTATAAATTTTAGTGAATCAATGTTAGAAGATTAATACAGGAAGTAATATATTCTGGACGTGTCTACAAATCCGCCATATTGTGATCTCTCAATAGGTGCATTCCAACTATAACGTCACGGTATTTTTAACGTTAGTTATTTCGAGCGTGCGAAAGTATTGCATGGAACGCAACCTATTTATGTAATGTCATTTTTATTTAAACGTCAACAGTGTTGTGTTGATTTGTAATATTAGTTTGAAGTAAATATTTCAATAATTATTGTTATTTCAACTAATAATTATATATTTTTAATAAAAATTGTGAAATCAATTTGAAATATGTGTTTTTTCATAAAAATATCTACTAAAAAAGTGTTTTTATTAACGGGAAATGAACTTAACCTCACAAAGTGGAACAAATTAAATTGGTATGTAATATTTAATATAAAATAATAAAAATTTTTATTTGAATAATACTCATTAATAAGGTTGTTTTTTTTTAAATATATATCAATATTAAGATCGATTTACATTTAATAAATGAGCGGTTTTGAACTTTAAATTAGACTTACCACTGATTGAGTATTACAATCTTGTCCGTTCATTGTGAGATCCAATCTAAATAAATCGCTGTTTGCCACGTCCACGTTGCAAGTCTCAGATCTACCAAGAGCATAAATCCTCCCATTGAAAGGCTTATTAGTTCTTACTTGTACTGCGATCTTGGTGTCTTTACAGTTCACCGAAACTGAAAGTTTTTTCAATGCGTGAGATACACAGATACGGACTCAGTTTTTTTTAAATATTCAATATCGAAGATTGATCGCTAAACCGCCATATTGAAATCTCTCAATAAGTGCTTTCAAACTATAACTAAACACAGATACGGACTCAGTTTTTTTTTAATATTATTCAATATCGAAAATTGGTTGTTAATCCGCCATATTGAAATCTGTCAATACGTGCGTTCAAACTACAACTAAACACAGATACGGACTCAGTTTTTTTTTAAATATTATTCAATATCGAAAATTGGTTGTTAATCCGCCATATTGCGTTCTCTCAATAAGTGCGTTCAAACTATAATTAAACACAGATACGGACTCAGTTTTTTTTTTAAATATTATTCAATATCGAAAATTGGTTGATAATCCGCCATATTGAAATAAATCTCTCAATAAGTGCGTTCAAACTATAACTAAACACAGATACGGACTCAGTTTTTTTTTAATATTATTCAATATCGAAAATTGGTTGTTAATCCGCCATATTGAAATAAATCTCTCAATAAGTGCGTTCAAACTATAACTAAACACAGATACGGACTCAGTTTTTTTTTTAAATATTATTCAATATCGAAAATTGGTTGATAATCCGCCATATTGAAATAAATCTCTCAATAAGTGCGTTCAAACTATAACTAAACACAGATACGGACTCAGTTTTTTTTTTAAATATTATTCAATATCGAAAATTGGTTGCTAATCCGCCATATTGAAATAAATCTCTCAATAAGTGCGTTCAAACTATAACTAAACACAGATACGGACTCAGTTTTTTTTTAATATTATTCAATATCGAAAATTGGTTGTTAATCCGCCATATTGAAATAAATCTCTCAATAAGTGCGTTCAAACTATAACTAAACACAGATACGGACTCAGTTTTTTTTTAAATATTATTCAATATCGAAAATTGGTTGCTAATCCGCCATATTGAAATAAATCTCTCAATAAGTGCGTTCAAACTATAACTAAACACAGATACGGACTCAGTTTTTTTAAAAATATTATTCAATATCGAAAATTGGTTGCTAATCCGCCATATTGAAATAAATCTCTCAATAAGTGCGTTCAAACTATAACTAAACACAGATACGGACTCAGTTTTTTTTTAAATATTATTCAATATCGAAAATTGGTTGCTAATCCGCCATATTGAAATAAATCTCTCAATAAGTGCGTTCAAACTATAACTAAACACAGATACGGACTCAGTTTTTTTAAAAATATTATTCAATATCGAAAATTGGTTGCTAATCCGCCATATTGAAATAAATCTCTCAATAAGTGCGTTCAAACTATAACTAAACACAGATACGGACTCAGTTTTTTTTTAAATATTATTCAATATCGAAAATTGGTTGCTAATCCGCCATATTGAAATAAATCTCTCAATAAGTGCGTTCAAACTATAACTAAACACAGATACGGACTCAGTTTTTTTAAAAATATTATTCAATATCGAAAATTGGTTGCTAATCCGCCATATTGAAATAAATCTCTCAATAAGTGCGTTCAAACTATAACTAAACACAGATACGGACTCAGTTTTTTTTTAAATATTATTCAATATCGAAAATTGGTTGCTAATCCGCCATATTGAAATAAATCTCTCAATAAGTGCGTTCAAACTATAACTAAACACAGATACGGACTCAGTTTTTTTAAAAATATTATTCAATATCGAAAATTGGTTGTTAATCCGCCATATTGAAATCTGTCAATACGTACGTTCAAACTACAACTAAACACAGATACGGACTCAGTTTTTTTTTAAATATTATTCAATATCGAAAAATGGTTGTTAATCCTCCATATTGCGTTCTCTCAATAAGTGCGTTCAAACTATAATTAAACACAGATACGGACTCAGTTTTTTTAAAAATATTATTCAATATCGAAAATTGGTTGTTAATCCGCCATATTGAAATCTGTCAATACGTACGTTCAAACTACAACTAAACACAGATACGGACTCAGTTTTTTTTAAATATTATTTAATATCGAAAAATGGTTGTTAATCCTCCATATTGCGTTCTCTCAATAAGTGCGTTCAAACTATAATTAAACACAGATACGGACTCAGTTTTTTTAAATATTAGTACAATAAAATGTTTTTTGAAATTTTGTTTATTAAAATTACGACACAAATGAATTTGTATATAATCAAATATAAGATTTTTGTGCGTTCAAACTATAACTAAACACAGATACGGACTCAGTTTTTTTTAAATATTAGTGCAATAAAATTTTTTTTGAAATTTTGTCTATTAAAATTAAGACATAAATAAATTTATATATAATCAAATACAAGATTTTTTTATAGTGTTTTGCTATAAATTCCACACTTTTGATCTGAAAATATAAAATATTTAATATTTCTTAAAATAAACAGTGTTGAACCTCGTTCTAATTATTTATGTATTTTTGAAGCAAAACGACTCGTCTTATATATTGATACAAAGGTTTTTACAATTATTTTTAAATAATATCCATTAATTTAATACTATTTCACACAATTTATTTATAAAATCCGTTCCCCGAAAATATAAATATCAAACTTTCCTTAATACGCCCCTGTAACATTACGATTTCATTACTGAGTCTACTGAAATCGTCCGCGGACGTTTTTATACGCAATTTATTGACAATATCCGATGTAGTATCAATCGAAAGAACTCTAACGATGCCGGTTTTATATTTTTCGATATTGTCAATTGGTATGGCAGCTGAAACTTGTACGTCGGTATCGTTTGACGTTTCAAATATCGTTATTTCTAAGGCAGATGTGATTTGTGAATAGTATCGCGATAAAAACAGAAGGAAGCCATAAAGATATAATCGATTTTTTTATTGTACGAATGTTATTTATAAAAATATATAATACCGTATACTTACCGTCATAACAAGTACCAGTTTTATCACAGTTGACGTCATTTCTGGTTAGGTTGTTCAAGGTCGTATCTTCGGTGGTTTCGAATACGACCGGTAAGGAATTATCGGAAGGCGATCCAGGAGCGGTTGTAGAAGATTCTATTCAATAAAAATTACGAAATTAAATTTTTAATTATCTCGCGTATTTCTATGAAAATCTGGCAACGACGCGCCATCTTGAATCAGCTGATTATATGGTATCGGACTAGAGGAATTTGTAACCGCAAATAAAAACAATGGGAATGAAAGTTATAATGTATATACATTAAAATCATTATTTTTTTTTTATTTTATTATTATATTATACGGGGGGTTGTATAGAAACGACTCTGACAAACTTAAATCATAGATACTACGCGGGATTTTATGTTTATCTAACCTCATTGTTATCCAAACGTTTTTTCCAAGCGAGGTGGAGCCTTTTGAACACGTGATTAATTTTTATTATTATTACTGGCTCTCCAAATTTAAGCCTACAGTGATAAATTGTAAGATAAAATTCTGAGTACGTATGACGTAAGTTGTAAAACAAAGATGGCCGTCGTAAATCAGCTGTACGTGATATTACACAATTTCGGTGTTGCCAAATGTTTTTTTAACTGAGTAATGGAAATCCTTCATATTTTTTTGAAAGTTGGAAATACAGTAAAATATTTAATAAAAACTAAATAAAATATTTATTTTGTAGTTGTTAAAATTATAAAATTTTACTTCAAAGCCCATCAAAAAATTTCTAAAGTTTAGTTAAAAATCTTTTACATTGAATTCTGGCAACACTGTATAAATGACACACACCTGTGTGTTTATCGAAAAAAAAAAATTTTTTTTCCGTATCTGTCGCTTGATTTCAGTTTATTTTTTCCACGAAAACAATTATATAAAAATAATTTGGAGTAGATAAATAAATAACTCGTAATTCCAGTATAGCCAGGAACTTCATTAAATTTGTAGTAACTGTTTCTAACCGTTACGCCATCTCTATTTCCATCAACGAACTGCAACCTTAATGTACCGAAACGCAATCATTTCCCGCACGGTTGCCACGTCTAATTACTTTCTTTAGAAATAAGAATAATTAAAATAATCTGATTTATACAATTAGGGGTGGTACGAATAGTACTTACTTTCGCAGATGTTTTCGTAATAAGTTCCTATACGTTCGCCGTTGTCAATGAGAGGTCGTTCTGCGTTTAAATAAGTGCTAGGTCCGTCTGGCAACGTTTTGTGATCCAAATGGAATAATTGACAGTTGTATTGATTACCTTGCGGAGTTCCCCTGAAAAAATTGAAGTATACAGATAAATTGATATATACCGGTTGTCCCAAAATGAAAAAATAATATGAAATTTTCAAATATTTGTATTGGACGACCAAAATTGAGGGTTTTAACGAAGTTTATGGTAAAAAGGTATACGAGGGTCACCTGTGGTGGTAATTTGAGTATTTTTATTCTTACTTATATAGGAATGATCTGCATAGAAACTCGTTTTCGATTTCACAGGCTAATCTGCAGGCGGATTCGCTCGTCACTTGCAATTCCTTATCGGTATAATAATGCAAAGTGGCGTATTGGGCTACTTTGTCATCAGCAACTCCTATCCTGGGTACTACGTAGTTTCGATTTCCTAAAATAAATAAATAAATAATCAATTGAACATTTATTATCAAATAATAAACAAATATTATGTATATTTACCTTTGCAAGCTTGGTTTCCTTTCAAACATAAATTTTCGAAATAATCTACACCTTGAGCATCGACGAACTGAACGAATTGACCCGAAGTTCTCCGATCCGTATCGCTGAGTTGGCATTGTAAAGTGACGTAATTATATTCCGCAGATCGACAAGTGAATCGGTGCTGAAACAAATACAGTTTCCTACTTAGACGCGCCATTTTGTAATTATAAGGTGAGTTTAGTATTAAGACCGATAGATGGCGCTGGCGGAACGGAACCATCCGTTCTAACGCAATGTTTATAATAAATTTATCATAAGATTGAATCGAATTTTTTATTTTTTAATTTTTTTATGATTTTCAATGACGAACCTCATTTAAACAAGCTGCGAGACACGCTTCTTTTGTCGATGTATAAATCAAGGCGTTGTCCAGTCCTCTGATCATCTTATTCGGTATTCTTTCGAAAGCCCAAGGTCTCAAACAAATATTCTCAGATCTGAGTTGAAGTTTCGTCATGTAATACATGTTGACTGCTCTCTGAGGCGTAGCTGATGGATTACTGGACGACGTTTCGTTTTGAAGTAAACATAACGTTTCTTGGATCGGTATTAGAGGATTTAATACGAAACTGAAAGCGGCGGCCTGGCAGTCCGGTTCTTCTCGACACCAACCTTGACATTCGTACAGACTTAAATTTTTTACTGTGTAATAGGTGTTACCGCGGTAATCGTAATCTGTAAGTTTTTCGAACGCTATTCTACCTGAAAAACGGAATATTCATTGATATTAATAATTTAATAACGTCGAATCGTCATTATAAATAAATAAGAATGAAATGAAATAGTTTATATAAGCAAGCAACCAGTAATACTTCAGTTTTGGCCATCTAGCGTTATAAGTAAGAAGCAGATGTTAAGGTCAAGGTAGGTCTTAAAAGTAGCAATTTTTGATCATATCTATTTAACTATAAGAGAATTGTCAAATAAATTGCCGATTGAAATTATACAGTAAATTCTATAATCATTCAATTATCATAACAATAATTACGATAAATTCATTTATTTTATTTCATATTATGTAGGCAACCAGTTATACAATGGTGCTAAATAGTTTTCGTTCTGGCCATCTAGTATTATAAGTAAGAAGCTGATGCTTACATGAAGATAGGTCTTAAAAGTAGCAATTTTTGATCATATCTATTTAACTATAAGAGAATTGTCAAATAAATTGCCGATTGAAATTATACAGTAAATTCTATAATCATTCAATTATCATAACAATAATTACGATAAATTCATTTATTTTATTTCATATTATGTAGGCAACCAGTTATACAATGGTGCTAAATAGTTTTCGTTCTGGCCATCTAGTATTATAAGTAAGAAGCTGATGCTTACATGAAGATAGGTCTTAAAAGTAGCAATTTTTGATCATATCTATTTAACTATAAGAGAGTTGTCAAATAAATTGCCGATTGAAATTATACAGTAAATTCTATAATCATTCAATTATCATAACAATAATTACGATAAATTCATTTATTTTATTTCATATTATGTAGGCAACCAGTTATACAATGGTGCTAAATAGTTTTCGTTTTGGCCATCTAGTGTTATGAGTAAGAAGCTGATGTTTACGTCAAGATAGGTCTTAAAAGTAGCAATTTTTGATCATATTTATTTAACTATAAGAGAATTGTCAAATGAATTGCTGATTAAAACTATACAGTAAATTCTATAATCATTCAATTATCATAACAATAATTACGATAAATTCATTTATTTTATTTCATATTATGTAGGCAACCAGTTATACAATGGTGCTAAATAGTTTTCGTTCTGGCCATCTAGTATTATAAGTAAGAAGCTGATGCTTACATGAAGATAGGTCTTAAAAGTAGCAATTTTTGATCATATTTATTTAACTATAAGAGAATTGTCAAATAAATTACCGATTGAAATTATACAGTAAATTCTATAATCATTCAATTATCATAACAATAATTACGATAAATTCATTTATTTTATTTCATATTATGTAGGCAACCAGTTATACAATGGTGCTAAATAGTTTTCGTTTTGGCCATCTAGTGTTATGAGTAAGAAGCTGATGTTTACGTCAAGATAGGTCTTAAAAGTAGCAATTTTTGATCATATTTATTTAACTATAAGAGAATTGTCAAATGAATTGCTGATTAAAACTATACAGAAAATTCTATAATCATTCAATTATCATAACAATAATTACGATAACTTCATCGAATTTATTTTATTTCATGTATTTAGACAACCAATTATACAATGGTACTAAAAAGTTTGGGCTTTCGCCATCTAACGTTATAAGTAAGAAATTAGCTAAAAGCATATATTTTTAACTATTAATTTCAATATATGTACTGTATGTTTGTAAATCCTCCCGAAGACATGGTTATTCCAAGTAATTATTCATTGTACAATAAATTTCGTTATAGATAAATAATTTTTATAATAATTACGATAAATAAAGCAAAATGACTATAAGTCGTAAATGTAGGCAACCAGTAATACACATGTACTAAACATTTGGCGCTCTTTCGTCTGAGAATCGTTACATTTGTTGTTGAAGATTATTTTCTGAGGCAACATACTTGTGTTTTCGGAGTTTTGTGTTACAGATTATGCAGTTCTAGTTTAAAAGTGTTAATTAGTGCACAGTGGTGGATGTAATTTTCTTTTTTTTAAGTGAAAACTGTGTTGAGTGCAGTGAAAACGTGTAAAAACACTTAAGGATTTAAACCTGGAAGTATTTCTCCAGTAAGTAGACCTAAAGTACGTTGTTATATATTTTTAAAAAAGTTTTCTTGAAGTAGGGCCTTAAACACTTGTACATATATGCAAATTCACTTATTTTGTTTTGATTATTATAAAAATATATCAAAATATCAGAAGTAACGTTTGAAGCAAATAATTTACGATATTTTCATATCGCGTGGAAGGTTAGATCAAAATGGCAGCTTACGTCATTAGTACGGTGGCTTATTCTCTTTTCCATATTTGTCTTTTGTAAATGAATAAAGTAAAACAAAGAGAGAATAATTGGCGAAATGGAATCCAATTTTGGTTGCTAATGAATATTTCGTAGAAATGTTATAATCACTAGATTACTAGTCTTGTATACTCAAGCTTTGTACATAATGAAATTTTCATCGTGTTTGTTCTGCCTCATATTAATGAATTTCTGGTGGGTTTGTAGCATAGTAACAAGAAGTTTTCGAGTTTCGGAGCGGTTTCAAGTCTCATATCTTATTAATTGGTAGATTTCCTCAGTCGGTGATATAACCGGCCGGAATTAATTTTCTAGCTGTTGTGAATTATGAACGGGTATAGTGAGGGAATAAATCCGGCTTTATTTTTGTAAATTCTAATTTAATATCGCCATTTCGTACACTCGAACTCACCTAATGTTCCAGAAAAATTAATTATGACTAGTATTAGGCCTATAAGAAGTGGATTGGAGGGCGCCATCTGAAACAAAAAACTAAATTAGTCGTAATATTACAAAAAATACGACAAAGAAGTGTATATACACTCATATTTCGAAAATTAACTACGATGTTACTTATTTTAGTGTAAAAACACTTTTTTTTGATATAATTAAACCCCACTCGTAAGATATGACCTCGAAAACAACACCTATGATTTAAACTTATCAAAATTGTTACTAGTGGGACTCTTAGTGCCCAAAATGTTTTCTATAGTGAACGTATTTCCTTTTATTCGAATTTTATTACCACCCCAAGGTCAAAAGGTCATGAAGAAATAAAATTCAAGTAGTACCACGACGATTAAATATTCCATTTTATGATTCGACGAAGTTGGTTGAAAATTAATTGTTTTCTGTTTTTACCGGTTGTTATAATCGTTTAATGGATTTTTTTTTTGTATTACGTATGGACCACCCAGTCGTCTACATCTAATTCGCGTTGATTTTATAAACGGATCGTCAATGTCGGCGTTTGATTCGAACATGTAAAGCCGAGTTTTCGTAATCACGTTTTAAACCTGTCGTGACATCCTTTGTGATGGGAACGAAAATATTTTGATTGATACGACGATTGTGATTATGTACATGTATTCATCGTTTATAACTGTTCCCCGTCGGCTTTTATTATCTCGTTAGAATCTTATTTGGATGTCAATCGGTTATGTTTTTTACTAACATTCATTATTGTATACATTTTCACATGAAACGAGGGTGAAAAAGGTCAACCGATATTAAAATGCGTGGGATTGTTATTAAGTCCCGTGAAATTAACCTTTATCTCTACGTCAAATCAGCCATTACAAAATGGCTACTTAGCCGTATACGAAAATATTGTTTGAAATTAACTGTTAACATAAATCTTTTATTTTAGAGAAAAATAATAAAACTGGCAACACTGCAATAATGCATTCGTTCGATAGGTACAGTTTGTACATTATTTTTGACATTTCGACATTCGATATATAGCGCCGTTTATGTGTTACGATTTAAGTAATCAAAAATTTTCTTTAGCTAGACTACACCGTTTACTAGAATTTCGGAATGTCAGAGGAATTTCTCAATAGAGATTTTCTTTCTTCGTGAAATAAATCCGCATACTTCCCAAAATTCCTGTTTCTATATAAAAGACATGACATTCTATTTATTCTCGACGTTGCTATGGATACGGGTTTATCCAAATAAATACAGTACCGTAGATGATGATCGTGTTAGTGTCAAATGTCAGAATAAAAAAAAAAAGAAGAATGAAAAAATAATGTACTATTATATGAAATCAAAATATACAAAAACTGTGGATGTATTAGAAAAGTTCGCTATTTATTGCGTTCACCCAACTACATACCGTAGCTTAAGTCGTTATGTCTATTATAGTTCATTACTCTCGGTTTCTGCGTAAGTAATAATTTTATGTATCCTTAAATATATGCAACCAACTAATCGTTAGTTTTAATACGATCTTTAACACGGATTATGCAACTTTTATTACTTTCAAAATGTCAAACGTCATGTTTAGTAGTAGTAGTCTGTTTAATTACAAAAACAAATCATTAATAATTTACTAGAGGATGTAGATAGTTTTTTTTTAATAAATATACCAAGTAGATAAGAAAATTACCACCATTATATTTCTGATAACAATCTAAATTAGTCAAATGAAGAAATCTCGTTTAATATATTCGCGATATTCTTCTTCTTTTTTAATGCACATAGAGGTATAATTAAACACAATTTATACAGGGTAAAGAAAAACTAAAAATGAATAATAAACATTGGAAATCGCTAACGAAAAGTAATAGATTGATACGAGGGAGTTAATATTCACATTAATATTTTTTATTCGGATATATACATGCAATAATACGTGTATAACTTCGAACAAAGACTATAAATTAAAATTTAATTACGTCGTGTAAACAAACGGTTATAATAATATTTCTACACGCATTTATCCTTTAGACACATTAAATCAAACTTATCACGTTTCATTCAGGAAGTTTAAGCGGTCATGTCATCTTGGTAACATCGACAAAGTTCATTCGAGACGATTCTGTGGCAGTTTAATTGGAAAGTCGGTAGTTCACGTGCCGAATTCCAATAAACCGTGTTTCTAGGTCAGTTTTTTGTCCCTACTGACCCGCTTGGTAATAAAATAAAAAATCACAATTCTCTATTCTCGTCTATATTTAATATTCTATTAGGGAATAGAGAACCGGCAACATCGCCGAGTAGTAAACGCTTAGCGGGATTTATAATGACATATCTAAATGAGGTTATGTACAATATTTATATTTTGTTATTTATATATCACATTTAAAATATTTAACGTATATTAGAATAATATTTGAAATGTTTTAATAATTTAAGTAGGTCATAGGTCGAAAGTCATTTCGTGGTATGTTTATACTCGTATTAACGGTATGGTATTCAACTCCACCTAACTACACAATGTCAAAGGCCATTAATATATAAAAAAGAAGATTTTTTTGTACGTGTGCGACGTCTTGTTTGGTTATATTGAAGCGTATATGTTTGATACGTGATGTCAAATTTTAATAATGGATATTTTTAGAATGTTTCCCTTTTTATTGTACGACAGGAAATTATATATCATTTTGTATGAAGTACAAGACGTGCTTCATCATAATTTCCGTTTTCGTTTATTTTTTTTTTTTTTTTTTTTTTTATTTTCGAAAGAAATATTATCAACATTGGCGTGGCTGTATATTTTTTTTATTTACAAATGTCCACTTTATGGTGAACATATAAAAAAACAAGAATTCAACGCCTACTTCTATCTTAATTACATTTAAATTACCAGGTGTGAACAAAATGACGATTTCATTTACTAATAAATAGACGTACGGTTTTTACACAAAAACAACGATTTGTGAAACGTTATAATGGACCCAGTTTGTCAAGTCATTACATAATGAAACGGTATTAGTTAGAAGTAGCTCTGGTACTTTATACGAGTCGGTAAGTTGACCTCAAAAAGCTTGTTCGGTACCGTTTTTAACCGTTTTAAGACATTTATTAAACCCCACGTTTAATCCACCGTCTTCCATTTTATTTAGAATAAGTTTTTGCTGTAAAATTAATAAAATAACAATATAATAATATTTTCAATTTTCTATTTACGTCCTGTAGCCCCTAATGCCGGCCCTGATATGTATAAACATACTTAACTTTAAAATTTCATTAATTTTAATTCATTATTACTGTAATTATCTTTTTCTAATCCCTCGTGTATATCAAATACGTAAAAATCTTATTTTTTTCACTTCAATTTTACTTTGTAAACATTCATTTTATACAAATGTTAAATTATTTAACTTTCCATCCACGACAATATTTAAGATGATACAATTCTAAGGAACCGGTTATTTTTCACTGTTATTCGCTCGAAAGCACAATAATTTAATTAACTCACAAGCTTAAATAGTAAAAGACCAATTTATTCGATAGATCTATACGTGACAGTATTACAATCAATATAAAAATAAAAGTTACAAAAAAAAAGAAGAATCGGCCTCTCACGACGATGAAGAAGTGATTCATAGCGCTTTGTAACAACTACGCTATAACTAATCAAGTTTGTTGAATTTTATCTCTGTTGGTTAGCCATTATACGCCATTTGCAGTCCAATTATCCCTGTTTCGAAACTAAAAATAGTCTCATTATCGTAGAATATACCCTAGCGAAGTGGATACAGAAAAACATCGCCTCTTTTATTGCGTCTGAATTACAATAAGAGCGGTTATTGCTCAAAAAAAAAAAATACGAATCGTGAAAATATAAACGGTAGACGTATAGGAATAATTGACAGATGTTCGTTAAAAGAAAGTGGCTACTATGACGTTATCGTATGTGTTAATGAATATTTGTATCTATAATTTACAATAAATACGTGGTATTAATTAATTCATGCAATATTATATATTAAAAATTCTTTATTTCATTAAATAAATGAGTTTGAGACATTATTTTCTTATTATCGATTCACTTATACACAATATTCCCGGGACATGGTTTATTAGACATAACCATTTTCGATAACTATAATTCGGGATCAGTTAGATCACCTATCATCTGATTGGGGAACGTATTTCTCGACGTTTGTTTATAATCAATAAATTTACATTGATACCACAATAAATTTAAATAATAATAAGTCAAAAAGTAAAATTTGCTGTTTATAATTATTGTAAATGAGAAATTAATCGCTTTCAAAGTTCAAAAAATCAAAAACAAACCGTCAGCTGATCGTATTTATCCACTGGCATACTAGAAAAAGAAGAATTTTATGACATGTCAATGACCCGTTCTATTCACATCTAACTAACTCGATCACAGATTCCCAAATAATTTAATATAAATAAATATTATATCAAAGTATTTTAAAATTTTAAAATGAATATCTAAATATTAATAAAACTACAATACAAAACGAGTAGATATTTTTATAAATGACAATTACCGGAAGAGGTTAATAACACTACAATATGAATAGAAGTTATTTAATATCGCTATCTCTTTTTAATATTAAGAGATTATGAGAAGGCGTCTAAAATACCGAGTGTGCGTGTTGTAGGTATAAATTAGATTCCGAACCATTATTTTCTGCAGTTTAAAACGTTTAAATTCCTCTAATAAATAACCCGCAATAATATTCCATCTTAAGCCGTGAAATTATCTCGGTAACTGTTGATTCAATTTAACTTTGCTTTTATGGCGAAACCTACTTAGCGAAATTTCTTATCGTTTAATACGACTAACGGGGATAACCGATTCAAAATTACTTTTCAAAGTACCCAATTTCATTAATAATTCGCTCACAATTAATATTTCAATTACTAAGATGATGGTAGCTTAAATTACAGGAATTTAATTGGTATATAATACAGGTCGATATTGTACAGTGTGGGGCAAGAAAAAAGTAATAAAAGTATTTTGATTCAACCTCGTACATCATCTGTGATGATTATAAAATGCGTTATCTCTGAGTGGTTCATCGCGAAACTGGGTTTGGAGGTCCACCGGAAGTTGTAATAATGGCGCATGGTATCCAGATCGCGAACTATACGACACGATCACATAACGACAAAACCAGATGCAATTTTATTAATATACGAAGGCCAAGCGAGGCCAACGAACTTACAGATACACCACATTGTCAAGGTCCTATATTTCTCCGTTTATTATTTCTTCTTCTTTTCTTCCTCGTCGCTAAATTTGTGTTCTGCGGTTAGGAGACCAGGACCGGCGTAGAAATTCCCTGAATATTTTCGTTTATACAATTATACGTTTTCGATGTGAGGTATAGAAATTAATATACGGGGGGTGTTGATGAAATAAAATTATAACTTAAAATCTTCGTTTTATTTAAGAATAGTTTTTATTACTTTTATTTATACCATATTTTATAATTTTTTTCATTAAATTGAGTGGAAAAATATGATATATAGGGTTGTTAATTCCATCCCCGTATAATGCAACAGGCATATTGAAAAAATAGTTTTTTTTTTTTTTGTAAATGCACGAAAATTACTGAAATCCAAATTTCTAACTTTATAAAAAAAATATTTCAATTTTAGTCGCCACTTTTTAAGGGTGATATCTCGGAAAGGGGTGGGCTGTGGAAAGACCGTTCTTAATTTTATACGAGCAATCACCTCCTGAATTTTGTCGTACGAATTTAGAAACACACTGTAGTATTATCAAATTTATTTAAACAGAATACAATTTTTTCTTTACGTTTCCATATTTTAATTGAGTAATATAATTTGAAAAATTGTAAAATGTTGGTATTAGATTTTAATTTTTGTTTTAATTTATGGCGTTATCAATTAATTAAAACCCCTTGCTTCGATCCTGTACGACTTGACTGAGATTTGTCGCACCATGGAACGTATTAATTCAGAACCGGAACTAGATGATCCGCCATTCCGGAATGAATTTGATATAACGAATCGTAAATTGAATATAGTTATTGTATTTATAAGGTTATTTTTTACTTTAAAAAGTATTGTTTGCGTATTAAAAAAAATATATAAAACGAAACCTATAGACGGATTTTATTATTGCGACCTTGCTAGATGATAAAAATCAGTGAAATGTACATCAATAAAAGTCACAGTTGGTGATTTTTATCTGAACGAAGTCGGCGTATCTAAATTAAAGGTCATTACCACGGGATCTAAAGAAAATCATTTAGAATTTTTCATACTATACGGTGATGATTAAAAGCAAATTGTATGTCATTAAATAATGCACCGTATAATTTATTTAATTTTCTTCTTTACGTAGAAAAATGTAATGTAATTTTTTTACGCTAGTTTTTAATTAAAAATAAATATTTAGCTTTCTACAGTGTGTTCAGAAAGTAACTAGAAATAAATATAAGGAACATTTATTATATAAAAGTGTATAAAACTTGTTTTAATTCGTATCAGCAGTTTCTAAAAGTTATGTAAATAATTTACGAGGGCTGCTACTCAAGTTTTGAGATATGGCAACAATGTGATTATGTGAAATCTGACATTGACATCATGAATTGATGGTGAACGTATTCAGAACGCGTTGTCATACTAGTGCTATTTGTGTTTTATATAAATAATTGAAACATTCATGTTTATATAAAAAAAAAACATGTCAAATTACAAATATTCGTTATTATTTGTCTATTTTAAAACTTCAAATTTCAATGAAACCCTCTATCATTGACATCTGTCAATTAAAGAATGATATACTACAATATAAAAAAGAAGAAAATATAAAAACATCCTGAAATTAAAACATTAAACGTATCTCAACCTCTAAACGAAACTCAACTAAGAATAATTTTTGAAAATATCGCTAAATTACATCCGTTATCAGTTTTATTCGATGAAAAAACGTCGAAACTTCTCGGTTATGATATTAGCGTCAATGATTATATCAACGACATGCTAACTGAACGCGTTTTGACTACAGGACCGTATTCAGGTATACTAAACACCTCTACTGAAGGTAAAGTACAAAAAAAATGTATCACATATTACCGAGGAATATTTTAAGATATACAACTGCATTAAATCGTCTACTAAATACAGAAATGTCATTACACACGGTGATATTTGGTGAAATAACGTTTTTAATCATACTAAATGTTATTTAATAGATTTCGTTACAGTTAAATGGTGCCCACCGAGTTTCGATACATCATTTTTATTAACGGTAATTACAGATCGATATTTCAGATCAAAATATTCATTAAAATATTATCACGAACTCATACTTTAAATAATCAAAATATAATTAGTTACGAAGAACTTTTAAAACGTGTAGAAGAATTTCAATTTGGCCTTGAGTTATTTATGATACACGAAGTGTAGATTGAAAATTAATTCAAATAAATTTAAATTTTTTAAATCGTTTGAAACCTGTAAAATATTTCCAGTACGTCCCTGCTTAGGTATTTCAATTTATGGAATATGCATTAAGTCGTAAACTAAGACCACTATTACGACTACTTAAAAGAAATAATAAACGTTGAAGCGTCGAGATTTATTTATCGAAAATTGCCGGCTCGAATCAACGATGTTATTTTCAACAACATTCGTTTTTCTATTTTTTTTTTTTTCAATTAAAACAAGTTATAAAGCGAATTTATTAAGCTTCAGTATAATATATGCAATTAAATAGTTCACAGATTATTATCTATACGTCTAACTGAGCCGTACATCAATTTTTGTTTTTATTATTTTGTCGAAAAGTTTCGTGACGTCATTTAAATAAATGAAAAACGTTGATTAGAAAAAAATCGATACTTTCAGCTTATTGTGTATATGTATATCTGAAATAATATCTAAATAGTATATATTATGAGAATTACATTGTAATTCTGGTTTCTTAAATCACTAATTAATTAACAATTTGAAAACTTGAATAAATTAACTGTCATATAGAATTTTCAATAATTGACGTATGTATTTTTGGTTGCATAACTCTTGGCGCTATTCAATTTAACAAATGCATTATATCCAAAAAGTTTTTTTTTTATTTTCTTCTATATATCCAAGTAATAAATCAACAATCAAGTATTATCTTGAAATAAATATCCGTCTGATTATAAATATAAAACAAAATTTGAGTTTTCGTTAATTGAAAAAGTTTGACGTTTAATTCCGTTTGTATTTTTGTTTGCATAACTCTTGGCGCTAGTCAATTTAACTTAAAACTTAAAAATTATAAACTTTTCTTTTATATATCGTAATAATAAAGTAATAATTAAAAATTGCATTAAAAGAATTCGTACTGATAATCCATCTAATTATATATATAAAACAAAGTATTCAACAATTGAAATACAATTTGATATTTAGTTCCGAATGCGTTTTTGGTTGCATAACCAATATATTATATCCATCATAACGTTTTAACGTACTATCTACAACAAAACCTGATATATTGAACTTAAATGATATATACCGCGAATGTAATAGCTGTAAATATTGTAATAATACACTGTCTACTTGTTTCTCTTGACGCTAATAATCCTAAAACCGATTAAAAAGCGTACTAGGATGCTCGCAACAAATAGAGTAAGAATTCATTTTTCTTACACGAACTGGTTTATCTAGTTAGCGATCATTGATGTATGATGCGGTCGAAGTATGCATCAAGAACAGAGGTTTCTATTAATAACTACTTTGGACGACCTTGAGAGTTCAGCCTAGGTCAGTAACATGCCCTATACGAGATTCTCAACAACAACGTTGCCAAGTATACAATCGTGGTTATTTTTTTTTCTTATTCTAATTATTAAAATTTACTTTATTTTACATAGAACATTTATAATACAAAAAATGAATATTATTATTACTATATAGAATTGATTATAAATAGACTTTGTGGTATAACATCGAAAATATACACTATTATCATAAAGAAGGAAAATCTGTCAACAGCGTAAATACAATCATAAGATCGGCCATATTTATATATTCGTTTCCGTTGAAATTAACGTGTTCTATGCTGAATGACAGATACAAACTAATTGCACGTCAATGATTGTTGTTTTTTTCGTTGTCACGCTGTTAATTATTTTCGTTTAATTACTTCTCCCTTAAGTAAATATTTTTTGTTATTTTATGTGACTAGACGACGTACAATTTCAAAAAATAACAATATTTTATTGGCAAAGCAAAACTTTCTTTATGTTAACATAAAATTTCATGGCATTCGTAATCGTAAACGGCTCCATGGAAGGCGTTAAAGATATAAAATTCATTGGCGTACGTATCAAGAAAAATCGTAAACCAAAAATTTAACTCGTAGTATATTATTTCAAAAAAAAAAAAAATTGATGATTGAGATTTTGCGACAACAAATAAAAATAAACTATTATTATGACGGAGTTGATCTACGAGGGTTGATTGAAAAGTTTCCCATCTCAAACTGATTAATTTTTTCAACGTACAGCTTCGGATCGTATTTTTTTCTACAATTTCCAGATAAATATATCCACACCCCGTAAATGTCGATGAAGTCTTTATAGTATACAGGGGTTCTCATTTAAGAAATCATATATTTGGTTTGTAACGAAGTTATACGACACTTTGTATAGTTGGTGATAATTTCGAAATAAGCACGTTAAATCCATCTATTAGTTTGCTTAATAACATTTTTCGATATCTCTTAAAATAAACAATATACCAAGGCTTGTCGAAAGATTGTACACGTGTTAATTTTTATAATCGCCATATCTCAGAAATGGTGAGTTTTAGCGAGAAAAGTATAAGGACTTTTTTTGTAGATAATTTTATGATCTACATTTTTTGTTTAATCGACTTTTCGATAAAACTTACTGTTTTCGATGAAAATTCAAAATTTTGACTTTTGATCTTAAATAACGTTAAATTATTTGAACACTCTTTATATCTCGTCTATATCATTTTGTTCAATAACATTTTTCGATATCTCTAAAAATAAACAATATACCAAGGCTTGTCGAAAAATTGTACACGTGTTTAATTTTTATAATCGCCATATCTCAGAAATGGTGAGTTTTAGCGAGAAAAGTCTAAGGACTTTTTTTGTAGATAATTTTATGATCTACATTTTTTGTTTAATCGACTTTTCGATAAAACTTACTATTTTCGATGAAAATTCAAAATTTTGACTTTTGATCTTAAATAACGTTAAATTATTTGAACACTCTTTATATCTCGTCTATATCATTTTGTTCAATAACATTTTTCGATATCTCTAAAAATAAACAATATACCAAGGCTTGTCGTAAAATTGTACACGTGTTTAATTTTTATAATCGCCATATCTCAGAAATGGTGAGTTTTAGCGAGAAAAGTATAAGGACTTTTTTTGTAGATAATTTTATGATCTACATTTTTTGTTTAATCGACTTTTCGATAAAACTTACTATTTTCGATGAAAATTCAAAATTTTGACTTTTGATCTTAAATAACGTTAAATTATTTGAACACTCTTTATATCTCGTCTATATCATTTTGTTCAATAACATTTTTCGATATCTCTAAAAATAAACAATATACCAAGGCTTGTCGTAAAATTGTACACGTGTTTAATTTTTATAATCGCCATATCTCAGAAATGGTGAGTTTTAGCGAGAAAAGTCTAAGGACTTTTTTTGTAGATAATTTTATGATCTACATTTTTTGTTTAATCGACTTTTCGATAAAACTTACTATTTTCGATGAAAATTCAAAATTTTGACTTTTGATCTTAAATAACGTTAAATTATTTGAACACTCTTTATATCTCGTCTATATCATTTTGCTTAATAACATTTTTCGATATCTCTTAAAATAAACAATATACCAAGGCTTGTCGAAAGATTGTACACGTGTTAATTTTTATAATCGCCATATCTCAGAAATGGTGAGTTTTAGCGAGAAAAGTCTAAGGACTTTTTTTGTAGATAATTTTATGATCTACATTTTTTGTTTAATCGACTTTTCGATAAAACTTACTGTTTTCGATGAAAATTCAAAATTTTGACATTTGATCTTAAATAACGTTAAATTATTTGAACACTCTTTATATCTCGTCTATATCATTTTGTTCAATAACATTTTTCGATATCTCTTAAAATAAACAATATACCAAGGCTTGTCGAAAAATTGCACACGTGTTTAATTTTTATAATCGCCATATCTCAGAAATGGTGAGTTTTAGCGAGAAAAGTCTAAGGACTTTTTTTGTAGATAATTTTATGATCTACATTTTTTGTTTAATCGACTTTTCGATAAAACTTACTGTTTTCGATGAAAATTCAAAATTTTGACATTTGATGTTAAATAACGTTAAATTATTTGAACACTCTTTATATCTCGTCTATATCATTTTGTTTAATAACATTTTTCGATATCTCTAAAAATAAACAATATACCAAGGCTTGTCGTAAAATTGTACACGTGTTTAATTTTTATAATCGCCATATCTCAGAAATGGTGAGTTTTAGCGAGAAAAGTCTAAGGACTTTTTTTGTAGATAATTTTATGATCTACATTTTTTGTTTAATCGACTTTTCGATAAAACTTACTGTTTTCGATGAAAATTCAAAATTTTGACATTTGATGTTAAATAACGTTAAATTATTTGAACACTCTTTATATCTCGTCTATATCATTTTGTTTAATAACATTTTTCGATATCTCTAAAAATAAACAATATACCAAGGCTTGTCGTAAAATTGTACACGTGTTTAATTTTTATAATCGCCATATCTCAGAAATGGTGAGTTTTAGCGAGAAAAGTCTAAGGACTTTTTTTGTAGATAATTTTATGATCTACATTTTTTGTTTAATCGACTTTTCGATAAAACTTACTGTTTTCGATGAAAATTCAAAATTTTGACTTTTGATCTTAAATAACGTTAAATTATTTGAACACTCTTTATATCTCGTCTATATCATTTTGTTCAATAACATTTTTCGATATCTCTAAAAATAAACAATATACCAAGGCTTGTCGAAAAATTGTACACGTGTTTAATTTTTATAATCGCCATATCTCAGAAATGGTGAGTTTTAGCGAGAAAAGTCTAAGGACTTTTTTTGTAGATAATTTTATGATCTACATTTTTTGTTTAATCGACTTTTCGATAAAACTTACTATTTTCGATGAAAATTCAAAATTTTGACTTTTGATCTTAAATAACGTTAAATTATTTGAACACTCTTTATATCTCGTCTATATCATTTTGTTCAATAACATTTTTCGATATCTCTAAAAATAAACAATATACCAAGGCTTGTCGTAAAATTGTACACGTGTTTAATTTTTATAATCGCCATATCTCAGAAATGGTGAGTTTTAGCGAGAAAAGTATAAGGACTTTTTTTGTAGATAATTTTATGATCTACATTTTTTGTTTAATCGACTTTTCGATAAAACTTACTATTTTCGATGAAAATTCAAAATTTTGACTTTTGATCTTAAATAACGTTAAATTATTTGAACACTCTTTATATCTCGTCTATATCATTTTGTTCAATAACATTTTTCGATATCTCTAAAAATAAACAATATACCAAGGCTTGTCGTAAAATTGTACACGTGTTTAATTTTTATAATCGCCATATCTCAGAAATGGTGAGTTTTAGCGAGAAAAGTCTAAGGACTTTTTTTGTAGATAATTTTATGATCTACATTTTTTGTTTAATCGACTTTTCGATAAAACTTACTATTTTCGATGAAAATTCAAAATTTTGACTTTTGATCTTAAATAACGTTAAATTATTTGAACACTCTTTATATCTCGTCTATATCATTTTGCTTAATAACATTTTTCGATATCTCTTAAAATAAACAATATACCAAGGCTTGTCGAAAGATTGTACACGTGTTAATTTTTATAATCGCCATATCTCAGAAATGGTGAGTTTTAGCGAGAAAAGTCTAAGGACTTTTTTTGTAGATAATTTTATGATCTACATTTTTTGTTTAATCGACTTTTCGATAAAACTTACTGTTTTCGATGAAAATTCAAAATTTTGACATTTGATCTTAAATAACGTTAAATTATTTGAACACTCTTTATATCTCGTCTATATCATTTTGTTCAATAACATTTTTCGATATCTCTTAAAATAAACAATATACCAAGGCTTGTCGAAAAATTGCACACGTGTTTAATTTTTATAATCGCCATATCTCAGAAATGGTGAGTTTTAGCGAGAAAAGTCTAAGGACTTTTTTTGTAGATAATTTTATGATCTACATTTTTTGTTTAATCGACTTTTCGATAAAACTTACTGTTTTCGATGAAAATTCAAAATTTTGACATTTGATGTTAAATAACGTTAAATTATTTGAACACTCTTTATATCTCGTCTATATCATTTTGTTTAATAACATTTTTCGATATCTCTAAAAATAAACAATATACCAAGGCTTGTCGTAAAATTGTACACGTGTTTAATTTTTATAATCGCCATATCTCAGAAATGGTGAGTTTTAGCGAGAAAAGTCTAAGGACTTTTTTTGTAGATAATTTTATGATCTACATTTTTTGTTTAATCGACTTTTCGATAAAACTTACTGTTTTCGATGAAAATTCAAAATTTTGACATTTGATGTTAAATAACGTTAAATTATTTGAACACTCTTTATATCTCGTCTATATCATTTTGTTTAATAACATTTTTCGATATCTCTAAAAATAAACAATATACCAAGGCTTGTCGTAAAATTGTACACGTGTTTAATTTTTATAATCGCCATATCTCAGAAATGGTGAGTTTTAGCGAGAAAAGTCTAAGGACTTTTTTTGTAGATAATTTTATGATCTACATTTTTTGTTTAATCGACTTTTCGATAAAACTTACTGTTTTCGATGAAAATTCAAAATTTTGACTTTTGATCTTAAATAACGTTAAATTATTTGAACACTCTTTATATCTCGTCTATATCATTTTGTTTAATAACATTTTTCGATATCTCTAAAAATAAACAATATACCAAGGCTTGTCGTAAAATTGTACACGTGTTTAATTTTTATAATCGCCATATCTCAGAAATGGTGAGTTTTAGCGAGAAAAGTCTAAGGACTTTTTTTGTAGATAATTTTATGATCTACATTTTTTGTTTAATCGACTTTTCGATAAAACTTACTGTTTTCGATGAAAATTCAAAATTTTGACATTTGATCTTAAATAACGTTAAATTATTTGAACACTCTTTATATCTCGTCTATATCATTTTGTTTAATAACATTTTTCGATATCTCTAAAAATAAACAATATACCAAGGCTTGTCGTAAAATTGTACACGTGTTTAATTTTTATAATCGCCATATCTCAGAAATGGTGAGTTTTAGCGAGAAAAGTCTAAGGACTTTTTTTGTAGATAATTTTATGATCTACATTTTTTGTTTAATCGACTTTTCGATAAAACTTACTGTTTTCGATGAAAATTCAAAATTTTGACATTTGATCTTAAATAACGTTAAATTATTTGAACACTCTTTATATCTCGTCTATATCATTTTGTTTAATAACATTTTTCGATATCTCTAAAAATAAACAATATACCAAGGCTTGTCGAAAAATTGTACACGTGTTTAATTTTTATAATCGCCATATCTCAGAAATGGTGAGTTTTAGCGAGAAAAGTCTAAGGACTTTTTTTGTAGATAATTTTATGATCTACATTTTTTGTTTAATCGACTTTTCGATAAAACTTACTGTTTTCGATGAAAATTCAAAATTTTGACTTTTGATCTTAAATAACGTTAAATTATTTGAACACTCTTTATATCTCGTCTATATCATTTTGTTTAATAACATTTTTCGATATCTCTAAAAATAAACAATATACCAAGGCTTGTCGAAAAATTGTACACGTGTTTAATTTTTATAATCGCCATATCTCAGAAATGGTGAGTTTTAGCGAGAAAAGTCTAAGGACTTTTTTTGTAGATAATTTTATGATCTACATTTTTTGTTTAATCGACTTTTCGATAAAACTTACTATTTTCGATGAAAATTCAAAATTTTGACATTTGATGTTAAATAACGTTAAATTATTTGAACACTCTTTATATCTCGTCTATATCATTTTGTTTAATAACATTTTTCGATATCTCTAAAAATAAACAATATACCAAGGCTTGTCGAAAAATTGTACACGTGTTTAATTTTTATAATCGCCATATCTCAGAAATGGTGAGTTTTAGCGAGAAAAGTGTAAGAACTTTTTTTGTAGATAATTTTATGATCTACATTTTTTGTTTAATCGACTTTTCGATAAAACTTACTGTTTTCGATGAAAATTCAAAATTTTGACTTTTGATCTTAAATAACGTTAAATTATTTGAACACTCTTTATATCTCGTCTATATCATTTTGTTTAATAACATTTTTCGATATCTCTAAAAATAAACAATATACCAAGGCTTGTCGAAAAATTGTACACGTGTTTAATTTTTATAATCGCCATATCTCAGAAATGGTGAGTTTTAGCGAGAAAAGTCTAAGGACTTTTTTTGTAGATAATTTTATGATCTACATTTTTTGTTTAATCGACTTTTCGATAAAACTTACTGTTTTCGATGAAAATTCAAAATTTTGACATTTGATGTTAAATAACGTTAAATTATTTGAACACTCTTTATATCTCGTCTATATCATTTTGTTTAATAACATTTTTCGATATCTCTAAAAATAAACAATATACCAAGGCTTGTCGAAAAATTGTACACGTGTTTAATTTTTATAATCGCCATATCTCAGAAATGGTGAGTTTTAGCGAGAAAAGTGTAAGAACTTTTTTTGTAGATAATTTTATGATCTACATTTTTTGTTTAATCGACTTTTCGATAAAACTTACTGTTTTCGATGAAAATTCAAAATTTTGACTTTTGATCTTAAATAACGTTAAATTATTTGAACACTCTTTATATCTCGTCTATATCATTTTGTTCAATAACATTTTTCGATATCTCTAAAAATAAACAATATACCAAGGCTTGTCGAAAAATTGTACACGTGTTTAATTTTTATAATCGCCATATCTCAGAAATGGTGAGTTTTAGCGAGAAAAGTCTAAGGACTTTTTTTGTAGATAATTTTATGATCTACATTTTTTGTTTAATCGACTTTTCGATAAAACTTACTGTTTTCGATGAAAATTCAAAATTTTGACTTTTGATCTTAAATAACGTTAAATTATTTGAACACTCTTTATATCTCGTCTATATCATTTTGTTCAATAACATTTTTCGATATCTCTAAAAATAAACAATATACCAAGGCTTGTCGAAAAATTGTACACGTGTTTAATTTTTATAATCGCCATATCTCAGAAATGGTGAGTTTTAGCGAGAAAAGTCTAAGGACTTTTTTTGTAGATAATTTTATGATCTACATTTTTTGTTTAATCGACTTTTCGATAAAACTTACTGTTTTCGATGAAAATTCAAAATTTTGACTTTTGATCTTAAATAACGTTAAATTATTTGAACACTCTTTATATCTCGTCTATATCATTTTGTTCAATAACATTTTTCGATATCTCTAAAAATAAACAATATACCAAGGCTTGTCGTAAAATTGTACACGTGTTTAATTTTTATAATCGCCATATCTCAGAAATGGTGAGTTTTAGCGAGAAAAGTCTAAGGACTTTTTTTGTAGATAATTTTATGATCTACATTTTTTGTTTAATCGACTTTTCGATAAAACTTACTATTTTCGATGAAAATTCAAAATTTTGACTTTTGATCTTAAATAACGTTAAATTATTTGAACACTCTTTATATCTCGTCTATTCCCCGCTGAAAGCGTAAAGCATAAACTGATATGACAGTAATTCCCTGTACCATCTCCTTAATTATATCAGGTAGAACGCTCGAGAGAAAAAAGAAGAAGAGTTGGAAACTGGCTCGAAGCTCTATCATTTATCATCGTCATAAAATTACTACGCTTCATCCGATGTGTATATCATACGAACCATCTCGATTTACATCAAGTTTATAATGCAAGTCTGATGGTTTTTTTTTTATTCATTTCTGCCACCTTTTTATTTTTCGAGCGGCTACCGCCATCTTTAGGTCACGCCAGGTACTTTTAATCAACCGGAAAGTCGCCCATTTTGACGTGAAATGTCAAAGCATAGTTGCCGCTTGTTGTTTCCTGTACAATATGTAATCAAATTAATTTTATAATTATTCCAGAATAAATATTAAATAGAAAATGTAATTTATTCAATAACTAATTAGAAAAAAAAATTTAAGACTCATTCTGTAACGAATTTCATAATTAAATCTAAATGTCTACACTCCATAAACGATACCGTTAATTATTCAAAATTATTGTTTTATACTAATTTTCATATGATTTCACGGATATCATCAGTTTTATAACCAAAAATACCACACGCAAATAGAATTCTCAAACTCAAAACAACGATACTCAATAATTCTTGAGAAACAAAAATTTTTTGTATGAAGCGGCAACGCTGCGATCGCATTTACGAGCGTACGCAAAATCCATACAGTATGTGTTTGATCTCACTCGTACAACCAAAAACAATTTAATTTCAATTAATTTAAGTATATTTAGAATGTCCCTCGTATAGGTTAATGTCTAAATTGAGAGATATACTGTATATAAAAATGAAAAAATTACAGTTTATAATTCGATCGATATTTATTCGTTTTTTTTTTTGTAAACAAACACTCAGTTCAATATTTCAAATATATTTATAATGTCGAGACAAATTATTGACCTTTACGATTGAACTTGCCACATCTTTGTAGTAAAATGTTTTCTCATAGGAACGAATGTGTCAGCATTATTTCAACAGACTTTACTCGCTTCAGTGAACATTCTGATCGGCGATTCTGTTGTAATTTCTTTCTCACGACGAAATCGGTAACGAAATTAAATAGAAAATGTTCGTTTTCGGTTCGACATTAGAATTTCGTTGAAAATTGAAAAAAGAAGTCGATTAACTTTAACGGAAGCTAGTGGTTTTCGTTTTATTTGGAAATAAAATATTAGAGAAGTGATGATTCACGTACACCGCCATCTAGAACGTACGTTACGTATTAGGTTATTTGACAGAACGATGTTTAATCTCGAGAATTTAAAAAAAAACTTTCACGACGAAATTACATAGAAAATAGTTAGAATTTCGTTGAAAATTAAAAAAATAAGTCATTTAAATTTAACGGAAGCTAGTGGTTTTCGTTTTATTTGGAAATAAAATGTTAGAGAAGTGATGATTCACGTACACCGCCATCTAGAACGTACGTTACGTATTAGGTTATTTGACAGAACGATGTTTAAACTCGAGAATTTAAAACAAAAACTTTCACGACGAAATTAGAAATGAAATTAAATAGTGTTCGGTTCGATATTAGAATTTTATTGAAAATTGCAAAAGAAATTAAATAATGGTAACGGAAGATAGTGGTTTTTGTTTTATTTGTAAATAAAATAATATAATTGGAGAAGTGATTCACGTAGAGCGCCACCTAGATTGTACGTTACGTATTAGGTTATTTGCCAGAACAGGACAGGACTTACCCTAAATTTATTTTATTTAAACTCGAGAATTTGAAAAAAATGGAATATAATTTTTGATATAAGAATAAAATTATTGATATAAAAGTTAATTTATAATTGAAAAAAAACTTCTGGAACTTAATAATAAATTTTTTTATAGTTTTAATGTTCGGTGAAGAATGTTTCGTGCTTTTAAATTATGAAGAATAAAAAAATGATTACTTAATGAGATTTTCTAAAAGGGTTGTACTAGATTGTATCTAGAATACGACTAAAACCACTCACACATTCAATTTATTTTTTTTTTTGTAATAAAACAATATGAAACTAAATTATTAATAATAACATGGTGAAGAAGAAGAATTACACGTCGTACGGTTGAACGAAGGCATTAAGGACATTAACGATTCGAAAAAAAATAATGGAATACAACCGCAAGAACAGTTATATATATGTCATTAATAATAATAAATCTAGAACGATATTATTAACGATTTTCTAAAAGATAATCGTATTTTTGATAGTTTTTTTATAGAATAATACTTTTCCCTCAAGTTTTGTGTGATTTTTTCGATTTTAGACTTCCGCAGACCGATTCAATATTTATCTATGGATTCCACACCATGAAACGTAAAAATACAACTGTCATTTGTCATTTGTCATGACGGATGAGGTTAATAATTTATGCAGTTGAAAAACTGTAGATTTTAATGATTATTAACGTGAGATTGTTGAGTTAAACGGTTAGTTGTATATCTGAAACAATAAAAAGAAAGATCTGGGTCGACGTTCTGTAAATTTCAACGTGCATTCGCACAGTTTATATTGTTTTTAATAAATCTTTGTGAGTTGAGTTGGTATTTATAACCTGTTTGAATAGAAAATGTAACTGTTAATAGCGACAACGGTAGAAATAATTTTCTGAATAAGAAAATTACTTAATTTTTCAATCTTAATTGATATCCGTTATACAGATACAGTTTTTTTTATTATACGGTATTCGAATTTAATATTTACCATCAACTAAATTATGATGAAAATGTTCTACAAACTAATTTCGATTTTAAACTACAATACGTAAAGAAAATGAATCTCGAAGAACTTCGGGAGAAGGTCCACATTGGTGGAATGAAGAAAAAAAATGTTATAGTCCGGTCAAATTAGACCCAAAAAATAAGAGTGGAACTAAATGAATTTCTTTCAAGCTGGAAATCAGTAAAACTGTTTGAAATACAATTTGTTATAGAATTTGATTTGTTTCTCATTATTTTCGTGTATGGAAAAAATTTTATTCAAGGTCAAAGGTCAATAAAATGAGTTTTTCGGAATTATCAGCGAAACGGTGAGTTTTATCATAAAAATACCTCAGACAAAAATTGTAGATCATAAAATTGTCTACAAAAAACGTACTAATACTTTTTTTTCTACGAGTTACCGTTTCTGAGATATAACGATCAAGGTCAAAAGTAAAAAAAATGAGTTTTTCGCGATTTTCAGCAAAACCATGAGTTTTATCATAAAAATACCTCAGATAAAAATTGTAGATCATGAAATTATCTACAAAAAACGTTTCTGTACTTTTTTTCCTACGAGTCACCGTTTCTGAGATATAACGATCAATGTCAAATGTCAAAAAAATGAGTTTTTCGCGATTATCAGCAAAACGGTGAATTTTATAACGAAAATATCTCAGACAAAAATTGTAGATCATAAAATTGTCTACAAAAAACGTATTAATACAAAAAACGTATTAATACTTTTTTTTCTACGAGTTACCGTTTCTGAGATATAACGATCAAGGTCAAAAGTAAAAAAAATGAGTTTTTCGCGATTTTCAACAAAACGATGAGTTTTATAATGAAAATACCCTAGACAAAAATTGTAGATCATGAAATTCTCTACAAAAAACGTATCTATACTTTTTTTCCTACGAGTCACCGTTTCTGAGATATAACGATCAATGTCAAATGTCAAAAAAACGAGTTTTTCGCGATTATCAGCAAAACGATGAGTTTTATAACGAAAATATCTCAGACAAAAATTGTAGATCATAAAATTGTCTACAATAAACGTATTAATACTTTTTTTCCTACGAGTCACCGTTTCTGAGATATAACGATCAAGGTCAAAAGTAAAAAAAATGAGTTTTTCGCGATTTTCAGCAAAACCATGAGTTTTATCATAAAAATACCTCAGATAAAAATTGTAGATCATGAAATTATCTACAAAAAACGTTTCTGTACTTTTTTTCCTACGAGTCACCGTTTCTGAGATATAACGATCAATGTCAAATGTCAAAAAAATGAGTTTTTCGCGATTATCAGCAAAACGGTGAATTTTATAACGAAAATATCTCAGACAAAAATTGTAGATCATAAAATTGTCTACAAAAAACGTATTAATACAAAAAACGTATTAATACTTTTTTTTCTACGAGTTACCGTTTCTGAGATATAACGATCAAGGTCAAAAGTAAAAAAAATGAGTTTTTCGCGATTTTCAACAAAACGATGAGTTTTATAATGAAAATACCCTAGACAAAAATTGTAGATCATGAAATTCTCTACAAAAAACGTATCTATACTTTTTTTCCTACGAGTCACCGTTTCTGAGATATAACGATCAATGTCAAATGTCAAAAAAACGAGTTTTTCGCGATTATCAGCAAAACGATGAGTTTTATAACGAAAATATCTCAGACAAAAATTGTAGATCATAAAATTGTCTACAATAAACGTATTAATACTTTTTTTCCTACGAGTCACCGTTTCTGAGATATAACGATCAAGGTCAAAAGTAAAAAAAATGAGTTTTTCGCGATTTTCAGCAAAACGATGAGTTTTATCATAAAAATACCTCAGATAAAAATTGTAGATCATGAAATTATCTACAAAAAACGTTTCTGTACTTTTTTTCCTACGAGTCACCGTTTCTGAGATATAACGATCAATGTCAAATGTCAAAAAAATGAGTTTTTCGCGATCATCAGCAAAACGGTGAATTTTATAACGAAAATATCTCAGACAAAAATTGTAGATGATAAAATTGTCTACAAAAAACGTATCAATACTTTTTTTTCTACGAGTTACCGTTTCTGAGATATAACGATCAAGGCCAAAAGTAAAAAAAAATGAGTTTTTCGCGATTTTCAACAAAACGATGAGTTTTATAATAAAAATACCCTAGACAAAAATTGTAGATCATGAAATTCTCTACAAAAAACGTATCTATACTTTTTTTTCTACGAGTTACCGTTTCTGAGATATAACGATCAAGATCAAAAGTAGAAAAAATGAGTTTTTCGCGATTATCAACAAAACGGTGAGTTTTATCAAAAAATACCTCAGACGAAAATTGTAGATCATGAAATTATCTACAAAAAACGTATTAATACTTTTTTTCGTACGAGTTGCCGTTTCTGAGATATAACGATCTATGTCAAATGTAAAAAAAAGAGTTTTTCGTGATTATCAGCAAAACGATGAGTTTTATCATAAAAATACCACGGACGAAAATTGTAGATCGTGAAATTATCCACAAAAAACGTTTCTGCACTTTTTTTCCTACGAGTCACCGTTTCTGAGATATAACGATCAAGATCAAAAGTAAAAAAAATGAGTTTTTCGCGATTATCTACAAAACGGTGAGTTTTATCAAAAAAATGCCTCAGACGAATATTGTAGATCGTAAAATTATCTACAAAAAACCTATGAATACTTTTTTCCTACGAGTCACCGTTTCTGAGATATAACGATCAATGTCAAATGTCAAAAAAATGAGTTTTTCGCGATTATCAACAAAACGGTGAGTTTTATCAAAAAATACCTCGGACGAAAATTGTAGATCATGAAATTATCTACAAAAAACATATCCATACTTTTTTTCGTACGAGTTGCCGTTTCTGAGATATAACGATCAAGATCAAAAGTAAAAAAAATGAGTTTTTCGCGATTATCAGCAAAACGATGAGTTTTATCATAAAAATACCTCAGATAAAAATTGTAGATCATGAAATTATCTACAAAAAACGTTTCTGTACTTTTTTTCCTACGAGTCACCGTTTCTGAGATATAACGATCAATGTCAAATGTCAAAAAAATGAGTTTTTCGCGATCATCAGCAAAACGGTGAATTTTATAACGAAAATATCTCAGACAAAAATTGTAGATGATAAAATTGTCTACAAAAAACGTATCAATACTTTTTTTTCTACGAGTTACCGTTTCTGAGATATAACGATCAAGGCCAAAAGTAAAAAAAAATGAGTTTTTCGCGATTTTCAACAAAACGATGAGTTTTATAATAAAAATACCCTAGACAAAAATTGTAGATCATGAAATTCTCTACAAAAAACGTATCTATACTTTTTTTTCTACGAGTTACCGTTTCTGAGATATAACGATCAAGATCAAAAGTAGAAAAAATGAGTTTTTCGCGATTATCAACAAAACGGTGAGTTTTATCAAAAAATACCTCAGACGAAAATTGTAGATCATGAAATTATCTACAAAAAACGTATTAATACTTTTTTTCGTACGAGTTGCCGTTTCTGAGATATAACGATCTATGTCAAATGTAAAAAAAAGAGTTTTTCGTGATTATCAGCAAAACGATGAGTTTTATCATAAAAATACCACGGACGAAAATTGTAGATCGTGAAATTATCCACAAAAAACGTTTCTGCACTTTTTTTCCTACGAGTCACCGTTTCTGAGATATAACGATCAAGATCAAAAGTAAAAAAAATGAGTTTTTCGCGATTATCTACAAAACGGTGAGTTTTATCAAAAAAATGCCTCAGACGAATATTGTAGATCGTAAAATTATCTACAAAAAACCTATGAATACTTTTTTCCTACGAGTCACCGTTTCTGAGATATAACGATCAATGTCAAATGTCAAAAAAATGAGTTTTTCGCGATTATCAACAAAACGGTGAGTTTTATCAAAAAATACCTCGGACGAAAATTGTAGATCATGAAATTATCTACAAAAAACATATCCATACTTTTTTTCGTACGAGTTGCCGTTTCTGAGATATAACGATCAAGATCAAAAGTAAAAAAAATGAGTTTTTCGCGATTATCAGCAAAACGATGAGTTTTATCAAAAAAATACCTCAGACGAAAATTGTAAATCGTAAAATTATCTACAAAAAACCTATTAATACTTTTTTCCTACGAGTGACCGTTTCTGAGATATAACGATCAAGATCAAAAGTAAAAAAAATGAGTTTTTCGCGATTATCTACAAAACGGTGAGTTTTATCAAAAAAATGCCTCAGACGAAAATTGTAGATCGTAAAATTATCTACAAAAAACCTATCAATACTTTTTTCCTACGAGTCACCGTTTCTGAGATATAACGATCAATGTCAAATGTCAAAAAAATGAGTTTTTCGCGATTATCAACAAAACGGTGAGTTTTATCAAAAAAATACCTCAGGCGAAAATTGTAGATCGTAAAATTATCTACAAAAAACGTATTAATACTTTTTTCCTACGAGTCACCGTTTCTGAGATATAACGATCAATGTCAAATGTAAAAAAAATGAGTTTTTCGTGATTATCAGCAAAACGATGAGTTTTATCAAAAAAATACCTCAGAGGAAAATTGTAAATCGTAAAATTATCTACAAAAAACCTATTTATACTTTTTTCCTACGAGTCACCGTTTCTGAGATATAACGATCAATGTCAAATGTCAAAAAAATGAGTTTTTCGCGATTATCAACAAAACGGTGATTGTTATTTTTGAGGTTATTTGATGTAATTCAGTATAATATTAAAAACTATTCAGTACATTTTAATATTTTACATTCGTCCGATGACTAAGATGTAATACCACCGTTTCCGGATTACACTGCACCGATTCTCGACCGAGTGCGGTGCAATACAATGAAAACTAGTTCTCTTGCACTGCTACTAATAACAGCGACACTAGTTTTGGTTCTACTACAAAGAACGCTTTAGTGTACACTATTCAAACTAGTTCTGTCAGTGCAGTTATCAAGAGTAAAACTTCAGTTATTAATTCCATAGATAAAATTGAAGTATCTTTTATTTTTTATTTCAAATCAAAATAATGTAGGTATCGAGAAGACGTTAACCTCGTTTCGCCAAAAATAAAATTCCATTTTCGATACGAGATTCAACCCACTGACTCACATAACCATTCAGGGCCGGCATGTTAATAAACTACCAGAAATATCTTTTCGATGACCACTTCGTTTTAACTGTTAAGTTTCGAGTCTCGCAGATGCCAAAGATGTTCGATGATATATTAGGTCAAGTGGATGTGGACGTAACGGGTATTCGGAATATGCTGGCGTCCGTTAAATACCATATAAATGGACATTAATTGAATTATAATATTTCTTCATTATACGGGGGGCGTTCGATAAATAATACAACGTAATTATCTTTTTTATTTACAGAATTTTTAACAAAATACAATTAAGAAACGTATATACGGGGAAAATAATAATTATATTACGTTAGTTGAGTATATACGAGGGAGGTTCAAATAAAATCGAGACAATTTTTATAGGGGAAGGTTCGAAATTCTATTAGTGATTCAAAATAGGAAGCTGGCTGTCTAAATGACACCTAGAAGTCCCAAAATTGGATCAAACGTTTTAAATTATCTACTTAAATGTTAAATAAATAAATTAAGACTATAAAATGGTTTAATTTTGTATCTAGACACAAAAAACGACTAACTGGTTGAATTTATGGTCGATCGAGTGTCCTGTACGGTGTTGCCACATGGTATAAGATATTTTTAGTTCCGAGGAAAGTTAACTTAACAAAAATAACTCATTTTAGAGGATGAATAATTCGAAGGTTCATCGATTCAGGTCGTGGATAGTCACAACGGGCTTTGTGGCAAGAAAATTTGTTATTATTGGCTAAAAAGCAACGAGGTTAGTCATTAAAGTCAATCACAAACAAAAATACCACGCGGATAACCACGAAGAAGTCAGTCGGCGTACTGTATTAAGTAAAATCTGTGTACTTCTCCCCGAAATTGTTTTTTTCAACCGATTTATCTACAGGAACGATAGAAATATGTTATTTAAAGTTATTATACACAATTTGGAGTATAAATAAAAGTTTTATCGCGTGTTATAACGACATTAATTAAAAATAAACATTTTACTGTTATCTAGTGGTTAACAAGCATGTCGTTAATTTAGATAACGCTATCAAATAAACAATTTAATACGTATTAACATTACAGTAAAGTTTTATTTCGCCAAAACAGCAGATAACCTAAAAAAAAAGCTACGGGGCATGTACAAGGGGTGAAACAAGTTGTTGGGACAATCTACGGGGGTTGAAATAGTGATAATACGATTGGGAATCCTTTAAGGAGACACTAGACTAGCGGATTACGCCGTCCGCGTCCAAGGAAGTCCAGAACGGTACACCTGGGATCGAAGAGGAAGCTGCAGCTGCACTTTCCGGTTTGTTTCGGGATCTAATCGATATTTTGTTGAAAATTTAGTCTCCGCGATGGTTTTTTTGGATTTCGGATCGTGTTTAACGTTTCGTTGGCCCTTCGGGACGTCCAAGATCGATCAAACGTCGTCGTGGAATCAGATCAACAAGAAGTTGATGTTGATTGGTTCCGATACGAAGAGGAATTCACTTAAAACGGCGGAATCGTTTCGTTGCTTAGTTTCAATGACCGAGTTCTCGGTTTTTATAACTGGTATATACCGTAAGTAAGAAAATAATTGACATTCTTTGTTGGGTACCATATGGTGTGTGTGTTTCGATGGTACTTGAATCGATACTAACGGAAAACGTGGAAAAATTTGAATTTCGAGCTTCGTTTTACGAGGGTCGTTGTAGTAGTTTTTGGAATGGGTTGATATGTCAAATTTGACATTTCCCTTTGACGTGGAGCGCGGTTTTATTGAAAAAAAAATTATTTCAACTTTAACCCTGTATATTTCTAACAAATATGAAACTTATAAGAATCGATTAGATACTGTCATTTAGATACGAGTTTTCTTAATCGATTCATGTTGAAATTAAATCGATATATCGAATGGTTTCGGAAATATCGATTTTTTTATACAAGCATGTCAAATTTTGGATTTTATTTTGTGCTCCAAATAACTTCAACTTTAACCCTGTATATTTCTCACAAATATGAAACTTATAAGAATCTTTTAGATACTGTCATTTAGATACGAGTTTTCTTAATCGATTCATGTTGAAATTAAATCGATATATCGAATGGTTTCGGAAATATCGATTTTTTTATACAAGCATGTCAAATTTTGGATTTTATTTTGTGCTCCAAATAACTTCAACTTTAACCCTGTATATTTCTAACAAATATGAAACTTATAAGAATCGATTAGATACTGTCATTTAGATACGAGTTTTCTTAATCGATTCATGTTGAAATTAAATCGATATCTCGAATGGTTACGGAAATATCGATTTTTTTATACGAGCATGTCAAATTTTGGATTTTATTTTGTGCTCCAAATAACTTCAACTTTAACCCTGTATATTTCTAACAAATATGAAACTATGAGAATCGATTGGATACTGTCATTTAGATACGAGTTTTCTTAATCGATTCACGTAGAAATTAAAGCGATATCTCGGATAGTTTTGGAAATATCGATTTTTTTATACAAGCATGTCAAATTTTGGATTTTATTTTGTGCTCCAAATGACTTCAACTTTAACCCTGTATATTTCTAACAAATATGAAACTATGAGAATCGATTGGATACTGTCATTTAGATACGAGTTTTCTTAATCGATTCACGTAGAAATTAAAGCGATATCTCGGATAGTTTTGGAAATATCGATTTTTTTATACAAGCATGTCAAATTTTGGATTTTATTTTGTGCTCCAAATGACTTCAACTTTAACCCTGTATATTTCTAACAAATATGAAACTATGAGAATCGATTGGATACTGTCATTTAGATACGAGTTTTCTTAATCGATTCATGTCAAAATTAAATCGATATCTCGAATGGTTACGGAAATATCGTTTTTTTTATACAAGCATGTCAAATTTTGGATTTTATTTTGTGCTCCAAATGACTTCAACTTTAACCCTGTATATTTCTAACAAATATGAAACTATGAGAATCGATTAGATACTGTAATTTAGATACGAGTTTTCTTAATCGATTCACGTAGAAATTAAAGCGATATCTCGGATAGTTTCGGAAATATCGATTTTTTTATACAAGCATGTCAAATTTTGGATTTTATTTTGTGCTCCAAATAACTTCAACTTTAACCCTGTATATTTCTAACAAATATGAAACTTATAAGAATCGATTAGATACTGTCATTTAGATACGAGTTTTCTTAATCGATTCATGTTGAAATCAAATCGATATCTCGATTGGTTTCGGAAATATCGATTTTTTTATACAAGCATGTCAAATTTTCAAAATTGAACTATAAATATTATATTCAAATAATTTTCGTTTTTCTGAACCATTTCTAACAATTGAAAACCCACCTCAATGACGAAAATTTGCGAAAAATCGTGTTAGTTTTCCGGACAATCCAATTTTTCACGAATTTTCTTCAATTCGAAACTTTTCATTTCACAAACTTTTTTCGTACGATTTTAACCATAAAAAATTAGTTTTAAAAACCATACAGAAAACTTCCTATCGAAATATATCAAATATTTATTCGAGAAATATCAATTTTCGGTAAACCAAACCGTCGGCACGCTCTTAAAATTTACTTACCTTACGAATGTCGAATCGGAGACTTCCTCCCGAGAAAAAAATCGCCCGTCCTCAAACACAGCAGGCGTTGAACTCACTTGTTATGTTAACACCAATCACAACACACCGCGCTATAAGTCAAAGTCGTCACTTCTTCGCAATTGTCAAATGTCAAATTTACCGAAGAAGCGGATGCATGCGAACCAGCGCCTACCGAGAGCAAGAACTTCGAAATGAGTTCATTCCGCAGGTGTCCGGTCTTATAGTTTGTCTAAGACGGTTACGCGAGGGCGGCCATTGGTTAGAAATAAGAATCCTCGATGGCCATTGGGCTTAAATCTTTAGTTATTTTTACCACGGTACTAACTCTCGGAACAGTTAGGTCTTTGCGTTGGCGAGGCGTCGAAAGATGAGCGCTTGTTTTTCTAATACTTATAGTACAGTCAAATTCGTACAAATTTCCCTATTTTTTTATATACAGTGTGTTTCGAATATTCGAATTAGTGACTGCGATGTTTTTAAGAAATTTCACTTCGGAAATTATAATATAACTATACAGGATGTCTCGAAAGTTATTATTAATTGCTTTACTTTGATTTTATACGATTTCTGAGCTTCTGATACCAAAAAATCGTTTAAATAACTGTCATAATGATTTTTACACGAAATTATTTCATAATAAATAATTTTTCTTTATCACAAATCGTATAATTACGTTAAGTAATATATAGTACAGTCAAATTCGTACAAATTTCCCTATTTTTTTATATACAGTGTGTTTCGAATATTCGAATTAGTGACTGCGATATTTTTAAGAAATTTTACTTCGAAAATTGTAATATAACTATACAGGATGTCTCGAAAGTTATTATTAATTGCATTACTTTGATTTTATACGATTTCTGAGCTTCTGATACCAAAAAATCGTTTAAATAACTGTCATAATGATTTTTACACGAAATTATTTCATAATAAATAATTTTTCGTTATCACAAATCGTATAATTACGTTAAGTAATATATAGTACAGTCAAATTCGTACAAATTTCCCTATTTTTTTATATACAGTGTGTTTCGAATATTCGAATTAGTGACTGCGATGTTTTTAAGAAATTTCACTTCGGAAATTGTAATATAACTATACAAGATGTCTCGAAAGTTATTATTAATTGCATTACTTCGATTGTATACGATTTCTGAGCTTCTGATACCAAAAAATCGTTTAAATAACTGTCATAATGATTTTTACACGAAATTATTTCATAATAAATAATTTTTCGTTATCACAAATCGTATAATTACGTTAAGTAATATATAGTACAGTCAAATTCGTACAAATTTCCCTATTTTTTTATATACAGTGTGTTTCGAATATTCGAATTAGTGACTGCGATGTTTTTAAGAAATTTCACTTCGAAAATTGTAATATAACTATACAGGATGTCTCGAAAGTTATTATTAATTGCATTACTTCGATTGTATACGATTTCTGAGCTTCTGATACCAAAAAATCGTTTAAATAACTGTCATAATGATTTTTACACGAAATTATTTCATAATAAATAATTTTTCGTTATCAGAAATCGTATAATTACGTTAAGTAATATATAGTACAGTCAAATTCGTACAAATTTCCCTATTTTTTTATATACAGTGTGTTTCGAATATTCGAATTAGTGACTGCGATGTTTTTAAGAAATTTTACTTCGAAAATTGTAATATAACTATACAAGATGTCTCGAAAGTTATTATTAATTGCATTACTCTGATTTTATACGATTTCTGAGCTTCTGATACCAAAAAATCGTTTAAATAACTGTCATAATGATTTTTACACGAAATTATTTCATAATAAATAATTTTTCGTTATCAGAAATCGTATAATTACGTTAAGTTATATATAGTACAGTCAAATTCGTAGAAATTTTCATATTTTTTTATATACAGTGTGTTTCGAATATTCGAATTAGTGACTGCGATGTTTTTAAGAAATTTTACTTCGAAAATTGTAATATAACTATACAGGATGTCTCGAAAGTTATTATTAATTGCATTACTTTGATTGTATACGATTTCTGAGCTTCTGATACCAAAAAATCATTTAAATAACTGTCATAATGATTTTTACACGAAATTATTTCATAATAAATAATTTTTCTTTATCACAAATCGTATAATTACGTTAAGTAATATATAGTACAGTCAAATTCGTACAAATTTCCCTATTTTTTTATATACAGTGTGTTTCGAATATTCGAATTAGTGACTGCGATGTTTTTAAGAAATTTTACTTCGAAAATTGTAATATAACTATACAGGATGTCTCGAAAGTTATTTTTAATTGCATTACTTCGATTTTATACGATTTCTGAGCTTCTGATACCAAACAATCGTTTAAATAACTGTCATAATGATTTTTACACGAAATTATTTCATAATAAATAATTTTTCGTTATCAGAAATCGTATAATTACGTTAAGTTATATATAGTACAGTCAAATTCGTAGAAATTTTCATATTTTTTTATATACAGTGTGTTTCGAATATTCGAATTAGTGACTGCGATGTTTTTAAGAAATTTTACTTCGAAAATTGTAATATAACTATACGGGATGTCTCGAAAGTTATTATTAATTGCATTACTTTGATTTTATACGATTTCTGAGCTTCTGATACCAAAAAATCGTTTAAATAACTGTCATAATGATTTTTACACGAAATTATTTCATAATAAATAATTTTTCGTTATCAGAAATCGTATAATTAGGTTAAGTAATACATAGTACAGTCAAATACATCTCTAGAAACTCTAGATACCTCTAGAACTGCAGAAAAACAATAATAAACGAGTAGGTGGAATAGATTTGAGTAAAAAGGAACTTATAGTCTAACAAATGAAAAAACTAAATCTATAATCTTTCTAAAATATAACCAAACAAGAAAATCTGATCTATTCCAAAAGACTGGGATTTATCTATGACAATCCGGGATGGTTGCAGCCCCCAACTGAATCCCCAGTTGCTGGAATTGAGTTAAATCTGTTTGTTGGTGGTATAAGGGTTGGATTCTTTGAAAACTGGTTGAAATTCCAACCTGGCACCTCTGGAACTGCACAAAAACAATAAAATAAGAAGAAATGAGTAGGTAGAATAGATTTGAATAAAAAAGAACATGAAACTCCAACCAGAAGATGAAGATGAAGAAATCGAGATACTTGATGATGAATAAGACGATGAAATGAGTAAATCTCATCCCCACCTTTTTTTATTTCGTTGCTTCTCTCACTATTTGATTAATATTTTGATCTCGATTTCGTTTTGACGCATTTCCCGATCCCCTCGGCAGTTCAACCGATTCAGGACACGTTTCGAGATGGTTTTGACCATCATCGGCGAAGCGCGTTACATAAATTCGTCTTGCCTTTCAAATTAATATCATTACCGATATTAATGCGACCCAGTTTTCGGTAAAACGTATTGTACGGTCGATACTGATAATTTCGGTTCGACGTAAAACGGTAAATTCCGCAAACTTCGTGAACTTGATATTCAATGACGTGGAAGATGCTACTTTCGTCGTAGTTCACGTTTTTCAATCGGTTCCGAATTTACCATTATTAAAAGAAAAAAAAAACGTTTTATTCGAAACAATCACTTAAAACGGGATATTTTTTGGTAATTCATCGTTAAAACGCGGTTTGAACATCACCCACAATAATTGTCGGATCGATTTTACTATTACGCTGCTGTAACACAACGCCGACTGACCCCAAAATCGACAATTCGCAGTGCGAGAGGTTTCACGTCTTGAATATTGATTATAATTGGGCCGAATAGGAAAAAAAAATATTTTTGAAGGGGGGGTTACAATCCCTTAGCCACAACTACCCCTTTTCTCATTTAAAAGGGTGTAAATGATGATTTATTTCGTGTATATGGACGCCGCATTGTATAAAACGTTGAATCACGTTAATGAGTTGTTAATAATGATCGGCGAATATTTTGACAGGTTTAAAAAAAAATCCAATCGATTTTTAACCGAGATAGTCTAATATGGAAAACAGAAATTAGAAAAAAAAATCAATATTGGGTCGACGGGAGATTTCCGTGTACGATATCACTAAGACGAGATAACAAAGAAACTAATCGAGTGTAACGGTCGAATATAATTTATATAACATATACAATGTGTCCACTAAAATCTTATTAATGATATGTGACGTCATAGTTGGTTGTATTGGCTTTAATTATAACATAAACAACCGGCTCGGTACCTCATTTATATGTCTAATTTGTTTTTGTTATGGCGTGATTGTTAATTGACTTGAATTGCACGTTTTTGATTAGTGCGATGGGAGTTTCGTGGACGTAACTATGTAAATATCGAATTTTAATAATTTTAAACCTCGTATAATACGATATTATCGTGATAAAAATGTGTACGAACGGATAAAACCAAAAGTTATTCACCGGAATGTGGAATTTTAGTAACAAAAAATTCCAATTTTTCATTTCGCTTTCTTGTATACCGCAAATCAATTTCTCTAGTGGCCATAAGTATTTTCTGGTATCTGTAGTAGATGAAAAAAAGTTTTTTTTATAAAAAGTTCACGGAAAAAATATTGAAAAGTTGTTACGAAGGAATAAATGTGGTTGATTGAGTAGACAGGAAGTGGAAGTCTTGGTATCTATATGAAATTAGCACCCGGTTCACAAAATTCATGATAAAATGGATTCAGTATCATAGTTTTTGTTATAAACTATCACCCGGTGTATGAAAAGGTTGATTTTTACGATTTGACAATAGATGGCACTGATAGTTAGAAATTGACTGACTAAATTGTTGATTGGTGTGCAAAAATGGTAATCAAAAAAAGGAAAAACTGCGTTGGATAACTTTTTATGAATCTTATGATTGTTAATGGACGAAATCTGACAAAAGTAGATGCCAGTTGACGTGAAAATACGTGATTTATTGTGATTCCACCTTAATCCGTTTCAATGAATTGTTAATAGACGAAATCTGACAAAAGTAGATGCCAATTAACGTGTAAATACGTGAGTCGATGGAATTCGACTTCAATCGACGTAAATACACATCAAAAATCGTCAAACAACAAGAAGCGACGATCGACGTTGATTAACAACAAGTAAAAATCGATTTCAATCGATAAAAAGTGTCAATTGACATTAATGAATCAACAAGGAATGATAAACGGTTTCAATGCATTGTTAATGGACGAAATCTGACAAAAGTAGATGCCAGTTGACGTGAAAATACGTGATTTATTGTGATTCCACCTTAATCCGTTTCAATGAATTGTTAATAGACGAAAACTGACAAAAGTAGATGCCAATTAACGTGTAAATACGTGAGTCGATGGAATTCGACTTCAATCGACGTAAATACACATCAAAAATCGTCAAACAACAAGAAGCAACTATCGACCTTGATTAACAACAAGTAATAATCGATTTCAACCAATAAAAAGTGTCAATTGACATTAATGAATCAACAAGGAATGATAAACGGTTTCAATGCATTGTTAATGGACGAAATCTGACAAAAGTAGATGCCAATTAACGTGTAAATACGTGAGTCGATGGAATTCGACTTCAATCGACGTAAATACACATCAAAAATCGTCAAACAACAAGAAGCGACTATCGACCTTGATTAACAACAAGTAATAATCGATTTCAATCAATAAAAAGTGTCAATTGACACAAATGAATCAACAAGGAGTGATAAACGGTTTCAATACATTGTTAATGGACGAAATCTGACAAAAGTAGATGCCAGTTGACGTGAAAATACGTGATTTATTGAGATTCGACCTGAATCGGTTTCAATGAATCATTAATGGACGAAATCTGACAAAAGTAGATGCCAATTCAACAGCAATGCATATAATCGCTTCGATAAACTTCCCGTAATGAAAAATCATAACAAAATATTTGCCTTCGAAGTCTATAGATGTCGCATAATGTAGATCGACGTCAATCGATTGATAATTTCGAATTTTGTATGTCGCCGACTATTCATTTCACATACACTTCGACAATAGTGTGAGATTTGTTGTAATTCGCGATTCCCAACTCTAACGAACGCATCGTTTCGAATTGCTAAGCTTGTACGTCCAGCCCAGTTCCATCGTCCTTAACTGTGGATGGAAATATGGAATTTGGTGTCGTAGGTCATGCACGAACACGCCGACTTAGTGGTGCCAATTTCGCGACGTTATTTTATACACTACGAACCAGGAAACAACATAAATTGTAACCTCTGTACATCGATAATTAACGATTTTCGATAATCATTCGGTGAAAAAACATTTATCGATTACTGGTAGCCAAATCCGGAGGATATTGTGGATGGAGCGTCGATTTTTTGACTAGAAATCGATGTCGGTTCAATAAACTTGATTTTTTTTAAGCCATCATCGAAGTAATTTCATATTTTCATGATTTTAAATTGAAATTACTACAATGAACGATCAAAAACTAAATAATAATATAGTACAGTCGATTTAAACATCTTTTTACGGGGGTGGTTCAAATATTAACCGCACCGCTTTCGAAACGCGGTTAGATCGATGCACCAAACAGATAATAATCGCATGGGGATAAATCTGGGCTATGAGGAGGACGTTTGGGTGTTTTCTAACCCGAGCGTCGATATATTTGATTATAAATTTTCGGTTTTTTCTTCGTAATGTTGTAGCGAACTTCCCGATGTGCGAATTCAGACATTTCGGGTGAAATTTTCGCGAATTTTTCGCTGAATACTGATTATGTTGAAGTCCATTTGATGAAAATGATTTTTCAACTGTTTCCGGGTGAATTTGGTACGATTTTTCGGCGCGAAACGCCGTTTATATACTTCCCGAATTGGTGTAGCGATTTTGGATGATTTTCCTCGGATTAATCGAACTGAAATTTCGAGATTTCGATGTAGATATTGTTTATTGTTGCTTCAGCAATAGCTTTAAGTAAATTTGATCGATCTATCGGTGATGGATGATGAATAAATCTGCGGAGATAAGATCTTGAATACAATTTTGTTTTTACAGCAATCGTTCGTTGTTTTAACGATTTTTTGATCACGATTCGTATTATAATCGTTGAATTTGCGTAATCCAATACGATATAGCGACAATTTTTCGCAATGAAATGAACGAAATCGACTAATTTCGAACTAAATCGTATGTAGACTTCGTCGAAAACTGCTTGTATAAAAAATTCTATAATTCCGAAACCATTCGAGATATCGATTTATTTTTGACTTGAATCGATTGAGAAAACTTGTGTCTAAAGGACAGTATCTAATCGATTCTTATAGTTTCATATTTGTTAGAAATATACAGGGTTAAAGTGGAAGTTATTTGGAGCACAAAATAAAATCCAAAATTTGACATACTTGTATAAAAAAAACGATATTTCCAAAACCATTCACGATATCGATTTAATTTCCACGTGAATCGATTAAGAAAACTCGTATCTAAATTACAGTATCTAATCGATTCTTATAGTTTCATATTTGTTAGAAATATACAGGGTTAAAGTTGAAGTTATTTGGAGCACAAAATAAAATCCAAAATTTGACATGCTTGTATAAAAAAAACGATATTTCCAAAACCATTCACGATATCGATTTAATTTCGACGTGAATCGATTAAGAAAACTCGTATCTAAATTACAGTATCCAATCGATTCTCATAGTTTCATATTTGTTAGAAATATACAGGGTTAAAGTTGAAGTTATTTGGAGCACAAAATAAAATCCAAAATTTGACATGCTTGTATAAAAAAAACGATATTTCCAAAACCATTCACGATATCGATTTAATTTCCACGTGAATCGATTAAGAAAACTCGTATCTAAATTACAGTATCTAATCGATTCTTATAGTTTCATATTTGTTAGAAATATACAGGGTTAAATTTGAAGTTATTTGGAGCACAAAATAAAATCCAAAATTTGACATGCTTGTATAAAAAAATCGATATTTCCGAAACCATTCGAGATATCGATTTATTTTTGACATGAATCGATTAAGAAAACTCGTATCTAAAGAACAGTATCTAATCGATTCTTATAGTTTCATATTTGTTAGAAATATACAGGGTTAAAATTGAAGTTATTTGAAGCATAAATAAAATCCAAAATTTGACATGCTTGTATAAAAAAATCGATATTTCCGAAACCATTCGAGATATCGATTTATTTTTGACATGAATCGATTAAGAAAACTCGTATCTAAAGAACAGTATCTAATCGATTCTTATAGTTTCATATTTGTTAGAAATATACAGGGTTAAAATTGAAGTTATTTGAAGCATAAATAAAATCCAAAATTTGACATGCTTGTATAAAAAAATCGATATTTCCGAAACCATTCGAGATATCGATTTATTTTCGACGTGAATCGATTAAGAAAACTCGTATCTAAATTACAGTATCTAATCGATTCTTATAGTTTCATATTTGTTAGAAATATACAGGGTTAAAGTTGAAGTTATTTGAAGCATAAATAAAATCCAAAATTTGACATGCTTGTATAAAAAAATCGATATTTCCGAAACCATTCGAGATATCGATTTATTTTTTACATGAATCGATTAAGAAAACTCGTATCTAAAGGACAGTATCTAATCGATTCTTATAGTTTCATATTTGTTAGAAATATACAGGGTTAAAATGGAAGTTATTTGAAGCACAAAATAAAATCCAAAATTTGACATGCTTGTATAAAAAAATCGATATTTCCGAAACTATTCGAGATATCGATTTAATTTCGACGTGAATCGATTGAGAAAACTTATATCTAAATGACAGTATCTATTCGATTCTCATAGTTTCATATTTGTTAGGAATATACAGGGTTAAAGTTATAGTAATATAATATACGAAAACAAATATTATTTATGATATACCCCCTGTAATAATTGATTTACATATAACATATTTCGTAAGTAAGCATGTTTTTTATTTGGAAATGCAACTATTGCTACTGAATTTTTAATTTCGACGTGGTTGAAAGTCATTGGATGCGATTCCCCGGAGGTCCCTGTCCCAACATTGTCCGCCATTATCTGATCGGTATTGATTAATAAAATGGCCTTGATTCGAATGCGGAGCACTCACTGTGAACGCCGATAAAATTCTCTAACGCTAAAAATAACAAAAGAGATGCTCGACCGCGATTTGCTTAATACGAGGTCTGGTTATTAAATAACCAGATTTATCATCTAGCATGACAAAAATCTTGAGCATTCCTCGAAGTTGTGCGAAAAAAATTTGAAATAATTGGAAAATAAGAAAATATTGAAAGTCATACGCCCTATAATACAAATTTTGAACGAATATTTCACCAGATTTCACTCCTAGTGATTTTTTCGCGTGTCCTAACCTAAAAATTTGTTTTTTTCTTTAAAAAACGACTCAACAGAGAAGAAAATACAGAAAATGTCGTTTAGAAGGGTAGAAATTAGACAAAAATATGATTTAAACCACCCCTATTACGAAAAATCACGATTTTACTGCATTTGGAACGAATATTTCACCAGATTTCACTCCTAGTGATTTTCTTGGCGCGTCCTAACCTAAAAATTTGTTTTTCTCTTAAAAAAACGACTCAACAGAGAAGAAAATACAGAAAATGTAGTTTGGAAGGGTAGAAATTAGACAAAAATATGATTTAAACCACCCCTATAACGAAAAATCACGATTTTACTGCATTTTGAACGATTATTTCACCAGATTTCACTCCTAGTGATTTTTTCGCGTGTCCTAACCTAAAAATTTGTTTTTTTCTTTAAAAAACGACTCAACAGAGAAGAAAATACAGAAAATGTCGTTTAGAAGGGTAGAAATTAGACAAAAATATGATTTAAACCACCCCTATAACGAAAAATCACGATTTTACTGCATTTGGAACGAATATTTCACCAGATTTCACTCCTAGTGATTTTTTCGCGTGTCCTAACCTAAAAATTTGTTTTTTTCCTTAAAAAACGACTCAACAGAGAAGAAAATACAGAAAATGTCGTTTAGAAGGGTAGAAATTAGACAAAAATATGATTTAAACCACCCCTATAACGAAAAATCACGATTTTACTGCATTTTGAACGATTATTTCACCAGATTTCACTCCTAGTGATTTTTTCGCGTGTCCTAACCTAAAAATTTGTTTTTTTCTTTAAAAAACGACTCAACAGAGAAGAAAATACAGAAAATGTCGTTAAGAAGGGTAGAAATTAGACAAAAATATGAAATAAACCACCCCTATAACGAAAAATCACGATTTTACTGCATTTGGAACGAATATTTCACCAGATTTCACTCCTAGTGATTTTTTTGGCGCGTCCTAACCTAAAAATTTGTTTTTTTCTTTAAAAAACGACTCAACAGAGAAGAAAATACAGAAAATGTCGTTTAGAAGGGTAGAAATTAGACAAAAATATTATTTAAACCACCCCTATTACGAAAAATCACGATTTTACTGCATTTTGAACGATTATTTCACCAGATTTCACTCCTAGTGATTTTTTCGCGTGTCCTAACCTAAAAATTTGTTTTTTTCTTTAAAAAACGACTCAACAGAGAAGAAAATACAGAAAATGTCGTTTAGAAGGGTAGAAATTAGACAAAAATATTATTTAAACCACCCCTATTACGAAAAATCACGATTTTACTGCATTTGGAACGAATATTTCACCAGATTTCACTCCTAGTGATTTTTTTGGCGCGTCCTAACCTAAAAATTTGTTTTTTTCTTTAAAAAACGACTCAACAGAGAAGAAAATACAGAAAATGTCGTTTAGAAGGGTAGTAGGGTAGAAATTAGACAAAAATATTATTTAAACCACCCCTATTACGAAAAATCACGATTTTACTGCATTTTGAACGATTATTTCACCAGATTTCACTCCTAGTGATTTTTTCGCGTGTCCTAACCTAAAAATTTGTTTTTTTCTTTAAAAAACGACTCAACAGAGAAGAAAATACAGAAAATGTCGTTTAGAAGGGTAGAAATTAGACAAAAATATTATTTAAACCACCCCTATTACGAAAAATCACGATTTTACTGCATTTGGAACGAATATTTCACCAGATTTCACTCCTAGTGATTTTTTTGGCGCGTCCTAACCTAAAAATTTGTTTTTCTCTTAAAAAAACGACTCAACAGAGAAGAAAATACAGAAAATGTAGTTTGGAAGGGTAGAAATTAGACAAAAATATGATTTAAACCACCCCTATAACGAAAAATCACGATTTTACTGCATTTTGAACGATTATTTCACCAGATTTCACTCCTAGTGATTTTTTCGCGTGTCCTAACCTAAAAATTTGTTTTTTTCTTTAAAAAACGACTCAACAGAGAAGAAAATACAGAAAATGTCGTTAAGAAGGGTAGAAATTAGACAAAAATATGAAATAAACCACCCCTATAACGAAAAATCACGATTTTACTGCATTTGGAACGAATATTTCACCAGATTTCACTCCTAGTGATTTTTTTGGCGTGTCCTAACCTAAAAATTTGTTTTTTTCTTTAAAAAACGACTCAACAGAGAAGAAAATACAGAAAATGTCGTTTAGAAGGGTAGAAATTAGACAAAAATATGATTTAAACCACCCCTATAACGAAAAATCACGATTTTACTGCATTTTGAACGAATATTTCACCAGATTTCACTCCTAGTGATTTTTTCGCGTGTCCTAACCTAAAAATTTGTTTTTTTCTTTAAAAAACGACTCAACAGAGAAGAAAATACAGAAAATGTCGTTTAGAAGGGTAGAAATTAGACAAAAATATAAAATAAACCACCCCTATAACGAAAAATCACGATTTTACTGCATTTTGAACGAATATTTCACCAGATTTCACTCCTAGTGATTTTTTCGCGTGTCCTAACCTAAAAATTTGTTTTTTTCTTTAAAAAACGACTCAACAGAGAAGAAAATACAGAAAATGTCGTTAAGAAGGGTAGAAATTAGACAAAAATATGAAATAAACCACCCCTATAACGAAAAATCACGATTTTACTGCATTTGGAACGAATATTTCACCAGATTTCACTCCTAGTGATTTTTTTGGCGTGTCCTAACCTAAAAATTTGTTTTTTTCTTTAAAAAACGACTCAACAGAGAAGAAAATACAGAAAATGTCGTTTAGAAGGGTAGAAATTAGACAAAAATATGATTTAAACCACCCCTATAACGAAAAATCACGATTTTACTGCATTTGGAACGAATATTTCACCAGATTTCACTCCTAGTGATTTTTTCGCGCGTCCTAACCTAAAAATTTGTTTTTTTCTTTAAAAAACGACTCAACAGAGAAGAAAATACAGAAAATGTCGTTTAGAAGGGTAGAAATTAGACAAAAATATGATTTAAACCACCCCTATAACGAAAAATCACGATTTTACTGCATTTTGAACGAATATTTCACCAGATTTCACTCCTAGTGATTTTTTCGCGTGTCCTAACCTAAAAATTTGTTTTTTTCTTTAAAAAACGACTCAACAGAGAAGAAAATACAGAAAATGTAGTTTAGAAGGGTAGAAATTAGACAAAAATATGATTTAAACCACCCCTATAACGAAAAATCACGATTTTACTGCATTTGGAACGAATATTTCACCAGATTTCACTCCTAGTGATTTTTTTGGCGTGTCCTAACCTAAAAATTTGTTTTTTTCTTTAAAAAACGACTCAACAGAGAAGAAAATACAGAAAATGTCGTTTAGAAGGGTAGAAATTAGACAAAAATATGATTTAAACCACCCCTATAACGAAAAATCACGATTTTACTGCATTTGGAACGAATATTTCACCAGATTTCACTCCTAGTGATTTTTTCGCGCGTCCTAACCTAAAAATTTGTTTTTTTCTTTAAAAAACGACTCAACAGAGAAGAAAATACAGAAAATGTCGTTTAGAAGGGTAGAAATTAGACAAAAATATGATTTAAACCACCCCTATAACGAAAAATCACGATTTTACTGCATTTTGAACGAATATTTCACCAGATTTCACTCCTAGTGATTTTTTCGCGTGTCCTAACCTAAAAATTTGTTTTTTTCTTTAAAAAACGACTCAACAGAGAAGAAAATACAGAAAATGTAGTTTAGAAGGGTAGAAATTAGACAAAAATATGATTTAAACCACCCCTATAACGAAAAATCACGATTTTACTGCATTTGGAACGAATATTTCACCAGATTTCACTCCTAGTGATTTTTTTGGCGTGTCCTAACCTAAAAATTTGTTTTTTTCTTTAAAAAACGACTCAACAGAGAAGAAAATACAGAAAATGTCGTTTAGAAGGGTAGAAATTAGACAAAAATATGATTTAAACCACCCCTATAACGAAAAATCACGATTTTACTGCATTTGGAACGAATATTTCACCAGATTTCACTCCTAGTGATTTTTTCGCGCGTCCTAACCTAAAAATTTGTTTTTTTCTTTAAAAAACGACTCAACAGAGAAGAAAATACAGAAAATGTCGTTTAGAAGGGTAGAAATTAGACAAAAATATGATTTAAACCACCCCTATAACGAAAAATCACGATTTTACTGCATTTTGAACGAATATTTCACCAGATTTCACTCCTAGTGATTTTTTCGCGTGTCCTAACCTAAAAATTTGTTTTTTTCTTTAAAAAACGACTCAACAGAGAAGAAAATACAGAAAATGTCGTTTAGAAGGGTAGAAATTAGACAAAAATATGATTTAAACCACCCCTATAACGAAAAATCACGATTTTACTGCATTTGGAACGAATATTTCACCAGATTTCACTCCTAGTGATTTTTTCGCGTGTCCTAACCTAAAAATTTGTTTTTTTCTTTAAAAAACGACTCAACAGAGAAGAAAATACAGAAAATGTCGTTTAGAAGGGTAGAAATTAGACAAAAATATAAAATAAACCACCCCTATAACGAAAAATCACGATTTTACTGCATTTTGAACGATTATTTCACCAGATTTCACTCCTAGTGATTTTTTCGCGTGTCCTAACCTAAAAATTTGTTTTTTTCTTTAAAAAACGACTCAACAGAGAAGAAAATACAGAAAATGTCGTTAAGAAGGGTAGAAATTAGACAAAAATATGAAATAAACCACCCCTATAACGAAAAATCACGATTTTACTGCATTTGGAACGAATATTTCACCAGATTTCACTCCTAGTGATTTTTTTGGCGTGTCCTAACCTAAAAATTTGTTTTTTTCTTTAAAAAACGACTCAACAGAGAAGAAAATACAGAAAATGTCGTTTAGAAGGGTAGAAATTAGACAAAAATATGATTTAAACCACCCCTATAACGAAAAATCACGATTTTACTGCATTTGGAACGAATATTTCACCAGATTTCACTCCTAGTGATTTTTTCGCGCGTCCTAACCTAAAAATTTGTTTTTTTCTTTAAAAAACGACTCAACAGAGAAGAAAATACAGAAAATGTCGTTTAGAAGGGTAGAAATTAGACAAAAATATGATTTAAACCACCCCTATAACGAAAAATCACGATTTTACTGCATTTTGAACGAATATTTCACCAGATTTCACTCCTAGTGATTTTTTCGCGTGTCCTAACCTAAAAATTTGTTTTTTTCTTTAAAAAACGACTCAACAGAGAAGAAAATACAGAAAATGTAGTTTAGAAGGGTAGAAATTAGACAAAAATATGATTTAAACCACCCCTATAACGAAAAATCACGATTTTACTGCATTTGGAACGAATATTTCACCAGATTTCACTCCTAGTGATTTTTTTGGCGTGTCCTAACCTAAAAATTTGTTTTTTTCTTTAAAAAACGACTCAACAGAGAAGAAAATACAGAAAATGTCGTTTAGAAGGGTAGAAATTAGACAAAAATATGATTTAAACCACCCCTATAACGAAAAATCACGATTTTACTGCATTTGGAACGAATATTTCACCAGATTTCACTCCTAGTGATTTTTTCGCGTGTCCTAACCTAAAAATTTGTTTTTTTCTTTAAAAAACGACTCAACAGAGAAGAAAATACAGAAAATGTCGTTTAGAAGGGTAGAAATTAGACAAAAATATAAAATAAACCACCCCTATAACGAAAAATCACGATTTTACTGCATTTGGAACGAATATTTCACCAGATTTCACTCCTAGTGATTTTTTCGCGTGTCCTAACCTAAAAATTTGTTTTTTTCTTTAAAAAACGACTCAACAGAGAAGAAAATACAGAAAATGTCGTTTAGAAGGGTAGAAATTAGACAAAAATATAAAATAAACCACCCCTATAACGAAAAATCACGATTTTACTGCATATGGAACGAATATTTCACCAGATTTCTCTCCTAGTGATTTTTTCGCGTGTCCTAACTTAAAAATCCAGAAAATTTCGTTTAGAAGGGTAGAAATTAGGTAAAAAAATGAAATAAACAGTTTTTATACCCGAATGCGATGCTTTTTTTAGACAACCCTCGTAAATACAACACAAACTACGTTGAAATTCTCGTCGATAAAAAATAACATAAAATATAAAACAAAACACCACCAACAATCATCAATTTAAACGTTTTTTTTATTTAATCACCAGATTTATCGAGCGATGTTAAAGAAAAAAATGATTTTTCCCAATACATAATTCAATTATCGAAAATTTTAATCGTTTCGTGAAAATTCCTCCACTGATACAGACTTTGAAGCCGGTCCTGTCTCCGATCTGCCGGAAACGAATTAACCGTACGTCATATGTCAAAACTGTTGTTCCCATCTCTAATATATTCAGATCAAGTTATTTCCAGTTAATTCTCATCATCAATTTCGTTACAACGTTTCGGATTTTCAATCCATCGTGTATTTAATTCGTTATTGTTTGTAGAAAAGTTAATTACGAGAAAAAAAAATGTTAATGACCTTTCTTTTCGAGTTCGGACGGTAATTGCGGCGGTTTTTATCGCTAATATTTATATATTTTCAATGGGAAGACCGATTTTATAATCAACGTTACATTCTCATTGTTTTCGTAATAATTAATTAATGCGTCTCTTCCTCGATGCCCAATGATTTATATAATCAGTCTCATTATTCAAAATTGTTGTTTCCGTTCACACAACTATGGATTGCAACTTTTTTCTATTATGGATGTTCATTAAAAAGATTTATGTAAATCGAGAGCACATTTTATACTTATTTGCACCGTTTTGCTTTTATTAAACATTCGTTGAATGACGAGGAGGTCCAAGGAAAAATAAATCATCACACAGGTTTACGTGGGTCGTCCCAAAAGTTCGTAGTTTGAGAATCGACAAATTCCTCGAAACAGCCATCAAATTCTGACATTTTTTACTTATTTTCGCCGTTTCTTATTAATTGAACATTCGTTGATTGACGAGGAAGTCTACGGAAAAATAAATCATCACACAGGTTTACGTGGGTCGTCCCAAAAGTTCGTAGTTTGAGAATCGACAAATTCCTCGAAACAGCCATCAAATTCTGACATTTTTTACTTATTTTCGCCGTTTCTTATTAATTGAACATTCGTTGATTGACGAGGAAGTCTACGGAAAAATAAATCATCACACAGGTTTACGTGGGTCGTCCCAAAAGTTCGTAGTTTGAGAATCGACAAATTCCTCGAAACAGCCATCAAATTCTGACATTTTTTACTTATTTTCGCCGTTTCTTATTAATTGAACATTCGTTGATTGACGAGGAAGTCTACGGAAAAATAAATTGTCACACAGGATTACGTGGGTCGTCCCAAAAGTTCGTAGTTTGAGAATCGACAAATTCCTCGAAACAGCCATCAAATTCTGACATTTTTTACTTATTTTCACCGTTTTTTATTAATTGAACATTCGTTGAATGACGAGGAAGTCTATGGAAAAATAAATCATCACACAGGCTTACGTGGGTTGTCGCAAAAGTTCGTAGTTTGAGAATCGACAAATTCCTCGAAACAGCCATCAAATTCTGACATTTTATACTTATTTTCGCCGTTTTTTAATAATTTAACATTCGTTGAATGACGAGGAAGTCCAAGGAAAAATAAATCATCACACAGGTTTACGTGGGTCGTCCCAATAGTTCGTAGTTAGAGATTCGTCAAATTCCTCGAAATAGCCATCAAATTCTGACATTTTTTACTTATTTTCGCCGTTTTTTATTAATTGAACATTCGTTGAATGACGAGGAAGTCCAAGGAAAAATAAATTGTCACACAGGTTTACGTGGGTCGTCCCAAAAGTTCGTAGTTTGAGAATCGACAAATTCCTCGAAACAGCCATCAAATTCTGACATTTTTTACTTATTTTCACCGTTTTTTATTAATTGAACATTCGTTGAATGACGAGGAAGTCTATGGAAAAATAAATCATCACACAGGCTTACGTGGGTTGTCGCAAAAGTTCGTAGTTTGAGAATCGACAAATTCCTCGAAACAGCCATCAAATTCTGACATTTTATACTTATTTTCGCCGTTTTTTAATAATTTAACATTCGTTGATTGACGAGGAAGTCTACGGAAAAATAAATTGTCACACAGGTTTACGTGGGTCGTCCCAAAAGTTCGTAGTTTGAGAATCGACAAATTCCTCGAAACAGCCATCAAATTCTGACATTTTTTACTTATTTTCGCCGTTTCTTATTAATTGAACATTCGTTGATTGACGAGGAAGTCTACGGAAAAATAAATTGTCACACAGGATTACGTGGGTCGTCCCAAAAGTTCGTAGTTTGAGAATCGACAAATTCCTCGAAACAGCCATCAAATTCTGACATTTTTTACTTATTTTCACCGTTTTTTATTAATTGAACATTCGTTGAATGACGAGGAAGTCTATGGAAAAATAAATCATCACACAGGCTTACGTGGGTTGTCGCAAAAGTTCGTAGTTTGAGAATCGACAAATTCCTCGAAACAGCCATCAAATTCTGACATTTTATACTTATTTTCGCCGTTTTTTAATAATTTAACATTCGTTGAATGACGAGGAAGTCCAAGGAAAAATAAATCATCACACAGGTTTACGTGGGTCGTCCCAATAGTTCGTAGTTAGAGATTCGTCAAATTCCTCGAAATAGCCATCAAATTCTGACATTTTTTACTTATTTTCGCCGTTTTTTATTAATTGAACATTCGTTGAATGACGAGGAAGTCCAAGGAAAAATAAATTGTCACACAGGTTTACGTGGGTCGTCCCAAAAGTTCGTAGTTAGAGATTCGTCAAATTCCTCGATTGATCCATTAAATTCTGACATTTTATACTTATTTTCACCGTTTTTTATTAATTGAACATTCGTTGAATGACGAGGAAGTCCAAGGAAAAATAAATTGTCACACAGGTTTACGTGGGTCGTCCCAAAAGTTCGTAGTTAGAGATTCGTCAAATTCCTCGATTGATCCATTAAATTCTGACATTTTATACTTATTTTCACCGTTTTTTATTAATTGAACATTCGTTGAATGACGAGGAAGTCCAAGGAAAAATAAATTGTCACACAGGTTTACGTGGGTCGTCCCAAAAGTTCGTAGTTAGAGATTCGTCAAATTCCTCGATTGATCCATTAAATTCTGACATTTTATACTTATTTTCACCGTTTTTTATTAATTTAACATTCGTTGAATGACGAGGAAGTCCAAGGAAAAATAAATCATCACACAGGTTTACGTGGGTCGTCCCAATAGTTCGTAGTTAGAGATTCGTCAAATTCCTCGAAATAGCCATCAAATTCTGACATTTTTTACTTATTTTCGCCGTTTTTTATTAATTGAACATTCGTTGAATGACGAGGAAGTCCAAGGAAAAATAAATTGTCACACAGGTTTACGTGGGTCGTCCCAAAAGTTCGTAGTTAGAGATTCGTCAAATTCCTCGATTGATCCATTAAATTCTGACATTTTTTACTTATTTTCGCCGTTTTTTATTAATTGAACATTCGTTGATTGACGAGGAAGTCTACGGAAAAATAAATTGTCACACAGGTTTACGTGGGTCGTCCCAAAAGTTCGTAGTTAGAGATTCGTCAAATTCCTCGATTGATCCATCAAATTCTGACATTTTTTACTTATTTTCGCCGTTTTTTAATAATTTAACATTCGTTGAATGACGAGGAAGTCCAAGGAAAAATAAATCATCACACAGGTTTACGTGGGTCGTCCCAATAGTTCGTAGTTAGAGATTCGTCAAATTCCTCGAAATAGCCATCAAATTCTGACATTTTTTACTTATTTTCGCCGTTTTTTATTAATTGAACATTCGTTGAATGACGAGGAAGTCCAAGGAAAAATAAATTGTCACACAGATTTACGTGGGTCGTCCCAAAAGTTCATAGTTAGAGAATCGACAAATTCCTCGAAACAGTCATTAAATTCTGACATTTTATACTTATTTTCACCGTTTTTTATTAATTGAACATTCGTTGAATGACGAGGAAGTCTACGGAAAAATAAATCATCACACAGGTTTACGTGGGTCGTCCCAATAGTTCGTAGTTAGAGATTCGTCAAATTCCTCGATTGATCCATTAAATTCTGACATTTTATACTTATTTTCACCGTTTTTTATTAATTGAACATTCGTTGAATGACGAGGAAGTCCAAGGAAAAATAAATTGTCACACAGGTTTACGTGGGTCGTCCCAAAAGTTCGTAGTTAGAGATTCGTCAAATTCCTCGATTGATCCATTAAATTCTGACATTTTTTACTTATTTTCGCCGTTTTTTATTAATTGAACATTCGTTGAATGACGAGGAAGTCCAAGGAAAAATAAATTGTCACACAGTTTTACGTGGGTCGTCCCAATAGTTCGTAGTTAGAGATTCGTCAAATTCCTCGAAATAGCCATCAAATTCTGACATTTTTTACTTATTTTCGCCGTTTTTTATTAATTGAACATTCGTTGAATGACGAGGAAGTCCAAGGAAAAATAAATTGTCACACAGATTTACGTGGGTCGTCCCAAAAGTTCATAGTTAGAGAATCGACAAATTCCTCGAAACAGTCATTAAATTCTGACATTTTATACTTATTTTCACCGTTTTTTATTAATTGAACATTCGTTGAATGACGAGGAAGTCTACGGAAAAATAAATCATCACACAGGTTTACGTGGGTCGTCCCAATAGTTCGTAGTTAGAGATTCGTCAAATTCCTCGATTGATCCATTAAATTCTGACATTTTATACTTATTTTCACCGTTTTTTATTAATTGAACATTCGTTGAATGACGAGGAAGTCCAAGGAAAAATAAATTGTCACACAGGTTTACGTGGGTCGTCCCAAAAGTTCGTAGTTAGAGATTCGTCAAATTCCTCGATTGATCCATTAAATTCTGACATTTTTTACTTATTTTCGCCGTTTTTTATTAATTGAACATTCGTTGAATGACGAGGAAGTCCAAGGAAAAATAAATTGTCACACAGTTTTACGTGGGTCGTCCCAATAGTTCGTAGTTAGAGATTCGTCAAATTCCTCGAAATAGCCATCAAATTCTGACATTTTATACTTATTTTCACCGTTTTTTATTAATTGAACATTCGTTGAATGACGAGGAAGTCCAAGGAAAAATAAATTGTCACACAGGTTTACGTGGGTCGTCCCAATAGTTCGTAGTTAGAGATTCGTCAAATTCCTCGATTGATCCATTAAATTCTGACATTTTATACTTATTTTCGCCGTTTTTTATTAATTGAACATTCGTTGAATGACGAGGAAGTCCAAGGAAAAATAAATCATCACACAGGTTTACGTGGGTCGTCCCAATAGTTCGTAGTTAGAGATTCGTCAAATTCCTCGAAATAGCCATCAAATTCTGACATTTTTTACTTATTTTCGCCGTTTTTTATTAATTGAACATTCGTTGAATGACGAGGAAGTCCAAGGAAAAATAAATTGTCACACAGATTTACGTGGGTCGTCCCAAAAGTTCATAGTTAGAGAATCGACAAATTCCTCGAAACAGTCATTAAATTCTGACATTTTATACTTATTTTCACCGTTTTTTATTAATTGAACATTCGTTGAATGACGAGGAAGTCCAAGGAAAAATAAATTGTCACACAGGTTTACGTGGGTCGTCCCAATAGTTCGTAGTTAGAGATTCGTCAAATTCCTCGAAATAGCCATCAAATTCTGACATTTTTTACTTATTTTCGCCGTTTTTTATTAATTGAACATTCGTTGAATGACGAGGTAGTCCAAGGAAAAATAAATTGTCACACAGATTTACGTGGGTCGTCCCAAAAGTTCATAGTTAGAGAATCGACAAATTCCTCGAAACAGTCATTAAATTCTGACATTTTATACTTATTTTCACCGTTTTTTATTAATTGAACATTCGTTGAATGACGAGGAAGTCCAAGGAAAAATAAATTGTCACACAGGTTTACGTGGGTCGTCCCAATAGTTCGTAGTTAGAGATTCGTCAAATTCCTCGAAATAGCCATCAAATTCTGACATTTTTTACTTATTTTCGCCGTTTTTTATTAATTGAACATTCGTTGAATGACGAGGAAGTCCAAGGAAAAATAAATCATCACACAGGTTTACGTGGGTCGTCCCAATAGTTCGTAGTTAGAGATTCGTCAAATTCCTCGAAATAGCCATCAAATTCTGACATTTTTTACTTATTTTCGCCGTTTTTTATTAATTGAACATTCGTTGAATGACGAGGAAGTCCAAGGAAAAATAAATTGTCACACAGATTTACGTGGGTCGTCCCAAAAGTTCATAGTTAGAGAATCGACAAATTCCTCGAAACAGTCATTAAATTCTGACATTTTATACTTATTTTCACCGTTTTTTATTAATTGAACATTCGTTGAATGACGAGGAAGTCCAAGGAAAAATAAATTGTCACACAGGTTTACGTGGGTCGTCCCAAAAGTTCACAGTTAGAGATTCGTCAAATTCCTCGAAACGGTCATCAAATTCTTTCATTATATCTTCATAGTTGGAAAATTTTTGATCCCCGAGACATTTTTTACAAGTCCGGGAACAAAAAATAATCCAAGAGGAGTAAATCTGGCGAATAGGTTGCTATTTAAACTTCAATTCATCAATTTTGACCATTTCAATAACATTTATGTCATTTGATGGAAACCCTTTGTATTTTTGCTCGATTTTTCCGCTCAATAAGTCCACTCGATATTCCCAATTGATAATTTTCCCTTTTCCAATGTTAATTAATGGAAATCATCCCAAAAAACCGACGCCGCGACCTTCGTCTGCAGATGGAACGATCCAGGCAGGTTTCAACGTTCCAATTTCACCGTTTGAGTTTTCGTTCGATAAAAATCCATCCGAAAAAGTCACACGACGCCAAATCCGGCGAATACGTCGAACGGAAGATTACTACGAGTCGAAAAAAGTAATTTTATCGAAAATAACCACGAAAACGCGGGAATTTAAAACGCAGTGACCTGATAACGGCTTCCGAGATAAAAAACGGTGAATACGATTCGAGTTTAGTTTATTTTTCGTTTGTTTAACAATCGTGAAATTGAGTCGACGTTGTTTATATTTAATGACGGTGTTCATTACCTAATTTTACTGTGATTTCAAACCAGACACGTTAAATAATGGCGGTATATGCCGTTTTGCTTATTATTTTGTTGATGTACAGTTTTTTTGTTTTTAGTACAGGCGTTCGAGCTGAAAATTTAGAATTCAGTTCGTCCTAACCCCCCCGTAACAAGATCTACGTGGTCGCGAGACTTGCAAATTGTTTTTATAGGGTAAAAACCACCCCTTATCGAAATATACTGATATTATTGTTTTTTTCGTATTTTTTCCCAATTAAAATTTTTCGTTTATGCGACATAAACATCTTAACGTATTGTTTGATAGAAAATTTATATATCTCGAAGTATCAACCCTTAAAAACCTCTAAAAACTACCCTTATAATGAAAATAATACAAAAACAAATTTTTTAACGATTTAAAAGGTTTTAATTTCATTTTTACTGTAAAAAATTCGTAATATTTTAATAAAATTTGATTAATTAACAATTTTTATTATTCAACCCTTAAAAACAACCCCTTTGTAGAGGATTAAATTCAATAATAACCGTCAACTTTTACATTTTGCGTTATTTTTGTATTTTTGCATTTTTTGTCTTTACTTGAAGTAATTTTTAATTGTCCGCACCCTGTCAACCCTTAAGAACAACCCCTCTGATAAAAAATAAAAAATTTTTAATGACTTTATGTTTCGGTTTTGAATTTTTTCGTTATTCAAGTGTATTTTCCAAACACGAAGTGATTTTTCATTTTGTACACAATAACACCCCTTAAAAACCACCCCTTTATCAAAATTATAGGTAAATCATCTCTTGGTACTCTCAAATGTACCTACAGGCATTTTAGCATCAACAGAAAAAATCCACGAGTCAAAATTTGAAACTTTTTCGTATCTTATAATTCACAAAAAAAATTTTCAAATTTTTATTTTTTATATAACTCCGTTAATTTTGAAGTTATCACGTTCTAAAAAAAACCATTTTAAAGGTAATTTTCAAGGCTACAAGACTATGTAGGTTAAAAGGACTTGAGACCTTCCATATTTTATTAATAAAAGGTCAAAGGGCTGTGGATAACCAATTCTAGTACATTAGTGACGCATTAATTTGGTTATAACTCCGTCAATTTTTCTGTTACAAAAAAAATAAAAAAATCAAAATAATCGTCATGAAAAATACTTCAATTTGACTGTTTATTTGTTTTTTTATCTCCTATAGTTATGGAGAAAAAACAATTTTTTTAAAAATAAAAAAAAGAAAGTTACTATTTAATGGTAATTTTTTCCAAAATCATGCATTTTTAATCAGCCAAATTTTCAAATATCGTAAATAACATCCAAATAAAGTATTTGGTACAAGGAATAAATTCAATTTTGATTTAGAATGAAATGGCATTAGTTTTAGTGCAATTTTTTTTTAACTTTTAACTATTTTACACCATATCTCATCGAAATTCCAGTCGAAACTAGTTTTATTAATAATCATTCGAAAGGTCTTTTCAAGCTCTTTAAAAAGTATTTCACGACTTTTTTTTGAAAAATTCACCGTTTTCCAGTTATTTGAGGTTAAGTACTCAATAACGTAAAACAAAAATTATTCAAGTATCAATAACTTGCTTTGGGTATAACATTAAAATATTGAAACATAGTTTAATTTCTTCGTTTTTTTATAAGCTTCATTTTTGTTCATAACAATTTTTTCGATAAAATTCACCATTACAGAGTTATACGTAAAAAACTATTAAAAAACGCGTTTTTTTTTTTCACGAAAAATCCTAATTTTCAATTGCGTATAACTCAAAAATTATCAATCTGACGAAAAAACTTTATACCACATTTTTTACTTTAAATTTCCCGATCTTTCGATATCTGGATATTTTTGGATAATTGCAAAGCGAAATTACCGTATTAAAACAGCCAAAACAAACGATAAACTGTAAAGAAAAAAAAAACAGGAAGTAATCCACCTCAAAAAAGGATTAAAAGAATAGCCGTAATCCAAAGGAAAGAAACAGTTGACGATGATGATGAAACAGTGAAGACAAACTAAGAAAAAAAAACATTTTTTTTCCAAAAAAATCGATTCAAAAGCTTCTCCAACTAACCGAGCTTCAATTTATATAATTGCTTCTCCATTTGAACCAAATTTCTTACCAGCGACCTTTTATTAGCGAGCAGCTATCAATAATTAGTCACTAGGAGTCAGATCTGGACTATATAATGAATCGGCGCAGTGTTACAGTGTTTTTTCTTAATTTTTCTTCGATTTTTGTATTCAAACATACAACAACTCAATTTGGTATTCCCCATTGATTGTCTCCCCATTTTGGAGAGCTGCAATCGAATCAGATCGATTCCGGAATGAAATGCTCGATTAACGTTTCATCCATTATCACGAATCAACGGAAAAAAACGTGATTTAACACGTTTAAACCAGACCAAACCTCCGAATCACCAACACGTCGTTTAATCCGATTTTTCCCATATTTATTCGCCATTAAAACTTTCCTTGGACTTTGGCGAACAATTCAACATGGAAATTAAACAAATCTGTCCAGCCGTTACCGATTTTTAGCGAGTCGAACGAACGGCTATGCATTTAGAACCACGTACAGCATTTTGTTTGACGTTCCTGTATACTAATAACGAAACAGTGTGACTAACGACTCGTTTTAATTGTATAAGCGTATTCCGCGGATATTCTGATGCATCGGCGAAAAGAAATCGAGTAAAAGAAAGCAACAGAAAGATCACGCAAGGTCGTTGAGTCAACAACCGCATTTTCTACGTACTTCCTTGAACTTGCAAATAACTCGGAAACTACGCCGAATTTCGAAAAAAGCGAAGGGATCAAAAATGTAGTTTAAGAAATTTCCTACAAAAAAGGTCCCGTGGGATTTTTTTATAAAAGTTGTTATTTCTTCGTAAAACGCGCCCGAACTTCGGGATCTCGCGTTTTACTAAAAAAATTTCGCGCCGCCGCGTATAAATTGCTGTAACTCCTCGAAAACTCAACGTTTCGGGACGAAAGAAAATGCATTTTACTTATAAAGTTTTAAATTGGTATTCGTTGTATATATATACGAAAAAAAAGTATTGGCAAACTGTTTATTTAACGGAATAATCGTCGTAACAACTCCACATATTATTACAGCTTTTGTTTTGTTTTCTTTCGATTATACAGTACCGTTTAAACAAATAACTCCGAAGTATGTATGAAATCTAGAACGAACTTAGTTTTTATTATGAAAAAAAACCAAAAACAATCCAACAGAAACATGCGCGTTGCAGTTATTTTTATTATTTTCCTGTTATTACGTTCTTTTTGACTTTTTTGTTGTAGTAATTTCTACATGTGATTTAACTAGTTCTAATCCTTCTTAATTTGATCGATTTTTAAGTTAAAACATCGATAAATCCCTTAAAATATCTACGATTAAATAATATCGTAAAAGAATTATCGTATTACCCTCGTATACTATATTTATCGAATTTTATAAATAGGCCAGGAGCAGGCGGTAAAAATCGTTAAAATTGTGGAAATTTATTAAAAAAACGTCGATTTTTATGGAAATCTAGAATCTTATTCAAAATATATTATGTGCTTTTTCATTTTTAGGGGTAAAAACTACCCCTTGTCGTAAAAAATTCATAAATTTCAGCATTTTAACACGTAATTTAATAAAATACAATTTGAATGAATTTTTCGTGGATTTTCAAAAAATTTGTGATTAATCGGAAATATACAACCCCTCCAAATCATCCCCTAATCATTTGAATTATATTTCAACATAGCTAGCGATCGTAGTTTCTTTTTTTTCAAAGCTACAAAATTTTGAAAAAAAAAAAGTTGGGGTTTTTCGACAATAACTCGCTCGATTTTCGAACTAGAAACTTTTTTAAAAAAGTATTTTGTAGAGGATTTCGAGTACTTTAAGATGATATAGATTAAAACTTTTTACAACCACCGATTTCGAAAAGGGAGCGGCTCAAAGGGGTTGCATACACTACGTTTGGGACCCAAATGCAAATTTTGAACTAACGTATCTCCTCCAATTTTTTTGTTACAAATATTTAAAAAAACTCAAAATGTTCAGCAAGAAAAACTGTACAATTAGTATTTGAAATATATTTTCGTAACTTGGATGGTTTTTGGTTTATTTAAAAAAAACTAATTTCGAAATTGCGAAAATGCAGTGTTGAATTTAATCAGTTATTTTTTTGTAAAATTACCTTTCAAAACCGGTCTAATCACTTTTATCATATCGATAAAACATTAATGAAGTTAATTACGAGTGGATTACGATTAATTTTAATTAGGGTGGTAATTGTGAGGGTTTAATTAATACAGTTTTTGAAAAATTAAAAAAATCGTTAAAACCATGAAATTTGGTTAATCAACGTCGATTTTTATGGAAATTTAAAGTTTTATTCAAAATATATTATGTGCTTTTTCATTTTTAGGGGTAAAAACTACCCCTTGTCGTAAAAAATTCATAAATTTCAGCATTTTAACACGTAATTTAATAAAATACAATTTGAATGAATTTTTCGTGGATTTTCAAAAAATTTGTGATTAATCGGAAATATACAACCCCTCCAAATCATCCCCTAATCATTTAAATTATATTTCAACATAGCTAGCGATCGTAGTTTTTTTTTAAAGCTCCAAAATTTTGAAAAAAAAAAAGTTGGGGTTTTTCGACAATAACTCGCTCGATTTTCGAACTAGAAACTTTTTTAAAAAAGTATTTTGTAGAGAATTTCGAGTACTTTAAGATGATATCGATTAAAACTTTTTACAACCACCGATTTCGAAAAGGGAGCGGCTCAAAGGGGTTGCATACACTACGTTTGGGACCCAAATGCAAATTTTGAACTAACGTATCTCCTCCAATTTTTTTGTTACAAGAATTTAAAAAAACTCAAAATATTCAGCAAGAAAAACTCTACAATTAGTATTTGAAACATTTTTTCGTAACATGAATAGTTTTTGGTTTATTTAAAAAAAACTAATTTCGAAATTGCGAAAATGCAGTGTTGAATTTAATCAGTTATTTTTTTGTAAAATTACCTTTCAAAACCGGTCTAATCACTTTTATCATATCGATAAAACATTAATGAAGTTAATTACGAGTGGATTACGATTAATTTCAATTAGGGTGGTAATTGTGAGGGTTTAATTAATACAGTTTTTGAAAAATTAAAAAAATCGTTAAAACCATGAAATTTGGTTAATCAACGTCGATTTTTATGGAAATTTAAAGTTTTATTCAAAATATATTATGTGCTTTTTCATTTTTAGGGGTAAAAATTACCCCTTGCCGTAAAAAATTCATAAATTTCAGCATTTTAACACGTATTTTAATAAAATACAATTTGATACAATTTTTCGTGGATTTTCAAAAAATTTGTGATTAATCGGAAACATACAACCCCTCCAAATCATCCCCTAATCATTTAAATTATATTTCAACATAGCTAGCGATCGTAGTTTTTTTTTAAAGCTCCAAAATTTTGAAAAAAAAAAAGTTGGGGTTTTTCGACAATAACTCGCTCGATTTTCGAACTAGAAACTTTTTTAAAAAAGTATTTTGTAGAGGATTTCGAGTACTTTAAGATGATATCGATTAAAACTTTTTACAACCACCGATTTCGAAAAGGGAGCGGCTCAAAGGGGTTGCATACACTACGTTTGGGACCCAAATGCAAATTTTGAACTCACGTATCTCCTTCAATTTTTTTGTTACAAATATTTAAAAAAACTCAAAATGTTCAGCAAGAAAAACTGTACAATTAGTATTTGAAACATATTTTCGTAACTTGGATGGTTTTTGGTTTATTTAAAAAAAACTAATTTCGAAATTGCGAAAATGCAGTGTTGAATTTAATCAGTTATTTTTTTGTAAAATTACCTTTCAAAACCGGTCTAATCACTTTTATCATATCGATAAAACATTAATGAAGTTAATTACGAGTGGATTACGATTAATTTTAATTAGGGTGGTAATTGTGAGGGTTTAATTAATACAGTTTTTGAAAAATTAAAAAAATCGTTAAAACCATGAAATTTGGTTAATCAACGTCGATTTTTATGGAAATTTAAAGTTTTATTCAAAATATATTATGTGCTTTTTCATTTTTAGGGGTAAAAACTACCCCTTGTCGTAAAAAATTCATAAATTTCAGCATTTTAACACGTAATTTAATAAAATACAATTTGAATGAATTTTTCGTGGATTTTCAAAAAATTTGTGATTAATCGGAAATATACAACCCCTCCAAATCATCCCCTAATCATTTGAATTATATTTCAACATAGCTAGCGGTCGTTTTTCTTTTTTTTCAAAGCTACAAAATTTTGAAAAAAAAAAGTTGGGGTTTTTCGACAATAACTCGCTCGATTTTCGAACTAGAAACTTTTTTAAAAAAGTATTTTGTAGAGGATTTCGAGTACTTTAAGATGATATCGATTAAAACTTTTTACAACCACCGATTTCGAAAAGGGAGCGGCTCAAAGGGGTTGCATACATTATATTTGGGACTCAAATACAAATTTTGAACTACCGTATCTCCTTTAATTTTTTTGTTACAAGAATTTAAAAAAACTCAAAATATTCAGCAAGAAAAACTCTACAATTAGTATTTGAAACATTTTTTCGTAACTTGGATAGTTTTTGGTTTATTTAAAAAAAACTAATTTCGAAATTGCGAAAATGCAGTGTTGAATTTAATCAGTTATTTTTTTGTAAAATTACCTTTCAAAACCGGTCTAATTACTTGTATCATATCGATAAAACATTAATGAAGTTAATTACGAGTGGATTACGATTAATTTCAATTAGGGTGGTAATTGTGAGGGTTTAATTAATACAGTTTTTGAAAAATTAAAAAAATCGTTAAAACCATGAAATTTGGTTAATCAACGTCGATTTTTATGGAAATTTAAAGTTTTATTCAAAATATATTATGTGCTTTTTCATTTTTAGGGGTAAAAACTACCCCTTGTCGTAAAAAATTCATAAATTTCAGCATTTTAACACGTAATTTAATAAAATACAATTTGAATGAATTTTTCGTGGATTTTCAAAAAATTTGTGATTAATCGGAAATATACAACCCCTCCAAATCATCCCCTAATCATTTGAATTATATTTCAACATAGCTAGCGGTCGTTTTTCTTTTTTTTCAAAGCTACAAAATTTTGAAAAAAAAAAGTTGGGGTTTTTCGACAATAACTCGCTCGATTTTCGAACTAGAAACTTTTTTAAAAAAGTATTTTGTAGAGAATTTCGAGTACTTTAAGATGATATCGATTAAAACTTTTTACAACCACCGATTTCGAAAAGGGAGCGGCTCAAAGGGGTTGCATACACTACGTTTGGGACCCAAATGCAAATTTTGAACTAACGTATCTCCTCCAATTTTTTTGTTACAAGAATTTAAAAAAACTCAAAATGTTCAGCAAGAAAAACTGTACAATTAGTACTTGAAACATTTTTTCGTAACTTGAATAGTTTTTGGTTTATTTAAGAAAAACAAATTTTTGTATCGAAATTGCGAAAATGCAGTGTTCAATTAAATCAATTATTTTTTTGTAAAATGACCTTTCAAAACCGGTCTAATTACTTGTATCATATCGATAAAACATTAATAAAGTTAATTACGAGTGGATTACGATTAATTTCAATTAGGGTGGTAATTGTGAGGGTTTAATTATGAGAAATTGTTGAAAAAAGAAAAAAAATAAACTTTATTTTTGTTATAAATCAGTCAACTCTTATGCGAAAAACTTTTAACCTTGCTTATTTTGAAGGTTTTTTTATGTGCTTCAAAAAAGATCTCTTAAGTTTTTTCCAAAAATTCAACCAATTTCAAGTTATTTGAGGTTAAGTTTTCACAATTCCGTGGTAGGCATCCTTCAACGAGCAATAACTCGGTTATTATTAAATTTACAAAAAATCTCAAAAAACGAATCTCTTCGTTTTTTTATCACCTACATTTTTGTTTCCCATAATTTTTTCGATAAAATCAAAAGTTTTCAAGTTATTCATGAAAAACCGTAAAAAAATACGTTTTTTCAATAAAAAATCAGCAATTTCAATCGAAAAATACCAACTATAGAAAAATTATTGTAAAAAAAAAGTTGTTTATGAATAAAATACATTTTTATGTCCAAGAAGGGGCGGGTTTCACCCCCAGGGGGACGTTCTGCACAGGGTAGATTTCGAATTTTCAAGAAAATCCGGTCTAAAACCACGTTTTATCCAATGAATAAATAACGTACCCTCGTATATATATAGTTATCGCCATCGAAAGCAAGATGAATAAAGAAGAAATCGCATATATGTAAATGACATTCACCTATTGTTAATAGTCGTTCTGTGAGAACCGAGTACTACTAACAAAACAAGTCTGCGCATTATGCAAAGAATGTGGGTCGTTGTACCTCACCATAGGCGTATCCGCAATTCAAACGAATCCCCGATATCAAATAAAAACTACGAAAAGTGAGGTTATAAATACGTCATCGGGACGAAAAAAACCCGAACGAGTGTTGTTTCACCACCCCGATAAGACGTAGTAACGTCGAAACCAATCTGTGGTTACAACCTCTCCTTCGAAATAGTAGAAATCTTCAATTCATATCAACGCCCTCTATACCTTTAATATTATTTTCATACTGTCGATTATAAATATAGATACGGTCCTGTAAATAGATAGGAAGCTGGCTGGAAATTGCATTCCGTCATAAAATAATATCGAGAAGAAATACATAATAAAAATAAGTGGACCGTAAAGGTAATTGAAAAACTGTATGAATACAGTATGTATAAAAAGTAATTATCACTTAATCGATGGTTTTGAAACGAATAGAAAAAAAAAACCCGAATGGGAAATGTTAGTGTCGAGGTTGTTTTTGTTGACGTCATACATCTACGTATTCATTTACGGAAATGGTTGGAGTATAGGCAACACTTATTACAAACACAGATCCGGCGTCGGGATATAAAAAGTATTTAATAATAATATCCGTATTTTGCGGGAAATTATTTTGGTAATCGTTGAGAAAAGAATAGTCGATGTTACTACAGTATTTTAGACGCGAATTGCGAACAAAATTTTTTCTATAAACAAACATAAATATGACGTAAAATAAATAAAATTAAAAAAAAATGTGAATTTCGAGGAATTGAATGCAAATAATTCAGTCAAAACTGTCTTCCATATCTTATATTATACGGGGGGTAATATACAGTGTGTTGAAACTAAATATTCGGAAAAATTAAACTATAAAATGACGTTTAAAACTGAAATATGACGTAAAATAAATAAAATTTGAAAAAAAATGTGAATTTCGAGGAATTGAATGCAAATAATTCAGTCAAAACTGTCTTCCATATCTTATATTATACGGGGGGTAATATACAGTGTGTTGAAAGTAAATATTCGGAAAAATTAAACTATAAAATGACGTTTAAAACTGAAATATGACGTAAAATAAATAAAATTTGAAAAAAAATGTGAATTTCGAGGAATTGAATGCAAATAATTCAGTCAAAACTGTCTTCTAACTTTATTTAAAATATCAGATTCATGTCCCCATAGAAATATATACGAGGAGTGGCTATTAAATAACGAGACTCGTAATATACGAGGTCTGGTTATCAAATAACTAGACTTGGTTACGAAAAAGGGTTTTATAATAAAAATTATTCTACATTCGTAGGCTCCCCTTCAATATAATCCCCTCCCCTCGCTTTATGCACCTTTCCATACGTTTTTTTTTCCATTAATCGAAGTATTTTTCTATCAGTTCCTTCAGGACGCGCGCCGTTTTATCGTGCACAGCTTCAACATACTCAAAACTTCTTTTCGAGGTGGATTTAACATTATAAAAGAGCTATAAGTCACACGACACAAGATCTGGCGAATAAAACGGATGATCCAACATTAGAAAATTGATTTTTTCCATATTTTTATCAATTTTTAACGTGGAATCATATTCAGAACCATTCAAAGACACGTTTTACGATAAAACAAACAAAAAAACAGTCCCTATGTAGACGAACTGGTCAAAAACGGTTGAGAATGGTAAAAAACGGTTTGGACTGGCCAAAAACGGTTTGGACTGGAAGAAAACGCGGTTTGGAATGGTCAAAAATGATTTGGACTGGTCAAAAACGGTTTGGACTGGTCGAAAACTCGGTTTGGACTGGTCAAAAACGGTTGGGAATGGTCAAAAATGATTTGGACAGGTCAAAAACGACTTGGAGTAGTCAAAAACGCGGTTTGGAGTGGTCAAAAACGGTTTGGACGGGTCAAAAACGGTTGGGAATGGTCAAAAATGATTTGGACTGGTCAAAAACGGTTTGGAGTGGTCAAAAACGCGGTTCGAACTGGTCAAAAACGGTTTGGACTGATCAAAAATGATTTGGACTGGTCAAAAACGGTTTGGAGTGGTCAAAAACGGTTTGGACTGGCCAAAAACGGTTTGGACTGGTCGAAAACGCGGTTGGGAATGTTCAAAAATGATTTGGACTGGTCAAAAACGGTTTGGACTGGTCGAAAACGCGGTTTGGACTGGTCAAAAATGGTTGGGAATGGCCAAAAACGGTTTGGACTGGTCGAAAACGCGGTTGGGAATGGTCATAAATGATTTGGACTGGTCAAAAACGGTTTGGAGTGGTCAAAAACGCGGTTTGGACTGGTCAAAAACGGTTTGGACTGGCCAAAAACGGTTTGGACTGGCCAAAAACGGTTTGGACTGGTCGAAAACGCGGTTGGGAATGGTCAAAAATGATTTGGACTGGTCAAAAACGGTTTGGAGTGGTCAAAAACGCGGTTTTTACTGGTCAAAAACGGTTTGGACTGGTCAAAAACGGTTGGGAATGGTCAAAAATGATTTGAACAGGTCAAAAACGTTTTGGAGTGGTCAAAAACGGTTTGGACTGGTCAAAACGCGGTTCGAACTGGTCAAAAACGGTTTGGACTGGTCAAAAACGGTTCGAACTGGTCAAAAACGGATGATCCACCATTAGAAAATTGATTTTTTCCATGTTTTTATCAATTTTTAACGTGGAATCATATTCAGAACCATTCAAATCATGTTTTACAGTAAAACAAACAAAAAAAAACAGGGTCTATGTAGACGAACTGGTCAAAAACGGTTTGGACTGGTCAAAAACGCGGTTTGGACTGGTCAAAAACGGTTGGGAATGTTCAAAAATGATTTGGACTGGTCAAAAACGGTTTGGACTGGTCGAAAACGCGGTTTGGACTGGTCAAAAACGGTTGGGAATGGCCAAAAACGGTTTGGACTGGTCGAAAACGCGGTTGGGAATGGTCATAAATGATTTGGACTGGTCAAAAACGGTTTGGAGTGGTCAAAAACGCGGTTCGAACTGGTCAAAAACGGTTGGGAATGTTCAAAAATGATTTGGACTGGTCAAAAACGGTTTGGACTGGTCGAAAACGCGGATTGGACTGGTCAAAAACGATTGGGAATGGCCAAAAACGGTTTGGACTGGTCGAAAACGCGGTTGGGAATGGTCATAAACGGTTTGGACTGGCCAAAAACGGTTTGGACTGGTCGAAAACGCGGTTGGGAATGGTCAAAAATGATTTGGACAGGTCAAAAACGGTTTGGAGTAGTCAAAAACGCGGTTTGGAGTGGTCAAAAACGGTTGGGAATGGTCAAAAACGGATGATGCAACATTAGAAAATTGCTTTTTCCATATTTTTATCAATTTTTAACGTGGAATCATATTCAGAACCATTCAAATCATGTTTTACGATAAAACAAACAAAAAAAACAGTCCCTATGTAGACGAAGACAACGGCTATACCGGTTTGTCTACAGAACCTCGTTTCCCTTCAATAATTTGTATGTTTTCTTGGTAAAAAACTTTTCTACCGCACCTCGTATATTAGAAACTGGAAATTTTCGTTTTTTTTTTTCACTAAATTGAAGTCGAAGACAACTCCACCTCTGGTTATACCGATATCGGAATAAATTAAACAGTTTACCGCGTGCGAGAAGATGTTATCTTAAAGTGAGGTTAGATACCCCCGGGACGGTTTGACATCGCGCGTTTGTTGATCGAGGCTGATCGCTTTTATGCAAAATTGTTAACGAGTTCACGTACACGTACGGAATTGAGTATTTGTTTGTAAAACAATCGGGTTTTAGTAGAATCGAATTTATCAAGAAAACAATATACGTTCGGTGAGTGAAATCGCATTCGGATCGAAAGAAAATTGTTAAAGTATTTGGTACGACGAAAATTGCGCCGCGCCGGCCGCCGTCTCGTCCACAACGTTCGCTGCGTCACGGAATCGGTTTCAAGGATTCATTCATCATTTGAATGGAAATTTTCATGCTTTTATTGGTCTTCGAGTCATACAGAACAATCAAAAACGCTTTGGACTGGTAAAAAACGGTTTGGACTGATCAAAAACGCGGTTTGGAGTGGTCAAAAACTGTTTGGACTGGTCAAAAACGCGGTTTGGACAGGTCAAAAACGCTTTGGACTGGTAAAAAACGGTTTGGACTGGTCAAAAACGCGGTTTGGACAGGTCAAAAACGCTTTGGACTGGTAAAAAACGGTTTGGACTGATCAAAAACGCGGTTTGGAGTGGTCAAAACCAGTTTGGACTTGTCAAAAACGCGGTTTGGACTGGTCAAAAACGCGGTTTGGACAGGTCAAAAACGCTTTGGACTGGTCAAAACGGTTTGGACTGGTCAAAAACGGATTGGAATGCTCAAAAACGGTTGGGAATTGTCAAAAACGGTTTGGATTGGTCAAAAACGGATTGGAATGCTCAAAAACGGTTGGGAATGGTCAAAAACGGTTCGAACTGGTCAAAAACGGATTGGAATGCTCAAAAACGGTTGGGAATGGTCAAAAACGGTTCGAATTGGTCAAACACGGTTTGGACTGGTCAAAAACGGATTGGAATGCTCAAAAACGGTTGGGAATGGTCAAAAACGGTTCGAACTGGTCAAAAACGGTTTGGACTGGTCAAAAACGGATTGGAATGCTCAAAAACGGTTGGGAATTGTCAAAAACGGTTGGGAATGTTCAAAAACGGTTCGAACTGGTCAAAAACGGTTTGGACTGGTCAAAAACGGATTGGAATGCTCAAAAACGGTTGGGAATGGTCAAAAACGGTTCGAACTGGTCAAACACGGTTTGGACTGGTCAAAAACGGATTGGAATGCTCAAAAACGGTTGGGAATGGTCAAAAACGGTTTGGACTGGTCAAAAACGGATTGGAATGCTCAAAAACGGTTGGGAATGGTCAAAAACGGTTTAGACTTGTCAAAAACGGTTTGGACTTGTCAAAAACGGTTTGGACTGGTCAAAAACTTAATATTCGCAAATAAAAGTTGAAAATTTCGTTTTTTTTTCCCAATTTCAAGGATATGTTCCCGATAATTTTCACCGAAAATACGATTTTAGGTTTACCTATATATAAAAAAAGCGAAAATCCCAGGTTTTGTATTCTAAACGGTTTAGTTTTAGCTTAAATTTGCAAAATTTTACAAAAAAACATCGAAATTCAATTGTTTCAAATCATTTAAATACAATTAAAAAATGGAAATACGAATACATCATCGTTTTATTACTCTCCCATAAATAAAAACAAGTTTATAAACACGGACGTCTGGTTATTGACCTTCCGATGAAATTTTATAACGCAAATAAATTTACGTTTTGATAAAATGATTCAATTTACGATATTTTCACTTGATGGTTAATTCCGCACCTATTTGCATGTTAATCTCGACATAAAATCCAAATTTGATCAAATATAATACCCCAACTTTGTATATACGGGGTCTGGTTGTTAAATAACGAAGCTGCGTACTTAGAGGACGTTTTAGACGTTCGGTATCGCGCGCGCAATGATTGCCGAGGCTGTAAACCCGAATAGAAAGTCTCCTGACCAAAAAATCTCGAGTTAACGGGTCTTATCAGATGTCCTTGAAAAGTTAGGAAAAGATCTGATTCGAAATTGTCCCGATTTCAGCTCCTGAAGGTCCTTATCAAAGAAGACTTCCAAAAATGGTTCAATCAATGGAAAAAACGTATGGAAAGGTGTGTGAGGCGATGGGAGGGGAATAAACTGAAGGGAAGTTTTCGATTTTATCATTAATTTTTGTAAAAAAACCATTTTTCGTAAACTGTGTCGTTATTTAATAACCAAACCTCGTATTTTTCATTTCTTGGAAATATTTAATGTAATATTTCGCCTCGTATATTTGCCTGTACTTGAAAATTTATAACTTTACCTATTTTGAGTACAATTTAATTACCTATATAACTAATTACATAATTCTAGGTAAAAGAACAGGACCGTACTTTGAAATATTTACGTAGGTGTTAATTATTATGTCCCTCGTATATAGTTGAAGCTACCGGAATTTTTCTGATGAAATATTCCTAAAAAGCAACCGAAAAATGTGGTTTCAACTTTCAAATGTCGATCGGGGTTTTAGTTTATGAAAAAACACGACGTCGATTTTAATTTTTAAATTTACGTCGATTGTCTTATTAACCATTGAGTTTGAGCCGCCCCTGGGCAAATTTTTTTATATATTTCAACTGGAAACTACCCTTATTTGATTGCTTCGGTTATTTGCTGACACAAATATTTAACAAGTCATTCGTAGTTGTATAAACAACGAAGATATTTAGCACTTTCGAAATTCATTATCGGAATGTTGAAACATCGATTTAGTACTAATAAAAAAAATGCCGGAGATGTATTGTTGAGGTGTGGTAATTCCCAGACGTGTTATTGAACTTTATAACGAGGAATTGGTTTTTCTTTACCGCAAATTATCCATCCATGAACGTTCGTTTTGATTTCTTTTACATCTTTGAAACTAAACAAGGTGTAAAATCGTTCGAATTGGAAAAATTGACAATACTTTTTAGACAGTTTAGTGTTTGTCAAAGTTAGCCATAAGACACGCTAAAACATGTCCAAATTCATACTTTTTTTGACTAAAACATGTCTACGTTGTTTATAATTGTAGTTTAGTCCCTGTTAGTCTTATAACAAGCTAAAACGTGTCCGAATTCGTACTTTTTTTGACTAAAACATGTCTACGTTGTTTATAATTGTAGTTTAGTCCCTGTTAGTCTTATAACACGCTAAAACGTGTCCGAATTCGTACTTTTTTTGACTAAAACATGTCTACGTTGTTTATAATTGTAGTTTAGTCCCTGTTAGTCTTATAACAAGCTAAAACGTGTCCGAATTCGTACTTTTTTCGACTAAAACATGTCTACGTTGTTTATAATTGTAGTTTAGTCCCTGTAAGTCTTATAACAAGCTAAAACGTGTCCGAATTCGTACTTTTTTCGACTAAAACATGTCTACGTTGTTTATAATTGTAGTTTAGTCCCTGTAAGTCTTATAACAAGCTAAAACGTGTCCGAATTCATACTTTTTTCGACTAAAACATGTCTACGTTGTTTATAATTGTAGTTTAGTCCCTGTAAGTCTTATAACAAGCTAAAACGTGTCCGAATTCGTACTTTCTTTGACTAAAACATGTCTACGTTGTTTATAATTGTAGTTTAGTCCCTGTAAGTCTTATAACAAGCTAAAACGTGTCCGAATTCATACTTTTTTCGACTAAAACATGTCTACGTTGTTTATAATTGTAGTTTAGTCCCTGTAAGTCTTATAACAAGCTAAAACGTGTCCGAATTCGTACTTTTTTCGACTAAAACATGTCTACGTTGTTTATAATTGTAGTTTAGTCCCTGTTAGTCTTATAATGATCTTTCGAAAACTTGTTTTGGAATTGTTTGAGCTCGAAATTGTTTTTCGGTGCTAATCCTTATAACTGCGCCAAATTCAATTCGAGACATTTTTCGAAACAACTCGATTGAGTCGTTGTTCGAATTCTAATACAATAAAATAGATAAAAGCGGCAAGTTGAAACTTGTCGAGACTTGTCGCGTGCCCGAAAGCATCAAGAGTCTATGGAGGATGTTGGAAATTAGACATCTCCTTCTATTCTTCCGGTTCTTATACAAGCGAAAGTGGAAAATTTTGAGTTTCTATATAAATAAAACGAAAAAATGTCGATTGAAACTGTAGCTACGAAAATTTGCTTTACACGAATGATTAATTCTCAACGTATCCTGTAGCATGTAATTCCATACATTACCCAGAACTCAATTACATTTCATATGAAAATTGCAGTTGATGTGGTTTTGCGGCCTCAACATTTTTCTTTTCTTTTTTTTTTTATAAAACTGTGGGAACCGTTTAATGAACTTAACATCAACTATCACTCGAATTATTTAATATTTGAATGTTTATTAATGAAGCCGGTTTCACACGAGACGGTTTTATCAATTTTTCTTTATCGGTAGAATTCAAACGAAGAATCAACATCGATTTTGTGTTGATGTGTGAGTAATTTTCATGATAAACAACGAAGACTAGTTTTAGTCGAAAAAAGTATCAATCTGGACACGTTTTAGCGTGTTATAAGACTAACAGAGACTAAACTACAATTATAAACAACGTAGACATGTTTTAGTCGAAAAAAGTATGAATTTAGACACGTTTTAGCGTGTTATAAGACTAACAGGGACTAAACTACAATTATAAACAACGTAGACATGTTTTAGTCGAAAAAAGTACGAATCTGGACACGTTTTAGCGTGTTATAAGACTAACAGGGACTAAACTACAATTATAAACAACGTAGACATGTTTTAGTCGAAAAAAGTATGAATTTAGACACGTTTTAGCGTGTTATAAGACTAACAGGGACTAAACTACAATTATAAACAACGTAGACATGTTTTAGTCGAAAAAAGTACGAATCTGGACACGTTTTAGCGTGTTATAAGACTAACAGGGACTAAACTACAATTATAAACAACGTAGACATGTTTTAGTCGAAAAAAGTATGAATTCGGACACGTTTTAGCGTGTTATAAGACTAACAGGGACTAAACTACAATTATAAACAACGTAGACATGTTTTAGTCGAAAAAAGTATGAATTTAGACACGTTTTAGCGTGTTATAAGACTAACAGGGACTAAACTACAATTATAAACAACGTAGACATGTTTTAGTCGAAAAAAGTATGAATTTAGACACGTTTTAGCGTGTTATAAGACTAACAGGGACTAAACTACAATTATAAACAACGTAGACATGTTTTAGTCGAAAAAAGTATGAATTTAGACACGTTTTAGCGTGTTATAAGACTAACAGGGACTAAACTACAATTATAAACAACGTAGACATGTTTTAGTCGAAAAAAGTATGAATTTAGACACGTTTTAGCGTGTTATAAGACTAACAGGGACTAAACTACAATTATAAACAACGTAGACATGTTTTAGTCGAAAAAAGTATGAATTTAGACACGTTTTAGCGTGTTATAAGACTAACAGGGACTAAACTACAATTATAAACAACGTAGACATGTTTTAGTCGAAAAAAGTATGAATTTAGACACGTTTTAGCGTGTTATAAGACTAACAGGGACTAAACTACAATTATAAACAACGTAGACATGTTTTAGTCGAAAAAAGTATGAATTTAGACACGTTTTAGCATGTTATAAGACTAACAGAGACTAAACTACAATTATAAACAACGTAGACATGTTTTAGTCGAAAAAAGTATGAATTTAGACACGTTTTAGCGTGTTATAAGACTAACAGGGACTAAACTACAATTATAAACAACGTAGACATGTTTTAGTCGAAAAAAGTATGAATTCGGACACGTTTTAGCGTGTTATAAGACTAACAGGGACTAAACTACAATTATAAACAACGTAGACATGTTTTAGTCGAAAAAAGTATGAATTCGGACACGTTTTAGCGTGTTATAAGACTAACAGGGACTAAACTACAATTATAAACAACGTAGACAAGTTTTAGTCAAAAAAAGTATGAATTCGGACACGTTTTAGCGTGTTATAAGACTAACAGGGACTAAACTACAATTATAAACAACGTAGACAAGTTTTAGTCAAAAAAAGTATGAATTCGGACACGTTTTAGCGTGTTATAAGACTAACAGGGACTAAACTACAATTATAAACAACGTAGACATGTTTTAGTCGAAAAAAGTATGAATTTAGACACGTTTTAGCGTGTTATAAGACTAACAGGGACTAAACTACAATTATAAACAACGTAGACATGTTTTAGTCGAAAAAAGTATGAATTCGGACACGTTTTAGCGTGTTATAAGACTAACAGGGACTAAACTACAATTATAAACAACGTAGACATGTTTTAGTCGAAAAAAGTATGAATTTAGACACGTTTTAGCGTGTTATAAGACTAACAGAGACTAAACTACAATTATAAACAACGTAGACATGTTTTAGTCGAAAAAAGTATGAATTTAGACACGTTTTAGCGTGTTATAAGACTAACAGGGACTAAACTACAATTATAAACAACGTAGACATGTTTTAGTCGAAAAAAGTATGAATTTAGACACGTTTTAGCGTGTTATAAGACTAACAGGGACTAAACTACAATTATAAACAACGTAGACATGTTTTAGTCGAAAAAAGTATGAATTTAGACACGTTTTAGCGTGTTATAAGACTAACAGGGACTAAACTACAATTATAAACAACGTAGACATGTTTTAGTCGAAAAAAGTATGAATTTAGACACGTTTTAGCGTGTTATAAGACTAACAGGGACTAAACTACAATTATAAACAACGTAGACATGTTTTAGTCGAAAAAAGTATGAATTTAGACACGTTTTAGCGTGTTATAAGACTAACAGGGACTAAACTACAATTATAAACAACGTAGACATGTTTTAGTCGAAAAAAGTATGAATTCGGACACGTTTTAGCGTGTTATAAGACTAACAGGGACTAAACTACAATTATAAACAACGTAGACATGTTTTAGTCGAAAAAAGTATGAATTTAGACACGTTTTAGCGTGTTATAAGACTAACAGGGACTAAACTACAATTATAAACAACGTAGACATGTTTTAGTCGAAAAAAGTATGAATTCGGACACGTTTTAGCGTGTTATAAGACTAACAGGGACTAAACTACAATTATAAACAACGTAGACATGTTTTAGTCGAAAAAAGTATGAATTTAGACACGTTTTAGCGTGTTATAAGACTAACAGAGACTAAACTACAATTATAAACAACGTAGACATGTTTTAGTCGAAAAAAGTATGAATTTAGACACGTTTTAGCGTGTTATAAGACTAACAGGGACTAAACTACAATTATAAACAACGTAGACATGTTTTAGTCGAAAAAAGTATGAATTTAGACACGTTTTAGCGTGTTATAAGACTAACAGGGACTAAACTACAATTATAAACAACGTAGACATGTTTTAGTCGAAAAAAGTATGAATTTAGACACGTTTTAGCGTGTTATAAGACTAACAGGGACTAAACTACAATTATAAACAACGTAGACATGTTTTAGTCGAAAAAAGTATGAATTTAGAAACGTTTTAGCGTGTTATAAGACTAACAGGGACTAAACTACAATTATAAACAACGTAGACATGTTTTAGTCGAAAAAAGTATGAATTTAGACACGTTTTAGCGTGTTATAAGACTAACAGGGACTAAACTACAATTATAAACAACGTAGACATGTTTTAGTCGAAAAAAGTATGAATTTAGACACGTTTTAGCGTGTTATAAGACTAACAGGGACTAAACTACAATTATAAACAACGTAGACATGTTTTAGTCGAAAAAAGTATGAATTTAGACACGTTTTAGCGTGTTATAAGACTAACAGGGACTAAACTACAATTATAAACAACGTAGACATGTTTTAGTCGAAAAAAGTATGAATTCGGACACGTTTTAGCGTGTTATAAGACTAACAGGGACTAAACTACAATTATAAACAACGTAGACATGTTTTAGTCGAAAAAAGTACGAATTCGGACACGTTTTAGCGTGTTATAAGACTAACGGGGACTAAACTACAATTATAAACAACGTAGACATGTTTTAGTCGAAAAAAGTATGAATTCGGACACGTTTTAGCGTGTTATAAGACTAACAGGGACTAAACTACAATTATAAACAACGTAGACATGTTTTAGTCGAAAAAAGTATGAATTTGGACACGTTTTAACTTGTTATAAGACTAACGGGGACTAAACTACAATTATAAACAACGTAGACATGTTTTAATCGAAAAAAGTACGAATCTGGACACGTTTAAGCGTGTTATAAGACTAGCAGGGACTAAACTACAATTATAAACAACGTAGACATGTTTTAGTCGAAAAAAGTATGAATTTGGACACGTTTTAGCGTGTTATAAGACTAACAGAGACTAAACTACAATTATAAACAACGTAGACATGTTTTAGTCGAAAAAAGTATGAATTTGGACACGTTTTAGCGTGTTATAAGACTAACAGAGACTAAACTACAATTATAAACAACGTAGACATGTTTTAGTCGAAAAAAGTATGAATTCGGACACGTTTTAGCGTGTTATAAGACTAACAGGGACTAAACTACAATTATAAACAACGTAGACATGTTTTAGTCGAAAAAAGTATGAATTCGGACACGTTTTAGCGTGTTATAAGACTAACAGGGACTAAACTACAATTATAAACAACGTAGACAAGTTTTAGTCAAAAAAAGTATGAATTCGGACACGTTTTAGCGTGTTATAAGACTAACAGGGACTAAACTACAATTATAAACAACGTAGACAAGTTTTAGTCAAAAAAAGTATGAATTCGGACACGTTTTAGCGTGTTATAAGACTAACAGGGACTAAACTACAATTATAAACAACGTAGACAAGTTTTAGTCAAAAAAAGTATGAATTCGGACACGTTTTAGCGTGTTATAAGACTAACAGGGACTAAACTACAATTATAAACAACGTAGACAAGTTTTAGTCAAAAAAAGTATGAATTCGGACACGTTTTAGCGTGTTATAAGGCTAACAGGGACTAAACTACAATTATAAACAACGTAGACATGTTTTAGTCGAAAAAAGTATGAATTCGGACACGTTTTAGCGTGTTATAAGACTAACAGGGACTAAACTACAATTATAAACAACGTAGACAAGTTTTAGTCAAAAAAAGTATGAATTCGGACACGTTTTAGCGTGTTATAAGACTAACAGGGACTAAACTACAATTATAAACAACGTAGACATGTTTTAGTCGAAAAAAGTATGAATTCGGACACGTTTTAGCGTGTTATAAGACTAACAGGGACTAAACTACAATTATAAACAACGTAGACATGTTTTAGTCGAAAAAAGTATGAATTTAGACACGTTTTAGCGTGTTATAAGACTAACAGGGACTAAACTACAATTATAAACAACGTAGACATGTTTTAGTCGAAAAAAGTATGAATTTAGACACGTTTTAGCGTGTTATAAGACTAACAGGGACTAAACTACAATTATAAACAACGTAGACATGTTTTAGTCGAAAAAAGTATGAATTTAGACACGTTTTAGCGTGTTATAAGACTAACAGGGACTAAACTACAATTATAAACAACGTAGACATGTTTTAGTCGAAAAAAGTATGAATTTAGACACGTTTTAGCGTGTTATAAGACTAACAGGGACTAAACTACAATTATAAACAACGTAGACATGTTTTAGTCGAAAAAAGTATGAATTCGGACACGTTTTAGCGTGTTATAAGACTAACAGGGACTAAACTACAATTATAAACAACGTAGACATGTTTTAGTCGAAAAAAGTATGAATTTAGACACGTTTTAGCGTGTTATAAGACTAACAGGGACTAAACTACAATTATAAACAACGTAGACATGTTTTAGTCGAAAAAAGTATGAATTCGGACACGTTTTAGCGTGTTATAAGACTAACAGGGACTAAACTACAATTATAAACAACGTAGACATGTTTTAGTCGAAAAAAGTACGAATTCGGACACGTTTTAGCGTGTTATAAGACTAACGGGGACTAAACTACAATTATAAACAACGTAGACATGTTTTAGTCGAAAAAAGTAGGAATTCGGACACGTTTTAGCTTGTTATAAGACTAACAGAGACTAAACTACAATTATAAACAACGTAGACATGTTTTAGTCGAAAAAAGTATGAATTCGGACACGTTTTAGCGTGTTATAAGACTAACAGGGACTAAACTACAATTATAAACAACGTAGACATGTTTTAGTCGAAAAAAGTATGAATTTGGACACGTTTTAACTTGTTATAAGACTAACGGGGACTAAACTACAATTATAAACAACGTAGACATGTTTTAATCGAAAAAAGTACGAATCTGGACACGTTTAAGCGTGTTATAAGACTAGCAGGGACTAAACTACAATTATAAACAACGTAGACATGTTTTAGTCGAAAAAAGTATGAATTTGGACACGTTTTAGCGTGTTATAAGACTAACAGAGACTAAACTACAATTATAAACAACGTAGACATGTTTTAGTCGAAAAAAGTATGAATTTGGACACGTTTTAGCGTGTTATAAGACTAACAGAGACTAAACTACAATTATAAACAACGTAGACATGTTTTAGTCGAAAAAAGTATGAATTCGGACACGTTTTAGCGTGTTATAAGACTAACAGGGACTAAACTACAATTATAAACAACGTAGACATGTTTTAGTCGAAAAAAGTATGAATTCGGACACGTTTTAGCGTGTTATAAGACTAACAGGGACTAAACTACAATTATAAACAACGTAGACAAGTTTTAGTCAAAAAAAGTATGAATTCGGACACGTTTTAGCGTGTTATAAGACTAACAGGGACTAAACTACAATTATAAACAACGTAGACAAGTTTTAGTCAAAAAAAGTATGAATTCGGACACGTTTTAGCGTGTTATAAGACTAACAGGGACTAAACTACAATTATAAACAACGTAGACAAGTTTTAGTCAAAAAAAGTATGAATTCGGACACGTTTTAGCGTGTTATAAGGCTAACAGGGACTAAACTACAATTATAAACAACGTAGACATGTTTTAGTCGAAAAAAGTATGAATTCGGACACGTTTTAGCGTGTTATAAGACTAACAGGGACTAAACTACAATTATAAACAACGTAGACAAGTTTTAGTCAAAAAAAGTATGAATTCGGACACGTTTTAGCGTGTTATAAGACTAACAGGGACTAAACTACAATTATAAACAACGTAGACATGTTTTAGTCGAAAAAAGTATGAATTCGGACACGTTTTAGCGTGTTATAAGACTAACAGGGACTAAACTACAATTATAAACAACGTAGACATGTTTTAGTCGAAAAAAGTATGAATTCGGACACGTTTTAGCGTGTTATAAGACTAACAGGGACTAAACTACAATTATAAACAACGTAGACAAGTTTTAGTCAAAAAAAGTATGAATTCGGACACGTTTTAGCGTGTTATAAGGCTAACAGGGACTAAACTACAATTATAAACAACGTAGACATGTTTTAGTCGAAAAAAGTATGAATTCGGACACGTTTTAGCGTGTTATAAGACTAACAGGGACTAAACTACAATTATAAACAACGTAGACAAGTTTTAGTCAAAAAAAGTATGAATTCGGACACGTTTTAGCGTGTTATAAGACTAACAGGGACTAAACTACAATTATAAACAACGTAGACATGTTTTAGTCGAAAAAAGTATGAATTCGGACACGTTTTAGCGTGTTATAAGACTAACAGGGACTAAACTACAATTATAAACAACGTAGACATGTTTTAGTCGAAAAAAGTATGAATTCGGACACGTTTTAGCGTGTTATAAGACTAACAGGGACTAAACTACAATTATAAACAACGTAGACAAGTTTTAGTCAAAAAAAGTATGAATTCGGACACGTTTTAGCGTGTTATAAGACTAACAGGGACTAAACTACAATTATAAACAACGTAGACAAGTTTTAGTCAAAAAAAGTATGAATTCGGACCCGTTTTAGCGTGTTATAAGGCTAACAGGGACTAAACTACAATTATAAACAACGTAGACATGTTTTAGTCGAAAAAAATATGAATTTAGACACGTTTAAGCGTGTTGTGGGTATTATTGAGACTAATTCTAATAAATGGCGACCGCGCTTCCCAAGCGCCGCCACCATATTTTGAAATTTCACCAAAAGACACCCCATAACCATCTATTTCAATCTTGTATCACTTAATGTTGAGGATTATGGACACAAACATTTTTTTTTTAACAAATTTCCATTTCCCTAGTCGAAAAAACCACAAAAATCACTAAAAAAACACACCAAATCGATAAATCAAAAAATTTATTGATACATCACCCTGTATAATTGAACCGACGCCATCTTTTTGAAGGTACGCATCCGCAAAATCCGATATTTCGACAAAATTCGACTAATAATAAAATAAAATTCATCAAAATAATCATTACATCGAATAAAACTAATTATTTCTTCTTTTTTTTTTGCTCGCCCTTTTTCTGCTTTTTCGGATCGATCAATCGCCTTATTTCGTCCAGATATTTTTGTCTGGCGACGTCCACCTTCTCCATAATCCATTTGGACTCGATTCTGATATCTGGACGTACGGAAAACAAAACCGAAATTACAATAAAATCCGTCAGAATTATCACAAACAAAATCGATTCAAATACCTTCGAACCAATCGTCGAAACATTCCAAATCGTCCGTTCCGGTTTTCACGAATTCCTTCATGCCGTTTTCTTCGTTCGCCAAATCACTTTCGTATTCGGAAACTTGTCTCGCAACATCTTCCACATCTTTATCAATTTCATCGTCAGTTTTAACCGTCCTGCGTTAACAGACAACAATTTTGTTATTAGACGCTTCGGCGACGGGAAAAAAGTTTCCCGCGCACGTTTCGATCACCAAATTATCCGTCTTCAGAGACTAATAGTCTCTGTCGATTGAAATCTCGCTGTTTTATGGAAAGAACGATGGATCTGATCGTACCTGGTTGTTATTTCTTCTAGGGGTTTCGTAAGGTAAGGGGTGTAATCTAACGGGGGTATTATTTCCGTTTTGAATACTTCCGGTAGTAAACTTCTCGCTTCGGTGTCTATCCATCGATTGACGTTCGGTATTTGATTGTTTTCGAGAAAATCCTGCCTGAAATAGACGGAAAATACGAATCGCGTTTCGATCACCAATATATCATCTTCGGAGATTGAAGGTAAACTCGGTCTACCTTCAGTTTTTCCCTCAGTTTATCTTCAGTCTCTGAAGATGATGTGTTGGACATCGAAACGCGTTTCAAACATTGCGTTCGGTGTAAAATAAGATTATAGGGGGTGTTACGGGGGTAGAGGTAGAAATTTCGGGTGGGATTAGATGACTTGGCAATGATGCTTCGATATAAAATAGAAATTTTTGTCATACGACGTCTCGTTTCTGAGTTACAAGCCTTTAAAGTTGATAAATACAATTTATGGTGGTTTTTTTTCAGATTTTTTCTTTATAGCGAACGGTTTTCATGGTATTTACAACCGTTTATAAAAGCTTGGCAATGATGCTTCGATATAAAATAGAAATTTTTGTCATACGACGTCTCGTTTCTGAGTTACAAGCCTTTAAAGTTGATAACTACAATTTATGGTGGTTTTTTTTCAGATTTTTTCTTTATAGCGAACGGTTTTCATGGTATTTACAACCGTTTATAAAAGCTTGGCAATGATGCTTCGATATAATATAGAAATTTTTGTCATACGACGTCTCGTTTCTGAGTTACAAGCCTTTAAAGTTGATAACTACAATTTATGGTGGTTTTTTTCAGATTTTTTCTTTATAGCGAACGGTTTTCATGGTATTTACAACCGTTTATAAAAGCTTGGCAATGATGCTTCGATATAAAATAGAAATTTTTGTCATACGACGTCTCGTTTCTGAGTTACAAGCCTTTAAAGTTGATAACTACAATTTATGGTGGTTTTTTTTCAGATTTTTTCTTTATAGCGAACGGTTTTCATGGTATTTACAACCGTTTATAAAAGCTTGGCAATGATGCTTCGATATAAAATAGAAATTTTTGTCATACGACGTCTCGTTTCTGAGTTACAAGCCTTTAAAGTTGATAAATACAATTTATGGTGGTTTTTTTTCAGATTTTTTCTTTATAGCGAACGGTTTTCATGGTATTTACAACCGTTTATAAAAGCTTGGCAATGATGCTTCGATATAAAATAGAAATTTTTGTCATACGACGTCTCGTTTCTGAGTTACAAGCCTTTAAAGTTGATAACTACAATTTATGGTGGTTTTTTTTCAGATTTTTTCTTTATAGCGAACGGTTTTCATGGTATTTACAACCGTTTATAAAAGCTTGGCAATGATGCTTCGATATAAAATAGAAATTTTTGTCATACGACGTCTCGTTTCTGAGTTACAAGCCTTTAAAGTTGATAAATACAATTTATGGTGGTTTTTTTTCAGATTTTTTCTTTATAGCGAACGGTTTTCATGGTATTTACAACCGTTTATAAAAGCTTGGCAATGATGCTTCGATATAAAATAGAAATTTTTGTCATACGACGTCTCGTTTCTGAGTTACAAGCCTTTAAAGTTGATAACTACAATTTATGGTGGTTTTTTTTCAGATTTTTTCTTTATAGCGAACGGTTTTCATGGTATTTACAACCGTTTATAAAAGCTTGGCAATGATGCTTCGATATAATATAGAAATTTTTGTCATACGACGTCTCGTTTCTGAGTTACAAGCCTTTAAAGTTGATAACTACAATTTATGGTGGTTTTTTTCAGATTTTTTCTTTATAGCGAACGGTTTTCATGGTATTTACAACCGTTTATAAAAGCTTGGCAATGATGCTTCGATATAAAATAGAAATTTTTGTCATACGACGTCTCGTTTCTGAGTTACAAGCCTTTAAAGTTGATAACTACAATTTATGGTGGTTTTTTTTCAGATTTTTTCTTTATAGCGAACGGTTTTCATGGTATTTACAACCGTTTATAAAAGCTTGGCAATGATGCTTCGATATAATATAGAAATTTTTGTCATACGACGTCTCGTTTCTGAGTTACAAGCCTTTAAAGTTGATAACTACAATTTATGGTGGTTTTTTTCAGATTTTTTCTTTATAGCGAACGGTTTTCATGGTATTTACAACCGTTTATAAAAGCTTGGCAATGATGCTTCGATATAAAATAGAAATTTTTGTCATACGACGTCTCGTTTCTGAGTTACAAGCCTTTAAAGTTGATAACTACAGTTTATGGTGGTTTTTTTTCAGATTTTGTCTTTATGGCGAACGGTTTTCATGGTATTTACAACTGTTTATAAAAGCTTGGCAATGATGCTTCGATATAAAATAGAAATTTTTGTCATACGACGTCTCGTTTCTGAGTTACAAGCCTTTAAAGTTGATAACTACAATTTATGGTGGTTTTTTTTCAGATTTTGTCTTTATGGCGAACGGTTTTCATGGTATTTACAACCGTTTATAAAAGCTTGGCAATGATGCTTCGATATAAAATAGAAATTTTTGTCATACGACGTCTCGTTTCCGAGTTACAAGCCCTAAAGTTGGTAACTTCTTGGCAATGTACAAAAATTTAAAAATCCAAATATCTCCTAAACCATAAATCTTATCGATTTAACCATACAGTACTTTTTTGTACTTATTTAATTAAATAATACGTTTTTCCTATTCTTATACTATACAGATCGTCCCCGTGGAAGTTACGTGCTGTTAACCATTAGGCTCGAGCCGTTCCTGGCTTTCGCATCGTACTACATAATTATTTATTACGTCAAAAACACCACATAGACAATTTCAATCATCCATCAAAAATTCGTTATGTTCGAATGTATAATTTAGAAAATATATTTAAATATCAATTTTTATTTGGGATCTTCGAAGTCCTGTAGTTCAGAAACGAGACATTTTTCGCATCGCCCCGTATATAATACCTTAAAATTTTCGCGGTTTCGTATCGTTCGGGGTTTTCTTGATACCACGACGTTTTTAATTCTCTGATAAAATCTTCTTTTTGAGTCCATCTGGTCAAAGTAACTTCGTCCGATTGGGTAAAATATAATTTTATGGTGGAAAAAGGTCCGTTCTTTATACTAAATTGTGATTGGTTGCGTTCTACGGGTTCTGATATTTTAGTCGATGATCTGGAAGATTCAATTTCCTCCAATACACTTGAAAAAAACAAAAATAAAAACAGTTTTTATATAGAAATAAATCGATGTACTAAATTTTTTCGGAAAAAATCAAATTTTTCTTATAATTTCGTGTTATTTAAGCGAAAATTTAATAGTTTAGTAGAAAAATATATTTTCCAATTCAAATCGACGGTTTATTTGATTGAAATTTACAAAAATTATGAAAATTTTCGATTATTTTCGAAAACTACTCGATTCGATCAATTTTCGAAATTTTCAAGTCTGATTTGGCGAAAACGGAAACAATTTTACAAAAATATGTATAAAAATTACGAGTTGCGATATATTTGAGCGTCTCCGGGGACTAAACTACAATCATAAACGTCGTATTCTGTTTTCGAAGTTTTTCGGAATGTTCCGAATTAAAAATGTTTTTTTTTTCGAAAGACTCACTCTTCGGACGGTTTTTTTTCGACGAAAGGTCCAACTTTTAATCTTTTCTCCCTTTCCTCGTCGCTAATATTCCATTCTTCTTGTGTTAATGGCCAAGAATCGTCGAGGACTGTCATGTCTATGACATATTTTTCCGGATCTGCGTCTGCTAGAAGAAGGGACGCGATTCTTTTCGAAACTGCACAAGATGTCAACTTGAATGAACTCGAATGATGTTTCATCCTTGAATGACGACTACCCGGATGTTTACTGCTGATACTGTTATCTACAAGTCGCACAGCGCTTGATTATACAGGATGTCCCGCGATGAATCGAAACTATCTTTATATATGGCAAAATAATCATAGTAGAATCATGAAAATTTGTACGTTTGGGTTTTCGAGTATGATCTTTTTAACTAAAATATTTTTAAAGATGGCCAACTTCCGGTTCTACCGGAAATCGATTGTAACTTTGTTATTTTATATGGAACACCCTGTATATTAATACATTTTTGAAATCTACGTTAAATTTCAGTATACTTTTGTCTAAAAACTTTTTTCGAAAAATGTATACTTTTTGAGTTATTCATTTTTTTGTAAAAAATTTGACAGTTGCAGACCCTTATAAATTATTTTTTTACTAAGACACCCTTAAAGATATTAAAATCGTTTCTATTTGGATTTTTTAAGCAAAAACAGGCATATTGGAATTTGTTTTAAAAAATGTTCCATTTTATACAGGGTGTGTATAAAAAGTGTCCAAAGTTTAACTTCATAAATATCAAATTTTTTCATTTTTTTAAATAGAACCACCAGGTTTTTTATATTTTAATAAATTCAGGGTTAAAAAATAAGGCAAATTCATCCATTTCACTCTCGAATGCATTAAAATAGAAAAAACCGGGTGGTTTTATTAAAAAAAATCTGATATTTATGAAGTTAAACTTTGAACACTTTTTATACACACCCTGTATAAAATGAAAAATTTTTCAATACTGATCTGAACACTTCTAACCTTGCTAAAAGCAACCAAATAAAAATCATTTTCATATCTTCAAGAGTATTCGCGTAAAAAAATAATTTACAAGGATCTGCAACTGTCAAATTTTTTTATAAAAAAATTAATAACTCAAAAAATGTGTATTTTTCGAAAAAATTTTTCAAACAAAATTATACTAAAACTTTACGTAGATTTCAAAAATGTATCAATATACAGGGCGTTATGTATAAAATAACAAAGTTACAGCCGACTAAATATTTTTAAATATGGCCGACTTCTGGTTCTACCGGAATTCGATTGTAACTTTGTTATTTTATATAGAACGCCCTGTATATTAATATATTTTTGAAATCTACGTTAAATTTCAGTATACTTTTGTCTAAAAACTTTTTTCGAAAAATGTATACTTTTTGAGTTATTCATTTTTTTGTAAAAAATTTGACAGTTGCAGACCCTTATAAATTATTTTTTTACTAAGACACCCTTATAGATATTAAAATGGTTTCTATTTGGATTTTTTAAGCAAAAACAGGCATATTGGAATTTGTTTTAAAAAATGTTCCATTTTATACAGGGTGTGTATAAAAAGTGTTCAAAGTTTAACTTCATAAATATCAAATTTTTTCATTTTTTTAAATAGAACCACCAGGTTTTTTATATTTCAATAAATTCAGGGTTAAAAAATAAGGCAAATTCATTCATTTCACCCTCGAATGCATTAAAATAGAAAAAACCGGGTGGTTTTATTAAAAAAAATCTGATATTTATGAAGTTAAACTTTGAACACTTTTTATACACACCCTGTATAAAATGAAAAATTTTTCAATACTGATCTGAACACTTCTAACCTTGCTAAAAGCAACCAAATAAAAATCATTTTCATATCTTCAAGAGTATTCGCGTAAAAAAATAATTTACAAGGATCTGCAACTGTCAAATTTTTTTATAAAAAAATTAATAACTCAAAAAATGTGTATTTTTCGAAAAAATTTTTCAAACAAAATTATACTAAAACTTTACGTAGATTTCAAAAATGCATCAATATACAGGGCGTTATATATAAAATAACAAAGTTACAGCCGACTAAATATTTTTAAATATGGCCGACTTCTGGTTCTACCGGAATTCGATTGTAACTTTGTTATTTTATATAGAACGCCCTGTATATTAATATATTTTTGAAATCTACGTTAAATTTCAGTATACTTTTGTCTAAAAACTTTTTTCAAAAAATGTATACTTTTTGAGTTATTAATTTTTTTATAAAAAATTTGACAGTTGTAGACCCTAATAAATTATTTTTTTACGTGAATACCCTTAAATATATTAAAATGGTTTCTGTTTAGATTCTTTAAGCAAAAACAGGCATATTGGAATTTGTTTTAAAAAATGTTCCATTTTATACAGGGTGTGTATAAAAAGTGTCCAAAGTTTAACTTCATAAATATCAAATTTTTTCATTTTTTTAAATAGAACCACCCGGTTTTTTATATTTTAATAAATTCAGGGTTAAAAAATAAGGCAAATTCATCCATTTCACTCTCGAATGCATTAAAATAGAAAAAACCGGGTGGTTTTATTAAAAAAAATCTGATATTTATGAAGTTAAACTTTGAACACTTTTTATACACACCCTGTATAAAATGAAAAATTTTTCAATACTGATCTGAACACTTCTAACCTTGCTAAAAGCAACCAAATAAAAATCATTTTCATATCTTCAAGAGTATTCGCGTAAAAAAATAATTTACAAGGATCTGCAACTGTCAAATTTTTTTATAAAAAAATTTATAACTCAAAAAATGTGTATTTTTCGAAAAAATTTTTCAAACAAAATTATAGTAAAAAATCACGTAGATTTCAAAAATGTATTAATATACAGGGCGTTCTATATAAAATAACAAAGTTACAGCCGACTAAATATTTTGCCATATAAACAAAGTTTTAATTCATTTTGGGACACCCCGTATATACTTAAAACATATACTCACTTCTTTTCAGTGATTTCTTTATTGAAATAACATCGTCGACCGACTTTTGGGATTCAATTCTCATAGATTTATTTCGATTCGGGTAAATCAATTCTTTTTCATCGTGTAAAACTAAACACGGAATTATAATCGACCCCTCGCCGGTTGTGTCCATTATAATATTTTCCGGATTATCCAGAGGGTATATTTGCACTTTGATCTTCACTTTGGGATAACTAGTTTCCAAATAAATAGTCAATATTGGCAGATCTGATCTGATATTCAAAACGTATCTATAAATAAATTCCTATGTTAAAACAAGAATAGTTTCTGGGTAAAAATACATTGTGCTGATGAGGTAAAACCGGTTTAAAACAAGGCACAGACCGTACCATTGACAGATAAGGTCTCGGCGGGGTTTTTTGTGAAAATTTAGATCTAAAAAAGGAAAAACTATCAACGGCGAGTTTTATTACAACGTTTTAACGTTGAAATCATTCAAAACCAGCGTGCATTTACCTAAAAAGAAACGGGTAATGAAAATTTGGACATTGGAATGTTGTGTGCAAAATGGAACGAAACGTGGGCTCATCACTTTACACCTGAAGCACAAGGAACATCAAAACATTGTGCTGATGAGGTAAAACCGGTTCAAAACAAGGCAAACACAGAAAAAATTGTATTTTCAGCAGTTAATTGTGGGAAAATTGATATTTTTTATTACAAAAAGCGTATTAAATCACGGGGCTTTAAAGTACATCGTATTTTATATACAGGGCGATTGATTAGTATGATGAAATACAGTTTTCACTTCGTTTCTTTCGTTTTTTTTTTAAATTAAACAAGTTTTTTCGAATTGAAAAATATGAGAAGTATTTTACGTGTAAAAAATAATATACGGGGTGTCGGGAATATTAGGATCTTACCTTTGGATTGTATTATTCAAATTTGGTATGTAATAATCGGTAATTTCCAATTCTTTGGGTTCCATGTTGGGAAATTGGAGTAAATCTTGTAAATATTCTTGTTCCGAAATATACATGAGCTTGTAGCTGACAGAATCAGTATTTTCGATCCAACCGTAAGCTATCAAAGTGTAACCGTTACAATTGTACGAATATTCGTTCACCGACACATTGTTAATACGAAAAGGCATTTCTTTACACGTATCGTTATCGAAAACTCTCACCACGTAATTATCGATGTCGCAAAATAGATGAATCCTCAACTGAAAACGAAATCGAACCAATTTTTCGTGTTTTATTGATCTAGAAATAGCCTTCGACACGGTAGATTTGTTTTCGAACGAAGATAAATGAGATTATTAGCACTTACACTAAATAGTGAAATTTCGCACTTAAGCACTTAATAAATTAAATGAAAAAACTTCGTTTTATTGAATTTTCTGTTTAAATTCATATTGTCGAGGGGAAAACAATTGCATTTAGCTAAAAAGAGAGTGTTTGTATGACCTACGATGTCCAACAACCTCTTGGTCCACCAAATGAGCTGTCGACTCAAGAAATGTTGAAGAAAATCCACTGGATGATCGTCGACTGGAAAATCTCGAACTAGACAACGTGGTAATGAAAATTTGGACAAAATGAAGCAAAAAATAATCGAAACTATGTGCTGAAGAGGTAAAACCGGTTCAAAACAAGGCAAAGAACGTTCCATTGACAGACAAAGTCGCGGCGTCGGTTTTTTTGGGAAAATTTCCATCAATTAACATTGAAAAAGGGAAAATTATCAATTACGAATATCAAGTGAACTTATTAAGCGAAAAAATCAAGCAAAAACTTCTTGTTTCATAAAGATAATCCACGTGTCGACTCAAGAAAATCCACTGGATGATCGTCGACTGGAAAATCTCGAACTAGACATTGTGGTAATGAAAATTTGGACAAAATGAAGCAAAAAATAATCGAAACTATGTGCTGAAGAGGTAAAACCGGTTCAAAACAAGGCAAAGACCGTTCCATTGGCAGACAAAGTCTTGGAGTCGGTTTTTTTGGGAAAATTTCCATCAATTAACATTGGAAAAGGGAAAATTATCAATTACGAATATCAAGTGAACTTATTAAGCGAAAAAATCGAGCAAAAACGTGTTGTTTCATAAAGATAATCCACGTGTCGACTCAAGAAAATCCACTGGATGATCGTCGACTGGAAAATCTCGAACTAGACAACGTGGTAATGAAAATTTGGACAAAATGAAGCAAAAAAATAATCGAAACAATGTGCTGAAGAGGTAAAACCGGTTCAAAACAAGGCAAAGAACGTTCCATTGACAGACAAAGTCGCGGCGTCGGTTTTTTTTGGGAAAATTTCCATCAATTAACATTGGAAAAGGGAAAATTATCAATTACGAATATCAAGTGAACTTATTAAGCGAAAAAATCGAGCAAAACGTGTTGTTTCATAAAGATAATCCACGTGTCGACTCAAGAAAATCCACTGGATGATCGTCGACTGGAAAATCTCGAACTAGACAACGTGGTAATGAAAATTTGGATAAAATGAAGCAAAAAATAATCGAAACTATGTGCTGAAGAGGTAAAACCGGTTCAAAACAAGGCAAAGAACGTTCCATTGACAGACAAAGTCGCGGCGTCGGTTTTTTTGGGAAAATTTCCATCAATTAACATTGGAAAAGGGAAAATTATCAATTACGAATATCAAGTGAACTTATTAAGCGAAAAAATCGAGCAAAACGTGTTGTTTCATAAAGATAATCCACGTGTCGACTCAAGAAAATCCACTGGATGATCGTCGACTGGAAAATCTCGAACTAGACAACGTGGTAATGAAAATTTGGATAAAATGAAGCAAAAAATAATCGAAACTATGTGCTGAAGAGGTAAAACCGGTTCAAAACAAGGCAAAGAACGTTCCATTGACAGACAAAGTCGCGGCGTCGGTTTTTTTGGGAAAATTTCCATCAATTAACATTGGAAAAGGGAAAATTATCAATTACGAATATCAAGTGAACTTATTAAGCGAAAAAATCGAGCAAAACGTGTTGTTTCATAAAGATAATCCACGTGTCGACTCAAGAAAATCCACTGGATGATCGTCGACTGGAAAATCTCGAACTAGACAACGTGGTAATGAAAATTTGGACAAAATGAAGCAAAAAATAATCGAAACTATGTGCTGAAGAGGTAAAACCGGTTCAAAACAAGGCAAAGACCGTTCCATTGGCAGACAAAGTCTTGGAGTCGGTTTTTTTTGGGAAAATTTCCATCAATTAACATTGGAAAAGGGAAAATTATCAATTACGAATATCAAGTGAACTTATTAAGCGAAAAAATCGAGCAAAAACTTCTTGTTTCATAAAGATAATCCACGTGTCGACTCAAGAAAATCCACTGGATGATCGTCGACTGGAAAATCTCGAACTAGACAACGTGGTAATGAAAATTTGGATAAAATGAAGCAAAAAATAATCGAAACAATGTGCTGAAGAGGTAAAACCGGTTCAAAACAAGGCAAAGAACGTTCCATTGACAGACAAAGTCGCGGCGTCGGTTTTTTTGGGAAAATTTCCATCAATTAACATTGGAAAAGGGAAAATTATCAATTACGAATATCAAGTGAACTTATTAAGCGAAAAAATCGAGCAAAACGTGTTGTTTCATAAAGATAATCCACGTGTCGACTCAAGAAAATCCACTGGATGATCGTCGACTGGAAAATCTCGAACTAGACAACGTGGTAATGAAAATTTGGATAAAATGAAGCAAAAAATAATCGAAACTATGTGCTGAAGAGGTAAAACCGGTTCAAAACAAGGCAAAGAACGTTCCATTGACAGACAAAGTCGCGGCGTCGGTTTTTTTGGGAAAATTTCCATCAATTAACATTGAAAAAGGGAAAATTATCAATTATGAATCTCTCGAGTGAACTTATTAAGCGAAAAAATCGAGCAAAAACTTCTTGTTTCATAAAGATAATCCACGTGTCGACTCAAGAAAATCCACTGGATGATCGTCGACTGGAAAATATCGATCTAGACAACGTGGTAATGAAAATTTGGACAAAATGAAGCAACAAAATAATCGGAACAATGTGCTGAAGAGGTAAAACCGGTTCAAAACAAGGCAAAGAACGTTCCATTGACAGACAAAGTCGCGGCGTCGGTTTTTTTGGGAAAATTTCCATCAATTAACATTGGAAAAGGGAAAATTATCAATTACGAATATCAAGTGAACTTATTAAGCGAAAAAATCGAGCAAAAACTTCTTGTTTCATAAAGATAATCCACGTGTCGACTCAAGAAAATCCACTGGATGATCGTCGACTGGAAAATCTCGAACTAGACAACGTGGTAATGAAAATTTGGACAAAATGAAGCAAAAAATAATCGAAACAATGTGCTGAAGAGGTAAAACCGGTTCAAAACAAGACAAAGACCGTTCCATTGGCAGACAAAGTCTTGGAGTCGGTTTTTTTTGGGAAAATTTCCATCAATTAACATTGGAAAAGGGAAAATTATCAATTACGAATATCGAGTGAACTTATTAAGCGAAAAAATCAAGCAAAAACGTGTTGTTTCATAAAGATAATCCACGTGTGGACTCAAGAAAATCCACTGGATGATCGTCGACTGGAAAATCTCGAACTAGACAACGTGGTAATGAAAATTTGGACAAAATGAAGCAAAAAAATAATCGAAACAATGTGCTGAAGAGGTAAAACCGGTTCAAAACAAGGCAAAGAACGTTCCATTGACAGACAAAGTCGCGGCGTCGGTTTTTTTTGGGAAAATTTCCATCAATTAACATCAGAAAAGGGAAAATTATCAATTACGAATATCAAGTGAACTTATTAAGCGAAAAAATCAAGCAAAAACTTCTTGTTTCATAAAGATAATCCACGTGTCGACTCAAGAAAATCCACTGGATGATCGTCGACTGGAAAATCTCGAACTAGACAACGTGGTAATGAAAATTTGGACAAAATGAAGCAAAAAAATAATCGAAACAATGTGCTGAAGAGGTAAAACCGGTTCAAAACAAGGCAAAGAACGTTCCATTGACAGACAAAGTCGCGGCGTCGGTTTTTTTTGGGAAAATTTCCATCAATTAACATTGAAAAAGGGAAAATTATCAATTATGAATCTCGAGTGAACTTATTAAGCGAAAAAATCGAGCAAAAACGTGTTGTTTCATAAAGATAATCCACGTGTCGACTCAAGAAAATCCACTGGATGATCGTCGACTGGAAAATCTCGAACTAGACAACGTGGTAATGGAAATTTGGATAAAATGAAGCAAAAAATAATCGAAACAATGTGCTGAAGAGGTAAAACCGGTTCAAAACAAGGCAAAGACCGTTCCATTGGCAGACAAAGTCTTGGAGTCGGTTTTTTTTGGGAAAATTTCCATCAATTAACATTGGAAAAGGGAAAATTATCAATTACGAATATCGAGTGAACTTATTAAGCGAAAAAATCAAGCAAAAACTTCTTGTTTCATAAAGATAATCCACGTGTGGACTCAAGAAAATCCACTGGATGATCGTCGACTGGAAAATCTCGAACTAGACAACGTGGTAATGAAAATTTGGACAAAATGAAGCAAAAAAATAATCGAAACAATGTGCTGAAGAGGTAAAACCGGTTCAAAACAAGGCAAAGAACGTTCCATTGACAGACAAAGTCGCGGCGTCGGTTTTTTTTGGGAAAATTTCCATCAATTAACATCAGAAAAGGGAAAATTATCAATTACGAATATCAAGTGAACTTATTAAGCGAAAAAATCAAGCAAAAACTTCTTGTTTCATAAAGATAATCCACGTGTCGACTCAAGAAAATCCACTGGATGATCGTCGACTGGAAAATCTCGAACTAGACAACGTGGTAATGAAAATTTGGACAAAATGAAGCAAAAAAAATAATCGAAACAATGTGCTGAAGAGGTAAAACCGGTTCAAAACAAGGCAAAGAACGTTCCATTGACAGACAAAGTCGCGGCGTCGGTTTTTTTGGGAAAATTTCCATTAATTAACATTGAAAAAGGGAAAATTATCAATTACGAATATCGAGTGAACTTATTAAGCGAAAAAATCAAGCAAAAACTTCTTGTTTCATAAAGATAATCCACGTGTCGACTCAAGAAAATCCACTGGATGATCGTCGACTGGAAAATCTCGAACTAGACAACGTGGTAATGAAAATTTGGACAAAATGAAGCAAAAAATAATCGAAACAATGTGCTGAAGAGGTAAAACCGGTTCAAAACAAGACAAAGACCGTTCCATTGGCAGACAAAGTCTTGGAGTCGGTTTTTTTGGGAAAATTTCCATCAATTAACATTGGAAAAGGGAAAATTATCAATTACGAATATCGAGTGAACTTATTAGCGAAAAAATCAAGCAAAAACGTGTTGTTTCATAAAGATAATCCACGTGTGGACTCAAGAAAATCCACTGGATGATCGTTGACTGGAAAATCTCGAACTAGACAACGTGGTAATGAAAATTTGGACAAAATGAAGCAAAAAAATAATCGAAACAATGTGCTGAAGAGGTAAAACCGGTTCAAAACAAGGCAAAGAACGTTCCATTGACAGACAAAAGTCGCGGCGTCGGTTTTTTTGGGAAAATTTCCATCAATTAACATCAGAAAAGGGAAAATTATCAATTACGAATATCAAGTGAACTTATTAAGCGAAAAAATCAAGCAAAAACTTCTTGTTTCATAAAGATAATCCACGTGTCGACTCAAGAAAATCCACTGGATGATCGTCGACTGGAAAATCTCGAACTAGACAACGTGGTAATGAAAATTTGGACAAAATGAAGCAAAAAAAATAATCGAAACAATGTGCTGAAGAGGTTAAAAACCGGTTCAAAACAAGGCAAAGAACGTTCCATTGACAGACAAAGTCGCGGCGTCGGTTTTTTTGGGAAAATTTCCATCAATTAACATTGAAAAAAGGGAAAATTATCAATTATGAATCTCGAGTGAACTTATTAAGCGAAAAAATCGAGCAAAAACTTCTTGTTTCATAAAGATAATCCACGTGTCGACTCAAGAAAATCCACTGGATGATCGTCGACTGGAAAATCTCGAACTAGACAACGTGGTAATGAAAATTTGGACAAAATGAAGCAAAAATAATCGAAACAATGTGCTGAAGAGGTAAAACCGGTTCAAAACAAGACAAAGACCGTTCCATTGGCAGACAAAGTCTTGGAGTCGGTTTTTTTGGGAAAATTTCCATCAATTAACATTGGAAAAGGGAAAATTATCAATTACGAATATCGAGTGAACTTATTAAGCGAAAAAATCAAATAAAAACATAAAGATAATCCATCAATTGACGTATCCGTTATTGCAATGGCCAAAAATTGATGAATCGAAGTTTAAATAGCAACCTATTCGCCAGATTTAGTCCTCTTGGAATATTTTCTGTTCCCGGAGTCGACAAATTAGATCGACGGTCGATATTGAAGGCGCGTTGTCCGAAAGTGCCGGAAAACGTATATGGAATCGAAATTTTGGAGTTCCCTCTATCGGAATCGCCCTCGCGCGGAGGAAAAACGAAGTCGGAACGAGAAACTTTATTCTACGCAAACTTACGCATATATCAGGACCGGGTCGAACGAAAAAAACTTGTCGCAATAAAACCACCCAACCGGGTTTTGGTATCTCGATGGTATTGCGAAATTGCGACGTCCAAATTTGCTGGAACATATCCGGATACCAAGGGTATTCATCGACCAAATGGACCATCGCGATACTTTCGATGAATCTTCTCAACATCAGCGCCCCTAAATCGAAAAAAAAATGATACAAACGCAGAATAAACATCCGCCAGATGGTTTTCTCGAAAAATCCGTGCGAACATCTCGAATTATCGTTTTTTTTTTTCAATTTTACCTAAGGCGTAATCGTTATCTTGGCAAGTTTCGAAAATTTCGTAAAGTACTTCGGCGGTGGCGGCGTGCTTCGACGTTTTCGGATCGTGATAACCCATCAATATCCTTTCGTAAACCCCCCTGAAGAACGCCTGTATCCTGGCTGCTTTATCCTGCATGATCCTAACGAATTTTTCATCTCCTTCGTCGTACCCATAACAGAAGGTCGAATCGTCTCGGTGGTAGGATCTGGGTTTGTGCGCGACCTGCCATTTCATCAGCAGGATCTTGACGGCTCGCGAAACGTCGTCGTTCAATGTTTCCGAGAGGAAAGCGAATATTTCCGATTCGAAAGCCTCGTTCAGATACGATAGGACCTTGGTTGGTAAAGGACGGGGAGGTTTGAAACTTTTGTAGAATGCCCTGAAAAGTATTGAGACGTTTCACTTTTTGAATTGTGGAGTTCCTACGAAAAAACGGTTACCACTGATGATTGAATGCGAAAAAAAGTTTTCATTTGTCTCTAAGACAGTCTATTAATGTCGTACTTTAATATCCTGAGCATGTTATTGGTGGTCGACGGTTCGGTTTTGGAGATAAACTATCTAGAAACCCCAATATCGGTTTATTTTTGGAAAAAACAGTCTGTGACGACTAATTGAGGCTTAATTCCGTTCGAGATAATCTTCAAAGTTGTCGATAATCAATTTTGGAGATAAACTGTCTGGAAACCTCAATATCGGTTTATTTTGGAAAAAAAACAGTCTATAACGACTAATTGAGGCTTATTTCTGTTCGAGATAATCCTCAAAAGTTATCGATAGTCCAATTTTGGAGATAAACTGTCTAGAAACCTCAATATCGGTTTATTTTTGGAAAAAACAGTCTGTGACGACTAATTGAGGCTTAATTTCGTTCGAGATAATCTTCAAAAGTTGTCGATAATCCAGTTTTGGAGATAAACTGTCTGGAAACCTCAATATCGGTTTATTTTTGGAAAAAACAGTCTGTGACGACTAATTGAGGCTTAATTCCGTTCGAGATAATCTTCAAAAGTTGTCGATAATCCAGTTTTGGAGATAAACTGTCTGGAAACCTCAATATCGGTTTATTTTTGGAAAAAACAGTCTGTGACGGACTAATTGAGGCTTAATTTCGTTCGAGATAATCTTCAAAAGTTGTCGATAATCCAGTTTTGGAGATAAACTGTCTGGAAACCTCAATATCGGTTTATTTTTGGAAAAAAACAGTCTGTGACGACTAATTGAGGCTTAATTTCGTTCGAGATAATCTTCAAAGTTGTCGATAATCCAGTTTTGGAGATAAACTGTCTGGAAACCTCAATATCGGTTTATTTTTGGAAAAAAACAGTCTGTGACGACTAATTGAGGCTTATTTCTGTTCGAGATAATCCTCAAAAGTTATCGATAGTCAATTTTGGAGATAACTATCTAGAAACCTCAATATCGGTTATTTATGGAAAAAACAGTCTGTGACGACTAATTGAGGCTTAATTCCGTTCGAGATAATCTTCAAAAGTTGTCGATAATCCAATTTTGGAGATAAACTGTCTGGAAACCTCAATATCGGTTTATTTTTGGAAAAAAACAGTCTATAACGACTAATTGAGGCTTATTTCTGTTCGAGATAATCCTCAAAAGTTATCGATAGTCCAATTTTGGAGATAAACTATCTAGAAACCTCAATATCGGTTTATTTTTGGAAAAAACAGTCTGTGACGACTAATTGAGGCTTAATTCCGTTCGAGATAATCTTCAAAAGTTGTCGATAATCCAGTTTTGGAGATAAACTGTCTGGAAACCTCAATATCGGTTTATTTTTGGAAAAAAACAGTCTATAACGAACTAATTGAGGCTTATTTCTGTTCGAGATAATCCTCAAAAGTTATCGATAGTCCAATTTTGGAGATAAACTATCTAGAAACCTCAATATCGGTTTATTTTTGGAAAAAAACAGTCTATAACGACTAATTGAGGCTTATTTCTGTTCGAGATAATCCTCAAAAGTTATCGATAGTCCAATTTGGAGATAAACTATCTAGAAACCTCAATATCGGTTTATTTTTGGAAAAAACAGTCTGTGACGACTAATTGAGGCTTAATTCCGTTCGAGATAATCTTCAAAAGTTGTCGATAATCAATTTTGGAGATAAACTGTCTGGAAACCTCAATATCGGTTTATTTTTGGAAAAAAACAGTCTATAACGACTAATTGAGGTTTATTTCTGTTCGAGATAATCCTCAAAAGTTGTCGATAGTCCTATTTTGGAGATAAACTGTCTAGAAACCTCAATATCGGTTATTTTTGGAAAAAACAGTCTGTGACGACTAATTGAGGCTTAATTCCGTTCGAGATAATCTTCAAAAGTTGTCGATAATCCAATTTTGGAGATAAACTGTCTGGAAACCTCAATATCGGTTTATTTTTGGAAAAAACAGTCTGTGACGACTAATTGAGGCTTAATTTCGTTCGAGATAATCTTCAAAAGTTGTCGATAATCCAGTTTTGGAGATAAACTGTCTGGAAACCTCAATATCGGTTTATTTTTGGAAAAAAACAGTCTATAACGACTAATTGAGGCTTATTTCTGTTCGAGATAATCCTCAAAAGTTATCGATAGTCCAATTTTGGAGATAAACTATCTAGAAACCTCAATATCGGTTTATTTTTGGAAAAAACAGTCTGTGACGACTAATTGAGGCTTAATTCCGTTCGAGATAATCTTCAAAAGTTGTCGATAATCCAATTTTGGAGATAAACA